>NC_083528.1:622500-1245000 GCF_032362555.1 Amyelois transitella | reverse complement strand
TAGGCCACGTTCAGCTATTTCACTTTAAGATAGGACTGAGATTCAAATAGAGACAGGTTGCTAGCCCATCGCCTAAAAGAAGAATCCCAAGTTTATAAGCCTACCCCTTAGTCGCCTTTTACGACATACATGGGAAAGAGATGAAGTGGTCCTATTCTTTTTTGTATTGGTGCCGGGAACCACACGGCACGGCACGTAAATGCTTCTTATACCATATTGAGGTAAGCTATACAATATCATTGATTGAGGAAACATAATTATTTATGTTTCTATTGAAAGACAAGGGGACTACCGGTCAAGAGGAAAATAAACTAATTCTTAGTATAAATGTGAGATGACAACATTTTTACGCAAATAAAAAATAAAATATTACCTAATTTTAAAAAATATTCCTACTTGAGAGCTTCAATGAAGCCCAAAATAACTATTCCACGCGGAAGAAGTCGCGGGCACAGCTAGTGTACAATAAAGTATTTACAAACAAACAAACCTAACGTACTCCAGCAAAACTAATAAATTAATATAACTTCTTAGATACAATTTTTATCCCATTCGCCTGGTAATTGGCCATAGTCCAACAAAACCTCTCGAATAAATATTTGTGTAACATTTCGCCAAAACTGAGACAGTTAACTAGATTCTGATGGACGAACAGACAGACATGCATATATCCGTATTGACGATCTAAATCCCCAAAATCCTTGGTTATTGATGGACATTGTTCATTTCCTTGTTACGTTTGTAAAGTTACTTCAATATATCAAACACATACACACATATATTCACATCTAAAACTCTTGCGGGGTAGACAGAGCCAACAGTCTCGATACTGATACGCCATACGTTAAGTAGTTTGGCTTAATGATAGAATTGAGATTCAAATAGTGACAGGGTTGCTAGCCCATCGCCTAAAAAGAAGAATCCCAAGTTTATAAGCCTATCCCCTCGTCGCCGTATACGACAAACTTGGGAAAGAATGAAGTAGTCCTTTTCTTTTTTCTATTGGTGCTGGGAACTAGATTAAAATGACAAAAACTAAAACTTAAACCGGGACGTCAGACACTATTACATTCTTAAGTAAACGTCTTAAGTAAGTTCTTAACTTAACGACAAACTTAACAAAAAAGAGTCTAACTACTTACTTGACGTCGCGAAACTCAAGTCGAAGTTGCCGAAGACACAATTTAAAAAGTTCAAAAGAGACTTAACCGTTACAAAGTTTTTGCTAGGCGAGTCAGTAACTTCATCGTTCACTAAACTGAAGAAAACTTGCCCGGCCCACGTCAATTCTAAACTAGGTTGGTCTAATTAACGGACGCGCTCACTGACTCACTCATTACATCTAACACGAACAAATTATCACTATTAGCTGACTTCGTAAACGCCCCTCAACCTAACGCTTCGAACGCACGCATGCAACTGAAGTTTTCGAACAAAACTCGCATCTTTTAAACCCTAATAAGGGTTGCGCGCGCACGGACAATAAACCCGAAATGCTAGGTAACCCTATAAAACTATCCTCATTAGACTAAGGGCGCGACCACCTTTATTGCAAGCGTGTGGCCCTCATTTGGCCGATCATCTGTTTATTCTGCTTTAAGGTCGTTTCTTGTCTTTATAGGTTGTTTTTGTGAGTTATAGGGGACGTTTGCGGGGCTGGCTAATAACGGATTATAGGGTTGGCCGTGGCTGTATAGCCGCGCCTGTCTAAGCAAATGTCGAAGGAAATGTCGGTGTAAGGTTTTGTTTATCTGTGTAGGTGTGGCAGGGCGCGGCGCCGCCCGATTTAGCAGGTGGAAAAATTACACAAATTGACTTGGTGCTATTTTTGCGTTTTTTGCCTTTTCAGGGTACCGACGTGGCGACAGCGGAGCCATTTTGTTTTGTTTTTTGAAATAACAAATTATTCACTAGCAAAAAAAAGTATCATGATTTTTATTACTACAAATAAATAAAGTGTTCAGTCTAAGTTCTAGTCGTGTTTGTTTCCTTGATGTACATAAATATATGAATAACTAAATGTGTTTCAATTTTAAACATGTTTTTACTTTACATTTTTATCTTTAATAATTAAATGTCATCATAATCTTACTCATAGATTAACTCTAAAACTTTGAGACCAATTTAAACAAAAAAACATGAGTCCTCATCTTCTGGAATAAAAATTAAGCTATTTTTCTTCCTGAAATTGCCCAAGCCGTACAGCTGCACGTGACCTTTCAGTCTTTTCAAGACTGTCTCTGTCTACCCCTTAGGGGATAGAAGAGTTAATTATATCTATGTATTTAAACTCCTTAATATAAGTAGACTAAAAAAATAATTTTCTCAAAACCTCAGAAAATAAAAAAAAACAACATTTTTGCATACTGAACCCCTTTTCTTATTCATTTTGCACACTTGGCCGGTTTTATTTTTATACGGGTCCCGATTTTCAACCCTCTGAAATATTAAAAAGGTGCCCCTTTTTGGAACAAATAATACGAAATTAGGTCGTTTCATTTTCATGTTTGTTGCACTTTGCAATGACTCCATTGTTACCATCATTGTGAAAGAGATATAAAATTTTATGAAATGCTTTTTGATGGGGAAAATGTTTTACCTTAATTTATAATGGGCTAAGCAAACATTTTTTCTGACTTTCAATAAATTTTTTTTACATAAAGAAAATAGATATAATAAATAATTTTTTTTTCGCTATTTTTAGAAGATTTCAGTTTCAATACATAAATATTTTTTTAATACAATGATTGTTTTTTAATTTGTAATTTCTTTAAAAATAGTAATAAAATATTTATAAAAGTAGTATCGCCACAAATTAATTACACGTTTGATGCTATTTTTTAACAGACTTCAAAAAAAAAGGAGGAGGTTTCTCAATTTCGACCGTATATTTTTACAATTACAAGTTTCTACGCCACAATTTTACGGTTACATTGTGTTAAGGTTAAAATTTTAATCAATTTTATCACAACGTTGTACAATTACGTCTCATTTGGACGCTTATCACGTGTAACTAGATAAACGGATTTCAGTTGCGCGAGGGTGTCCAAACATTAGGGTTCAATTTTCAGGAAATCTTTGCTTTCGTCTGCAAAGGTAACGCGCTAAGTACATATAACTATATACATATAACTAGTGAATACTCGCGTAAAACGAAAAATCCCGAACCCGCGGAAAAACATACATACATACATATAATCATGATGGCATAATGAGAAACGAACTTTTTCTGATTGGCCTGGGTCTTGGATGTTTATGTATATAAAAGTATTTATTATAATATAGTATAGTTCAGTTTGTATCTCGTAACACAAGTCTCGAACTTACTTCGAGACTAACTCAATCTGTGTAATTTGTCCCGTATATATTTATATATTTATTTATATATATAATCACGTCTATATCCCTTGCGGGGTAGACAGAGCCAAGAGTCTTGAAAAGACTGACAGGCCACACTCAACTAATTTTACTGAATAATAGAATCATTATATTTTTATATATCAAAGAATTCCAAGCACACAAGTTTAAAATATCCTCTATTACGTTATCGGCATAGATACTTCTTTGTTTCATTCAGAATTCATAATTTTTTTTTCCACATTATTTTCAGCGTACATCTCGTCGGTTTAAAAACCTTAACTCATCCTTAGACACAAGTTTAAGTGGTCACTCTATTCGGGTTAATCCCCAGAGCGTCCAGATTAAAAGCCGCACTAGTTTATCCTGAATGAAAAAGGAATTAAAATACTATTCCCTGACCAAAAGGCAGCCATGAACGAATACAAACTTTACTGTGATCGAGTAAAGGTTACATGAACATGACTCAAAAGGGAATATACGAGTAACTTGTTTAAAAAAAATCATTCCTTACTTTGTAAGTAATTACATACTTCAACTTTCTGGAGAGAGGAGAGGAGAGAGAGGAAATCCCTCGAGATCAAGGACCTGGACAAAATCTGGTTAATGTATAATACTTCTTGGGTCTAAGAAGTGCCGTGTGGTTTCTGACACCAAAAGAAAAAAGAAAAGGATCACTCCATCTCTTCCCCATGAATGTCGTTAAAGGCGACTAAGGGATAGGCTTATAAGCTTGATATTCTTCCTGTAGGCGATGGGCTAGCAACCTGTCACTATTACACCCTCAATTCTATCAATAAGGTGCCGTGTGGTTCCCGGCACTAATACAAAAAAGAATAGGACCACTCCATCTCTTTCCCATGGGTGTCGTAAAAGGCGACTGAGGGATAGGCTTACAAACTTGAGATTCTTTTTTTAGACGATGGGCTAGCAACCTGTCAACTATTTGAATCTCAATTCTATCATCAAGCCAAAAAGGTGAATGTGGCCTATCAGTCTTTTCAAGACTGTTGGATCTGTCTACCCCGCAAGGGATATAGACGTGATTATATGAATGAAGAATTTAATTTATAAATTGTTTTTAATGTTTTCTTTTTTAAATTAAGTATTAAGTTTATCATTACAATATTAGTTGTTTTTTTAACATACATACATACATACATATGGTTTGTTTAAGGTGTAACTTAACATCTAATAATAAAACGTAATCTTAATTAAAATTTAAAAACTCCTAAAACAATAGGCAACTGCTCCACACAAACTTCCTTAACCCAAAAGAAAATGAAAATATACTAAAACAAAGAGCCATTTGTTCCAAAAATCTGTATCAATCGTTCACAATATGCACTTCAAACAACATTAAATATTTCAACACGTTCAAAAAGCTTAGAACAATAAATTCTATTCTCGAGAATCGAACTGTGGACCATTGGTGGTCGAACAATCGACGCTTATTAAAATAACTCATGTGTTTCCGATTCGAGTCATAAGCTGAAGCGTTTATGAAAATTTTTGATTATTTACAAAATCTATACTAATATTATAAAGCTGAAGAGTTTGTTTGTTTGAACGCGCTAATCTCAAGAACTACTAGTTCGAATTGAAAAATTGATTTTGCGCTGAATATACCATTTATCGAGGAAGGCTTTAGGCTATATAACATCACGCTGCAACTATAAGGAGCAAAGAAATTTATTAGGTCCCTTTCATTAACACCGATCACATATGTAAGGGCAACGGTTTAGGCGATGGGCCAGCAATCTGTCACTATTTGTACTCGTATCTCAATTCTATCATTAGGCCTAACAGCTGAACGTGGCCGATTTTTTTTATTATATTTACATTTTTCTTTTGTTTTAAAACTTAACGTCATTGCTACAACAGATGAATTTATTTATTTACTTTGGTAAAATTTCACCGCAATCCAACGTATCGTTTGGAAATTAAAGCGACGCTTCGATCTCTTAAGATTTAAAAATGTCTTGCTTATTTCAAAACAAAGTTAGCAAAAAGATTATTTATAGCAAAAACCCCGTTACATGTTTATTCTTCATGAATTTAGGATTCCTTGACAAGCAATAAAGATATTTCACTTCAGCTTCGCTCTGATTTATTATCTCAGTCACATTTTTTTTTAAATCACTAATTTATTACCAGTTCCATTGTTTCTTCAATTCATGTTTTCTTTTACATTTTTATCACAAATCTTTATAACTGGACAAATTACATCTTTAATGCCAATGCGCCATTATTTATACCCCAATAACATAACACTAAGAATTAATTTCCTCTCCCCGTTCCTTCCTATTTGGAATACAATGTAAAAGTCATCATAAAATTGCTTTGTTTACATCACATTTTTAATTGCTCAATCCATAAAACATCAAAGGGGAAACAAAAGTGCAAAGTTAAGCAGTATTCCCTAGCGAATAATAATTCGGCGCACCCGCCGGATTTATGATCCGTTAAAATGTCATCGCTTGTTCGCTACAATCATTTGACATTTGTAGCATTTTCGGTTCCCGAGGGGTCGTAATAGTGAAAAGAAGTAATGTCCTCTTATGATTTTCATTAAAAGGGTTAAAAAGATACAAATTTATTAACTGAATAACTGAGGATAGCTAAAAGAATAACTGAGGATAGCGAAAAACGGACCCTGGGTTACTAACTGGACTTAACACAAAAGCAGTATCACTGCTTATGCTGAAATTATGTTGAAAATAAAACTTATTTTAGAGATACAATGAAGTTTATCAGATGAAGACAGCATGTATTGCTATTCATAATTGTATGGTCTGACTCATGAGTCCTAGTTTCAGATAAATTAACTGCTCTCAGGTCGGTAACATTTGAACTCGACCTTTGTTTGCAGCGCTTATGACTGCTACCTGAAGAATCTTTTGATGGAGTGTTTTTGATGAGAGTTATAATTCTTATTTGTATCAATGACTTATTAGTTGCAATAACGAAAACTGGTGTAAATGTAAATTTAATTTTTAGTGGGGTAAGTGAGCACTAAAATTTACTTATTTTTGTGTTTTTGTCCAATTTACATCCTAACCTAGAGAGGGGCCCGGGATGCGCCTTTACCATGGTCCTGATTAGGTAAGGCATTTACACAAAACGACTCCCGTCTGACCTCCGAAACTTTTGCAACCTAACCTAACCTAAAATGGATCATAGTAAAAGCTTCACTAGATGAAATCTATTCCCTTAGTCGTTTTTTACGACATCCATGAGAAAGAAATGGAGTTGTTCTATTCTAAAAAGTGCCGAAAATCACACGGCACAGCCGTCAACAAACATCGAAGTAAAAAAATTATAAATCACCCAAACTAAGGTTCTCTGCTTAATCCAATGGTAGACTGTTAGATAATGCTATTAGCATTAAGTCCGCCTATAATTGTACTTTACAAATTAAAATTGTTACAATAAGAATCTATACCAATATTATAAAGCTGCAGAGTTTGTTTGTTTGTTTGTTTGAACGCGCTAATCTCAAGAACTACTGGTTCGCATTAAAAAATTCTTTCTTATTCATCCTTGAGGGCTTCAATGATGTCCAAAATAACTATTCCACGCGGACAAACTCGCGGGTACAGCTAGTAAATAAATAAATGAAACAAATAAAAATCTATTTCCAGAAATCGCTTCCGCTCATGCCTCGCGGTCCCTAGAACGTGTATAGTTTATTAGTTCGATATTATTGGCACTGACTCATATAGATTCCGGTAGCGTTTCGTAGCGCACGGCGGTAGTGATCCAGCAATGAACGTTAAAATAGTTGGTAGTTTTCATCGTGAATATATTAAATCATCTTTGACGAATGGCTGCGATTGTAGAAAGAGAAATAAATGTTTTCGTAAGAATTTATTTATGCAGATTCAGCTTGACATAAAGTAATCTTAAGATTATAATGTATATCGGAAGTTGTAGGTATTTATTCTCGAATCCACGAAATCTTTGTAATCGCGATTTAGATTCTAGACACATTTACTACCCAATCTAGGTGCATGGTCACAAGTTGCACCCCTGGCTCCTCTCCAGAGACTAGAGTAGAGGATTTAAAACGACAACGACTCATACATACATTACATACATAAAATCACGCCTCTTTCCCGGAGGGGTGGGCAGAGACTACCTCTTCCCACTTGCCACGATCTCTGCATACTTCCTACGCTTCATCCACATTCATAACTCTCTTCATGCAAGCTCGGCGGTTTCGGGTACTTTTGACCTGACCCTTTACCAGGACGTCCTTAATTTGATCAAGATACGTTCGTCTAGGTCTTCCCACTCCGACCTTTCCCTCCACACTCTCCTTGTATATCTGCTTAGTCAACCTGCTCAACAACGACTCAACCTGTCCATAATCGAATTAACCAAATTAAAACCCTCATTTATTTTTACACGGTAAAAACAGTTAACCGTTAACAACTAGATCGTCTAAATACCGTTATTTCCGTGAACTATCGCTTTGTTTTTGCATACCCGGGGCTGTGATTCGTAATTTACTTGTCCAATCATGATAGGGCTCCAGGCTATAGATAAATACCGTGTTAGGAAAACAGAATGTGATGGGATAAATGGGGGTTTCTGGTTTTTGCCGCCCAGCAAGTGAAGGTGTACTATTTAATTTATACATACATACAGACATACATATGTATAGTCACGTCTATATCCCTTGCGGGGTAGGCAGAGTCGACAGTCTTGTAAACACTGAAAGGCCTCGTTCAGCAGTTTGGCTTTATGATAGAATTGACATTCAGGTTGGGAACAGGTTGCTAGCCCATTGCCTAAAAGAAGCATCCCAAGTTCATCCATGGGAAAGAGATAAGAGTAGTCCTATTATTTTTTCAATTGGTGCCGGGAACCACACGGCACCTACATACACTCACATGTTACGTTTTGATTCTAACGATGGACGCAGAGTCAATAGACCTTGTTCAGTCTGATATATATTATTTTATATATGTTAGTATTTTCATACATACGGTCACGTTTATATCCCTTGCGGGGTAGACAGAGCCAATAGTCTTTAAAAGACTGAATGGCCACGTTCAGGTATTTGGCTTTATGATAGAATAAAGATCCAAATAGTGACAGGTTGCTAGCCCTTCGCCTAAAAAAGAATCCCAAGTTTGTAAGCCTATCGCCTTAGTCGCCTTTTACGACATCCATGGGAAAGAGATGGAGTGGTCCTATTCTTTTTTGTATTGGTGCCGGGAACCACACGGCACTTCTCTGTCAGTTATATATTATTTTATATAGGTACGTTAGTATTTTCAATACTTAAAAATATTACATGCCTGAAGGGGCAAGCTTTTGATACTGTTAAATGTATTTCCATTTACATGTCTACACAGTTATGCAGTAAATATTTTGAGATGACATATTGAGGTATTGAAAACTTGCTTATCCCAAGTTTATAAAATTACGAGCTTCAATCGACTTTTACAAAACAAAATTGGCAAATACAAAATTCCATTTGCCAATAAACAAAGCTTCGGTGCCGTAAACGAATTAAACTAATAAAATCGATTACACAAACCGATAAACTAATCGATTAAGTGGAATCGACACATATTTCTTAGCGATACGATTATCTAGCTGTTTATCTGTCAGTTCGCCTAATGGATGGATTGTCGTGAATAGCCTTTTATCGTATTGGAGGCTTTCAGTCGATTCGTATGAAATTTTAAGGGTTCCATACCTTGATAAAGAGACCGGATCCCTTATATGATCACTTCGGAGGCAAAGGCGGCCTCTGTGGCGCAGCGGTAGTGCGCTTGTCTGTGACACCGGAGGTCCCAGGTTCGAATCCCGACCGGGACATGATGAGAAAAGAGCTTTTTCTGATTGTCCTGGGTCTTGCATGTTTATCAATTTATCTATACTAATATTATAAAGCTGAAGAGTTTGTTTGTTTGAACGCGCTAATCTCAAGAACTACCTGGTTTGAATAGAAAAATTATTTTTGCGTTGAGTAGACCATTTATCGTAGAAGGCTTTAGGCTATATAACATCACGCTGCAACTATAAGGAGCAAAGAAATAATGGAATATCTGAAAAAAAAGACGGGGAACATTATATAACCTTGAAGGTTTCAATGATACCCAAAATAACTATTCCACGCGGACGAAGTCGCGGGCACAGCTAGTTATAAAATATAGTATCGTTGAGTTAGTATCTCGTAACACAAGTCTCGAACTTACTCCAAGGCTAACTCAATAGGTATGTGTAATTTGTCCTGTCTATATTTATTTAAATTGTCATCATAAAAAAATAAAAAACAATTTTTTTTCACGTTAAAAATCTTATTAAAACAGTTACCGACATAGGTAGTCATAAAAAATATCCTTTTATTCGACTCCATACAAAAAAAACGCTTAGAATATTACAATTTAATCTTCTCAAATAAATCCTGGCAAAAAGGTGGATTTAAATTCATCCTGTAATCGCGAAGGCTCAGGAGATACGGCTGCAACAGACAGACGGACGTACGCACGAGTGAGTCTGTTTGTTACGCCCCCTTTACGTTTGCAGACGATGAAATTGATTCTAATATTATATTATATATTATAAATACTTACATATATACGGGACAGATTACACAGATTGAGTTAGCCTCGCAGTAAGTTCTAGACTTTTAATGACAGTTCGACAGACCATATTTCTGTACTTATTATAGTTCCCGGCACCAATACAAAAAAGAATAGGACCACTCCATCTCTTTCCCATGGATGTCGTAAAAGGCGACTAAGGGATAGGCTTACAAACTTGGGATTCTTTTCTAGGCGATGGGCTAGCAACCTGTCACTATTTGGATCTTAATTCTATCATTAAGCCAAATAGCTGAACATGGCCGATCAGTCTTTTCAAGATTGTTAGCTCTGTCTACCCCACAAGGGATATAGATGTGACTATATGTATGTATGTTTTATTAAAATTATTATGATTCTGTAGCTTAAATTGTAACGCCACAAAATTTATTACACAGTGGGTCCTCTTCAATAAAGAAACAAAAAAAAATGAAGATGAAATTATAATTTAGTTCCTTACACCCCTATCATAAACTCGTCGTAAAGTATAAATACTATTACGTCATTCTTTCTTAATTGTTTTCATAGTTACATCATCACTTCAGTCTCATTCATAGCAAGGATTTTTCCAGGCACCAACTACATACGCCATTACATAGATATACATCGTAAGGATGGATCTCATACACAACGCATTAAAATAACAATCATTTGTACGATAAAAGACTTCATTCACTATAAAAACAACCCATTCTTTGAGAATCCAATAGCATCTTTGCAAATAAAAAAAAAACTCATATACAAAACCTTTAAGACATAATTTGGAACACATTTTAAATTTGGAAAGGAAAAATATAAATTTGTAAATCGAACAAAAGGATTGTGTAACTCATATTTATTTCGAAGCGCATAAAGGTTGCTATTCAATGAGTTTCTTCGAAGGTGCAGAAAGAAAAATTTCGAAAAAGGAACACGTGCCGGCGGCCCAGTTCGTTCGGAAACGTATGCAAATCCCTTTGTTGTCTGCGTTGCGTCAGTGTAACGGGACCACGCCACGGCTTACGAACGGTTCGTTTATGGTTCACCATGGCCCTGGAACTATGGCTAGTTCACCTTTGCCTCTTGTTGTTGAACTAATTTCAAACCTACATTGATATTACTTAAATTTATTACAGAGAAGTAGGAAAAATTTTAACCGTCAAACCAGATACTACGTCTCCCATGATCGACCTTTACGATCAGCAGTGCTCGATATAGGTTGCTGATATAATTTATTTATAAATATAATGGTGGGTTTTCTAGGTAGTAAATTAAGAATTTTCATGCTAAGATCATTTGTAAATTGTGTAATACATACATACAGACATATAAATCACATCTTTTACCCATACCGGGTAAACAAATCCTGAAAAGGCTAAACGGCCATGTTCAGTTGTATTGTGCAACGTACCAATAAAATTTCTATTTAAGTTTATTCTTAAGAAAAACACCCATTACATTGTAACAGTACATGAAATGTCACAAATTAAGTTGTCAACATGCAAATGTGATAGTCAATCGCCTAGAAAAAATATTCGAATACTGGCCGAAAATTTGAAAAAAAATATTGTCAACATTTGTCTCACGTCTCTTCAAACAAAGAAAGAATAAATCAGACTAAAACCAAATCAACTCGACCCTCCCCTCCTCAGGCTCTAGAACTAGAATATATGAGGCCTCAAATATACAAAGAATGTTCATAGACCAGCTTACACTGGTCCTTGTCGCTCTACATCTGTTGCAGCTACCAAAAAATCGTTTCCTACCAACAAAATTACCATACATTTGAATTTAGTTCTTACGGGTTTAGGAATACGGAATTATGAATTCTGTCATTTTTACATCATCTGTGAAAATAAGATTGTAAGTTGCGTCTTTAAGTTGGTACTGACTTTACCCTTTTTGAAGTCACCATATTAGAACATTTTTAATTGGGACATAGACAAATCTGGGTTTTAATTTTCTTTGTTTCTTTGTTTAAATTTGGTCGTCTGTTAATTCAACGAACTATGGGGAAATCAAGTGATAAATCTCTGAAATGACGTGAGTTTTTCCTTTTTCTTTCGACAAAACTGTTCTATTTTTAAAAATACTGTAGATTATTAACTTAATTTTTTTTTCACTGAAGTATTTTCAGGCACAAGAATCTCGAACAATACAGCCTAGTCCGTTATCTATTAACGATAAGAAGTATTACAGACATAGTCAAAGTACACACTATAAATCTATGGATTAAGCTTGGATTATGGTTTAATAGCCAATGCTTTGCGTAACATTGATAAGCAAGATGAGAATATCCTTAGTTTAATGTTGGAAATTTTAGGTCAAGTACCTAATGTTTGCCGGCTTATACGGGCCTGATTTTACTTTTTTGTAAAATAAATACCTAAGTTAATGGATAAGGCTCTAGTTGGAATATTTAACTATACTTCCATACTATCTGATGCATACACACATTCGTCATACATACATACATAAAATCACGTCTATAACATTTGCGGGGTAGGCAGAGCCAACAGTTTTTAAAAAACTGATGGCCCACGGCTGGTAGTTTGATAGAACTGAGATTCAAATAGTGACAGGTTGCTAGCCCATCGCCAAAAAGAATAATCCTAAATTTATAAGCCTATCCCTTAGGCGCCTTTTACGACATCCATGGGAACGAGATGGAGTGGTACTATTGTGTTTGTTTTTTATCGTGCCGGGAACCACACGGCCCGAACTAAGTTTAAATTATTATTATTATATGTATTTACTTACGATTTAGTTTTCAGTTTCTCTTACATCCACATCTGAAATGAAAAGAAAACTGTTAAAATACTGTAATAAATGATAAATAACTGAAAATGTACTTGGAGAATAAAGTCTACCAATCATCTTGTGACGTAAAAACATTTTTTGTAAGTATGTTTGCAACGCGATATCTTACGAATCGTTGGTCTGATTTTGATGAAACTTAAAATGTGTGTTATATATACAAAAATGTGTGTTAGTACGCCTAAATTTGGTTTAAATGTTTTTAGTTATTTACATTTTTTGTTCATCATACCAACTAAATATGTAGTTCAATTTACATTACAATCATAAGTTTACAATAAATATACCTACATACTATCTTTTTATATGTATGTACGGGGCAGACAGAGCCAACAGTCTTGAAAAGACTGAAAGGCCACGCTCCAACTGGGTTTAAAATAATGGATTCGAAATTCAAAAGATGATAGACCATCGTCTACAAGATGAATCCAGTGTTTATTAGCCTTTCCGTTACTCGCCTTTTACGATATCCATGGGAATGTTATGGATAAATTCTATTCTTAAGTGTCGGGAACCACACGGCACTATGACTATGTATGACTCATAACAAATTATCGCATTAACATAAATAACACAATACATACTCTGTTCTTAACCATTACTCACTCTAATCTCATTATACATAGTTACATGTATATCTCAATGTAATTCATATAACTTCTAAACTTACATACAGAAATGATGACTAATTTATATCGACATAGTATATTTCATTTACACATAGTAAAGTTATTTCATTGAGCCATACAGCTGAACGTGGCGTTTCAGTCTTTTTGAGACTGTTGGGTATGTCTACCCCGTGAGGGATAGACGTGATTTTATGTATGTATGTATGTACACTTGACTCGTAGTCGCTCAATTCTTTAATTGAGCCATCCAGCTAAACGTGTCCTTTCAGTCTTTTCAATATTGTTGCATCTGTCTACCCCGTAAGGGATTAGGACGTGATATAATGTATGTAGTTAGTAGCAAACTTCATATGTTTGCGATTATTTTTAATTGCAATTAAGCATTTATACGCCGCAATCTTTTTATTTATTTGATTTCCGTAAAATTAAATTTTGAAACGAACGTATCTTGATCAAATTAAGAACGTCCTGGTAAAGGGTCAGGTCAAGAGTACCCGAAACCGCGACCTTGCATGAAGAGAGTTATGAATGTGGATGAAGCAAAGGAAGTATGCAGAGATCCTGGCAAGTGGAAAGAGGTAGGCAGGTATTATTATTATTTTTTTCAAGGTTTACTACCTAGCTCTCTAGATAGGAGTATGGAAATTTGAAATTGGAATTGGAAGAAAGTCTTCAAATTTCGAATAGGAACAATGTTTTAATTTTTAAATTGTTTCTACTTGAAATTTAGTTACTATCAAGGAGGCCTACTTAATATTTAGTTATTATTAAAATTTATTTTTTGATTAATTATATTCTAAGGAAATAACGACATAGATTAAAAAGGTTATCATCTTTCCTGCCATTTATCGAATATGGCTTAGTTATTATGAGTATAAGGAAAAAGTTATAAGTTCAAATAAATCGTTTATAACCATAGTGCCGTGTGGTTCCCGACACCAATTGAAAAAAAAACAGGACCACTCCATCTTAGGAAGAAATAAAATAAATAATCAAAATGTTATCTTATTAAATAGCTTTCATACCATCAGTATAAATGTCAAGCCAGGATTATTTGAACATACATACATGTATATATGTATGTATGTTCAAATAATCCTGTCATACGTCTTTATCCCGTCATATACATATATTATGAAAAGACTGGATAGGCTACGTCGAGTTATTTGGCTTAATGATAGAATACATACATACATATGGTCACGTCTATTTCCCTTGTGGGGTAGACAGAGCCAACAGTCTTGATAAGACTGAAAGGCTACGTCCAGCTGTTTGGCTTAACGATAGAATTGATATTCAAATAGTGACATGTTGTATGCCCATCGCCTTCAAGAGGAATCCAAAGTTTATATGACGAAATATTCGTATTGAAATAACTAGTTCTACATTCATTCATGTTTTTTAATGTAGACAATGTGCATTCGTCCATGATTTAGATTTAAGAGATCTATATTTGTACATTGACGTCCGATGAAAATGCTGCAGTGTAGTTTGTTCCGCCGCTTCTTCTACACATGCGCTTTGGAAGCGGTAGTAGTTATAATAAGATTTAAGTGATGTGACGTCAATAAGTGATACCTTGTATCCAATTTTGAAAATAAGTCTATTCTATTAAACCTTTCCGTTGTGCCCTATTCTCAAGTGCTGAGAACCACACGGCAAATGCGATTTTTTTACCATTACGTAAGGAAGGTGGATATCATGATCTTTGTGTACCTAACTATATTAAGTAATGGTCCAGTCCATTACTTTAAAAAGACAAGACACAATCAGCTCTTATTTGAGCGAATTAAATTACATTTTTGTGGGGTGACCACATTCTCGTGCAAATATTTTTTATCTAGTATACAATATTATAAAGCTGAAGAGTTTGTTTGTTTGTTTGATTGAACGCGCTAATCTCAAGGATTGAAAGAATTAAATCTGGTTGGAATTGCAAAATTATTTTTGGTATCGAGGAAGGTTTTAGGCTATTTATCATCACGCTGCAACTATTAGGAGCGAAGAAATAATGGCAAATGTGAAAAAAAAAAACGGGGAAAATTATTCCTCCTTGAGGGCAAGTAACTTGAGGGCTCGAAAAAACTATTCCACGCGGACGAAATCGCGGGCATAGCTAGTAAGCTATATACATACATCATGTCTGTCAATTCCATAAAAAAAATTATAATTTGTAATTGTTATGGATAAGGCAGAACGAATAATTTCGAAAACATTGGTAGGCCACCATCAGCATGAAATGGAGATAAAAATAATTGTCGAATTGATAACCTCCTCCTTTTTTGAAGAGGGTTAAATAAAAATAAATTAATAATAAATAAATATATACGGGAAAAATTACACAGATTGAGTTAGCCTCGAACTAAGTTCGAGACTTGTGTAACGAATTACTAACTCAACAATACTATATTTTATAATAAATACTAATAATATAAACATCCAAGACCCAGGCCAATCAGAAAAAAATCTTTTCTCATCATGCCCTGACCGGGATTCGAACCTGGGACCTCCGGTGTCACAGACAAGCGCACTACCGCTGCGCCACAGAAGCCGTCCAATATACTGTCAGACTTTTCAAGACTGTTAGACTGCCTATATAGACGTGATTATATGTATGTATGTATGGTCCTCCAACTAAACTATAAAAGTCTATCCTATAAGATGAAAGTTTTCAGATACAACAAAGCGAATAGTTTCAGTAAGATAGGTGCTCCATTGAAGGCTTTTACTAACTTTTCTCATACAAAAGTATATAAAGGGAAAAGGGTCCGGAGTTCTTTGAAGTGTTACCCTATTTTAAAAGAGGTTGTTCGAGTATATAATATATACATATATATTGTATATTTTATCTTACCAAATTACCGCATTTTCTTTTCAAATAATGACAGGATGGACATACAAATAAGTAAATATACTGTTACGTATTCTAAGTAAAATTTTAAATACGAATCACTTTTGTCATGCCCGTCTGTCCGTCCGTATAATCATAGCAACTTTATTTAGAATTGAAATTAAGATGATTTAATGAACTGTCACGTAATAGTGCGGTATGATTTCGCAAATTAAAAAATAATAATATTAGATTCGATACATCTATACTAATATTATAAAGCAGTTTGTTCGTTTGAACGCGCTAATCTCAGGAACTACTGGTTCGAATTGAAAAAATTTTTTGTGTTGAATAGACCATTTATCGAGGAAGACTCTAGGTTATATAACATCACGCTGCAAGTTTTAGGAGCAATACCTATTCGGGTCAAAACTTGACTTTATTTGAAGAAAAAAAGCTGTGATAAGAAAGTCAGATTCACTTTTATTACTAATCTTTCTTACCTTTAAATTTTGATTATAATTAATTTATTCGCACGCATTGAGTCCCTCAATACTGTTGGCTCAGTCTACCCAACAAGGGTTATAGACGTGACGATACGTATGTAATGTATTATGAAAAAATTCCAAAATAATCTGCAACTCATGGTGACCTCACAATGACGTAATTTACGACCGCCTGTTTAGGGTGATGCGCTGATTTTCAGACGTGTGATAACGCTCCCCCCCCCCGTTCCCCCCTCCCTCCCCACTCTCACGTTTATTGAACCAGCCCGCATAGTTCATGATTAGAATGTTTTAGTACTTACTATAAACAATTGTTGAGTAATTTAATGAGTGCCAACATTGGCTTGAGATTCAATTAGTCACAGCCCATCGCCTAAAAGAAGAAACCCAAGTTTATTAGCCTCTCCCTTATTCGCCTCTAACGATATTCACGGGAAAGAGATCCAGCGGTCCTTTTATTTTTCTATTAGTGCCGGAAACCGTACGGCACTATAAAGAAACGACAAAAAGGGAGGAAGACGATATAGTATTGTATGTAAGTATGTAAATTTAATAACTGTACTATTTTTTACAGTTTAGCCAAAAAACCCTATTTAAATTTTAATTAAATAAATTAACGTTGCCGTGAAATTGCCGTGTGGTTCCCGGCACCAATACAAATAAGCATAGGACCACTCCATCTCTTTCCCATGGATGTCGTAAAAGGCGACTAAGGGATAGGCTTACAAACTTGGGATTCTTTTTTAGGCGATGGGCCAGCAACCTTTCACTATCTCAATCGCAATTCTATCATAAAGGCAAACAACTGAACGTGGCCTGTCAGTCTTTTCAAGACCGTTGGCTCTGTCTACCCCGCAAGGGATATAGACGTGATTATGTGTGTGTATGTATGTACATTTAATAACTGTAGATACTATTTTTTGCCTCAAAAAACCTATTTAAATTTTAATTAAATTAACAAAGGGCACTACGCCCATGCGGATACGTTGTCGGTCTGTCCGTCCGTCTATAACGAATCCAACTATGCATACATAAAATCACGCCTCTTTCCCGGAGGGGTAGGCAGAGACTACCTCTTTCCACTTGCCACGATCTCTGCATACTTCCTTCGCTTCATCCACATTCATGCAAGCTCGACGGTTTGGATTAAACTATGGGAGTAATTAATGACGTACTTACATCATTGCTCACTCCCTTCCCTTTCGGGAATGTTGGCTCTGTCTATTATGCGAGGGATATAGACGTGATTACATGTATGTAAGTACATCATTGGTCTTTTGGTACTTTTAAGACAGAACATTCGTAAATACTTTTAGAATAGTATAAATATTCGTAAATACTTTTATAATAGAAGACCCATATGGAGTGGCCATATGGGTGTCGTGAAAGGCAACTAAGAGAAAAGCTTATTACCTTTTGGGATCTTCTTTTAGGCGACGAGCTAGCAACCTGTAAAACTATTTGAATCTCAATTCTATCATTCTATTCAGCTGAACGTGGCATATCAGTCTTCAAGACTGTCGGCTCTGTCTACCCCGCAAGGGATATTGACGGGGCTTACGTGTGTATGTATGTAAATTCATTAAAATACAATCTTACTTTGCATGACGTTAATCCTTAAAATCTCTCTGAATAAGAGCCCCGAGTACGTCTTTTGGCAATGATCCTGGGTAAGTGAGGGTTATACACGGAGCGACTCCCGTCTGACCTCGGCAACCTTTCGATGGAACCTAACTAAATTTTACTAACTTAGAAATTTTTATAAACTAATCTTCTATAATATAAAAATGAATCGCAGAATGTGTTGAGCGAATAACTCAACAAAGCCTGGACCAATTTGGCCAATTCTTTTTTTTAAATGTTCGTTGAAGTTCGAGGATGGTTTTTACGGGGAAAAAAATAAAATTATTGCCGGAAAACCCCTAAAAACAGCCCTAAAAGTTTTCTAACTAAAATGTAGAGTCAATATGAGCTTTATTTCTTTTGTACAAAGTTCACTGTTGTCTAACAACGTAGGTGTGTGGTCAAAACGTCATATTTAATTTTCACCTTATTATCGCTGTACTAAATTCAAATTCAATCATATTTAAATATCAAATCTCAATTTTTTGCCCCGATTATAAAATAGGTACGAACACAAAACTGCTATATTACAAATCTTTTTGACAGAACGAAGTTTGTCGGGTCCGCTAGTACTTCTATATATAAACTAAAACTTCATATAAATTTCATGAACATTCATAGACACAAGCTCTTAGACTACAACTTAATTGACTAAACAGCATACTGACGGAGTAGCTTCAATTGCTGACGCTACCCCACGCAACAGATGTGCAGGGGTCACGTGCTGACTCAGTGCGCGGGCGCACATACAGTCGGCAGCAAAAGTAAGTTATTAAAAAAGTATGTATAACAACATACATCTTTTTACCGTATGAGGTAGACAGAGTCTTGAAAAGACTGAAAGACAACGTTCTACTGAATGTTGTAATGACGGAATTGAGATTCAAATAGTGACAGATTGATAGCCCATCGCCTACAAGAGGAATCCCAAGTTTATCAGCCTATTCCTTAGTTGTTACATTAAAAAACTCACATACATACATACATACATAAAATCACGCCTCTTTCCCGGAGGGGTATGCAGAGACTACCTCTTTCCACTTGCCACGATCACCGCATACTTCCTTCGCTTCATCCACATTCATAACTCTCTTCATGCAAGCTCGGCGGTTTCGGGTACTTTTGACCTGACCCTTTACCAGGACGTCCTTAAAAAACTAACAAGCGCGTAAAATTCACAACGCTGTTTTTTTTTGTCAGGCACACTGTCGATGGAAACTTTACCATGTCTGTTATGGTGTTAAAAATATCAGTTTACCCTTATGACGAAACACTATATTAACACGCGAAAAACTATCATTTCGTTTTTTTTAATGACGTGAAAAGGGACGAAAGGAATTAAAGACGTCCTGGCAAAGGGTCAGATCAAGAGTACCAGAAACCGCCGAGCTTACATGAGAGAGTTATGAATGTGAATGAAGCGAAGGAAGTATGCGGAGATCGTGGCAAGTGGAAAGATGTAGTCTCTGCTTACTTATTTAATGTATGTATGTATGTTAAACGGGACAGCGTTAAGTTCACGCGCGCTAAAAACAGCTTCGCGCGTGTCAAGCTACGAGGTCTGACTTTCATCTCCGAAGATAGCTGGGGCTCTTAAAAACATGTGTGTTAAGCAATACAGTTAAACGTGGCTTTTCAGTCTTCTTTCAGAGACTGTTGAGTCTGTCTATGTGTGTGAGAAAAAAACCGTGTGAACCACATGTGAAATAAATCAAAAACACAAATATCTTACGTGTACAATAAAACATAACAAACAAACAAACATAGTATGCTTACGAATGAATCACTTAGTACATTCAAAAAAGGAATTACAGAACTCATTCATTCGTTCAATGAATGGGATTGAATGAAGTTGTTCTCGGTTAAATGCAACAGATGAAATGGGCGGCGGCGCGCAGTTCCAAGAATAATTTATATGTGCGTATCATTCATCAATTCGGTACATGTTAGTGCAAAAGTGTCTCAAATACATAGAATCACGTATTTTTCCCCTTACGGGGGGAACAGAGCCAATGTTCTTGTAAAGACAGTAAGGCCACGTTCTGCTGTATGGACTTATGATGGAATTGAAATTCCAATTTTGACAGGTAGCTAGCTCATCGCCTACAAGAAGAATCCAGAGTTTATTTTCCTTTCCCTTTATTGCCTTCTACAATCTGCATGGAAAATGCCGCAGCTATTACAATATTAATGTGCTCCTATTCCCGTAGTCGCTTTTAACGACATCCATGGAAAAGAGATGGAGTGGTCCTATTCTAAAATTCTGGAATCCATACGGCACTCAATCGCGTTCCGATTGCATTTTGGGCAGCGTCTTCAAAAGTCAGATTCTGATTAAAAAAGCATGTAAAAACGTTACATGCCATCTCAAACGCATTTCGCATTACTTTTTGAAATACATACATAAGATAGTGTCGTGTGGTTCCCGGCACCAACGAAAAAAAAGAATAGGACCACTCCATCTCTTTCCCATGGATGTCGTAAAAGGCGACTAAGGGATAGGCTTACAAAATTGGGATTCTTTTTTTAGGCGATGGGCTAGCAACCTGTCACTATTTGAATCTCAATTCTATCATAAAGCCAAATAGCTGAACGTGGCCATTCAGTCTTTTCAAGACTGTTGGCTCTGTCTACCCCGCAAGGGATATAGACGTGACAATATGTATGTATGTATGTACATAAGATAACGCTTCTTTCCTGAAGAGGTAGGCAGAGACTACTCTTCATCCACCTTCATAATTAACTTCTTACTAGCTTCTTGCATACAGCTGTACGTGGCGTTTCAGTGTTTCCATGACTGTTAGCTCTGTCTACCCCGCATGGGATAAAGACGTGACTATATGTATGTATTTAAAATTCCTGTTGTAAGCAGCCCGATGACCATGTCATGCTTACTTAATCTATGACAAATAATATATACGATAATATTGACTCATGCCCTAATGAAGCTGAAATACTACTTAAAAATAATGTCAGCATTTGCAGTTCCAAATTTAAATTCTTAAATATTGACCCTACTGACATTATTAATACCTTTAAAGAACTTAATCTGAAAAAGTCTGAGGATTATTGGGGTATGTCGGCTGTTGTGATATGTCATATTATAAATATTATAGCTGGGGACTTAGCTTATATATTCAATAATTGTGTTGACCAAGGGATATTTCCAAATTTAATGAAGTATAGTAAACTAATTCCATTATTCAAGAAAGGTGAAAAATCAGATCCTGGTAATTATAGACCAATCTCAATTTTACCAATTTTGAGCAAGGTGTTCGAGAGAATCATGCTTAATCAAATGCAGCGTTACTTTAAGTCTAATAAATTATTTCATAGTCAGCAATACGGCTTTACTGAGGGGAAATGTACAACAGATGCAGGTGTGGCTCTTGTCACTCATATTCTCAATGCATGGGAAGACTCACAGGATGCCATCGGAGTGTTTTGCGATCTGACCAAAGCATTTGATTGCGTAGATCATAGAACTCTTCTGCTCAAGCTCGCTCATTACGGGTTCGATACTGCTGCCGTTGAACTAATTAAATCATATCTTAGTGATAGATTACAGACGGTAGACTTAAATAACACAAAATCGAAAGGAGCGACGGTAAAAATTGGGGTACCGCAAGGTTCCATTTTGGGACCTTTTCTCTTTCTGATATATATCAACGACCTGCCTTGCATGATTGAGAAACAGACTGGCATCGTGTTGTTTGCAGATGATACGTCACTAATTTTTAAAATGAACCGCCGTAGCGAAATCTGTGATGATGTGAATAGCACTTTAGCCGCCATCTCTAACTGGTTTACAATCAACAACTTACTGTTAAATGCAAATAAGACCCAATGCATTAAGTTTACACTTCCCAATGTGCGGCAGGCAAATGTGGATATTAGTATAAGTAGTAAAAGATTAGATTTTGTTGATAGTACTACTTTCTTAGGAATAACATTAGATTCAAATTTGAAATGGCATGCTCACATTTAAAAACTTTCTAAAAGGCTTAGTTCTGCAGCATACGCTATTCGTCGTATTAGGCATTTGACGGATGTGGCAACTGCTAAGCTAGTATATTTTAGTTATTTTCATAGTTTAATGTCATATGGTCTACTGCTTTGGGGATCAGCAGCAGACATACAAACTATTTTTATTTTACAAAAAAGGGCAATTCGATATATCTACGGTCTTAAACAAAGAGATTCCCTTAGAGATTTTTTCAAAAACCTAAATATTTTAACTTTGCCCTCCCAATACATATTCGATAACATCATGCATGTTAGGAAAAACTTAGACTCTTTCAAAAAAGTAGGTGAATGTACTAGTAGATCACTGCGGAACAATTACAAGTTGTCGATCCCAGCACATCGGCTGGCTAAGGTAGGGAAATCTTTTCTGATTAATTGTATAAGATTTTATAATAAATTACCAAAAAGTGTTCTTGAAATGAATGATAGAAAATTCAAACAGTATATTAAAGTTGAGCTTTGTAGGAAAGCCTATTACAGCACGGATGATTATATTAATGATAAACATGTGTGGCCCGAGCTGGACATAATGGCCTCTTAAATGCTTGTGTATTTTTGACATGATCTTGACATAATTTGTACAGTATGTACATATTTTATTTTATATTTATTTTATTTGACGAAATATTCGTATTGACATAATCAGTTCTACATTCATACATGTTTTTTAATGTAGACAATGTGCATTCGTCCACGATTTAGATTTAAGAGATCTATATTTGTAAATTGACGTCCTATGAAAATGCTGCAGTGTATTTTGTTCCGCCGCTTCTTCTACACATGCGCTTTGGAAGCGGTAGTAGTTATAATTAGATTTAAGTTATGTGACGTCAATAAGTGATACCTTGTATCCAATTTTGAAAATAAATCTATTCTATTCTATTCTATTCTATTCTATTCTATTCTATTCTATTCTATTCTATTCTATTCTATTCTATTCTATTCTATTCTATTCTATTCTATTCTATTCTATTCTATTCTATTCTATTCTATTCTATTCTATTCTATTCTATTCTATTCTATTCTATTCTATTCTATTCTATTCTATTCTATTCTATTCTATTCTATTCTATTCTATTCTATTCTATTCTATGTTCAGTAGCCATTAATTTTAGTACTGAGTATTCAAACATTCTCACAATTGAAAAGATTGGATTGAAATGTCTAGAGAATTATAACTGGACGTATAGGTAATGGACGATTTGCGTACAGTCGCCGACACAATACATTGCAATTTTGTGTAACATCATTTAATTACCTTCAAAGTAGTAATTTTAGTTTAAAATATTTTTTTCTTTATTTTGTATTTTGTTAAGGTGATTTCGGTTGTAAACGTGATAAATTTAAATTAATTTAATTATTATTAAAATGCAGTGAAAAAGTGCCTGGAGAAAAGTGAGTGAAAGCCTATTTTCTGAATGAATTATAGATTTTGATTAATTTTTGATTTTCAATCGTAAATTGATTTGTACGCTAGTTTCACCAATGTCGCCAACTGTACCTAGACTAGACAATTGTAAACGTTCCTAGGAAACTAATTTACATCTATCGACCACGCGCTGACTCAAGGTCTAAATATAAATTATGCAATAAGAGAAAAATATTTCCGCAGTTTTATTCAACATAGTATGTAGAATGGAGCCGTGTGGTTCCCGGCACTTATAGAAAAAAGAATAGGACCACTCCATCTGTAATGTCGTAAAAGGCGACTATAGTATATGCTTATAAATTTGGGATTCTTCTTTAAGGCGATGGGCTAGCAACCTGTTACTATTTGAATCTCAATTCTATCATTAAGCCAAACAGGTGAACGTGGCTTATCAGTCTTTTCAAGGCTGTTGGATCAGTCTACCCCACAAGGGATATAGACGTGATTGTATGTATGTTTGAATGTTGAATGGTCACTTTGCCAAGTGAAGCGACTCAAAATCGGAAGCACTAACTAGTTCCTTAAAAACTTCACTATTTATTTAGTTGAAATGTGGTTAAAATGACGGAAAACAGATTGACATAGAAAATATACAAGGAGTCGAAGAGAGAAAGAGAGAACTCGAGACCGACAAGCTCGGATGACGATTTACGAATGTGGATGAAGCGAAAGAAGTATGCAGGGATCGTTGCAAATGGAAATTAGTAGTCTCTGCCTTCCCCTCCGGGAAAGAGGCATGATTTTTTTATATGTATCGATATGGATGGTTTGAAGTGTAATGTTGAGATGCGCGAGTTCACAGGGTGGTCCCAACCAGGATAAAAGCATCATGAGTCATATAAGATAAAGGTGACGTCATCGACTAACCTATTGATCTACCTAACGAGACACAGACATTGATAGAAATAGATACAGCATGTGTATGTAGTTTGCATACCGAACCGCGTGGCATTGTTAATTTTCTTTGTTAAAATTGATTGAGCGATTAAACAAGGGAAATTTTTCTAAATTAGTGGGTATTAAAAATGAGAGGAAGGAATATAAAGAAGCAGTAAGCGTCCCACGTCAACAGAAAGAAGGCGGGTAAACCTGTAGTCAAAAGCTAGTCATAACTACATAGTATAAAACAAAGTCGCTATTTTAGTCTGTTTGTCTGTATGCTTAAATCTTTAAAATTAAGCAACGGATTTTGATGCGGTTTTTGTAACAGGTAGAGTGATTCAAGAGGAAGGTTTTTATGTATAATAACATTTATAATTTTGCACCCGTGCGAAGCCGGGGCGGGTCGCTAGTAGTAGATAAAGCTCTTTGATGACTTAAGGGAAGTCAGAAATCGCTCGACACGATCGAGAGAGCGTCGCTGGTTTAATCGGTAAAGTGCCCGGTTAAAATGCGTGATGCGCAAGGGATATAGATGTAACCATATGTATGTATGTATTTTTTTTTTGTTTGTCTTTCAGTCATTTTGAGACAGAAGACTATGTCTATCGCTGTTATTTACCTTGTTAAGGATATAGACGTGATTATATGTATGTATGTGTGTAAAGGCGTTGTCTATTTCACTCTATGTCTATGGTCGGTGGTCTATTGGTCGCCATTATTACGTCATTATACGCGCTGAAAATAATTTATGGCCTGTCCCGTAGTAAGTACAAAACGACAATCAAATTTTATTACTAGGCTTGACCGCAATAGTTGTAAAAGTACGCTGAAGGACAATAATAATAAGTTAGAAGTTATAAAGCGCCGTGTGGTTCCCGGTACCAATATAAAAAAGAACAGGACCACCCCATCTCTTTCCCGTGGATGTCGTAAAAGAGATAGGCTTATAAACTTGGGATTCCTCTTATAGGCGATGAGCTAGCTCACTATTTGGATCCCAATATTATCATGAAGCCTAATAGTTGAACGTGTCAGTCTTTCAAGACTGCTTTCTGTGTATCTCTTGTGGGGTAGACAGAGCCAACAGTCTTGAAAACACTGATAGGCCACGTTCGGCTGTTTGGCTTAATGATAGAATTGAGATTCATATAAAGTGATAGGTTGCTAGCCCGTCGCCTTAAAGCAGAATCTCAAGTTTATAAGTTACTTAGTTGCCTTTTACGACATCAATGGAAAAGAGTTGGAGTGGTCCTATTCTTTTTTGTACTGGTGCCGGGAACCACACGGCACTTAAACAAAACAATCCATAATTACCACATTTTGCTGACCTTACATGTAACTGACTAATGCAACTTACCTATCTCAAATATGCACGATAAGGTTTATCTTATTCAAATAACACGTGTCAAGGAATTCCAAACAAGATTACTAAATAATAATGATATATGTATATATACACACATATATTACATAAATATATATATATAACGTTTGTATATATACAAACTCATTAATAAATATCATAAACCATTTGCGTCATCACATCACAAAACATTGGCAACCTGGCTTGAAGATGCATCAAATAGCACACAAACCAGGAAGCTAAAGAAAAATGCATTTTACCCAAAGGGAAAAAACAAAAATAAAGTGAACCAAATAAAACAAATAAAAAAAAAAAAAAAAAATTACCTATGCGTTACATTCAATTTCAAGCGTCCAATTCTTTTTTTTATTATTGGTGCCGGGAACCACACGGCACATAACACTGTACTTATTTACTTAAACTTTATATTTATTTTTATTCACAAACTCAGTTTGGTCTCACAACTTAAATAATGTAGGTATAATAATAGGTGGACTTTGAATACTAAATATATAGTAATAGCATTTTCTACCAGTCGAAATTTTAAATCAAACTGCTTTTACTATAGGTAGTTAAAAAATAAAAGAAATGTAATTTAATTAAACCAAAAAAAAACTTTCCGACAGATGTTTTTAAGTATTCGTTCAATGCACAGTTTCAATAGCAGTCAAATAAAGGTAACCTCAGGTCAATACTGACCCTACAAAGTTGAAAAAAAAAAGTACCATTAATGCTTTTGACTTTAAATTATGAGATTGTTCATTTTTTGATCAAGGAAAACCTACTCAGCCGAACGTGGCCTCTGTCTACCCCGTAAGGGATAAAGACGTGATTATATGTATGTAAGTGCGATTAATGCAAAAAGACTCCTCTCGATATCATCCAGTATAAAGCTCAATTATTTCTGAAAAAGCGCCAAATTGATTGATTCGTTGCAATGCAGTGTTACAAACGTCGTGCTTTTTTTTGGCGCGAATTATAATGTAAAGATTTTTTCAAGGTTAATTTTCAGCGTGAAAGTTACCGAAATGTCCTCAGAGCTTTTCAAGAACTGAGCAATCAGTGCTTCTATGTAAAACTAGCGACCCGCCCCGGCTTCGCACGGGTGCAACGCTGATACTAAACTCTTGAATCACTCTATCTATTGAAAAAAACCACATCAAAATCCGGTGCGTAATTTTAAAGATTTAGCGCATTACCATCAGATCGGATCGGAGGTCCCGGGTTCAAATCCCGGCCAGGGCATGAGGGGGAAAGAACTTTTTCTGATTGGCCTGGGTCTTGGATGTTTATCTATATATGTAAGTATTTATTATAAAATATAGTATCGTTGAGTTAGTATCTCGTAACACAAGTCTCGAACTTACTTCGAGTCTAACTCAATCAGTGTAATTTGTCCCGTATATATATTTATTTATTTATCAGATACTGGTAACTGTGCTTGACTGTACTTCGCCCACTACTGGGCCTCGGCGCCTGATGGTCGCATCACTACAATAATTAAACTATGTAGGTCGGTTGGACGCCCACAGACCGCACACTAACACCCCCCTCCACCTCTCCTTATTACACGGCAAATACTGCAAGAACAAACTGGAGGGGTCAACGTAAAATGGACACCGTTTGACCTCGGTACACAACGCTTTTCTGTTGTTCTTTATTTCAATTCAAAAAGCGAACGAGTACAAAATGATAAATGGGTTATTCTGCGTTTGAATATGGAACCGTTCTCCGTTTAGGAACTAAAATGTTTTGAATGGATGTTTTTTATGTTACGTGCCTGTATCGTATTCATTTGACACGAAATGTTTTCTTTTTTTTTTGTCGCCGACATTAATCCTTCTTCACGTGGGTGTATTGTTCCTTGCGCAAGAAAAGGCTATATTTAAAAAACAGCCAATGTAAAATCATCATTCGCATGAAGAAATTCTAGAATTTCACAGAATTTCTTTAATAGTATACAATGTAGATTAAAAATACATTAATAACTTTTTTAATCTGTATTACGTATTGTATGCAAAACACGTCACACAAAGTCACGTTCCGATTCACGCAATGCAATTCAAAGCACTTAACTCTTAAGATATGCCATCATTGTACACTAATAAGTACGTGAAAAGAGGCGAAATAACGTATCTCCTTTCATAAATATCAAAAGAAACAGAACAATAGCACGGAATCACAGCATCCGTCAAATTAAATTGCAATGTTGCCAACTGTACGTGAATTAACATTGAAAATTGTTAAATTGATTTGAAATTATCTTACAATTACATATTTTAATTTGATTATAACGAAAGTTTGAGAAATGTCAAATTAACAAACCGCAGACGTTTTAGCGTGAATTCGATGGATTCAGAAATTGCAATGGTCGATATTTTATAGGATTTTGACACGAAATTATTTAAAAAATTGGATGAAAAGAAACACAAAATTTATTTATTTAAAAAAAGGAAGTGGCCTATATTTCGACTCCATGCTTTTTTTCACTTTTTTTTACGCGATTTTTGGATAATATTGATGATTATTCTATATTATGACTGCCTTTGTGACGCAGCGGTAGTGCGCCTGTCTGTGACACCGGAGGAGGAATCATGGAAAGGGAAACAAACTTTGTCTGATTCTTGGTTGGGTCTGGGTATTGAAAATTTATGTATATAAGTCTTTATTACAGAATTAAGTATAGTCGAGTCAGGATCTCGTAACACAAGTCTCGAATTTATTTATAGGCTAACTCAATCTGTGTAATCTGCCTTGTATATATTTATTATTAGTATTATTTAAAAAGATATACTTCCTACGTCCTACTTCCTAGATCCAGGGATATTTTTAAATTTTTCATAACAATTATTTTTAGTAAGATTTCTTAATCAATTTAGACAATAATTTCTTTTTTAATAAGAAGCTTTTATCTACTGTATTTTCCTAGTCTCATCCAATTAATTCCTGTCAGCTGATTTCCCCTAAAACTGGGAAAGATAAACCAGCAACACCGGATTTGCAGCTAAATTGAGTTTTATTTCGTTCCGCTAAATGACAAATGCTGTACGTGGTCGTCATTTGTCATATTTTGTGATAGAAACAACATTTTTGAAACAGATTGCGAATCACCCGACAAATAATTTTAAGATTACGATTTAAAATCACGTAGAGTATTCAGAGTATTCCAGATTTCACTTTTGTTTGTCTGGTGCATATAATTTTAAACCTACCACGTCTTGATTTCGTATGGAGTAGACAGAGCCAGAAGTAAGTAGTTTAAAGACTCAAATTGAGATTAAGGAAATGCTCGATCCTGAGTCATTAAGCCTTTCGGTTGATTGACTTTTTCAAATCAGGTTAATGACTTAGCGTTTAAAATAAATCCAGGCTCAAACAATGTCGCTTGGGCTTTAATAAGTAACAAAATAAGAGAAAATAAAAATATTCTGCATCCCCAATCTGTTCCCAAAGGTTAGCTTAGCAAAGATAATATAGGTCAGACAGGATTTGCTTCCTGTAAAACCTGATTTACAGTAGGTACTTTTTAATTTTATTCGTAACGTTAGCCTTTGGGAACAGATTGTCTAAATAACATTGAAAACTGCATCAAAATCCGTTGGGTGCAATAAAAGAAAGCTAAAAAACGGACAAAGGTTATTAGCGACTTTGTTTTAGAGGTATTTTGTAGTGATGGGTTTTATAAGAAAGAAAGCCGTTAAGTATTTCGTACAAACGAGAATCATATGTTTATTTTTAATCAAAAACTGTTTGGAAAAAAAGCTCCAAAATTTCAAAGAGAAACTGAAATGTCCGCTGAAATGAAATGATAAAATTTTATTTAAAAAAACAACTATTATACAATACATCTCATGACTTATTTTAATGTGCTATGCTCACTAATTCCGAGTGCACTACATTGTCTATCACTCAGTAAGAATTTTGTTTATTTATTCAAATAATCACTCATCTTTAATCATCATTTTCTTCATACAAGAAAATTACTTATCGCTTATTTTTTTACGAAATATTATTTTTGTGACGAATAATTAATAGTCTACCCGCATCCCACTGTCACATGTCTGTTGAAAAAAGAACTACCTCTCTTTGTAAAACAATAAGAAAAAAAAAATTGATTTAATTTTTTCGTATTTCTACCTAGATTAACAATTTTAATTGGAATATAAACCATTTATTATATTATCGTTGTACAAAAACCGAAAGTGATTGAACTACAAATGATTTCTCTTGATTACATTAATTAATTTTAACCTAAAACAATAAAATATGAAAAGCGAAGGCAATATACCTACAACTACACGGAAAGCCGAAACAAGTGGCTTTTCCCACGCGATTAAATAATATATTAATTCTTACCCCAACAAGTTTACGAAAAAAATTATATAGTATCCAAAATCGATATTTTCGATCGAATATTTTAGTTATTATTAAGAATATCCGTTTCTTTGATCTAAAAAGATCAAATTCAGGGCGGGCGTAAATGATCGCGTCCGAAATCGGATACAGCGTAAAAAATCAAAGCTTTTAACTTTCGTAAGCTATCAATCAATCGATCGTTCTAAGACTTACTTTTTTGATTCCTCAGTCCGTCGTGATGGAAACTCAAAAAAAAAATGATGCACAAAACAAAAAAAGAACACAATACTGGCCATAATACGCGTGCGTTCAAACGCGTTCTAATTTCGAACGTCGATACAGAGTCGCCCGTCCGGCGCCTAGCGCGTAAGCCACTGATCCATTTCGTTTGAAAACGTACACGAAAGTGACGTAAGAGACGCCATTTTGTTCCCCCCTCCCTGCTGCGCCTCTTCGTCCTCGAATCGCTTCTGGAAAACGAACTACAATCAATTTTCTAAGTTGTGGAATGTTAAAGCTTTTATTGTGTTATATCGTGTTACAGGGGTGTAAAGTTTTGCTATTGATAAGTTATCTCGCTTATATGAGCTTTTTAATTGAAACTATTCTCTTAAGTTTTTTTACGCGATATTAACTTAAAAATTCTGTTTTCAGAGGCTACTTATTTTCAGTTTTCAACGTAAAGTATGCACTAAGTTTTGTGAATAAATTAGTAACTATGTACATCTTTATTATTCATTTAAATTAAGTTTGCATTTCGTACGCACCCGATTTCTAATGTGTTTTATTTTTACTTAACTTTAACAAGTTTCATGGAGATCGGCCCAGCATTTTTTATTAATAACAAACATATTTTTTTTCTTTTTATATGTAATACAAGTGACCCGCCACCGCATGTAAAACGTCTTCTATACCACTTCCAGATTATGTTATTATCTTTAAAGATTGACCCTTACAAACAACTTTACAAACTTTATCATAGAAGAATAAATAAAAAAAATATTATTACTGGTAACGAAACCCGATAGAAATATCGATATATTTTTTCAGATGAGTCATTTTAAAATTAAAGAGATTTCGATATTGTAATTTGCTTAATTATCCATAGTGACATTATCCGTAGCTTAAAAGAAGGATCCCAAGTTTATAAGCCTATTCCTTAGTTGCCTTCTACGACATCCATAGGAAAGAGATGGAGTGGTTCTATTCTTTTTTCTATTGGGTGCCAGGAACCACACGGCACTATATATTTGGTATTAGAATTATATTTGGTATGAACAAGGGAATACCTTCGTAATTCGTGTATTGAAATCTGTGAATTTCAGGAAATCAAAACATTTGTGACAATTCAAAATTATTTCACAGTTAGCTGTTAAATTACACAAACCAATTTGAACTTTACATTCAACGAATTATAGACTGTTTTGGAATTTAACCTCAATACGGGATCATACGTTGAATGATACGGTAACAAATAGTAATTATTAATTGTCACAACGACAGGCTTGATACCATAGGAATCTTAATAATGTTAGTCTATAGAAGTGGCTAGTTTAGGTAAATGTGTCATTAGAACTGACGGTAATCACCACCATTTTAATATCTGTGTGTGATTAATTAATCTATACTAATATTATAAAGCTGAAGAATTTGTTTGTTTGTTTGAACGCGCTAATCACAGGAACTACTTTTTTGAATTAAAAAAATCTTTTTGTGTTGACTAGACCATTTATCGAGGAAGGCTTTAGGCTATATAACATCACGCTGCTACTATAAGGAGCGCAGAAATAATGGAATGTGAAAAGAACGGGAAAAATTTTTCATCCTTGAGGGCTTCAATGATGCCCAAAATAACTATTCCACGCGGACGAAGTCACGGGCACAGCTAGTGTTAAATAAAGATATTTCTTGCTTTCTCAATTCTAAGTTACACCTGTGCCGTGTGGTTACCGGCACCGTAAGATTAAAAATAGAACTCCCAACCCCACCATCTCTTTCCCATGGATGAAGTTAAACACGACTAAGGGATAGGCTAATAAACTTTGGATACAAGAAGAATTAATCTATTTCTATTGTCTCATTATCCGATTCCTATGTTCGATGCTTATTTTGATGGAAGCTCTTGGGAGTTCATTATAAAGTGCCTATCTCCCTCTCATTTTCTCTTATCGAATTCCCAGTAGCATTTCCATTTATTAGTTTCAAATCTCATGATTCTCTTAGACATTAATGGAATAAATCTATGACGTGGCCAATAATTTTGATAGAACAATCTTTAAAACTACCTAACCTATGTTGTTGTATTTTCTTTTCAAAGAAAGACATACATACATATCTAAAAACATGTCTATATCCCTTGCGGGGTAGACAAAGCCAACAGTATTATTAATATACTGATAGGCCTCGTTCAGCTGTTTGGCTTCATGATAGAATTGATATTTAAATAGTGACAGTTGCTAACCCATCGCCTAAAAGAGGAATCTCAAGTATATAAGCCTATGCCTTAGTAGCCTTTAACGACAGCCATGGGAACGAGATGGAGTGGTCCATATTCTGTTTTATATTAGTGCCGGGAACCACACGACACAATATACATATATACACAGCATAATAGAAAGATGATTTTTATAGGTTTATAACATTAGCATTGCACTCGTGCAAGGAAAACTGAATTAAATCATTCGTTCATTCATTCAAGAATTCGTGTCGAAATGATATTACGCAAAATAGTTTCAAAACAGTCATACGTAGAGGAAGACCACGTAATGAGGAAGCGACGGGTCGGCGCGGTTAGCTAGGAAGGGTTATACTATACATACATACATACATGTATGTCAGGATGTCAGTATGGATGTTTGTTACTCTTTCACGCAAAAACTACTCAACCGATTACGATGAAATTTGGTATGTAGGTAGCTGAAGACCCAGAATAACATAGAGGCTACTTTTTATCCCAGAATTCCCGCGGGATTGATTCCACGCGGACGAAGTCGCGGGCAGCCTCTAGTCACTAATAAAGGAAACCGCATTGAAATCGGAGTAAAAGTTTTCGCGTGACGCGAGTTCAAACATACAAACAGACAGACAGAAATTGTAAAAATCATTTTTTATTCTGTTGGTCGTTAATATTCTTAGATCTCACTTTACGTTTTTGTGTTAAAATACATACAGACATATAATCACGTCTATAACCCTATAGACAGACAAACAGTCTTTAAGAGACGGATAGGCCACGTTCAGCTGTTAGGCTTAATGATAGAATTGAGCTTAGTTACAATTTATTATATCACTACTTATCTCGGAAATTTTGGAGTGTTTGAAAGAGGTCTTCCTGAGGAAGGTTTATTTCAATAAATGCTACCCTTCCAAAACCGGGGTGGATCGCTAGTGTTATATTATCGAGGAAGGATTTAAGCTATATAACATCACGCTGCAACTATTAGGAGCGAAGAAATAATGGAAAATGTGAAAAATAGGGGAAAGTTATTCACCCTTGAGGGCTTCAATGATGCCCAAAATAACTATTCCACGCGGACGAAGTCGCGGGCACAGCTAGTAGTGAATATATTGCTTTCCACACGCTTACCTTTGCCAAATGTGAACGATCTTCAAATCGATTCCAGTAATAAACTCGATAAGGAAACAATACCTTTTTTGCAACTAAACTTTTTACGTCGACAGACGCCACAGCTTATCGATTGTAATCGATACAATCTACTTAATCGATTACGCCCGCCCCCACAATCGTTATCAGTTCGCAGTGGCTATCGCGATACATGACATACATACAAACACGCCTCTTTCCCGGAGGGGTGGACAGAGACTATATATTTCCACTTGCTACGATTCCTGCACACTTCTTTCGCTTCATCCACATTCATGACTCTTTTCATGCAATTTTGCATGCAGCTAAGCGGTTTCGGGTACTCAGAACGTCTCCGATTTGATCAAAGTACGTTCGAATAAATTTCAATAGCACAAAACTATATTTTTTTCCATAAGCCAATGGAATTGATAAAACAAAAAGGTTCCGGAGAAAAGGTTCGGAAATTAATTTCCAACGATAACGGAGCGGACCGCCCTAAACAATAATTTGAGAATAAGGGAAATTTATGTTTTACGCGCGAAAACTTTGTAATAAACGCACAATGTAGGTTAGACTAAGCGACTTCTTAACTTATAATTATGTGAAGAGTTAAGTTTGTACCTTTTATTTTGGAAATGCTCTTTAAATTTCATTAGATACTTTATAAAAATATTTTTGTCCAGAATGTTTGTGAAATTTTATATAAAACCTCCTTACATGTCACTAGCCAGTTGGAGAAATTTAATATGTTTTGTTTCATAATGGAACCTAATGAAAATAATTCAAAATTGTATTACGACGCAATAGTTCACAAAGTGCATGTTTATCTATACTAATATTATAAAGCGGAAGAGTTTGTTTGTTTGAACGCGCTAATCTCAGGAACTACTGGTTCGAATTAAAAAGTTATTTTTGAGTTGAATAGAGCATTTATCGAGGAAGGCTTTAGACTACCTATCACGCTGCAACTATTAGGAGCAAAGAAATAATGGAATATGTGAAAAAAACGGGGAAAATTATTCATCCTTGAGGGCTTCAATGATGCCCAAAATAACAATTCAACGCGGACGAAGTCGCGGGCACAGCTAGTTTAATAATGAATAAGTACAAATATTGTTAAATACAGTGCAATAATACAGATTTCTTAGTTTCAATTATCAAAAGTTTTTTTATTCCGAATTATTTCCCTATTTTTTCAAGTGACAAACTCATTCATTAGTTCATCATTAAACAATTTTATTACACGATTTGTGATCTGAGCGCGTCCGTGGTCAAATTGTTGTGGTAACTGTCTAGGAAAGACAGGATCATATATTACCTTGACCATGTGCCAATTACTTTTTTCTGGGTTATAAATAAATATATACGGGACAAATTACACTGATTGAGTTAGTCTCGAAGTAAGTTCGAGACTTGTGTTACGAGATACTAACTCAACGATACTATATTTTGTAATAAATACTTGTATAGATAAACATCCAAGACCCAGGCCAATCAGAAAAAGTTATTTTCTCATCATGCCCTGGCTATTCGAACCCGGGACCTCCGGTGTCACAGACAAGCGCACTACCGCTGCGCCACAGAGGCCGTCTAATGTTATGTATATGACTGGATCATGGTTACACATTGGAGGTTGCCTGAATGTGCAGATTTCATCAAGAAGCTTTCCCTCACCGTAAGAACATCGGTTAGCAACCAAACTAATGTGAGTACTCAGTAAAGAGTCAGCAAACATAGCAGTAGGATTGCAATCCATCCATCCGTATAATCACGTCTATATCCCTTGCGGGGTAGACAGAGCCAGCAATATTGAACGGCTGACAGGCCACGTTCAGCCGTTTGGCCTAATGAAAGGATTGCATGTGCATCTAAGAACGAGCCCGCTTATTTGAATTAGAAACTTTTACCATATGAGCAGCTTTTTATCTTTCAGCTTTTTAGCTTTCTTTAAAAATGCTTTTAAAAAAATTAAAGATAAAACAACATACATTTGTACGAGTATAAAGCTTTCGTGTCACTCAAAGTTTTTCCCAGAGCTTCGGGGAACTTACAAAGGCATGATCTAATGGAACAGTTTAACTTTTATCGGACGATCTAAACTTTTCCAGAAGCTTTATCCGATGAAGAGTTTTGACTTTTTATACTTCCGAACCGATATGAGGAAAAATAATTGAAAACTACTTACATACATACGTACAGTATGTAGTATGCCGTGTGGTTCCTGGCACCAATAAAATAAAGAACAGGACCATTATTTCTAAATTTTCGTCGTAAAAGGCGACTAAGCTTATAAATTTAGGATTTTTCTTTTAGGCGATGGGCTAGCAGCCTGTCACTATTTGAATCTCAATTCTATCATTAAACCTGACAGCAGCAACAGCTGAACGTGGCCTATCAGTCTTTTCAAGACTGTCGGCTCTGTCTACCCCGCAAGGGATACAGACGTGACTTTATGTATGTATGTAGGTATACGTAGAGATAACATATCTTTATTCGTTATGGGGTAGACAGAGCCGATATTCGCGACAAGATCCCTAATGTAAGTAAATGGTAGAAGGAGATAAAAAGTTTAGTACAGCTTTCGACCTAGCCTAGACTCTTACAAGGGCTAATGCGTCTACACAAATATATCTTACTATATAAATGACTAGAGGCCGCCCGCGACTTTGTCCGCATGGAAACCCTATCAATCCCGCGGGAACTCCGGGATAAAAAGTAGCCTATATGTTATTCTGGGTCTTCAGCTACCTACATGCCAAATTTCATCGTAATCGGTTCAGCAGTTTTTGCGTGAAAGTGTAACAAACATCCATACTGACATACTCACAAACTTTCGCATTTACAATAGTAGTAGGATGTAACCACGCATGTTAGAAGTGAATTTGATTTCAATTTGAATTTCATTTCTTTTTAGTCACTCTTGTGAGAAGTGCATACATACATACATACAAGAATCACGTCTATATCCCTTGCGGGGTAGACAGAGCCAACAGTCTTGGAGACTGATAGGCCACGTTCAGCTATTTGGCTTTAAGATAGAATACGTTTGTGAGAAGTGACAAGTAAATTATGTCTTAACAAGATACAAGGGCGTCAAATTAACCGAAGCCAGTGGCAAAAGTTAGTCAATGAGTGACATTTGGACAAGCGTCTCTCACCATCGACCCTTTAAAAGCCGCTAATTATAATTCGGTGGCCATGCCACAGATACTTGGGACCAGAAAGTTAATGACTTACATCTATTTATGACCAGTTAAACCTTGCAAACAGAAAGGGACTGATACACACATACATAAAATCACGCCTCTTTCCCAGAGGGGTAGGCAGAGACTACCTCTTTCCACTTGCCACGATCTCTGCATACTTCCTTCGCTTCAGGGAAGGGACTGATAGACACTAATAACTAAGTATTTTAACTTGCTGCGTGTCTGTTTGTTTCGCTTTCACGCCTAAATCTCTGAAGCGGTTTTGATGACATTTGGTGCAGAGATAATGTTAAACCTGCTTTACTACTCTCTATTGCGAAAAAAGGAAATACGCGGACGAAGTCGCGGGTAAAGCTAGTGAAATATAAATATAATCACGTCTACATCCCTTGCGGGGTAGAGCCAACAGTCTTGAAAAGACTGATAGGCCACGCTCAGCTAGTTGTCTTCAGATAGAATTGAGATTCAAATAGAGACAGGTTGCTAGTCCATCGCCTAAAAGAAGAATCTGAAGTTTGTTAGCCTATCCCCTAGTTGCCTTTTACGACATCCACGGGAAGGAGACGGAGTAGTCCAATTCTTTATTTCTATTGGTGCCGGGAACCACATGGCATAGTTTTATTTATAAATAGTATAATGCATAAAACGGAAAATTTAAAATTAGAAATAGACGACATTCTGTAGCTTTTTTATACTATGGTCACTCACCACGGGCGGTGTCATTAATCACAATGGACTGGAAGCCCTGCCGAAACCTAATCATCGTACTTTAATTGACAATGTTATCTCGGTGTTTACTTCAAACTATACTATGTATGTATGTAAACCATACATATAATTAATTTGTATTCCATATGAAAGCAAATCAAATATCGTGTGTAGCTAATCAAATAAATGAATTATCTATCTATCTACTTACTACCGGTTCCAAAGCGCATATGTAGAAGAAGCGGCGGAACAAACTACACTGCAGCATTTTCATCGGACGTCATTATACAAATATAGATCTCTTAAATCTAAATCATGGACGCAAGTACATTGTCTACATTAAAAAAAACATGAATGAATGTAGAACTATAACACTACATAAAAAGTTATACAATTTATCGATTAGTTGTATAATTCGTTCAAGTTGAAAGTATAATAAGAGTTAACCCGCGGGTGCGGCGGGGCGCGGCCGACCCGGGGCGCGCCAGGAAGCTACATCGGAAGTCAGCCAGGGTTACCATTTGCAAAGTATTTTATCGTCTTAGTGTTTAGTCAGTAGTAGTAGTTTATGGATGAAATGTGTGGTGTCATTTTTGTCATGCAATGTTGGTTTTAAGATAAATCATTCATTGTGCCGTGTGGTTTACGGCACATTAGAATAGGACCACTCCATCTTGTTCGCATGGATGTCGTAATAGGCGACTAAGGGATAGGCATATAAACTTGGGATTCTTCTTTTAGGCTGTCACTATTTGAATCTCAATTCTATCATCAAGCTATATTGCCAGAATATGGCCGTAATCAGCTTTTTGGACTGACCGTTGGCTCTGTCTACCCCGCCAGGGATATAGTCGTGGCTGTATGTATGTATGAAATGTATTCTGTTGAATTTTAAAATTAAGACTGTATGTTCCTTGGGGAATAAAGGGAATAAATAAAATAAAAAGAGGGTATTCCGAAATTTACGCACATGCTTTTGGAATGGAGGGAAAAAACCACAAAATAAAACTTCACCTGTGGTGTAATCTAATTAATCCCGCCCGCCCTAACAAACACATAAAAGGCTGATTTTACCAACGTTAAATTTATTTCACACTACAGCTTATTCCAGTGACTTTGTTTGCTACGAATAAAACTCTAAGATACATCTGTGTAGACTAATACGTCTACACACATAATTATGTAAATCTTTCTATAAAAATGATGAACCACTCTTGTGAGAAGTTACAAATAAATTATGTCTGTACAAGATACAAGGGCGTTGAAATAAGTAGCACCTTTGTATTAGAATTACTGTAATATATGCTCCTGTATATAATTTTGTGTACATCCTACTACTATTATAAAGGCGAAAGTTTGTATGGATGTATGGATGTTTGTTACTCTTTCACGCAAAAACTACTGAACCGATTACGATGAAATTTGGTATGTAGGTAGCTGAAGACCCAGAATAACACATAGGCTACTTTTTATCCCAGAGTTCCCGCGGGATTGATAGGGTTTCCATGCGGACGAAGTCGCGGGCGGCCTCTAGTAAATAAATTAATAAGGGCGTCAAATTAACCGAAGCCAGTGACAAAAGTAAGTCGGTGAGTGACACTTGAACAAGCGGCAAAATATTTCATCAAATCAAGGTACATACATACATACATACATATAATCACGTCTATATCCCTTGCGAGGTAGACAGAGTCGGTCAAAATAATACATATTAAGTAATGGGATGGAAATGAAAATATCGCAATGAATATAATCAAAACTTATGTTATAAATGCAATAGCTTTTTTGTTGATATACATACATGCGTACATACATATAATCATGTCTATATCCCTTGCGGGGTAGACAGAATCTTGAAAAGACTGATAGGCCACGTTCAGCTGTTTAGCTTAATAATAGAATTGATATTCAAACAGAAACAGGTTGCTAGCCCATCGCCTAAAAGAAGAATTCTAAGTATATAAGCCTATCCCTTAGTCGCCTTTTACGACATCCATGGGAACGAGATGGCGTCCAAATTCTAGCTGTCGTTAAAAGTTTTTAAACCCCAGAAAGAAAACATGTGGAAAATAAAAGTTCTCCAGCCATATAAATTAATTAATCCCGCCCGCCCCAGCAAACATTGAGGGCAGATTAATCATACGATGTGACATTGTTTGCCGATTCTTTTGGGCGGGGTCGATCAAGGGAATTTTGGTTGATAGCTTTGTAATAAATACGGTACCACGGGCTTTGGATTACTTGTATTACGTCTTGATCCCTTACGGGGTAGATAGAGCCAATAGTCACGAGAGCCGAGAGAGTGAACTTAGAAGTGAGATTCGGAGATTCACTTGCGTACTTACCTACATACATATAATAACGTGTATATCCCTTGCGGAGTAGACAAAGCCAACAATCCTGAAAAGACTGATCGGCCACGTTCAGCTATTTGGCTTAATGATAGAATTGAATTGAGATTCAAATAGCGACAGGTTGCTAGCCCATCGCCTAAAAAAAGAGTCTCAAGTTTGTTAGCCTATCCCTTAGTCGCCTATTAGCTATAAGTAGTTCAGTTAGCTTAAACATTGATCTTTGTAAAGAGGAAATAAACGAATTTGAATTTGAAATTTGAATTTATTACGACATCCATGGGAAAGAGATGGAATGCGCACCTACTTATATTGTAGTTTATTAAGATTCCTAATCGACCGGTTATTTTTTTATGGAATAAAAATACCTATTTCATTAAAGAGAAAAAATGTAACACACATATTTTGACAATATTTGGAAATAACCACTAGATTTAATTACCTATGCCAAGAGAAGAGAGTTATAGAAATCCTGAAAACATAACACTCATTCTGTGAGCAGTCGGTTAAAAAGAGGATAGTACCTACGTACAGAAACCGCCGAGCTTGCATAAAGGGAGTTATGAATGTGGATGAAGCGAAGGCAGTGTGCAGAGATCGTGGCAAGTGTAAAGAGGTAGTCTCTGCCTACCCGTCCGGGAAAGAGGCGTGATTTTATGTATGTATACAAATAATTGGAAATAACCACTAGATTTAATTACCTATGCCAAGAGAAGAGAGTTATAGAAATCCTGAAAACATAACACTCATTCTGTGAGCAGTCGGTTAAAAAGAGGATATTACGTACAGAAACCGCCGACGTTGCATAAAGAGAGTTATGAATGTGGATGAAGCGAAGGAAGTGTGCAGAGATCGTGGCAAGTGGAAAGAGGTAGTCTCTGCCTACCCGTCCGGGAAAGAGGCGTGATTTTATGTATGTATGCAAATAATTGGAAATAACCACTAGATTTAATTACCTATGCCAAGAGAAGACAGTTACAGAAATCCTGAAAACATAACACTCATTCTGTGAGCAGTCGGCTAAAAAGAGGATAGTACGTACCGTACAGTAGACGATACTAATTGTGTCAGGCGGGCGCGGCCGGGCGCGGCCGGCCAGACGCATTCGACCAACAACTCCTCCATTTTAGTTTTCACAGGGTTGACAGATATTGTCAACTCCCATCTCTTAAATGGGACTAAGGAATCCTACTAATATTATAAATGCGAAAGTTTGTGAGTATGTCAGGATGTCAGTATGGATTTTTGTTACTCTTTCACGCAAAAACTGCTGAACCGATTACGATGAAATTTGGCATGTAGGCAGCTGAAGACTCAGAATAACATATATATAGGGTATCTATTGATTGATAGGATTTCCATGTGGACGAAGTCAGAGGCGGCCTCTAGTAGGCTTATAAAATTGAGATTCTTCTTTTATGGTCTATATCCCTTGCGGGGCAGCCAGAGCCAACAATCTTGAAAAGACTAATAGGCCACGTTCAGCTGTTTGGCTTATTGATAGAATTGAGATTCAAATAGTGACAGGTTGCTGGCCCATCGCCCACAAGAGGAATCCCAAGTTTATAAGCTTATCCCTAAGTCGCCTTTGGCTAACTAACCTGACACTATTTGAATCTCAATAACATCATTAAGCTATACAGCCGAACGTGGTCTTTCATACTGCGAGACTCTTGGTTCTGTCCACATCCTGATTTGACGTCGCAAAAGATGATATGCGAGCCAATGTATTTTACATTTATGATGCTGAAGACTCGATAAATAATGCTTCCCCTGATGCGTCTATGGCTATCATTGATATACATATATATGGTCACGTCTATATCCCTTCCGATGTTGACAGAGCCAACAGTCTTGAAAAGACTGAATGGCCACGTTCAGCTATTTAGCTTAATGATAGAATTGAGATTCAAATAGGGGCAGGTTGCTAACCCATCGCCTAAAAGAGCATCCCAAGTTTGTAAGCCTATCCCTTAGTCGCCTTTTACGACATCCACGGGAAAGAGATAGAGTGGTCTTATTTTTTTTTGTATTAGTGCCGGGAGCCACACGGCATTGATCGTTGAGATAATATAAATTTATAATACCCTTGTGTAGGACAAATATTTTTTTAATACACCACAAAAATTTGTGTAGGTAGGTAGATGAATAAATAAAATCCTGGCAACCCTATCTCCGCGTATTTTCCGCCAAATCATTTCGGGTTAATAATGTCCACTGTTATTAATTGTTATAATTACCTTCACGTCAGTGTCATTGAGGGGTTATGTCCAAAGGGAAGCTAATTATGTGTCAGTCATGAGCTCCGATAAGTAAACCAGGGTGGAATATGAAATTATTTTCGTTAAAGTTACACTGAAATACCAACACTGAAATAAATACATAACGTCACGTCTATAACTCTTGCGGGGTAGATAGAGCCAGCAGTTAGGCTCATTGATCTTTAAGCCATGCAGCTCATATGTGGTCTTACAATTTTTATTAAGAATTTTGGTGTGTATATTGCAAGTGATATAAAACCGTGCGTTGCCGTGTGGTTCCCGGCACCAATAGAAAAAATAATAGTCACTCCACTCCATCTCTTTCCCATGGATGTCGTAAAAGGCGATTAAGGGATAGGCTTATAAAACTGGGTTCTTCTTTTAGGCGATGGGCTAGCAACCTGTCACTATTTGAATTCTATCATTAAGCCACCCACAACCTGTCACTATTTGAATTCTCAATTCTTTCATTAAGCCAAATAGCTAAACGTGGCCATTCAGTCTTTTCAAAGCATGTCTTTTAGCATGTTGGCTCTGTCTACGATCCCTTGCGTCTATATCCCTTGCGGGGTAGACAGAGCCAACAGTCTTGAAAATACTGATAAGCCACGTTCAGCTATTTAGCTTTAAGATAGAATTGAGATTAGTAGTCAAGTAGTGATAGGTTGCTCGCCCATCGCCTTATAAAGAATCCCAAGTTAGTAGTTTGTAGTCGCCTTTTACGACATCCATGGGAAAGAGATGGAGTGGTCCTATTCATTTTTGTATTGGTGCCGGGAACCACACGGCACCGGTACGGTTTATTGAGTAAACGATTAATTCACTTAACTATATTTGTGTTTGCTAGGGCGGGTGGAATTAATTAAAGTGTACCTACAGGATGTTCCCGTTTCAAGGTATTCATTTATTTTGTTTCTGCTTTGGTTCATTGTGACTTTTTTAAGTTTGAATCCTATTAGCCATACATACATATATTCAAGTCTATATCCCATGAGGACATGTGCCTATCCATATCTTTCGCATGTCGTAAAAGGCGATTAATGAACAGACTTATAAGTTAGGGATTCTTCTTGTACTTAGTCGATGTGCCAGCATCCTGTCAATATTTGAATCTCAATTCCATATTAATCCATACAGCTGAACGTAGCCTTTCAGTCCTTCAACATTGTTGGCTCCGTCTACCCTGCGTGGGATTTTAATAAATATATATATATATATATATATATATACGGGACAAATTACACAGATTGAGTTAGCTTCGAAGTAAGTTCGAAACTTGTGTTACGAGATACTAACTCAACGATAATATATTTATAATAAATACTTATATAGATAAACATCCAAGACCCAGGACAATCAGAGAAAGTTCGTTTCTCGAGATTCGAACCCGGGACCTCCGATGTCACAGACAAGCGCACTACCGCTGCGCCACAGAGGCCGTCGAAAATGTAATTTAATGTAATAAAATAAATAAGCTAAATACATTTAACAACAACTGTGTGTGTAGGTTTACTGGAGAATAGGACCCACAGAATGAGTGACTGACTGACTGTAATTTAGCATTAAGTTCCCTTATATGGTCTAGGGGTGTACCTACTAAGAAAGGATTTTACGAAATTCCCGCGGGAACGGGAATTAACAGGATTTTTCGATCCGCCGCCGGCGGCGTGTAATACATTTATATAGGTAAGTCGTGAATATGACCTCCGCAACCTAACCTATATCGTATCATGATCACATATCCAGTTACCTGAATGTGCAAGTTTACTTTCTGTTTCTTTCTTACTGTAGATGTTTTCCTTCACTATAAAGTTCAATTTATTTACATAAAATAGTAATTTCCAAGAGGAGTTCAAGGCCGTTGTTAACGTTACATAATTAACATTAAAAGTAAATTAGGTACGTTATTTTCAAAAAGTTATGACATAATGTGATCTTACAACGTTAAGAATAGAATTATTCTTATTAAATTTGTGAACCAGATAAATATATAGATAGATTTATTTTCAAAATTGGATACAAGCTATCACTTATTGATGTCACATCACATAAATCTAATTATAACTACGCATGTGTAGAAGAAGCAGCGGAACAAACTACACTGCAGCATTTTCATCGGCCGTCAATTAACAACACATACTGTAATTGTATATATAACACATACTGTATATTTTTATACGACTATACCATTAACGGGATTGTTTAACTTAACTGTAATATTGGCTGTTTCTTTATGGTTTTATGGTGGCCCATGGGGTGCCATTTTTATGGAAATACGAAGGTTGAAACCTTATGCTTGTTTTTATAGAGAGCTGTGGTTTACCAACTGTCTAGAAAAGTTGACTTATGCTTTTATCTTTTTATGTTTACATGTCTAACCTTAAATCTATTGTAAACAGTTAAATAAAGAGTGTATTCATTGAGCTTAAAAATAAATGTTGGTCTAGAATCGAAAATAAAATGTAGCATGTGCCACCTGCTTCTCATTCCGCTTGTAAAAGTTGATCAAATGAAATGTTTTTATTAACTAAGGATAATCTTAAGCGATGGACTGGAAGGGTAGGCCTTAAAAGCCTTGACTGCATGTAGGTTATCAAAGATAAAAAAGGAGCCTATAAAAATGACTCAAAACTAATTTGCTCGGTGACCACGGATCATTATGACATTATTCGAAACGTCAGGGATAAAAACAACGTACGTTTTATGCGTTTAATCATTCGTTCATATAATCACGTCCGTATCCCTTGCGGGGTAGACAGAGCCAGCAATATCGAAAGATACTGATAGGTCGCGTTCAACTGTTAGGCTTAATGATAGAATTGAAATTCAAATAGTCCTATCCCTTAGTCGTTTTTTACGACATCCTTGGAAAAGAGATGGAGTGATCCTATTCTTTTCTAATATTGATGCCGGGAACCACACGCGTTCAATACCTGTATTATTTATGAAAAGTACAAGAACCAAAAAGGTGAATTAAAAATATCAATAACCTGAACCTGAGGTTCAAGGCTAAGAAGCTGATGATGCGACAAATAATAGCGTGTTACAAAACTTGAGGCCATCATAAAGACGTATTGAGGTAAACAAGCCCAATTACTGCACGTAGTAATAACCACAAGCAAGAACCCACAAAACACCGGCAAGGTACATTAAACTGTAACATCTGTGCATAAAAAGTTATTTCCAAAAGTAGACGAGCCATCAATCACTCGCGGCGGATGACAGAACTTCCAACCTGATAGTCATTAGCGGTAATTATACTACCAACATAATATACACTACAGCCGACATGGCATTATAACCTTTATTCCTTTACGCGACAACAACTTTTTTAAATTCTACGGAAGACAATTTCCGAACGCGTTGACAGATCATTCGTCGCCTCTGATTGGCTGTGGAGTACCCGCCAAAACGCGTGTTCGAAAGACGAATGACAGCTGTCAGCTAAACACGTTGATTTGTTATCTGACATGTTTTAAACCAAACAAATGAGATCTGAGAATTAAATTTGTTGTGTTGAGTTTTCAGTGACAGATTTAAACGGAAGGGAGCCACTTAACCTTTGAATTTCTTTGTAAAACTAATCTGTGTTTTGTATGGGGTGGGAAGACATAAATGACTCCTATGGTTATGTCTGGATAACATTACCAAAATTAGGATGTATAGATGTTTACAGCTTTTTTTACCTCCATTACCAAAATAAGGGGTAGACAAAGCCAATAGTCTTGAAAAGACTAAATGGCCACGTTTAGCTATTTGGCTTAATGATAGAATTGAGATTCAAATAGTGACAGGTTGCTAGCCCATCGCCTAAAAAAGAATCCCAATTTTGCAAGCCTATCCCTTGGTCGCCTTTAACGACATCCATGGGAAGGAGATGGAGTGGTCCTATTATTTTTTGTACTGGTGCCGGGAACCACACGCCACTAAAAACTAAACTAAAAAAAATAACTAAATAATAGTTGTGGTTAAGGCTGAGTTGCTCTTACGGTCATCACGTTTTTATCCCTACGAGGTAGATACCGCCAAAAGTTGCAAACATTCATACCTAATCCTATGGTTTCGGTTGTACATTGTCAGACAATTGAGTGATCATCAAAAGTCGAAAATGATTTCGTGTCATGTCGGAATCATTTTAATTAACAACTTTTAATCAGAAATGACTACCTGTCGCTGTGGTTTAAAAATGACATAGCTCTTTGTCTGTTAGAGTATCATTGCTAAGCGATTCTTTCACGAACCAATTCATGGTAACCCAGTGACCACAAACAAACCAGAATTGGGATTATGGAATTATATCCGACTGGCGGAGCCCCGGGGCTTAGATCCCGTGGGAATTTCAGGATGAAAAGTACTTATTATGTTATACATACATATAATCACGTCTATATCCCTTGCGGGGTAGACCGAGCCAATAGTCCCGACAAGAATAACAAAAAAAAATTAACGTTCAGCTGCTTTGTTTTCTTTTTTTTTATTGGTGCCGAGAACCACACTCTATGGTTATAACTAACATACATACATATAGTTATGTCTATATCTTTTGCGGGGAAGACCAACCAACCACCAACCAACAGTCATGAAATGACTGACCGGCAACGTACAGCTTTATGGCTTAATGATGGAATTGAAATTCAAATATTGACACAAGAAGCATCCGAAGTTTACTTTTACGACATCCATATGGGAAGATAGGGACTTTTACGACATCCATATGGGAAGATAGGGAGTAGGTCCAGTTCTAAGGTGCGGGAAACCACGCAACACCATTATAAGTAATCTTGATCAAATCAGGGACGATTGATTAAAAATGAGTTCAAAATTACTCAAAATTGGAGAGTTATAAATGTGCATGAAGCAAAAGAAGTAAGGACGGACCAAGGAAGAGGACAGACGTTGTCTCTGCCTACCCCTCCGGGAAAGAGGCGTGATTTTATGTATGTATTTCAACACCCCCCAAAACCATTCTTCCTCCTGACTTTAGTCCCGGTTGCATCCTCACCACTCTGGAGAGGAGCCCGGGGAATTCCTTTAACCATGGATCCTGGATTGGGTGAGTCAGGTTTTAAGACGAAGCGACTCCCGACTGACCTCCACAACCTATTAACCTAACCCGTATTGTATCGATCATGGTTACACTTTCAGTTGCCTGAATGTGCAGGTTTCCTCACTATGTTTTCCTTCACCGTAACAGCATTGGTTAGTGTTCAAACTAATGTACATACATAACTTCGAAAATAGTCATTGGTACTTTGGCCGAGATGGGATTCGAACCTGTGCCTTTCTGCGCATCATTTAAAGCGGGCACCTTACCTATTCGACCGACAGCCGACGCTCTCCCCTCCAAAACCATTGTCACCCCACAACCAAACTCTAATCAAGAAACCGACAATTTTGACGAATATTAATTCCTCAAGTTTTCAGTTCTGATTGCGTGTTTAATAAACGAACAGACAGACAACAGCTGGTAAGCTTTGTTGAATGGAAATCATCGATTTCAACTTTAAAAGTGGCTTCATTAGAGTCCAGTTTACATTGAGTTGGAACCGCGTTCGAAACTGTTAATTTCGAAAAGCAATTCATTCAATGTTTTGCTAAGGAAATTAATTAATAAGTCCCTTCGTTTCGGGTTAAGATAGCTGGGTTATTTAACCAACAATTTTATTGACTGCACTGCGGTAGTATTTTCCATTAATTTTTAAATGTCTTTTATCATGGCGTGTGGTTAACGGCACTTTTGAATAGAACCACTCCTTATGCATGTCGTTAAAGCTGACTAAGGGATAGGCTTATGAACTTAGGATTTCTCTTGTTTACGACATTCATGTGAAATAGAGTGGTCATATTCTCAAGCGGCGGGAACCACACGGCACTTATAAGCGTTGGAATATCATGTACATGGATTTAATAATTCTCAAACTAGACGAATCTGTATTCTGGGAATTATTTACGTAGGTAACGTAAAAATGTAATATTTGTTTGAATTTTCAGCTATGCTAAGATGTAGGTACTTGGCAGGAGTTTTTGTCGCATTTTACGGCTTAGTCAAAATATACAGAAATTATAAGCACGAGTGATGTAAGAAATATTAGACTGCATTGCGTCTTCTTTCGAATACTAACTTACATTTTGGACACAATTTTGAATTCTCATTATGTTTAATTCTCATAACAAGATAAAGATGAAATGAAAATATTCACAATGATAGTCTATCTTAGACTTATCTATAAATTAAAATTCACTTATCTTTACTAATATTATAAAGCTGAAGAGTTTGTTTGTTTGTTTGAACGCGCTAATCTCAGGAGCTACTGGTTCGAATTAAAAAAATATTTTTGTGTTGAATAGACCATTTATCGAGGAAGGCTTTAGGCTATTAAACATCACGTTACAACTATTAGGAGTGAAGAAATAATGGAGGGATAGGCTTATAAACTTGGGATTCCTCTTTTAGGCGATTGGCTAGCAACCTGTCACTATTTGAATCTCAATTCTATCACAAAGCCAAACAGCTGAGCGTGGCCTATCAGTCTTTTCAGGACTGGTGGCTCTGTCTACCCCGCAAGGGATATAGACGTGAACATATGTATGTATGTATGGAGTGGTCCTGTCAGGAACCACACGGCAAAAAAAAAATGTTACCTTTTACTTTCCTCACATAAATATAAATACTTACAGACAGACAGACAGCTTAGCTACATTCGCAGTCATCCATCAGTCGGTCAGGAAACGTTTCTAAATGCTTCCTTCCCCGATGACTCGCCGCTCACAAATTCCTGTTAATATTCCTAAACGGTGCTAAATACACCTTTTTGTGTTCAAGTAAACGAAATATTATGTTTGTAGAGATTTAAAGACTAAAAGAAGAGTTTATAAACTTGAGATTCTTCTTGCAGGCGATGGGGTAGCGACCTGTCACAATTTGAATCTCAATACCATTATCTGTTGGCTCTGTCTGCCCCGTAATATGTAAGGATGAAGACGTGATTACTTGTGTTTGTATTCCCAAAAAAGAATAGGATCATCTCTTTCCCATGGATGTCGTAAAGGACGACTAAGGGAAAGGCTTAAAAACTTGAGATTATTCTTTTAAATGGCCATGGGCCAGTCACCTACTGTCACAATTTGATACTCAATTCTATCATTAAGCCAAACGGCTGAACGTGGCCTATCAGTATTTTCAAGACTGTTGGCTCTGTATACCCCGCAAGGGATATAGACGTGATTATGTATATGTATGTTGTATCCCCAAGTCCCTCGTTACAGTATATTATTATGCGTTAATTTCATCAATCTTCATTCCATTCAATCATTTTCAACTATTGAGCTAAACATGATCTTCAAGTCTTGTTACTTTGACTCTGTCTACCACTTTGAAAACTAACGTTATATATTTTACTAGCTGTGCCCGCGACTTGTCCGCGTGGAATAGTTATTTTGGGCATCATTGAAGCCCTCAAGGATGAATAATTTTCCCCGTTTTTTTTTTCACATTTTCCATTATTTCTTCGCTCCTTATATTTGCAGCGTGATGTTATATAGGTAGCCTAAATCCTTCCTCGATAAATGGTCTGAATTTTAAACAAATATAATTTTTCAATTCGAACCAGTAGTGCGAGAGATTAGCGCGTTCAAACAAACAAACTCTTCAGCTTGATAATATTATATATTATATTTTATATACGTCTTTTCCCTTACAGTCCTAAAGTGAAATTACTATAATAATCCCGTAATTCCCACAGAAAAAAGATATATTTGCGCGTAAGAAGTCGCGGTTTGAACCTAGTTACATTATAAAGAGGTTTATAAGGTCAATTAGCTCAATTGTATCAAGACGCTGTTTTTTCCTGTTCTACCACGATTGTCTTAAAGATCTTCCTGGTCTAAGTTCCAGGGCTTCCAGGTCATTTAAACATATTCTCATTGTGTATCTCTTGGCATATTACATCATCAGCTCTCTGGAGAGGAGTCCCGAGGAGCGCCTTCTGACCATAAACCTGGATAATATTCTTACTTGTGTAATAATTCTTCTTCTTCATTAATAATTCCCAGAATACAGATTCGTCTAGTTTGAGAATTATTAAATCCATGTACATGATATTCCAACTCTTATAAGTGCCGTGTGGTTCCCGGCACCAATACAAAAAAGAATTGGGCCATGGCACTATTTCTCATGGATGTCGTAAAAGGCGACTAAGGGGATATATCTACGGGACAAATTACACAGATTGAGTTAGCCTCGAAGTAAGTTCGAAACTTGTGTTTATAAACTTGGGATTCCTTTTTAGGCAATGGGCTAGCAACCTGTCACTAGTTGAATCTCAATTCTATAGTTAAGCCAAATAGCTGAACGTGGCCATTCAGTCTTTTCAAGACTGGTGGCTCTGTCTACCCCGCAAGGGATATAGACGTGTCCATATGTATGTATGTTTAATAAATAAATAAACTCCATGGTGTATGGCTGAGCATTGGACCCGCTTAGAAAATGTATTAACACCTTTCATATTAACGATGTATGTACATAATATGTTGTTGAAATGAGTCAATAAAACACTTCTTTTCTTCTTCTTCCACCTGGTCTAAGACCTAGTTATATCCTCACCGATTTGGAGAGGAGCCAGGTTGCGCTTTTTAATCATGATCCTGGATGGTGGAAGTCAGATGGATTGGTCTACACTGGGTTTTCTTTACATACATACATAAAATCACGCCTCTTTCCCGGAGGGGTAGGCAGAGACTACCTCTTTCCACTTGCCACGATCTCTGCATACTTCCTTCGCTTTATCCACATTCATAACTCTCTTCATGCAAGCTCGGCGGTTTCGGGTAGGTACTTTTGACCTGACCCTTTACCAGGACGTCTTTAATTTGATCAAGATACGTTCGTCTAGGTCTTCCCACTCCGACCTTTCCCTCCACATTCTATTTTAAAATTTTAATATCATTTGTTTAATAGATTTGTATGTATATAGAGATGTAGGTATACGCTGCCGAACGTGAAGGCCGATTGTGCCTCTTTGTCGCTCGTTCCGCGCTCTCGCTTGCACTTCAAGCCTTACGTGGAACGCCTCAGAGCGAGGTAACGCCGCATGATTCATGTTTTTTCGTGCGTGCAGCCGGCTCAATCGAATTATAAGACGTTGTCACTTCAAAAAAGGAGGGGGATGCCAAATCACACATATTTTGTGTGTTCAAGCTGTTTGTGCTAAACGTGGTCTTAGTATCCTGACTCTGTCTACAATGAGAGGGGTGAAGATCTTATATATTGTGTGTGTAACCAAATACGGCTTTAACTTTCAAAAAGTAGAGCATCCTCATTATTGTGTAGTTATAAACAACAAATTTGAATAGCCGCCGACTGCCGCGTATTCCTTTGTTGCCGAAAACTTTCTAATTTGGAAACCTTATTCGGTAGACCGTATGACGCGACGATACTAACATATAAGTATATATAGTAACAAAAAATCTTCAAACATTGCATACATACATATAAACACGTCTACATCCTTTGCGGTGTAGACAAAACTAACAGTCTTGAAAACACTGATTATGCCACTTTAAGCTGTTGATGTCAATGAGATTCAAATAGTGACAGGTTGGTAGCCCATCGCCTAAATGAAGAATCCCAAGTTTATAAGTCTGTCCCGTAGTCGCCTTTTACGACATTAATGGGAACGCATGCAATGCATGCACGCATGGAATGCATTTCATCCCAACTAATATGATAAATATGAAAATAAGTTTGTTTGTTTGTTTGTCTCTTCTTCACGCGTCATCTACTGAACCAATATTCTTGTAATATTGGTAAGTACACTATGTACTAATCATTCCGATAAAAACTACAGTTCCCGTGGGGTTTGCGGAAAACCTGTATTCTTTCGAAGGTGGCGTTAAAAATCGTTACTTTTTGAAGGTGCCGCTAAATACGTCGCTTTTTCAAGGTGGCGCTAAATAAGCGCGGACGGAGCTGCGTATTAAAGCAAGCAGAGGTATACCTAGAAAAATTATCACCCCTCTTTCTCAGAATTTATGTAATTTCACTCTTATTTTTTGATATTATTTATTACGGACTATAATTATCTGTTCAAACTATATTTTGCGCCAACGCAGCCTAGTTACAGGATGTTATAATGAGTGAGTAATGCTGGAAACTTTGTTTTGACTGTTCATTATTAGTGTTCCAATGCTATTCCGAATGCATTGGTTCTCCCGACTTTACGGAAATGAACTGTTATGTTTTTTATTTAAGTACCTACCTATATTCTATCTATAATCTTAATTCATTCGTTCATTCATATAATCACTTCTATTTCCCGTGCGGGGTAGACAGAGCCAGCAGTTTTGAAACGACTGAAAGGTTCAGTTTTGGGGCTAAATGATACATACATACATACATACATACATATGGTCACGGCTAAATGATGAAACTGATATTCAAATAATGACAGGTTGTTTAGAGCTCATCGCCTACAAGAAGAATCCCAAGTTTCGCCTTTTCCTTAGTCGCCTTCTATGACATCTTTGGTAAAGATATAGACTGGTCTTATTCTAAAGTGCTGGAAACGAAACGGCACCCGCATACAACATCATGAATAAATGACTTGCATTGAATATGCAGATTTATTCACGATGTTTTTCCTCGCCGTAAAAGCATCGGTTAGCAACAAAACGAATGTACGTAACTCAGAAAATAAGTAATTACTTAATTTGATTAAATACTTTATTTGAACTTCTGCTACACTGTCCTGTAAGATGAGCGGCTATAATTATAATTATCTGTGTTATAACACTTCTTAGACATACTATGTTTATAATAAAACTGATTACGCTGAGCATAATTCGTAAACATTCGTGTTTACGCCTTGCCATTTGGGCGGAACTTGCAGATTTTATGATTTTTAAAACGTAAACACTTCGATATTTATTGGGGATAAATTTGATATACTAGAGGGCGCCCGCGGCTCCGCCCGCGTTAAAGGAAAACTCCAATTATATACGGTTCCCGCGGGAATTTCCAAATATGTCGTATCCTATTTTAGGACGCGGTTTTTTGACTATATGCATATCAAATTTCATTCGAATCGGTTCAGCGGTTTAGCTGTGAAAGCGGAACAGACAGACATACTTTCGCATGTATAATATTAATGAAGTTTTATGTTTTTCATGTACGCCCTATCTTAAATCTAAAGTCATTTATTCATTCATATAATCGCGTCTTTATCCCTTGCGGGGTAGACAGAGCCAGCAGTCTCGAAAAAACTGAAAGGCCACGTTAAGCTATATGGCTTAATGATGGAATTGAAATTCTAATAGTGACAGGTCTCAAGCCCATCGCCTTGAATTTGAATACCTAGTTTATTAACCTTTTTATCGCCTTTTACGACATCTATGAGAGATTGAGTGGTCCTATTCTAAAAAACCACATGGCACTTATATCTCAAGTATAAAAATAAAAAACATATTTAATTTTATAACAGGTTATCTATACTAATATCATAGAGCTGAAGAGTTTGTTTGTTTGAACGCCCTAATCTTAGGAACTACAGGTTCGAATTGAAAAATTCTTTTTGTGTTTAATAGACCATTTACCGAGGAAGGCTTTAGGCTATATAAAATCACGCTGCAACTACAAAGAGCGAAGAAATAATGGAAAATGTAAGAAAAAAAAACGGGGAAAATTATTCCTCTTTGAGGGCTTCAGTGATGCCCAAAATAACTATTCCACGCGGACGAAGTCGCGGGCACAGCTAGTCTTATATTAACCTCACATTCGTGTTAAGCCTTACATACAAATGTATCCATACATACATACATACTTACATAAAACCTCAATATAGCCTTACACACAAATGTATCCATACATACATACATACATACATACACACACACATGCGCACCACGCATCCAGGTCGTTCGATAGTAACCTGTTGCATATCCAAGGAGTAAAAGAGAGGCTCGATCGCCCCCAATTCTGGACAACGAGAGGAAGGGAGACAGTTATATAAGTCAATCGTATTCTAATAAACTGTGACACAGTGATCTAAATGTCAATTTCTTTGTTCGATGAAGTGATTTTTATTAGCGGTATGTTGGGATTGAATTAAGCAAAATCTGTGGAGGGATACATACATACATATAATCACGCCTGTATCCCTTGCGGGGTAGACAGAGGTAACAGTTTTGAAAAGACTGATAGGCCACGTTCAGCTGTTTGGCTTTATGATAGAAATGAGATTCAAATAGTGAAGGTTCCTGGCCCATCGCCTACGAGTACTTAGAAAAATTCAAAGTTAATTAGTTTTAGTCTTAGTCGCCTTTTTCGACATTCTTGCTTGCAGTATTCCTTAAAAAATGGGAGAAACATACATCCATATAATCACGTCTATATCCCTTGCGGGATTGAAAAGTCTGATAGGCTACGTTCAGCTCTATGACTTAGCCCACAAGGGATATAGACGTGACCAACTGTATGTATGTTTGTATATCATTTTGTTTCAAGAACTGCGGCTTTGCATTTTATCTTTCATTTAGTCCAAACACGTAGTTTCATCAATTTTTATCACATTTTTATTGCCTTGGTAACCGTTACTTTTCATCACTCAATAAAGGGCAATTAACTGAATTGGCGTCTGCCCACAAAACCATTACACCGAGAGATTAGCCACGCTTGTTATCTTACGCTGTGCTTAAATAATCTGACCGTTTTGACCTGTGTTCAGGTTTTTTAAACAGTATATCACGTCTGTCGGGGTAGACAGAGCCAAAAGTCATAAGACTCGAAGGGTTTAATAAGCTGAACGGCTTAAGATGACATTGGGACCCATAGACTTACGTGCGGCTAGCCCATCGCATCAAAGTAGAGTCTAAGTTAATAAGTTGGTCTTAACTGGCTTTAACTATCAGCGCGAGAAGAGAACTAGCTAATTTGCGTTATCAAATAAAAAAACAAAGCTAAACAGATAAATTAGCAGTTTTACTAGTGACAAAAAAACATAAAGCTACAACAAATAAAATAAAAAATATCGCACTATGAACCATTTGTGACTACAAAACAAAAAAAACATTAGCCAACTGGTTTGAGTTGTATCAAATGGCACACAAAATCAGAAGGCTAACTCAATAATGCAAATATAGATATATTTCATACAATTTAATTTAAATTAATTTAATATAATATAAATATATATATGAATATATGTATAATAAACCGTGTGCCGTGTGGTTCCCGGCACCAATGAAAAAAGAATAGGACCACTCCATCTCTTTCCCATGGATATCGTAAAAGGCGACTAAGGGATAGGCTTACAAACTTGGGATTCTTTTTTTAGGCAATGGGCTAGCAACCTGTCACTATTTGAATCTCAATTCTATCATTAAGCCAAATAGCTGAACGTGGCCATTCAGTCTTTTCAAGACTATTGGCTCTGTCTACCCCGCAAGGGATAAAGATGTAACCATATGTATGTATATGTTTGCGCTAATTAGTTATCTGTGCGCAATTTCCATTTTAAAACAAAAGAAGAAAAATCTTCCCGCCTTTTTTTGAACGTTTTTCCGAATACATCATTTTATCGAATCCAGAGTTTTATTTCGTCAAAAATTATAAATCAGGACTAGTTGTCCTCATCAGTATAACAAACCATTTGTGACTTCATAACAAGTAAAACATTAGTTTGAGACGGCAGAATAGATACATTTTTTAAGTCATATTTCTCTGAAGCTCTTCATTAATATTTCCCCCTATAGCACCCCCCACTTTATTTCTGTCTTATAATTACGTAAACCGTCTGCTACTAAGTCTGGCCACGTGCTGCGCTGATTTCTCAACACCTAAATTACCGAAACCAATAACAAACTTTCAAAAATGACCTTTATAACAAAGTGTTAATGTTCTTTTTCGTATACTAAGTTTAAGTCTCGGTGGTTGTATGTGTAAATCAATCGATCGAAAGACGATAGACGCTCGCGCATGTTGGCGATCAAACGGAAGCTATTTTGAGGTGTGTTAAGATGAAGTTTTCTATTTTAAAAAAAAAATTGAGTGTTAAACATAATTGGAGCAAAGAGCTCCTACGTTTAAAGATAACTTAAATCAAAGTAAAAGTACCTAGATCAAATAAGAAAGGATTTAGTTAAAATTCAGATGAAGAGTGTAGTCTTAAGTACTTTAAACTTAAGAGACTTTAACTTAAGAGGAACTTAGGAACTGGCGTTGTCCAAACCAACGATATTTGCATAAATGGTGGGGTTCCGGCAATTCAGAATGGGACCACTCGATAACTTTCCCATGGATGTCGTAAAAGGCGACTAAGGGTAACACTAATAAATTGGGATTCTTATTTAGGCGATGGGCCGTCTTATTGGTGCCGGGAACCACACGGCACGATATAATGTATATTTGTAAAAAAGCTTCCCCTTAATCGATTCGTAGCGCAGGGGCCTGGCCACTTCGCGTTACAGAAAACGGCTGGAAAAAATACATAAAAATAGCCCAGAAATCTCGACCAATATAACTGGAGGCCAGTCGGTCCTCATGGAAAAAAAAAATTAAACAACTACTTACATATTATAAGCATGCTTCTATTCTGGAGGTAAAGGCAGATATACATACATACATACATAAAATCACGCATCTTTCCCGGCGGTTTAGGCAGAGACTACCTCTTTCCACTTGCCACGATCTCTGCATACTTCCTTCGCTTCATCCACATTCATAACTCTCTTCGGGTACTTTTGACCTGATCCTTTACCAGGACGTCCTTAATTTGATCAAGATACGTTCGTCTAGGTCTTCCCACTCCGACCTTTCCCTCCACACTCAATAGAGAAGTTGAATTTAACTTATAAGGCAGAGATTAAATCGACAAAAACAAATCAACAAGAACAAAATGTACAAGTAACATTCAACTATAACTAGTATGTAACCCAATTACAGGTGAACACAAATTTCGACAAAAATGATACATGTGGGTTAGATTCCCATGCAAAATCACACATCTGAACAGCCTTTCAGTTTTTTCAAAACTGTTGACCCCTAAAGGTAAAGTTTGTTGGTAGTTAGTATTCACTTCTTCCCTATTACATACATACATACATATTGTCACGTCTATCCATCCCTTGCGGGGTAGACAGAGCCAACAGTCTTGAAAAGACCGAATGGCCGCATTCAGCTATTTGGCTTAATGATAGAATTGAGATTCAAGTAGTGACAGGTTGCTAGCCCATCGCCTAAAAAAAAGGAATCCCAATGTTGTAAGCCTATCCCTTAGTCGCCTTTTACGACATCCATGGGAAAGAGATGTATTCTTCCCTATTATTAGATATAATTAAACATGCAGAGCAGTGTACATCTTTTTATTCAGGGATTGATTAATGACAAATAAATTATAAACTCCTTTCTAGTATCAGCACACAATAAAAGGGATATGACGTGACCATAATTATGTATATATAATACATATACGGGACAAATTACACAGATTGAGTTAGCCTCGAATTAAGTTCGAGACTTGCGTTACGAGATACTAACTCAACGATACTATATTTTATAATAATAAATACTTATATAGATAAACATCCAAGCACCCAGGCCAATCAGAAAAAGTTCATTTCTCATCACGCCCTGGCCGGTATTCGAACCCGGGACCTCCGGTGTCACAGACAAGCGTACTACCGCTGCGCCACGGAGGCCGTCAATATACGAGTATAAATATATGTATGTATGTAACTCGTGCTATGAATGAAGACATTTTAAGGGCCGTATGCTTCATCGCAATCGTTCACGCAGTCCGCGATCCGAAACGGTTTCTTGGCTGATCACATTTAAATATTAAGTGGGGGGTACACAGACTATACTATATATTTGACGTCAACCAATGTTATGAAACCAAGAGAAACATACATACATATGGTCTCGTCTATTTCCCTTGCGGGGTAGACAGAGCCCACAGTATTGAAAAGACTGAATGGTCACGTTCAGCTATTTGGCTTAATGATGGAATTGAGATTCAAATAGTGACAGGTTGCTAGCCCATCGCCTTAAAGAAGAATCCCAAGTTTGTAAGCCTATCCCTTAGTCGCCTTTTACGACATCCATGGGAAAGAGATGGAGTGATCCTACCTATTCTTTTTTGTATTGGTGCCGGCAACCACACGGCCCAAAACCATGAGATATGACAATTAATTAGTGATGTTTGAACTGTCCCATAATTATGAGTTAAATTTTGGATACAGTACGGGTATATATCAAACATACATTATAATCACGTTTTTAACACTCACGGGGTAGACAGATCCGACAGTCTCACCAAGAATGAAAGGCCGCGTTCAGCTGTTAATGATGTGAGATTCAAATAGTGACAGGTTACCAGCCCATGGTCTTAAAGAAGAATCCCAAGTTTATTAGCCTATCCTTTTTACGACATCCCTTCAAAAGACCGCCTCTTTTGAAGGGATTATGGTCTTATTCTAAAATGCCGTGAACCACACGGCATAAGTTTATATCAGTCCGTTACATTTCTGCTTCTTCGTCCTGGTTCCCTGTTACATTCTCATTACCCTGGAGAGGAGCCCAGGGTGCGCCATTTGACCATGATCTTTGGGTAAGTCAGGCTTTTACACGAAGCGACTCCCATCTGACCTCCGCGACCTAAGATATATTGAAGAGAAATCTAACCCTTATTAAGTCATACTAAAAACTGCAATAAATTAATATACCCATTCCCTTAGTCGCCTTTTGCTGCACCCGTGGGAAAGAGATGGATTAGTCCTTTTCAAAAGTGCTGGGAACCACAAGGCGCCACCGGTACAATTGTAATAAATGTTGTACGAAATCAATGTGTGAAGTTATTTCCTGAGAAATAACGGATTAGGTACATACGAGAGAGAGATTTTTAGAAAAATATAATTTTGATGTTATTTCAAGACACCAAATAACAATTTAGTACCCTTTTTTGCGCATCTCAATTCCATTAGCCACCAGTTAAACCTTACGGGTAGGCTTTGTCTACCCCGTAAGGGATACAGACGTAATATATTTATGTTAACAATGAAAATAGCAACAAATCGCACTAACAAATAGTTAAATCTAACAACGGTTATTGAATTCACCTGAAAATTCCAAAAGAAATAAAATAAAAGCACTCACACAACGCTCCCTCATTATTTTCGGATTCCAAAAGTTGAACAGTGTACACCCGGCTTAACGTCGGTCATGGCGTGACCCCGTGACCGGGTCATTGACCCCTGACCATTGTTCGTTGGAAACTTCGCTCTATTAATTTACCTTCATTCCGGTAGTTTTAATTTGAAACAATAGACCAATAATGGTGTGGTAGAAGATTGGAAAGACAAACTGTTTGGGTTTTAAACAATATTCAGTTTTAGGGGGATCAAAATGGAGAAACCTGTCAAGTTTGCATGAAGGGAATGATGGATGGAGCTAAAGAAATATGCAATGATCGTGGCTAGTGGAATGATGTTGTCTCTGCTTAATTACTAAGAGAAAGAGACGTGATTTTATGTGTATACTAGCAGTGCCCGCGACTTCGTCCTCATGAAATAGTTATTTTGGGCATCATTGAAGCCCTCAAGGATGAATAATTTTCCCCATTTTTTTTCACATTTTCTTTTATTTCTTCGCTCCTTAAAGTTGGAGCGTGATGTTAAATAGCCTAAAGCCTTCCTCGATAAATGGTCTATTCAACACAACACAATATTTTTTTCAATTCGAGCCAATAGTTCCTGGGATTAGCGCGTTCAAATAAACTCATCAGCTTTATAATATTAGTATAGATGTATAGAAATGCCGTGTGGTATCCGGCACCAATACAAAAAAGAATAGGACCACTCCATCTCTTTTCGCTGTTTCGTTCGGCTGATACGTTCAGCTGTTTGGCTTAATGCCAGAATTGAGATTCAAATAGTGACAGGTTGCTGACCACACGCCTAAAAGAAGAATCCCAAGTTAAGCCTATCCCTTAATCACCTTTTACGACATCCATGGGAACGAGATGGAGTGGTCCTATTCTTTTACAAATACTACTAAACAAAGAAGTTAAATATTCTTATTCAACAGTATAGTGTAAAAATCAAACCAGCCTGCGGCATTAAGGTATAAAGTCTCGGGTTCAAGGCCGTATGTCGAATTTATCTTGATAAAACAAGAAAGTCTTATTAAAAAATATTATCCTCTCTCATCCAGGGTTCGGGAATTCCTGGCTACATCTCCCTCTTGAAAATAATTAAAACGCTATCTTAAGGATATAGGTCTAAGGCTGTTATTACATTTTGCAACAGTTCCCTTTATAATTTTAATCCCAAGTAATGGAAATTCAGCATTGAAGTCAGAAGCATAAAGACGATTTTCAATTACAATCTTAACAGCATAAGGCTTCGGTTTGGTTTAAACTGGAATAAAAGTGATTTATTTTTGCTCATTTTAATTAGTTTTCTAATAATTTATGAGCAACAAGCTTCGTCAAAGATTACAAATATAGCAGACGGAACGAATTTTAATCGATTAATTACAAATTATCATAAAAAATACCTACATCACAAAATCTGTGTAGAAATAACTGCTTCATACATACATACATACATATGGTCACGTCTATATCCCTTGCGGGGTAGACAGAGCCAACAGTCTTGAAAAGACTGAATGGCCACGTTCAGCTATTTGGCTTAATGATAGAACCGAGATTCAAATAGTGACAGGTTGCTAGCCCATCGCCTAAAAGAGGAATCCTAAGTTTATAAGCCTATCCCTTAGTCGCCTTTTACGACATCCATGGGAAAGAGATGGAGTGGTCCTATTCTTTTTTGTAATAGTGCCGGGAACCACACGGCACTGCAATAACTGCTTCACTGCCGAGAAATCCGAGAATAGAATATATTTATATTCAATGTTGGATACAACATATCACTTATTGAAGTCAACATAACTTAAGCCTACAAATTTAAGCCTTTCGCTTCATTTACTTTTTAATGTAGACAATGTAAGTAATTCGTCCATTTAGATAAGTCTAATGATATCTACAAAGGCAGTTTATTACAATTAACAAATATCTTTTATATCTAAATTGTGGACGAATGTACATTGTCTACATTAAAAAGTAAATCAAGCTAAAGGCTTTAATTTGACATTCTTCTTTTAGTCTATGGGCTAGCAAACCAATCTAGTCTATCCATAGATATTAAATTCATAATAAGGCAACCAATAAAACGTCACATTTGCGTATTATGACTATTAGCTCTGTCTGTCCCATATAAGTATATCTGTATACTATAAAATAGGCCGTTTCCGCTTTGGTAAGACCTCAGACCACAGCTCGCAAAACATTCAGCGGAAAATCCACATTATTTCCCTCGCACAAGGTCTAAATTACATTGAACTCAGAATTATCGATTGTAGGCATGTTATAGATATAAGAAGTTAGATGTGCACGACTTAATTCAAGTTTACTAGGTCATTCCTCTCTCTGCCCTAGGGCTAACGAAGCTGTCTACGTAGAGTTTTTCTAGATTTCCAGCTTTATATAGTTACAGCACTGGAATGAGAAATTTCCGTGCGAAACTTGATTTGCTGAGTAAACAAATATTTGCAAGCGAGTTCTTCCGTTTGAGTGAGAATTTCACGAAATTTTCTTTTGGAGTCCAAGCCAAGCAAGTAATAGGACATTATTTTTTGTTTTTACATACAAACATACATACATGTAATTACGTCTATATCCCTAGCGGGGTAGACAGAGCCAACAGCCTTGAAAAGACTGATAGGCCACGGCCAGCTGTTGTGCTTAATGATTGAATTGAGATTCAAATAGTGACAGGTTGTTAGCCTTAAGAATCCCAAGTTTTTAAGCTTATCCCTTAGTCGCCTTTTACAACATCCATGGGGATGAGATGCAGTGATCCTATCCTTTTTTATTGGTGCCGGGAACCACACGGCACCAATAAAATAATATTTATGAGTTTAGGTATTTTTTGAATACACCGTGTGGTTCTCGGCTTTTTAGAATAGGATAATACCAGGATCAGGCCTATCAGTCTTTTGAGACTGTTGAGACTTATAGACGGCAAGGGACATAGACGTGATTATATGTATGTATGTAAAACTCATAAATATATTCGTGCGTTTCTTCAGTTTTAATTCCAATATAGTTTTGAACTAAATCAGAGATTTATGTTTCCAGTCGATATTTTTGAAATACGTCTCCTATTATCTATTTATACTTGTTTCAATAATACACTAGGGATACGCATAGACTATGAACAAATAGAAAGGACTTTTTTTTTAATCGTATGTCTAAATAAATCTATCAAAGTTTATTTTGCCCTAAACATCGCCTAAATAAATAATTTGTTTTGTAATAATAGGTAATGTATAATATAATAGTAGGTATATGGACAACAAAAAAGGTTACCAATAAAAAAAATAACAATATCATATTAATTGCATCTGAACCACTCTGAAGAGGAGCACGGGGTATGCCTGACCATGGATCCTGGATTGGGTGTATCAGGTTTTCACACGAAGCGACTTCCGTCTGACTTTCGCATCCTTTGCAAAGGAACCTAACCCATAGTTACACTTCAAGTTGCCTAAACGTGCAGGTTTCCTCACGATATTTTCCCTCACATTTAAACAGTAGGTACTATCATAAACAAAATAAAAAACTATAATTTTCTGCTTGTCGATACCACCTAAAAAGAGATTTGGGTCCGCTTTTGACTGACAACGATTCAGTAGCGGCATCCGTACTCATTTCAGCTTCATAATACCTTTATATCTTTTAAAAAATACTAATACTCCACTCTATACTTACCTAAGTCTATGTCGATCATCGATTTCCATCATAATTTTATATTTACACACGTCAGCTGGCAAACCTTTTGTTAATTTTGGCTCGCTTTACGGCCGGCACTAAATCCGCCATCTTGGACAAAATGGCGGTGGAAAAATGTCAAAAAGCGCGCGAATATTGCGCTGTAATGTTTTAAAGCCACTTTACTTCTTACTGCCGGTTTGGATTTTATTATTATGTAGTTAGAGCATTTTTCATATACCCTCGTTCGTGTGAAACAATATTATGATGTTTATATGAAACATTTCACTCTAAATCTGACATTAAAATAGCTTTATGTGTGCCGTGTGGTCCACGGCACCAACATAAAAAAGAATAGGACCACTCCATCTCTTTCCCATGGATGTCGTAAAAGGCGTCTATGGGATAGGCTTACTAACTTGGAATTTTTTTTAGGTGATGGGCTAGCAACCTGTCTCTATTTGAATATCAATTCTATCATAAAGCCAAACAGCTGAACGTGGCCTATCAGTCTCTTCAAGACTTTTGGCTCTGTCTACCCCGCAAGGGATATAGACGTGACTATATGAATGAATGAATACGAAAAAAACTTTATTAGGTATGTACTATGTAATTAGGTTGCTAAGGAAACTTTTGAAAGAAACACACATATTTTTTAACAATCAAAGGCTGCTTCATTTCAGGCAGCATATATCTAGTATTTAAAATTCCATCTCTTTCAGTATGTAGCGGGAGCGATGATTTGGCTCTAACGCCGCCAAAAGGAAGATCTTCCGCCAGGCTAGGTGGTATGCCTGACCACACCGCCAGTGTTATCGTGATCCTAAATCCCTACAAGTAAAAGTCGTAGAAGGCAACTAAATAACAATAATTAAAACAATAGTGCATTCACCACAGCTTTTAATTTGTAAGAGGGTAGCTTTACTATTTCGAAATACCCACCAACGTGGTTTTATTATAATTACAGTGTTATTGCAATATATCTAGTGCACTAATAATCAAGTGTGGTTTACTGTAAATAAGAGTATGCACTGCTCTATAGAGCGCGCTCATTAAGGTACCGTACTTTTAAAATAAAAAAGTGAGATATAAATGCTGCAGTGCAGTTTGTTACCGCTTCTTCTGCACTGACGCCTTGGAAGCGGCAGTGAACTTAGTTTTAAGTTATTTATTTGTCGTCAACCAATGTTGTGAAACCAAAAGATTTGACAATTATTAAGCGATATGAAGTATCCTATAATAATAAATAAAAAATTTGAATTTGAATTTGAAAAATATATATACTTTCATACAATCACCTAACTTTCCTGAAGTGGTAGGAAAACACTACATCATTCCACTTGCCACGATCCCTGCATAGATCATTCGCTTCGTCCACATTCGTTAGTCTCTTCATGTAAGTTCGTCGGTTTCTGGTACTCTTGACTCGGCCATCTTCTAGCCACATCCGTTAGTCTATGGCAGATCGAATGGCCGGTTTGATGAAGTGGCCGGATTCTCGAATCTGAACTAAAAGGTCCCGCGTTCGAGTCCTGGTTAGATCACAATGGAAAAAAAACCCTTTCTGATTTGCCTCGGCTTTGTTTGTTTATCTTTTAAATTATGCATTATAAAATATAGTTAGTTTCTCATAACACACGTCTCGAACTTACATTAAGGCTAACTGAGTCTGTGTTATTTTTTCCGTATATATATATTTGGCCTATGTGTCTCAGCGGTAGTACGCTTGTCTGTGACACCAGAGGTCCCGGGTTCGAATCCCGGCCAGAGCATGATGAGAAAAGAACTTTCTCTGATTGGCCTGGGTCTTGGATTTTTATCTATATAGGTAAGTATTTATTATAAAATATGGTATCGTTGACTTAGTATCTCGTAACACAAGTCTCGAACTAACTCTCTCTAACTTCGAGGCTAACTCAATATGTGTAATTGGTCCCGTATATATTTATTTATTTATTTACATCCTGGAACGGCCGTGTGTGGAGAACTCAATACTCAACACGCGCTCTACAATCACTATGTTATAGTTACTCTATGCCTATCAAAGAGATTATTACAGCAGAATAACTACTTTTGTTATTACAGCCCATTGTTTGTTGCTTTCTAAGAAACGACCAAATTATTTTATTGCGGAACACATGTTATGATCAAGATTTTATTGTTGTTAAGTTTAAACCAGATTTGGTATGATTTGGGTTATGTTAATGAGTCTTTGATAACAACCTACATGTTATATAAGAATGTACAGTCAACCGCGTATCCAGTGATCCTACTTGGAACTATTATGGAACTTAAAGGAGAATATAAGCGAATTTGCAATGAATTTGAGTAGGTTGATAAGCTATTTAAATCGCTTATTTATTACTTTCGATGTTCGTGAAGTGCCGCGTGGTTCCCGGCACCAATAGAAAAAAGAATAGGACCATTCTATCTCTTTCCGTTGGATGTAGTAAATGGTGACTAAGTGATAGGCTTATACTTGCGGTTCTTCTTTTAGGCGATGGGCTAACAACGTGTCACTATTTGAATCTCAATTCTGTCATTAAGCCAAACAGCTTAACGTGGCCTCCTTTCCGTCCTTTGCAGACTGTTGGCTCTGTCTACCCCGCAAGGGATATAGACGTGATTATATGTATGACTAGCGACCCGCCCCGGCTTCGCACGGATGCACAGCCGATACTAAATATATCTCTATTAGAACTAACTAAAGGACCGCCCGCAAAGCGGCTAAGTCTTGCTCCCGGAAAAAGTGTCAACTCTGCCTGCAGTCCCGGGCCATGCAGCAGAAATCGTAATATTTTAATTTAACCACAACTTCAAAACCAGATGTCTAATTTTAATCATTCAAAGACCAAATATTATCTACATAAACTGTACTTATTGATGAAATTATTTATTTTGATAAGGATTAATAGCATGAGTAAAAAAAACGCGTTTAAATGTAGACCAAAAAAAATTCAAGATTTTTAAATAAAAATGTGGTTGTTGTGCCTCACTCGACATAGATAGGTATAGTGTGTCGCGGACTTTTTTGTAGATATTTATAAGATCTACAATTAATTAAAACATTTTATGGTTCTATCTTTTGTAGTTAAGGCAGCGTACGCAAAATAAGTAACTTTTTGGTTGATTTTTTTCAGTTTGTGTCTGAAAAATCCAAATATATTACGGAACCCTATTTTTTTCCGAAATAAAATATAGTCTATGTTACTCGTGGATAATGTAGCTTTCGAATGGTGAAAGAATTTTTAAAATCGGTCCAGTAGTTTTTGAGCCTATTCATTACAACCAAACAAACAAAGTTTTCCTTTTTATAATATTAGTGTAGATAAGAGATTTGTAAATTTTTTACACGATTTCGTAATGATTCGTATATAGCTAGAGCGACTCTTATTTATTAATTTCAAAATTGATTTGTGCTAAAACCACAGACCTTTTATTTTTTATTGGAACCTTTAGTGAAAGATTATACATATAGAGAAGACATAAAAATCTGAATATTATGTTTTACCGAATTCTATGGTTAATCTAGAATCACTGCTCCCTTGCTTTGTGGCGTACTGAAACACAATGACACCTTCTAATGAGATTTTATCGCAGCGTTTAATAATGTCAATCCTACATAACCTCTAGGTAGAACGCGCCAAAACTTTCGAAATGGCGCGCAAATGTCAAAAATGGCGGCCAAATGTCAAAAATAGGGTCGGCGAAATGCCACCGTAAATGTTGAGCCGGCATTTGTCCTTTTGTAAGGTCAGCACGCCTCGGTGGTCACCCTGGGGACTTAACAGCATTTGATGGACTTTAGCACAATAGATACACCTTCCTTTATTTTTTGGTGGACATAGATGATATATAACCTTTTCATGACTTAAAAATTAATTTAATAACGTCTTTTATTTGCTTACCCCTCAAAATAAAAGGTAAGTACCTACATAAGTACAAAAAATCACGCCTCTTTCCCGAAACAGTAGACAGAGACTTAATTTTTCACGATCCACGTATAAGTATATCGCGATTATTTTTTATCAACTGTCAAAGACAAATCCCATTGATTCAAACAAAATTACGTGTAAAACTTTATAGATTTTATTTGAAAAGTCCATAACATATTTGAAAAAGGTTGTAACAATAATAACATCCTTATATGCATCCTTATATCCTAAAATAGAAGTACATTTATTTAAACCAAATCCAAATCGTACCAATATACATTTTCATAACCAATAAATTTAAATCCATGCGCCATTTCGAAATTCAGATTTTTCAAGACGATTTAAATTGTGAACAGCTCTTTGTCCGAATTTAGGCCGAATCCAGGTCTGCGAAGTGGAGACTATTCAGAAATCCGTCTTATTGGAACAAAGACAATGGATTTATTCAAAATTTTGAAATTGGTGTCAACTTTGACTATTTATTTAAGAAAAGAAATAAAGAAAGAAGAAATATTAGAACGTCAGTGGTCCAATTCAAATAACCCAACCAATTGTATGACTAATAACTAATTTATAACTCTACTTAATTAATAACAACTTTCTGAGTGATGTACATTAGTTTGGTTGCTTACCAATATTGCTAGAAATTGATGCTTTTGTTACCTTTACTCGCATTTTACGAACATGACTGAAGAAGAGAGAGCAAGTGGCTCTTCAAAGTTTTTTTCAGCCATTGAATAGTTAATTTATAGTCTAGATGAAGCGGCTCTTTCAACTTTGTACACCAAGGATATTTTAATTAATTGTATCATTCCTAAATTTGACTTGTCTCCCGTCAGAAAATCCAATAAGATTTTGCAGAACACGCTATTTCTTGTCGCTTGTAGGGACAACAAAAAAGTTGAAGGCAGATTTATTGTTGTTATATAAATTACAAGAGGCCGCCCGCGACATCATGTCGTAAAAGGCGACTAAAGGGTAGGCTTATAAACTTGGGATTCTTCTTTTAGGCGATGGGCTAGCAACCTGTCACTATTAAAATCTCAATTCCATCTTAAAGGCAAACAGCTGAACTTGGCCTATTAGTCTTTACAAGACTGTTGGCTCTGTCTACCCCGCAAGAGATATAGACGTGATTATATGTATGTATGTATGTACATATGTACTCTGCAAATTAATAACTTGTGATTGAAATACTGTGACAATACAAATAAAATTTACTTCATATTTTTTTTTTTCTGACCGTATGTAAATAACGTTAACATAATTTTAAGCTTCTTAGACATCATAACGATCAGCAAAAATTTAATGCTGTGCTACGTAGGTACTAAGTGTGTTTCTTTGGTTTTTTTTAACCATCTTACTATAGTTACTTTTTACGTACATAAAATTACAACTCATTCTTTCACAATCATCACCTTTGCGGGGTAGACAGAGGCAACAGTATTGAAAAGACTTGATAGGCCACGTTCAGCTTAATAGAATTGAGATTCTCGTCGCCTAAAAGGAGAATCAAGTTTTTAAGCCTATCCCTTAGTCGCCTTTTACGACATCCATGGAATGAATTGGAGTGGTTCAATTCTTAAGTGACGGGAACCACACGGCACAACATTTTGTTGTATAGTTGTTGTGGTGCTCTTACAGTGAGGGAAAACATCGTGAGGAAACCTGCACATTCGGACAACTGGATGTGTAACCATGGATCCAATACGGGTTAAGTTTACCTGCAAAGGTTGTGGAGGTCAGATGGGATTCGTTTCGTGTAAAAACATGACTCAACCAATCCAGGATCCATGGTCAAAGGCATACCCCGGGCTCCTCTCCAAAGAGGTGAGGATGCAACCGGGACTAAAGCCAGGAGGAAGAAGTTGTATAGCTGTTGTATGTTTGTATAGTTTTCTATGTACAGTGCAGCCGGAAACCAAACATACCTACATTATTTATTAATAGAAATTCCACGAACCATACGAAGCTAAATTAATATAACATACGATAATATAATAATATACAAAATGAAGAAAATATAATCACCGGGTGATGAGAGAGACGGGCGGCGCGTGCGCAAGCAGATGTCCGAGGTTCGATGCCCGGTTTGGGCAGCTCGGGGGCGCCGCGCTTTACGCTGTACAAATACAGGTTGATGTCAAAATGATAATAAAAACGAAATTTATTTTTGGTCAGGTACTTCATTATTTACGTTTGAGACAGGTAATGTTCATACAATTTACGAGAATTCAGAATTTTTATCAATTAGAAGAATTAAATAAGAATTAAATAATCATGACAATAGCCGATCAAGTCCTGTGACAGTCGACTCTGTAAGACTACTATTCTATTCTAAGTTTGGATATCTGTGAAGTTGAAGTTGTTAAAGAAAATGCTGCAGTGCAGTTTGTTACCGCTTCTTCTGCACTGACGCCTTGGAAGCGGCAGTAAACTTAGTTTTCAAGTAATTTATTTGACGTCAACCAATGTTGTGAAACTAAAAGTTTTGACAATTATTAAGCGATATGAAGTATCCTATAATAATGAATTAAAATTTTGAATTTGAATTATGAATGAAATTAAGTGAACAACCTATATAATGAAAGTTTTATTTTTACTTTCAACGTGAGTTCATTCTTTTGTTCTTTGATGTAGACCGTTTGAACACATGGCCTGCACTCCGAACTAAAATAAAAAGCGTCAAGACCGAACCGCCTTTAATATCGACAGCTCAGTATCGTAATCATAACATTAATAGATGCTACAATATTCTTTATGAAGTTTCCAGTCCGGTCTAACAAATAAAAAATATAGAATTCCCCAGCTGCATTTTTCATGAACATACATACATACTTACATATAATCACGTCTATATCCCTAGCGGGGTAGGCAGAGCCAACACGTTGTTTCGCCACTTCTTCTACACGTGCGCTTTGGAAGCGGTTGTAGTTATAATTAGATTTAAGTGATGTGACGTCAATAAGTGATACCTTTTATCCAATTTTGAAAATAAATCTATTCTATCACACCAGTCTGGCGGAAGATCTTTGATTTTGGTGGCGGTCGAGCCGAATCATCGCTTCCGCTACAAGCAAAATTTTTACATTCATAGACTATAAAGGATTATTATTTTTGTTTGTGATGAATCAACTCAAAAACTCCTAGACCGATTCTGATTTTATATAACACAGAGACAGTAACGTTAAAAAGTTATTTTTTCTAGAAAAACCCACGGTAACACAGAAGAATTTTATATTCACAAGCAGAAGGATCTCTAAAATTGGTAAATGCCTTCCTCCAAGGCTTTAGGCAATTCATTTTAAGTTTTTATAGTGAAAGGTGTTCCGAAATCGCAAAAGGGGATTTTTTTAATTTTTATTTGCTTTGACCAAATCGCAGACGTCCTGGCGAAAGATCAGGTCAGGAGAGCAAGAAACTGACTGAAATCTTGAAGCCCAAAGCTTTTATTAGTATTCTATCAAAAAGAAATATACTAAGAATAGAATAGATTTATTTTCAAAATTGGATGCAAGGTATCACTTATTGAAGTCACATCACTTAAATCTAATTATAACTACTACGGCTTCCAAAGCGCATGTATAGAAGAAGCGGCGGAACAAAGTACACTGCAGCATTTTCACCGGACGTCAATTTACAAAAATTGATCTCTTAAATCTAAATCGTGGATGAATGCACATTGTCTAGATTAAAAAACATGAATGAGACAAAATCAGATTTACACATTTCTTCTTATAAAACTTGTCACAAAACAATCTTAACGAAACTTATGAATAAAATGGAAAAACAAAACTGTTCATTAAAAGTAATTTACATGTGAAAATTCAGAGTTATTAACAAACAGAGCGTCCATGAATTATTCAGAGCGCCATCTGAAACGGCGGACAGAAGTTTAGTCAGAGGGACAGACATAGACCTCAAAGGAGATAAACCATAGACACGATAATAATAATTGATGTGTTAATTCTCTTTCTGTTAAATATAAATCTTTATAATTTTTTTTTATTAAGAATCTGTAAAAAATAAGTTATGTCATCTCCTGAAGGTTCTGTGTGTCTCCATGCCAAATATTTCTTACTATTTATTCTTTCTTACATACAGATACATACATATAATCACGTCTTTATCCCTCGCGGGGTAGACGAAGCCAACAATCTTGGAAAGACTGATAGGCCAGTTTCGGCTGTTTGACTTTAAGATAGAATTGAGATTCAAATAATGACAGGTTGCTAGACCTCCGATTAAGTCGCCGTTTTATAGCAGAAAACCTTTGTGTGGGTGACAATATATATTTATAATAAACTTATATATATATACATACAAATATACTACTCTTAATATATATATGGAAATACGTAAAGTAGTTTTCGAAAGTTTACAATCAAAATTAATTTATTTTGATCTAATTTGTCCATTCTATATCTTTAAAAGGTTATGGTGCCATCAGAAATGGCGGACAAAGTTTGGCGGGAGGGACAGATAAAATTATTTTTGAAGGGATTACTACCGCTAGGATATTAAAGGACTCCAATTTAGGATTAAGGAATCAAGATTCGGTAACAAACGATATCGTTTGGATGGTGAAGATAAAAAAATAATGTTTATATTTAGGACAGAAAAACAGTTTAATTCACATATAAATATACATACATATGGTCTCGTCTAGGTATATCCCTTGCGGGGTAGACAAAGCCAACAGTCTTGAAAAAACTGATAAGCCACACTCAGCGCTTTGGCTTAATGATAGAATTAAGATTCAAATAGTGACAGGTTGCTAGCCCATCACCTAAAAAAAGAATCCCGAGTTTGTAAGCCTATCCCTTAGTCACCTTTAACGATATCCATGTGAAAGAGATGGAGTGGTCCTATTCTTTTTTGTACTAGTGCCGGGAACCACACGGCACAGAAATCTGAGAGTTTGTAAATATTTATGTTAATTACTCGTAAACATAAAGTAAAACGGATATACTAAGGTATCAGATTTTGGGGATCAGATCGTCGAAATAATTGAATTAAAATATGTTCTAAACAGATATGGATGAAATTTTACACTAACCTTCTTTAGAAATTCTGAAATAAACTATCTTATTGATGTACTCTGATTCAGAAAAAAAAAACAAATAATATAAGCTTATAAACATGGGATTATTTTTTTAGGCAATGGGCTAGCAACCTGTCACTATTTGAATCTCAGTTCCATCTATTCTATTCATCAATAAGCCAAACAGCTGAACGCGCCCTATTAGTCTTTTCAGACTATTGGTTCTGTCAACCCCGCAAGGGATATGCGACTATATGTATAAACTGGAAGTAAGTCGCGGGTAAAGCTACTAGAGTAATTAAATACATAAAAATGAGTGGGTGTTGAACTTTTTGCTCACAGCAGAAAACAAAATGCAAATTAAGTATTAAAGTGATAAATGCGACATTTTTTGTTACAAATTCTTTTAGCTAATTGCTACAATACTTTCGAATTGAATCTTCTTACTTCTATCGTGAAAAGAATATATTCTTTTATCATGTACCTTATTACTGTTCTACGACTTCGCATATACATACATATAATCACGTCTATATCCCTTGCGAAGTAAACAGAGCCCACCGTCTTAAAAAGACTGAAAGGCCACGTTCAGCTGTTAGGCTTAATGATGTTGCTAGCCCATCGCCTGAAAGAAGAATCACAGGTTTGTATCTATCCTATAGTCGTCTTATACGACATGGTCCTATTGTTTTCTTCTATTGGTTCACCAACTTTGATTAGATATTATACCTACTTATATTGTATAGATTTTGCTTAAATACAATAAAATAAGTTTTACACTTTGAATGTGCTAAATGCGAACTGTGGGCAGAAATAACGACCTTCAACAGGTGGTCAGCAGATGGCATTACCTCGAGTAGATCAGACAAAACAATCGAAACATATATATCGAATCTTAAGTTTATAAGCCTATCCCTTAGTCGCCTTTTACGTCATCCACGGGAAAGAGATAGAGTGGTCCTATTCTTTTTTATATTGGGTACTGGGAACCACACGGCACGAAATATGTAAATTAAATAATAGTATAAATCCCTCCCTTACGGAGTAGACAGAGCCAACAGTTTTGAAAGACCGAAAGGCCACGTACCTACAATTGTATGGCTTAATGATGGAATTGAGATTCAAATAGTGACAGGTTGCTAGCCCACCGCCTAAAAGAGGAATCCCAAGTTTATAAGCCTATCCCTTAGTCGCCTATTACGACATCCGTGAGGAAGAGATGGAGTGGTCCTATTCTTTTTTGTAATGGTGCCGGGAACCACACGGCACACGGTATGTATGTATTGTGTACAAAAAGTTCACGATCGACCGCAGATGGCAAGCGAAGGGTTAAGTTCAGCTTAAACTGCACCTGCTTCTGATATCGGCCAGTTTTTATTAAAAAAAAAATTACTTTCCCCTTCTTGCGATTTGATATTCCCGATAAATTTTACAATATAATCATAAAGATGTGGATGAAGCGAAGGAAGTATGTATGCAGAGATCGTGGCAAGTGGAAAGAGGTAGTCTCTGCCTGCCCCTCCGGGAGAGAGGCGTGATTTTATGTATGTATATGTATGTATAATAATAAAGTAAAACTTTTGCCGTGTGGTTTACGGCACTTTAGAATAGGACCACTCCATCTCTTTCCCATGGAGGTCGTTAGAGGCGAATAGGGATAGGCTTATGAACTTGGGATTCTTCTTTTAGGGAACGGGCTACTAACCTGTCACTTTATATAAATCTCAATTCTATCATTAAGCCAAACAGTTGGAGCGTGGCCCATCAGTATTTTCAAGACTGTTGGCTCTGTCCACCCCGCAAGGGATAAAGACGTGATTATATGCATGTATCTATACGTATGTATCATTAACAACGTACATGATTAAATCAGAAATCATACTTATGCAAAGTATGTACAGAATAGATGCGCTTTACTTTATATCCCGTGCTCTGATTAAACCGGCCTTGTTCCAGTGCGCTAGTGTAGTGATGGGAAACGTATTCAGAGTTTCAGAATAAAAACCACATTAATATATATATATATATATATATATAAATAAATATATATACGGGACTAATAATATAGCCAAATAGCTGAACGTGGCCATTAAGTCTTTTCAAGACTGTTGGCTCTGTCTACCCCGCAAGGGAGATAGACGTGACTATGTATGTATGTATAAAGTGATAGGTTGCTAGCCTATCGCCTAAAAGAAGAATCTAAAGTTTATAAGCCTATACCTTAGTCACCTTTTACGACATCCATGGGAAAGAGTTGGAGTGGTCCTATTATATTTCATTGTATGTTGCAGCAAATAAATAATTTTTCATTTTAATTTTCACTAATTCACAACACTACATGAGCCGCCCGTGGCGCAAGTGCACTACACTACACTATCACAATTAGTTCTTTGTTCCGCCGGCTTCGCTCGTGTTTGTTTGTTTGTTTGTGACACAATGACGTAAGAATGTCGTCATGCCCCGAGGCGGCACGGTTGTATTGGATTTCCGACGCTGTTTCAAGGATTTACTATTTTAGCTCAATTTTGGATGATACTGATCAGTTTTTATTTTTGGGAGAAAACTTTTTTTTGTCTTGGTGGATTATTATTTTGTGACATTCAGTAATCACAAGTTCAGTTCCATGGCTTAATAATGAAATTGAGATTCAATTAGTGACAGGTTGCTAGCCCGTCGCCTCAAAGAATCCCAAGTTTATAAGCCCTATATCCCTTAATCGCCGTTTACAACATTAATGGAAACGAGATGGAGTGATCCTATTCTTTTTTGTATTGGTGCCGGGAACCACACGACTCAACTATATAATTAGCCCACAATACATACTCAATCTACCCGCTATCATAAATTAAATTATATTTTCCCATATTATGGATTTACTATCAAAGATTTTACGCGTACGCATGATTGATGAGGCCGATTGGCAGGAGTGGGGGGTTGGTGGAGGGGTGGGGGGGATACAATCGCGCTTTGTTTATCGTGGACAGGGGTGGCGCACATTTTATCAGGTAACGGATAGGTCAGCTTTTCAGCCGTAACGGATACTGGAATAAAATAGAAAGATTCATTGCGTAGTATTAATTATATTATATTGGGTTTTCGACAGTAAAAAAAGGAGAGTCTGTTTCTCCTTTTTTTTACTGTCGAAAACCGTGTTTTTTGTTTGTGTTTATCTTGAGAAACCGATTTTGCTGAATATTTTTTCGATTGACATGATGCCAGGAGAAAGATAACTGGGCAAATACGGTCGAATTGAGAACCTCCTCCTTTTTGCAAGTCGTTAAAAAAGGTTTTAAAAAATCGACGCGATTAAGTGTTGAATTTACCATATAAAAAAAATTATAATTTTTTAACAGGTGTAATTTTCTGTACATCATCATCTCTCAAAAAACCTATAATTATCTACTAAGCTTCCCAACATGATCTTCGCACATCGGATAAGGTTTTAATTACATACATATGTACATATAAACACGTCTATATCCCCTGAAGGCAAGACAGAGTCAACAGCCTTGAAAATACTGAAAGTCCACGTTCAGCTGTTTAAGGTAGAATAGTGGCAAACCTGTCACTTTTTGAAATGTCTGTCTTGTCGAGCAATTTACTAGCCTACAAGAAGAATCCCAATTTTATTAGCATTTCCTTTTGTCGCCTTTTACGACATCCGTGGTAAGGATATAGACTGATCCTATTCAAAATCACACGCACAGATGAACTTTAATTGAAAAAAAATTATTACAATTTTTTATGAATATACCCTAATTCTAAATGTGTAGGACCCCTGTCTGCGTGTTTACCCTACGCAGATGCGCCGCACGTGTGCCGGCGGCGCGTGCGCACACAACACGTTTTTTTGTACACGCCTCGACTCTGACCAATCTGGCCATCCTGTACCTATAAAACGGCTTACTTTTATTTGTTAAAAACTAGATTTAGAGTAAATTTAGCAAGTAATAACTTATTAAGACAATATGTTTTTTTTTATTTTCGAAATTCTCATTAAAAGGACGCCTTTGTTACCTTTTAAGGTAAATCTATATTTATTTAGTTTGACCCCACATAAAGTTCTCTGTCAGACCCAATGGTTGACTGGTAGATAATGCTTCCAGCATTAAGTCCGCCAATTGTGCTATACATTTGTATTTTGTGCAATGAAGTTTAAATAAATAAATCTGATCTTGATTATCTTTTTTTTCTCCTTTTATTTCCTTTTTTTTTCTCCTTCCAAAATGACATATTTTAGATTAAATATTAATTGTGATGATCCAATAAATAAAAATAATATAAGTACTCCATAAATAAAAATCTGATCTTTATCTCATTGAGTCCATTAAGATTTTTAATTTCGCTCCAGCATTCTCCATCTGAAGTTCTTACTCGTAAGTACATAACTCGGGAATATGATTTTTGGTAAGTACATCACCGCAGTGGGATTTGAACCCGGGAATTGGGATTTGAACTGGCAAGCTTCGCAGAAATCCTATCAGTCTTTTCAAGACTGTTCTCTGTCTACCCCGTAAGGGATATAGACGTGATTATATGTATGTACGTTCAAAATTCAAATTTTTTATTCATTATCTATTCATATCACACCAGTGCTTACGTAATATGAACGTGATGCCATCCGAATGAGTTCGTGTCCCGCCCGTTCGGGGGTGAAAATTCCTCCGGGGGGTGGGAGGTGGGAATCAATTACCGGGTAAGACGCATTTGGGTTACATGTCCGGATGTGTTGGCAAGTGGAAAATTTTTTCTATACCGTTTTGTATGGATAAATCTATACGAGTATTATCCATACAAATATCATAGCGTTCCCGCGCACCAAAAGAAAAAAAAATCGGACCATTCCTTCTCTATCACATAGATACATTCATACATATAGTCACGTCTATATCCCTTACGGGGTAGACAGAGCCAACAGTCTTGAAACGACTGACAGGCCACGTTCAGCTGTAATGGCATTGAGATTCCAACAGTCACAGTTTGCTAGCCCATCGCCTAAAAGAAGAATATCAAGTTTATATCCCTTAGTCGCCTATACGAAATCAATGTGCCGTGTGGTTCCCGGCACCAATAAAAAAATGATCAAAAAATTCGAAATGTCCTATATCTATATACATATAATAAAACAGTAAAAATATTTTGTCTTCACATTTAGTATTTTTGACTGAAATGGATAGAATTTTTTTTTACATTATTTGTCTGCCTGTTTCTGACCGTATGATCACGCTTATCTCCACAAGTACAAAACCGATTTAATTACAACCTTCAACAATTTTAGATTCGACTATAAATTTACGCGGACGAAGTCGCAGGCAACAGCTAGTAATTAATAAAATTTTAATAATTGAATTTCATATTTTTTTCTTTTAACAAATTGAAACGCGTGTGAAATTTGTCTTCCCATTGGCGATTCCGTTTTTCACGGGTGAAAGCTATTTTATCTAATAAAAACCGTAGACAAAGAAATATGAAATACTACAAGTTGGAATCATTTCGGAGTAATGACATAATCATCAATCATACTCCTCTGGTTACCATTACTCGTCGCATTTCATTTCTGAGGCGCGAATAACATTTTTATTATGAATTTGACACAGATAATGTAAGTACGCGAGTATAACACGAATATACCGCGGTATCATTTTTGTAATTTTTAACCGACTTCAAAAAAGGAGGGGGTTCTCAATTCGACCGTTATTTTTAATAATTTCCTTAACCTCTCAACAGTCTAAGTGAGCAAAGTTCGTTCAGTTGGATTGTTGATCGCTTAAGCCTTATAAGAACTAGCTGTGCCAGTGACTTCGTCCGAGTTGAATAGTTATTTTGGGCATCATTAATCAATAATTAACAAGGAAGAATAATTTTACCCGTTTTTTTTTCACATTTTCCATTATTTCTTCGCTTCTAAAAATTGCAGCGTGATGTTTTGTATCCTAAAGCCATCCTCGATAAATGGTCTATTCAATACAAAAAGAATTTTTCAATTCGAACCATTAGTTCCTGAGATTAGCGCGTTCAAGGAAACTAACACACAAACCAACAAACTCTTCAGCTTTATAATATTAGTATAGATTGCGCCATGTCGTTTGTCCGTATACTCGTATAATTACCATGAATATGGACAGTTTATAAACCTTTCCCATGACAGACTTTATGTTACAAGCAATATTTCAATATCTTGACCCCACGAAACCAATTCCGCCCGGAACTGAAGACTCCATTCAGCCTTGTACAATCAATCGATGTCTTCTGAATTATTAAAACCTTTGTCCCTTTGAGAATGTTATCGACACCTAGCTGCCTGCCAGGAATCGGGGTGTTATAATCTATTATATGGATTTATTATGTAGACTCGAAGGGTGCTTATAGGAATAAATATAATTATAATTATATTACGGGTGCCGTGTGGTTCCCGGCACCAATACAAAAAAGAATAGGACCACTCCATCTGTTTCCCATGGATGTCGTAAAAGGCGACTAAGGGCGCTTATAAAATTGCGATCCTTTATTTAGGCGATGGGCTAGCAACCTGTCACTGTTTGGATCTCAATTCCATCATTAAGCCGAGCAGCTGAGCGCGGCCATTCAGTCTTTTCGGGACTATTCGCTCTGTCTACCCCGTGAGGGATATAGACGTGACTATATGTATGTATATTTAAAGTGCCGCGTGATTAATGATTTGATTAAAACATACATATGATCACGTCTATATCCCTTGCGGGCTAGACAGAAGTCTTGAAAAGACTAAAAAGCCACGTTATTTGATTAATGTTTAGATTTATAAAAAATTGCATGAACGTAAATGCATAACTTGTTATTTAAGGCACATTGTACTTCGTTAACCGCATTTGCTTAACATTATTTAATAACAGCAAGTTAACTTGAAACTAGGAAATTAATAGGGTGACCATGCGTCCGAACATACATATACAGTACTTTATTTAACTTGAATTGAACTTGTACCTCAACGAAAAATAAAATGACGCCTTGTCGTAAAAAAGGTTAGTATTAGTAGAAAGGGAGTGACCAGTGAGAGGGTAATAGGAATAATAGAAAAAATAGAAAAAATAAGAGGACAGAAGTAATTGGAAAAAACTAACATACTGTGCCGACCCCACGTAAAGAGTGAGAAAAGGTAATGACAACATCTTGCCGTAAAAAGTAATTTTTTCTATTTTTATTTGTATCAGTTCAAACTATTATATACTAGAGGCCGCCCGCGACTTCGTCCGCATGGAAACCCTATCAATCCCGCGGGAACTCTGGGATAAAAAGTAGCCTATGTGTTATTCTGGGTCTTCAGCTACTTACATACCAAATTTCATGGTAATCGGTTCAGTAGTTTTTACGTGAAAGAGTAACAAACATCCATACAAACTTTCGCCTTTATAATAGTAGTAGGATAGGATATAGTGTGAATGTTTACGTTGAAGTATGAATGCCTAGATGAACGTACCATGATCAAATTAGAGTCATCCTAGCGTAATATAACGTTAACTTTACCAGAAACCGACGAACTTGTAGAAATGGACATCGAGCGAAAGAATGTAGGTAATGTGTTAAATGTAGATTACTACAAATCGTGAGAAGTGAGAAGATGTAGTCTTTTAGTCCTTATGGTCAGGATTTTCCATAAAGCGACTCCCGTCTGACCTCCCCAACCTTTTGCTGAAACCTAATGCATATTGGATCAAGATAAAAGTTACAAACGATTAATGTGCCTACGCCTAGTCACTTAGTCGTCTTTAACGACATCCATAGAGAAGAGATGAAGTGGTCCCAAGCTAAAGTACCGGGTACCACACAGCACAATCATAAATAGTGCGTCCTGCAGTGTAGTTTGTTCCGCCGCTTCTTCTACACATGCGCTCTGGAAGCGGTAGTAGTTATAATTAGATTTAAGTGACGTGACGTCAATAAGTGATGACCTTGTATCCAATTTTGAAAATAAATCCATTCTATTCTATTACGTATTTCAATTTAATCTTGTCACCCTAATCTCATCAAAGCGCTACATTATGAAAGCCTTATTACGTCACCGTAAGGTTGACAATGGCTATAGAAACAGCAGTTTTCATTAAAACAAAGCCTGTCTGCGGATGTCCTCCGTGACAACTTTCTGTAGCCTTTATTACAAGCATTCATTGTTTGTAAATTTATGAATGAATGAGTGCCGTGTGGTTCCAGGCACCAATGCAAAAAAGAATAGGACCACTCCATCTTGTTCCCATGGATGTCGTTAAGACGACTAAGGGATAGGCTTACAAACTTGGGATTCCTTTTTAGGCGATGGTTCGAATTGAAAAATTATTTTTGTGTTGAAAAGACCATTTATCAAGGAAGGCTTTAGGCTATATTACATTACGCTGCAACTATTAGGAGCGAAGAAATAATGGAAAATGTGAAAAAAAACGGGGAATATTATTCACCCTTGAGGGCTTCAATGATGCCCAAAATAACTTTTCCACGCAGACGGAGTCGCGGGCACAGCTAGTGATATATAAGAAGTTTGTTAACGTCAGACAATATATAAACTTAATTTCCTTACAAATTGTTTATTTGTAAAAAATTTAATAAGTGGGTACCAAGTGTCCTACGTTATTTTATTACCACCTTAATTACCTACAAACTTTTGTTGAGAAGTCCTTACCGAACAAACTTCCCATCTCCAAATTACGTTACAGAACAAGGAAAATGTACATTCCTCCATGATATTCCTGCCTCTTCAGAAATTACTTTCTACTTAACTTTTTCTCTCTATATTTCACTGAAAATTTTCACATTCGCCGAGTGCCCGCGTATTTAAACAAACCACTTGTTGCTCGATCATCCTGACCTACTTTGAGAAATAGGTCACTCCGCGTCCCAATAAAACCAATATTAAAAATAAATCGACGTTAAATTTTATGCGAAACTGTGATACAGCCAAGACAAGGCATCATAATCAAAATTCTTTTGCAACGAAAACGTTCGGAAATAGGGCAATTTCCCGCCTAAATCCGAGCGTCTTAAGCGTTCCATTGTTCGCAATGGACAAAGAAGGCGGAATGGTGTCAAATGACAATTATTCACGTCTAGACGATGAACGCAACGCAATATTTTGTATTTGGAACGTCATTAATGTCAGAGGGGTGTGTGACGTCATCGTGGCGGGAGTGCGGAATGAGTTTGAAATTGGAACGCGTAGTTTATGATTAGTTATCTCGGGATTGGAGTGGGCACGCCTAGAAGGAGTCAATATTTTTTTTTGTTAATTTTCTCAGCTCCTCATTTGATGAGGTTTGACAAGTAATATCACTGGAATCTGGGGATTGTGAGGAACAAAATAATATGCGTTAAATCAATAAACGGCATACCATCCGCCATACAATAAGAAATTGACTGCTTTGCCGACAAATAAGTTCTATTTATTAAGAATATAACGAGATACATGGACTTTGAGGGCTGGGCTGGGCTGGGCATGGTCATAAAGAAGGTAAGTTGAGCCGGATGACCTACCCAACCCATATAAGACGAGACAATCACGACTCTCAGACAATAAACAGTCAATTTCATGAAACCTACATGCATACATTTCAGTATTTTCGAGACGGTTGACTCTGTTAACCCCGTAAGATTTATAGACGTGATTATGATATGTCAACCGTCTCGAAAAGACTGAAACACCATGTTGAGCTGTATGACTTAATGATGGAATCAAGTTTTAAATAATGACAGATTGATAACCCATCGCCAAAAAGAAGAATACCAAGTTTATTAGCCTTTCCCTTAACCGACTTTGACGACATCTATGGGAAAAAGATGGAGTGGTCTTATTCTTTAGTGACGGGACCCACACGGCACTAAAGATAGAATTGAGATTCAAATAGTGACAGATTGCTAACCCATCCCTTACAAGAAGAATCCCAAGTTTATTAGCCTTTGCCTTGGTCGCCTTTTACGACATACATGTGAAATATATAGAGTGTTTCTATTCTAAAGTGTTTCTTTTGATTTTTCAAAGTAATTAAAATCGATCGTATGGGATCATAAAGTACTTCTTCTTCCTCTTGGCTTTAATTCCTGTCACAACCTCATCTCTCTGGACTCTGGAGAGGAACCCGGGGCCCGCCTTTCGACCAGGATCCTTTAGTCAGGTTTTGTACAAAACTGTCGTAAACGGTGACTAATGTATAGGCTTTTAAACTCGGGATTCTTCGTTTAAGCGAAGGACTAGCAACCTGTCACTATTTGAATCTCAATTCTATCATTAAGGCAAGCAGCTGAACGTGGCCTATCAGTCTTAAAGACTATTAGCTCTGCCTACCCCGCAAGGGATATAGACGAGATTATATGTATGTATGTTAATAAACCTGCATATGTAATTCGATGAAAATTGAACAGATAAACAAAATATGCGGACATATTTTCAAACCGAAATGGACTGAAACCGGCGGCTATCAGATGAGCTGTCGAGATACACTCATCATTACGAGGCTGTGTGTGCATCTGTCGGGCTGGCTCAGTGTTCCATAAAAGCATATACGTACATATAATCACGTCTTTATCCCTTGCGGGGTAGACAGATTCTTGAAAAGACTGATAAGACACGTTCAGCTGTGTGGCTTTATGATGGAATTGAGATTCAAATAGTGACAGGTTGCTAGACCATCGTCTACAAGAAATATCCCAAGTTTATTAGCCTTTCCCTATATCATCTTTTACGACATCCAATAATTGTTATTAAAATCGCACTAGCGTATTAATTTCAAATGAAAATATTGCACGAAATAAACATTATTTTCAACAAAAATGTACTGAAATCGTCAGCTATCAGATTTGCTGTTGAGATACACTCATCATTCCATAAAAGCATATACGTACATATAATCACGTCTTTATCCCTTGCGGGGTAGACAGATACTTGAAAAGACTGATAAGACACGTTCAGCTGTCTGGCTTTATGATGGAATTGAGATTCAAATAGCGGCAGGTTGCTAGACCATCGCCTACAAGAAGAATCCCAAGTGTCCCTTAGTCGCCTTTTACGACATCCATAGGAATGATATGTAAACTTCAGTTCAACAAGAAATATAAGTATATTAACACCTCATACGACATTACTCCCACCCAATAAAGTTATTACTCAATTACTTATCCCAAGTTTATTAGCGTTTCCCTTAGTCACCTTTTGCGACATCCAATAATTGTTATTAAAATTGCACTTGTTTATTAATTTCAAATGAAAATATTGCACGAAATAAACGTTATTTTCAACAAAAATGTACTGAAATCGTCAGCTATCAGATTTGCTGTTGAGATACACTCATCATTACGAGGCTGCGCTGTGCGTCTGTCTGTCACGCCGGCTTGGTGTGAGTGCAGTAAAAGGATTTGTGTGTCCCACAACGACGTTAAATACGACTAGAAATGCCCACATACATATGGTCACGTCTACATCCCTTGCGAGGTAGACAGAGCCAACAGTCTTTAAAAGACTGAATGGCCACGTTCAGCTATTTGGCTTTATGGTAGAATTGAGATTCTAATAGTGACAGGTTGCTAGCACATCGCCTAAAAAAGAATCCCAAGTTTGTAGGTAAGTATCTATCCCTTTGTCGCCTTTTACGACATCCATGGGAAAGAGATGGTGTGGTCCTATTCTTTTTTGTATTGATGCCGGGTACCACACGGCAATGCCCACAATCTATTACAATTGATGTAAACTCTCCATGACTGATTAACTGACTGAGAGACATCGCAGTACAGTGAGTCAAAAAGTTAGGGTACTTATAGATATTTTAAATTTTGCTTGTAGGTTAAGTACTACGTCGTCAAGGAGTAAGAACACTTTAACGTTGCAACTTATCAACATTCTAACATCCAGATTATTGAGTTTATTGTCACTATTCGAATCTCAATTCTATAATTTAACACACACAGCTGAACGTGGCCTATCATTCTTTTAAAACTGTTGGCCCTGCCTACCCTGCAAGAGATATAGACGTGACTATATGTATGTATAAAATTCGTGAGCCGACCATTCCAGTAAATACTATAAATCAACGTCAACATGCTTGTTCCGATTGGAGAGCCCTATAAAGTTGGTACTCCTGGCTTCAATACGGGAAATGGCGGAATAACTAGGCCGCTCACACCACAGCATTTGGAAGAACAGTAGGTTAGGTACATTATTTATTGTTGAAATTGTTTTTGTGCCGTGTGGTTCCCGGCACCAATAGATAAAAGATTAATTTGAATCTCGATTCCATTATAAGGTCTTTTGAAGACTATTGGCTCTGTCTACCCCGCAGGGGTTATAGACGTGACTATATGTATGTATACTTCCTTCTTTCCTTATTTTTTTTACTTTAGGTAGTTACTTATTTTATAAATGCTTTATTTAATTTTTAATAGCAAAATGTATCAATAATTTTTTTTTTACGTTTTTGACCGTGTTCTGATAACTTTCTATTAGTTTTACTGTGGCGCCATATTGGAACGATCTTCACGAGTTTTTCGCAGTCCGTAATTTACTTAGGGCACTTGATTTTTGACTGCTGATACTTTGTTGACGCACCCTTTAGATGATATCAGCTTTTATGTTCATTTCTTAAGAATAAAAAGCAATGTCGCGTCGCAACTGTGTGTGAATTACCCCTTAGGTTTGTCATCCTAATTCGCTTTGTGTAATAACCTGACTTACACAATCCAGGATCATGACCCTGACGCCCCCCCAAGCAATCCAGAGATGTACCCGGGTCTAAGACCAGGAGGAAAAATAACGTTTTCATATCACATTTTAGTCCTGAAATTGATTTGACGGCATTAACTATAACTGTGCAGAAAACAGTACCTACATTGCAAATTAGTTTAAAAGTACAACCACTTCTTCTAAATTAGTAATATAGTTGAAATGAAATGCAGTGGAAATGAGAGCGTTAAGGAGTAGGTATGATGGGTGTGAAATTGAGTGACCGGATACGGAACAGCGTGATAAGGGAATGTTGTGATGTGAAAGAAGATGTAGTTACAGGAATAGAAAAGGGTATGTTAAGATGGTTTGGTCATGTGGAGAGGATGAATGAAAGCAGGTTAACTAAGCAGATATACAAGGAGAGTGTGGAGGGAAAAGTCGGAGTGGGAAGGCCTAGACGAACGTATCTTGATCAATTTAAGGACGTCCTGGTCAGGGTCAGGTCAAGAGTACCCGAAACCGCCTAGCTTGCATGAAGAGAGTTATGAATGTGGACGAAGCGAAGGAAGTATGCAGAGATCGTGGCAAATGGAAAGAGGTAGTCTCTGCCTACCCCTCCGGGAAAGAAGCGTGATTTTATGTATGTAGGTATGTAAAATTATTCATATTTGAAGGCTTCAATGATGCCCAAAATAACTATTCCACGCGGACGAAGTCGCGGGCACAGCTAATTAGAATTAAAGTTTATGAACTTAGGAAACTACTTGTTTTTGTTGGATAATAATGTTAAATTTTAACAAACAGTTCTTTCTAATTATTTGTATTGAGAATAAAATACAAAGTGCACCGTTTCAATCTCCAACTCGATTTACCATACACCCTGTATAATATAGTCCAGATAGTGTCACAGGCGCGCCACCTGCCTCGCCCCATATATCTGGCGCGCAGGTCAAGCACCCTTGACACGGGGCGCGTCCCGGCTGTTGTCCGATCTGATCGTGGGTTATTTTCGGGACTCTTGTTGGTTTTTATTGGAAATTTTCATTACCTGCACCAAGGAGAAAGTTTCCTTGGTTAAGTAACGCTACAGATTGTTTGAAGTTATTGGTAAGCGAATCGCGATTTATGCATCGTGTTACCATACATACATATATTCATGTCTTTTTTCTTACTAGGAGCCAACAGTCTTGAAGAAGTTGATAGGTCGCGTAGCTGTTGACTTGATACATACATACACACATATAATCACGTCTATATCCCTTGCGGGGTAGACAAAGCCAACTGTCTTGAAAAGACTGATAGGCCATGTTCAGCTGTTTGGTTTAATGATAGAATTGAGATTCAAATAGTGACAGGTTGCTAGCCAATCGTCTAAAAGAAATCCAAGTCTATAAACCTATCCCTTAGTCGCCTTTTACGACATCCATGGGAATAAACGGAGTGGTCCAATTCTTTTTTTATTGGCGCCGGGTACTACACGGCACTTGATATTGATAACATTTCATTAAAAAGGCAAATTAAGCAAAATATATTATTTATTGTCATATCACAATTGAATTGAATACTTTGACTTGCTTACATCTATCTACACATATCAAAAGACAATCATAATATTATACGACATGTTTAATGTTAGTATTGTAACAACTCGTCATAAATCCATAGTCTCTGCCTACCCCATTGGGAAACAGGCGTGATGTTATGTATGTATGCATGTATAAATGCGAATTCGTCATTGCACGGGTAATTTTTCATTTTCGCAACTAATTATTATGTGTCGTGTGGTTCCCGACACTTAGAATCTTACGTATAAGTCCCGCGTGCCATGTTACAGGGTAAGATGCGAAAATGTCGAGTAGCGAATATGACGAGTTGCTACTAGTCTATTAGAACTTTTTAAGGCAGGGCTTGAATTACCGTTAAAAAATTGGTATCGTTATTAATGTCAAACAGGGTTACCGTTATAACTTCAGTACCGTCATGTACGATATTATTTGGGTCATTTACCGTTATACTCATATAACGTTACCAGTAAAGTTTACGGTAAGAGATAACGTTAAGACTGTTTATCGTAAATTAACAGAACAAATCAATGCTTTGGTATCGATATAAATAACGTTAATTGGTAGCGTTATTGTTAAAATTAATTGGTAACGATATATAAGATAATTTAATATCGTTATATTATAACGTTATAAAATAACATTGCCTATATCACGTCTTTAACGGTATCAGTCATAACTTTTTGAAAATATCGTTATTTACCGTTACTTTTAGTGTTAATTTGGTAACGTTAACAAGCCCTGCTTTAAGGTTAAATGGTCAGTGGTGATTCATTATTGTAATTAAAAAAATAACTTATATTCTCAATGTCAAAAGTGTCCTATAAAAATTATATGTTTATTCATCTTGATATTAGCTCTCGTTGTAAACTTTATCAAATTCTGTCCAGCAGATCCAATAATACTATATAAGCTAACTAAATAACTAATGACAATTTCGAGTCAATAATATCATAATATAAATTGAGTTAATAGTCCTTAAAAAGTCTCCATCAGCGGGGTTTTAGTGCGAGTTTTATTAGTTCGTTCGTTTTCGTCGAGCAAATGAACGCGAATTTTTAAAAAGATAAAATTTGTGTGATTTAATCAGCGCCATCTAGTGGTGACGACTTGCACAAATGAACTCGGTTCAACATTTTGAGTCTCTTAACTGATAAAACAGGCACCATCTGACGGTTTGTTATATATTTAAAAGATACAATTTAAAGAAATAGGAATATTATAACCTAAGAAACACAAGTTTATTAAAAATGTTTGGTCCACTTTGATTATAATTTATCAATATAATACTTAAACTAAATTATGTTTATTTTTAATACACCTTACCCGCTACATTTTGAATATACATCTAAATTAGATTATACATAGACATTAGTTAAATAAAATTCAAAATATCAAAGGTCAGGTTTAAAAAAAATGTATAACTAAGAACATTCTCTACTTAATCACTTACAAGAAAACAATCAAAATCGGTTCATCCGTTGGGTAACTGCTATGCCATACTAAGACATACACACACGTAGGCAGACATACGTCAAACTTACATAAAACGGGGATTTAAAACTACTTATTTTATACATGATATGTTTTATATAGTACCAATGTTTAAATATCAAAATAGACGCCTTTTATATATATAGGCCATATGTTCCATATATAAAAATTGCATATAACTTTAGGTCTTTCCAATAAGCAACGTTACCTGAAAGTTTAGCTAAGATTTTTGTGAAAACCAATTATGAGACTAAGATTCATGTGATTTTTTCAAAAGGCTATTATTGTAAGGGATGCGCTCATTGGGTCATTATTTGAAATTTTGTAAAATTAGTTTAAGGCAGTTCGTAATATTAGTGGCAGTGCGCTTCCATTTGCAGTTAACCACTGCGCAGGTAACACTATATACTTATTCTTCTTCCTCCTGGCTTTAGTCCCGGTTGCATCCTCACCACTCTGAAGAAGAGCCCGGGGTATGCCTTTGACCATGGATCCCCTAGATAGAGTGAGACAGGTTTTTACACGAAACGACTCCCATCTGACCTCCGCAACCTTTGCAGGTAAACCTAACCCGTATAGGATCCATGGTTACACATCCAGTTGCCTGAATCTGCAGGTTATTACCTCACCGTAAGAGCATCGGTTAGTATTCAAACTAATGTACATAACTTTGAAAATAGTCATTGGTACACGGCCGAGGTGGGTTTTGAACCTGTGCTTTATGGATTTTAACCACTCACCTTACCGATTCGAAAACCGAAGCTCACAAATTTCAGCCTAAATTCAGTCCAGGAACCAACGATAGTGATTTTAAAATAGTTAATTAAAAAAATTGAGTATATGTCTTAATTAAAACAGCCTACATTATAAAGCCGTTGATGTGACAGACTTGAGGCCTCGCACCAGAATGGTCGGCGATAAATTCTTCGTGAACTCGTCTAATATCTGAGGGATCAATCGGAAAAAAATATTATTTTTATATATTCTTCTACACATGAAAAAGAATAGGACCACTCCATCTCTTTCCCATGGATGTCGTAAAAGGCGACTAAGGGATAGGCTTATAAAATTGCGATCCTTTTTTTTAGGCGATGGGCTTGCAACCTGTCACTATTTGGATCTCAATTCCATCATTAAGCAGAGCAGCTGAATGTGGCCATTCAGTCTTTTCGGGACTATTGGCTCTGTCTACCCCGCAAGGGATATAGACGTGACTATATGTATGTATGTATGTCTTCTACACATGCGCTTTGGAAGCGGTAGTAGTTATAATTAGATTTAAGTTATGTGACGTCAATAAGTGATACCTTGTATCCAATTTTGAAAATAAATCTATTCTATTAATTTGTCGACATATATGTAGGTATATTTCAAGTGAACAGATATAAAAATGTAATCCACTAATATTATATATGCGAAAGTTTGTGAGTATGTCAGTATGGATGTTTGTTACTCTTTCACGCGAAAACTACATAACCGATTACGATAAAATTCGGTATGTAGGGTAGCTGATGACCCAGAATAAGATATAGGCTACACTTTTTATCCCGGAGTTCCCGCGGGATTGATAGGGTTTCCATGCGGACGAAGTCGCGGGCGTCCTCTAGTGGTATATAAGTATTATTTTCAATTGACATTAAAATTTCTCAATTAAACCATATTTACTATGACTACTATTTCTATGTGTGGTTCCCGACACAAACACAAAAAAGAATAGGACCACTCCATCTCTTTCCCATGGATGTCGTAAAAGGCGAGTAAGGGATTGGCGTATAAATTTGGGATTCTTCTTTTAGGCGACGGGCTAGCAACCTGACACCTTATAAAATTCAGATTCTTTTTTTTAGGCGATCCTCTCACTATTCGAATCTCAATTCTATCTATAAGCCAAACAGATGAACTAGGCCTTTCAGTCTTTTCAAGACTGTTCTCTGACAAGACTGACTCTGTCTACCCCGCAAGGGATATAGACGTGATGATATGTATGTCTGTATATACATACATATGTACATATATATATGTATGTCTGTATGTATGTATGTACCCATATGTGTATGTCTATATGTATGTAAGTATGTATGTCTGTATGCATGTAAATGATAATACTAACTCTAAGATACTGCAGACAGATGGCGTGGTCGGCGGGCGTGGGCACTGAAGACAGTACCGGCGGCGGGGGGAGCTGTACAAACGTAACAGCTGCGCCCTCCGAGCAACGACGGGAGATTATGTTGTTGACACTGGTAAAAAGACAATATATATATATATATATATATTATATTTGACATCTTAAATTAAATCCTGAAATTTCTTCTAATTGAAGTATTTTATTCCGATTATATTTTGTTGTGCCGTGTGGCTCCCGGCACCAATAAAAAAATTATAAGACCACTCCATCTCGTTCCCATGATGTCGTAAAATGCGACTAAGGGATAGACTTATAAACTTGGGATAAAATTTTTTAGGCGATGAGATAGCAACCTGTCACTATTTAAGTCTCAAATCTATCATTAAGCCTAACAGCTGAACGTGGCCTATCAGTCTTTTCAAGATTTGCTTGACCTGCTTGAATCTCAATTCTATTATTATGCCGAACAGCTGAAACGTGGCCTCTCGGTCTTTTCAAGACTGTTGTCTCTGTCTACCCCGCAAGGTATATAGACGTGATTTTATATATGTATGTTTTTAAAAAAATACTCACGTCTGCAAATAACTGAGCGACACCCTCTGATATATGCTGTTCTGGTCGGAATTGAGATCGCTGGACCAGCTCGCCGAGTTGTCTAGACACGGCCAGTCTGTCACCTGAAAAAAAATATTTATTTTTTAATTTTTCAGTCTATCGCTTTATTCTGGGCCCATAACCTAATAAAAAAAGAACTAGTAGCTAGCAACAGACTGACATTTATATACGTACATACATAAATACAATTATGTCACGTCTATATCCCATGCGGGTTAGACAGAGCCAACAGTCTTGAAAAGACTGAAATACCACGTTCAGCTGTTTGTTTACATATCATTTCATTTATTAAATAAATTTTATTTTCTTTTTAATAATGACATATAAACGTGGCCACCTATCAGTATATTCAAGATTGTCGACTCTGCCCACCCCGCAAGGGATAAAGACGTAATATATGTTTCAATTGACATATAAACATGGCCTATCAGTATATTCAAGATTGTCGACTCTGCCCACCCCGCAAGGGATATAGACGTGATCATATGTATACATGTAACATGTGACTCACGCTATGTGTAGAAGCGTGTATCCTCAACAGCTTGAGCAGCTGGTCCAGCCGCTCCTGGACCGGCCGGCCCTCCCCCACGGCGCCCACGCCCGGGTCCGTGTCCGCTCCCACTGTCACGGTGCGGCCTGCTTCTGGAACAAAATACACATTTTAAATGGACCGTTTGTTTAGTACAGCTGTCGCTGTGAAACAAAAGCACCAAAGCAGAATAAATGCAGTGGAAATGAGAGCGTTAATGAGTATGATGGGTGTGAAATTGAGTGACCGGATAAGAAACAGCGTGATGAGGGAATGTTGTGATGTGAAAGAAGTTGTAGTTACAGGAATACAAAAGGGTATGTTGAGATGGTTCGGTCATGTGGAGAGGATGAATGAAAGCAGGTTGACTAAGCAGATATACAAGGAGAGTGTGGAGGGAAAGGTCGGAGTGGGAAGACCTAGACGAACGTATCTTGATCAAATTAAGGACGTCCTGGTGAAGGGTCAGGTCAAAAGTACCCGAAACCGCCGAGCTTGCATGAAGAGAGTTATGAATGTGAATGAAGCGAAGGAAGTGTGCAGAGATCGTGGCAAGTGGAAAGAGGTAGTCTCTGCTTACCCCTCCGGGAAAGAGGCGTGATTTTATGTATGTATGTATGAACCACAAGGTTGATATTTGAGCTCATCTTCTCAGCGAGCCCCTCTCTGCTGCGGACAGTTACCATGTATGGTGGTGTGCGAGGCCCCGGGCGGCCTCACCACAGCCCCTCGGAGCCCCTCTCTGCTGCGGACAGTTACCATGTATGGTGGTGTGCGAGGCCCCGGGCGGCCTCACCACAGCCCCTCGGAGCCCCTCTCTGCTGCGGACAGTTACCATGTATGGTGGTGTGCGAGGCCCCGGGCGGCCTCACCACAGCCCCTCGGAGCCCCTCTCTGCTGCGGACAGTTACCATGTATGGTGGTGTGCGAGGCCCCGGGCGGCCTCACCACAGCCCCTCGGAGCCCCTCTCTGCTGCGGACAGTTACCATGTATGGTGGTGTGCGAGGCCCCGGGCGGCCTCACCACAGCCCCTCGGAGCCCCTCTCTGCTGCGGACAGTTACCATGTATGGTGGTGTGCGAGGCCCCGGGCGCCCTCACCACAGCCCCTCGGAGCCCCTCTCTGCTGCGGACAGTTACCATGTATGGTGGTGTGCGAGGCACCGGGCGGCCTCACCACAGCCCCTCGGAGCCCCTCTCTGCTGCGGACAGTTACCATGTATGGTGGTGTGCGAGGCCCCGGGCGGCCTCACCACAGCCCCTCGGAGCCCCTCTCTGCTGCGGACAGTTACCATGTATGGTGGTGTGCGAGGCCCCGGGCGGCCTCACCACAGCCCCTCGGAGCCCCTCTCTGCTGCGGACAGTTACCATGTATGGTGGTGTGCGAGGCCCCGGGCGGCCTCACCACAGCCCCTCGGAGCCCCTCTCTGCTGCGGACAGTTACCATGTATGGTGGTGTGCGAGGCCCCGGGCGGCCTCACCACAGCCCCTCGGAGCCCCTCTCTGCTGCGGACAGTTACCATGTATGGTGGTGTGCGAGGCCCCGGGCGGCCTCACCACAGCCCCTCGGAGCCCCTCTCTGCTGCGGACAGTTACCATGTATGGTGGTGTGCGAGGCCCCGGGCGGCCTCACCACAGCCCCTCGGAGCCCCTCTCTGCTGCGGACAGTTACCATGTATGGTGGTGTGCGAGGCCCCGGGCGGCCTCACCACAGCCCCTCGGAGCCCCTCTCTGCTGCGGACAGTTACCATGTATGGTGGTGTGCGAGGCCCCGGGCGGCCTCACCACAGCCCCTCGGAGCCCCTCTCTGCTGCGGACAGTTACCATGTATGGTGGTGTGCGAGGCCCCGGGCGGCCTCACCACAGCCCCTCGGAGCCCCTCTCTGCTGCGGACAGTTACCATGTATGGTGGTGTGCGAGGCCCCGGGCGGCCTCACCACAGCCCCTCGGAGCCCCTCTCTGCTGCGGACAGTTACCATGTATGGTGGTGTGCGAGGCCCCGGGCGCGGCCACAGCATGCACCCGCAGCCGCAGGTGCTGCCAGCCGCGCGCGGATCTCACCACGGCCGCCAGCTGCAGCGCGAACAGCGCTCGGACTGTGAAAGCTTCTTCGCAAGACGGACGAAGAACTTCGACTAACCATACGTCTATGTATTTTAGAGTTGGAGATTTTCTGAAAAAGAAAATTGATAATACGTAAAAAAAATACATACATATGGTCACGTCTATATCCCTTGCGGGGTAGACAGAGCCAACAGTGTTGCAAAGACTTATTGGCCACGTTCAGCTATTTGGCTTAATGATAGAATTAAGATTAAAAAATATCAAGTTAAAAAGCATATAAATGGCGGCGATGGTGTCCGCACCCCATCACGTCTCGTTCCCGGCGGGAGCGGTATGCGGTCTGCTGAAAGCCGCTTTGCGACGATGAATGTAAGAGGAGGAATGAAGGATAAGATTGAGGAAGTATGCCAGATGATGGATGAAAGACGTTTGGATGTGTTGTGCGTGAATGAAACGAAGCGGAAAGGATGCGACGCGACGCAGCACGGCCCTTACACGGCGTATTGGTCTGGAATTTCCAGTACCAGCCGAGGCTGTCAAGGGGTCGGTCTAATTCTTTCTGCACGAATGGCTGAGTGCGTGAATGAGTATGAGTGTGTCAGCCCTCGTCTTCTATGGATTAGGCTGAAAGTTGGAATCACTCGGATCTTCGTTCTAGGTGTTTATGCACCTTGGGATGTGGGTTCGAGGGGTACAACATCAGCAAAAAGCGAAAACGAGGAGTTCTGGAATAGTGTAAGAGAAGTATTGAAAGTTACCAAGCCAAATGAGAAGATTATTATGTTAGGTGATTTTAATGGATGGGTGGGTGTAAAGCGTGATGGATATGAAAAGGTGCTTGGTGCGTTTGGTGACGAAAAGGTGAATGATAATGGAAGAAGTGTATTAGAAATTTGTCTAGAGTGGGATCTTTTTGTGTCGAACTCAATGTTTCAACATAAAGAGATCCACACCTACACAAGAGTGGAAGGTATTTTAAAAAGTATGATAGACTTTGTGATTGTAGATGAAAGATTGAAGAACAAAGTGCTGGATACCCGTGCATATCGCGGTGCTGGCATTGACTCGGACCATTTACTGGTGATATCCCGGATAAGGGGTATCTTCAATCGCTGGCGGCACAGGGTAAGGGAGCAAACCAGCGCTTTGGAAAGAGTAAAAGTAGAAAATTTGCAAGATATGGATGTAGGTAAGAAGTATATTAATAGACTGAAGGATGAATTTGAAGATTTAGATGAAATGAGCGATATTGAAGATGGATGGAAGGAATTTAAAGAAAGAATTGTGAAAGTAGCTGTTGAAGTGTGTGGTGTAAGTAGAAGAAGGAAAGGAAAAAATCACAAAAATGCGTGGATGAGTAAAGATGTGCAAGAACTTGTGCGATTAAAGAAGAAAGCATGGCTGGATTTGTTAGCAGCAAAAGCTAACTTAAGAATGCAAGAGGTTATAGATGAAGATGTGAATGAAGCACGTAAGGAATATAAGAAAATGAAAGATTTGGTTAAGAAAGCTGTGATTAGAAAGAAAGAAGAGTATAAAGAGGATTTTGATAAAGGGCTATCAGAAGACTTTCAGTCAAATCTGAAAGTATTCTGGAAATCCGTAAGGTCAGCCCGAGGAAATACTATAACCAGAGAGCTGACTAGGATCAGATGCCAGGATGGTAGCGTTGTGAAAGGAGAAGAATGTGTACTAAAGATATGGAAGGACTATTTTGAAAGTTTATTTGAAAAAAAGGAAGGAAATAAGAAAGATTTCTGCTATAGCGAAGAAAAAGAGAATGAGATGGAAGGCGAAATTGAAATGTTCGAAATTGTGGAAGCACTTAAGAGTATGAAAGCGGGAAAGGCTGCTGGGTGTGATAGAGTGTCGGTCGAGATGCTTAAAGCAGGAAAAGGCGTAGTAGCTAGTCAGTTGTACTGCCTTTTCAATTTGTGTTGGAGAAGCCGCCGAGTACCAAAAGATTGGTGTAAGGCTGTTATCGTGCCACTTTACAAAGGAAAAGGGTCACAGCTGGACTGCAAAAATTATCGTGGTATAAGCCTGCTTAGCGTCGTCGGCAAATTGTATGCTAAGGTATTGATTAATAGAGTCAGGAATGAAACTGATGACAAAATATGGGATGCTCAAGCGGGATTTCGAAAGGGAATGGGATGTACTGATCAGGTCTTTTCCTTGAGGTGCATAGCCGAAAAGTTTTTGGCCAAGAGTCAAAAAGTCTATTGCACATTCGTAGATCTGGAAAAGGCCTATGACAGAGTTGAGAGGAATGAATTGTGGTCAGCACTTTCTATGCATGGGGTGAGCAGTCTCTTAATACGAGCACTGAAATCCTTATATGAGGATTCGAGTGCTTGTGTCAGGATAAACGGAGCGCACACTGAGTGGTTTAAGATTGAGAAAGGCGTTAGGCAAGGATGTGTTGCGTCACCGTGGCTGTTCAACCTATTTATGGATAGCTGTTTGACAGATTTGAAAGAGTCTAAAAGTGGATTAAGGATGAATGAGTTACTCGTCAAATGTCTGCTCTATGCCGACGATCAGGTTATACTGGCGTCATCAGCGGAGGAGTTACAGGAGATGGTAAACTGTATGCATGAAGCTTTAAAAGAGAAAGGAATGAAAGTGAACGTAAGTAAAACTAAAACACTGGTTTTTGAAATGGAGAAAGAAATGACAGCATGTAATATTTTGATTGGAGGAGAAAAAGTGGAGCAAGTGAAAGAGTTTGTATATCTAGGATCAAAGTTTACATCAGATGGCAAGTATGATAGTGATATTGAAAGGAGAGTGAACGCGGGGAACATGGTGAATGGAGCTTTGCATGCCTTTATGAGCAGTCAGAAACTATCCAAAAAGGCTCGACTGGCTGTGCACAGGGGCGTGTTGGTCCCGACATTAATGTATGGGAGTGAAAGTTGGGTATGGCAAAAGAAGCATGAAAGCAGAATAAATGCAGTGGAAATGAGAGCGTTAAGGAGTATGATGGGTGTGAAATTGAGTGACAGGATAAGGAACAGCGTGATAAGGGAATGTTGTGATGTGAAAGAAGATGTAGTTACAGGAATAGAAAAGGGTATGTTAAGATGGTTCGGTCATGTGGAGAGGATGAATGAAAGCAGGTTGACTAAGCAGATATACAAGGAGAGTGTGGAGGGAAAGGTCGGAGTGGGAAGACCTAGACGAACGTATCTTGATCAAATTAAGGACGTCCTGGTAAAGGGTCAGGTCAAAAGTACCCGAAACCGCCGAGCTTGTATGAAGAGAGTTATGAATGTGGACGAAGCGAAAGAAGTATGCAGAGATCGTGGCAAGTGGAAAGAGGTAGTCTCTGCCTACCCCTCCGGGAAAGAGGCGTGATTTTATGTATGTATGTATGTATGTAAGTTCAAAATATGGTTAAAACAGAACAAAAGAAATGCGACCGATATCTCATGTGTAAAATCTTGTTCATGAATATCATATACTAAAATAAACTTATTGTGTGCTGATACTAGTAAAGAGTTTGTAATCTATTATATGTATATTACAGTTTAAATATAAAACTCGTTCTATGTCACTGAATGTTTTGACACATCAATATCTTGAATAAAAAGATGTACACTGCATAAATATGTACATACATACATACATATAATCACGTCTATGTCCCTTTCGGGGTAGACAGAGCCAACCGTCTTGAAAAGACTGACAGGCCACGTACAGCTAATTGGCTTTAAGATAGAATTGAGATTCAAATAGTGACATGTTGCTAGCCCATCGCCTTAATAGAAGAATCCCAAGTTTATAAGCCTATCCCTTAGTCGCCTTTTACGACATCCATGCGAGAGAGATGTAGTACCTAGTCCTATTCTTTATTCTGTTGGTGCCGGGAACCACACGGCGCTAAATATGTGTTTATAATTAATTATTAAGGGTAAATAATAGGGATGAAGTTATTCCAACCAACAAACTTCAAAACTGACCTTTCAACAGCCGCCATGTCCAATAGATGGAAGTTTCGACACAAACCCACGTTCTTATTGACGCAGAGAACATCTGACACCACCTGCAAAGTATATACATACATACATACATATAGTCACGTCTATATCTTACACTAGCTGTGCCCGCAACTTCGTCCGCGTGGAATAGTTATTTTGGGCATCATTGAAGCCCTCAAGGATGAATAATTTTCCCCGTTTGTTTTTCACATTTTCTATTATTTCTTTGCTGCTCATAGTTGCAGCGTGATGTTATATAGCCTAAAGCCTTCCTCAATAAATGGTCTATTCAACACAAAAAGATTTTTTCAATTCGAACCCGTAGTTCCTGAGAGTAGCGCGTTTAAACAAACAAACAAATTCTTCAGCTTTATAATATTAGTATAGATACATACATGTAATAACCGCTATCCCTTGCGGGGTAGAAAGAGCCAACAGTCTTAAAAAGACTGAATGGCCACGTTCAGCTATTTGGCTTAATGATAGAACTTAGATACTCAAATAGTGACAGGTTGCTAACCAAACGCCTAAAAAAGAATCCCAAGTTTGTAAGCCTATCCCTAAGTCGCCTTTTACGACATCCACGGTAAAGAGATGGAGTGGTCCTATTCTTTTTTTGTATTGGTGCCGGGAACCACACGGCGATTAATACTACAATTTATTACTAACATTAGCTGGATGTAACAGTAGTAACGTAGGTATAAAAAAAAATTCTCTTACCTGTACATACTCAGTGGCCGATATACTGGCGGTGTCCCCGCGTCGGATAGGAAACAATGTCTCTCCAGTTTCCAAATCGAATAAGTCCGTTTTATACGGCGATGTGGGGCTGTTGACATACAAACAGATAATTTATAACGACATACATACATACATACATAAAATCACGCCTCTTTCCCGGAGAGGCAGGCAGAGACTACCTTTTTCCACTTGCCACGATCTCTGCATACTTCCTTCGCTTCATCCACATTCATAACTCTCTTCATGCAAGCTCGGCGGTTTCGGGTACTTTTGACCTGACCCTTTACCAGGACGTCCTTAATTTGATTTTATAACGACAGTTCTTATTAATCTTTATAAAGGGATTTATATAAAGAAATATTCAACTAATATTATAAATGCGAAAGTATGTCAGTATGAATGTTTGTTACTCTTTCACGCAAAAACTACTGAACCGATTACGATGAAATTTGGTATGTAGATAGCTGAAGACCCAGAATAACATATAGGCTACTTTTCATCCCGGAGTTCCCGCGGGATTGATTACACACTGGGACAAAGTCGCGGACGGCCTCTAGTATATATATATATATATATATATACTAATATTATATAGATGAAGAGTTTGTCTGTTTGTTTGAACGCGCTCATCTCAGAAACTGCAACGCTGCAACTATAAAGAGCGAAGAAATAATGGAAAATGTAAAAAAAAGGGGAAAATTATCCATCCTTGAAGGCTTTAATAACGCCCAAAATAACAATTTCACGCGGACTAAGTCGCGGGCACAGCTAGTATATATATATATATATATATAAAGAAGAAATCTTTTTGCATTATCTTTCTTTCTTTCTTTCATGTTGGACTCACTCTCTGAAGAAATCCTTGGGCACGCGGGGACAAAGTCGCGGACGGCCTCTAGTATATACATATATATATATATATATATATATATAAAGAAGAAATCTTTTTGCATTTTCTTTCTTTCTTTCTCTCATGTTGGACTCACTCTCTGAAGAAATCCTTGGGCACGCGGGGACAAAGTCGCGGACGGCCTCTAGTATATACATATATATATATATATATATAAAGAAGAAATCTTTTTGCATTTTCTTTCTTTCTCTCATGTTGGACTCACTCTCTGAAGAAATCCCTGGGCGTGGCGGTGTCTCGGAAACCCAGTAACACTGTGTCGGGTTTCATGGCGCCCAGCCCTGACAGTCTGGTCAGATGGGCGGCACCACTTCTTACGCTCTCGGCGAGGCACAATTCCACGAAAGCCTTGACCTGAAATAAAAAAAAAAACAGTTGTCTGTAAATAAGAGATCGTGGCAAGTGGAAAGAGGTAGTCTCTGCCTACCCCTCCGGGAAAGAGGCGTGATGTTATGTATGTATGTATGTCTGTAAAATCGGTTTACTGACGATAGTTGAACGTGACAACGTCTTAAGAAAATACTGATGGAATGGTAGCATTTTGCAAAAGAAAATATTAATTTTATTTGTTTAATAGATTTGTATGTATTACATATATAGAAAAGGATGTATACGCTGCCGAACGCGAAGGCCGATTGTGCCTCTTTGTCGCTCGTTCCGCGCTCTCGCTTGCACTTCAAGCCTTACGTGGAACGCCTCAGAGCGAGGTAACGCCGCGTGAGTCATGCTTTTTCGTGCGTGCAGCCGGCTCAATCGAATTATAAGACGTTGTCACGTTAAAAATAAATAAAATATCATTTACGAAGCTTTTGCCAGCAGCATGTGAAATTAGCGCCATCTTACAACAAGACATGAATTTCTTACGGTGAGGGAAAACGTCGTGAGGAAACCTGCACATTCAGGCAACTGAATGTGTAACCATATGATCCGATACGGTTTAGGTTTACCTGCAGAGGTAGCGGAGGTCAGACGGGAATCGCTTCGTGTAAAAACCTGACTCACCCAATCCAGGATCCATGGTCAAAAGAGCACCCCGGGCTCCTCTTTAGAGGTCAGGATGTGACCGGGACTAACAGGGGGTATGAAGTCGAAATAAAGATTGGACGGCCTCTGTGGCGCAGCGGTAATACGCTTGTCTGTGACACCGGTGGTCCCGGGTTCGAATCCCGGCCAGGGCATGACGAGAAAAGAACTTTTTCTGATTGGCCTGGGTCTTGGATGTTTATCTATATAAGTATTTATTTTTATTATAATATATAGACAGTATCGTTGAGTACGTATCTCGTAACACAAGTCTCGAACTTACTTCGAGGCGTGTAATTTGTCCTGTATATATTTATTTATTTATTAAAGATTAATTACTCACTTTTAGGTGATCAATCAGCTTCAACCAATACTTGTGTTCCTCGGCCAAGGGGTCACCATTACCATCTAGTTGTCCCACTCGCACGTGACCGATAACAAACAAACCGCCCTGCAAGTTAAAAGATACATATAATCACGTCTATATTCCTTGCGGGGTAGACAGAGCCAACAGTCTTGAAAAGACTGAATGGCCACGTTCAGCTGTTTGGCTAAATGATAGAATTGAGATTCAAATAGTGACAGGTCGCTGGCACATCGTCAAAAAGAAGAGCTTTTCCCAAGTTTGTAAGTAAATCACTCTTATATTGACTGATTAATTCACCAACATCCTACTAATATTATAAATGCGAAAGTTTGTGAGTATGTCAATATGTATGTTTGTTGCTCTTTCACGCAAAAACTGCTGAACCGATTACGATGAAATTTGGTATGTAGACCCAGAATAACATATAGGCTACTTTTTATCCCGGAGTTTTCGCGGTATTGATTCCGCGCGGACGAAGTCGCGGGCGGTATTAATATACTTCTCTTACCTTCTTCTGATCATTAACGAAGTCGATGAGCGGCGCGGACTGCCTCGGGGAAGCTATCAGCAGTAACATTTGCGGCCGCCAAAATTTCACGTGTTCTCGCCGCGGGTCCAATAGTAACAGGTATTTTCGGACCTACAAAAAAAAGAAAGAAATATTAAACATACAAACATACATACATAAAATACAGCTCAGAGGTTAAACCTAAATATTGCAAGTGATTTGTTTCTTTTATAACTATGTACATACAATTTTCTTGTTACCGTGTAAATTTCTATGCAATAAACATATTACAAACAAACAAACAACATACATATAATCACGTTCACGGCCAACAGTCTTGAAAAGACTGAGATAGGCCACGTTTAACTATTCGGCTTTAAGATAGAATTGAGGTTCAACAAACAAACAAACAAACAAACAAACAAACAAATAAACAAACAAACAAGACGAATAAAGAAACACAAAAACAAGTGGACCGAAGAGGAAATAACCTACACACATACATACATAAAACCACGCCTCTTCCCCGGAGGGGTAGGCAGAGACTACCTCTTTCCACTTGCCACGATCTCTGCACACTTCCTTCGCTCCATCCACATTCACAACTCTCTTCATGCAAGCGCGGCGGTTTCGGGTACTCTTGACCTGACCCTTTACCAGGACGTGCTTAATTGGAACCTCCTCACCTGATGGAATATCAGCGCCTGACTGAGGCTCCCCCACTTGGGGTCGGCGGCGGCGGGCGACAGCAGGTGGAGCGCCAGCACGAGTGACGTGCACGCTAACGCGGCTCCACACGCGTACAGCGGCCGCAGCGCGAACACTAGCGCTGCGCAGCCGCACAGGCCGAGCAGGGAGGTCAACCACGAGAACTGCTTGAACGTCGGCCTGGTAGGGGCGGGGGGGGGATACAAACCAGTTCTACATATACATTCATTTATTTATTTACTAATTTATGTACACAGAAAACATCGAGACTGATAAACACAAGAAACAAAATTACAAAGGTTCTTCATTCATGTTTTTTTTAATGTCTACGGTTAATATACAAATATAGATATCTGAAATGTAAATCCATTTCAGATATCTATATTTGTATATTGACCGTCCGATGAAAACGCTGCAGTGTAGTTTGTTCCGCCGCTTCTTCTACACACGCGCTTTGGTAGCAGCAGTAGTTATAATTAAATTTAAGTGATGTGACGTCAATAAGTGGTACATTGTATCCAATTTTGATAATAAATCTATTCTATTCAAATTCAATTCAAATTTAAATTTTTTTTTCATTATTATAGGATACTTCATATCGCTTAATAATTGTCAAAACGTATGGTTGAACAACATTGTTTAACGTCAAATAAATAACTTAAAACTAAGTTTTCTGCCGATTCCAAGGCGTCAGTGCAGAAGAAGCGGTAACAAACTGCATACATATGGTCACGTCTATATCCCTAGACAGAGCTAACAGTCTTGTAAAGACTGAATGGCCACATTCAGCTATTTGGCTCAATGATAGAATTGAGATTCAAATAGTAACGACAGGTTGCTAGCCCATCGCCTAAAAAAGAATCCCAAGTTTGTAAACGCATCCCTTGGTAGCCCTTTACGACATCCATGGGAAAGAGATGGAGTGGTTCATTCTTTTTTTGTATTGGTGCCGGGAACCACACGGCACTTGGCACAAGGAGGGAATATTATTATAAATAAATATATACGGGACAAATTACACAGATTGAGTTAGCCTCGAAGTAAGTTCGAGACTTATGTTACGAGATACTAACTCGACAATACTATATTTTATAATGAATACTTATAGGTATAGATAAACATCCAAGACCCAGGCCAAGGCATGAAGAGAAAGTTCGTTTCTCATCATGCCCTGGCCGGGATTCGAAGCCAGGATTTCTTTTTATGTGCTATAAAGAGTTTACAAACAAACATATATAGATAAATTACAGAATCAAACAATTACCTGAAATTAGGTGCAGATGCCAAATCAAGTCCGAGGCACGCCAGATTTATTGCGAAGTAACTCGTCATGAAGAGAACTGAGTTCACCTGTAGGGAACGAATGAAAGATTGATATTTCTTGCTCAATTAGTGCCGTGTGGTTCCCGTCACTAATAAAAAAGGAACAAGGCGACAAAGGGGTAGGCTTATAAACTTGGGATTCTACTTTTAGGCGATGCGCTAGCAACCCGTCACTATTTGAATCTCAATTCAATCTTAAAGACAAATAGCTGAACGTGACCTATCAGTCTTTACAAGACTGTTAGCTCTGTCTACCCCGCAAGGGATATAGTGATTATATGTATGTATGTATGTATGCTCCATTATTATACATACATAATAAATTCCAAAAAGATTTCTATTATATATGTATAAGTAGCACCTGTGTACTAGAATTACTGTATTAAATACTCCTGTTTATAATTTTGTGTACATAAATAAGTAAATACATATCACCACGTCTATATCCCTTGCGAGATAGACACAGACAACAGTCTTTTTTTTAAATTTTGAATTAGAATTTTTTAAATTGGATCATGGTTACACATCCAGTTGCCGGAATATGCAGGTTTCCTCACGATGTTTTCCCTCACCGTAAGATTCTCAATTTCTCAAATAATAACAAGGAAAAGAGTCATTGGAAGTTTGGAAAGACTTGAGTCTAGGCGTCGATATGCCTATTTACATTATTTTTCATGTTTTATAGCTAGTAAACAACGAATAGTATAAATGAGGAAGTAAGTTTGTTTATTACCTCTTCGCTAGTAAACCATTTAACAAATCTCCATATAATTTCACGTACACAGAGTGGAGACCGTAAAAAGAGGTATAGCGATGATATGATATGATATTCTCGAGAGCGGTGCCGCGGGTAAAAGCTATAATATTCCACACAAACCTGAGCGATGGCGTTGAGGGAGCCGGCCATAATGCCGATTTGGACGAGCAGCCACGACGCCAGCACTGATACAATCGGGTTGCCAGACCTGGAGACCATGGGGCGCAGCAGGAATCCTGAACATATAATAATCACGTCTATATCCCTTGCGGGGTAGACAGAGCCAACAGTCTCGAAAAGACTGATAGGCCACGTTCAGCTGTTTGGCTTCATGATGGAATTGAGATTCAAATAGTGACAGGTTGCTAGCCCATCGGGTAAAAGAAGAATCCAAAGCTTATAAGTCTATCCCTTAGTCGCCTTTTACGACATCCATGGGAACAAGATGGACAGTTGTTTTTTTATTGGTGCCGGAAACCACACGGCAATCCTGAACAGACATACATATACTGTGTAATTAGATACAACGCCATCTAGCGGCTAACATTGTTACTAAAACCAATGCTTTAGATTTTAGCGTCATTCTTTTCGGTGTAGGCAAGCCAAAAAAGATGGTTTAAAGTCGTATATATGTGGCAGTCCAAGCATAAAGGTACCACTTGGGTGGTATTGAGTTAAGGCCGTATTTGGATAGTTAAATAGTTGTATGATCATATGGAATAAAAAAAAATTAATCATAATAACATTTATTGGAATAAAAAATTTTCAAAGTTCACACTTACAAAAATCAAATTGTTGGGAAACAGGCATTGAAAGTTTAAACTGTATTATCTAAAGATCTAGTTGTCAGTTACATAGATTGTTATTTATTATTATAGAGCAATATGTTTAGTATAAAATCAATTAGTTAATGTTATGGAAACATTATCGAATAAAAAAATAGAAGCTTAAAACTAACTTTATAATAAGTTTAGTAAAAGGGCCCAGTTGAATACAATAAAATTTTAAACTGTAATAGCTAGAGATCTAGTTGTCAGTTACATAGATTCTTCTTTATTACAATAGAACAATATGTTAAGTATAAAATCGACTAGTTATTATTATGGCAACACCATCGAATAAAAAAATAGAAGCTTAAAATTAACTTTATAATAAGATTAGTAAAAGGGCCCAGTTGAATACAATAAAATTTTAAATTGTAATAGCTAGAGATCAAGATGTCAGTTACATAGATTCTTATTTATAATAATAGAGAAATATATTAAGTATAAAATCGACTAGTTTTTATTATGGCAACACTATCGAATAAAAAAATAAAAACTTAAAACTAATTGGTAGTTATGTTAAGTTTAGGAAATGGGTCGAGTTGACCGAAATTAGGTTATATTTCGCGTACATTGTAACACACATTTATTAACCCTTTGACCGCCATAAGCAAAACCGACAAACGTGTCACCGACGCCACGGGTACTTTTTGCGAAAACGGCGGCACTTTGAGGATAGGGTTGGGTAAATAGTTATCGAAAAAATATTTAAAAAAAAACGAACCTTATTTATTCCTTGTTTAATTTTTCCCGTTACCACACATAAACATCAAACAATACATATTACTTGATTTTAACCAAAAATAATGCAATTCAAATATATAAACACATAAAAAAAACCTTTTAAATGATTTCAATGACATCGATTTTTCACATCACTAGGCGACTCCTTTAGTCGTCCGTGGCGTCAGTGGTGTATCTTTTCGGAGATAATTTATTAAATCGATAGTGTTGTCCACGAGCACGATAAAATTATGATAGCGGTAAATTTCCTATTAACACCGTAATATTCTTCTAGAAGTGTTGCAACTACTGAGCCACTTGCGCCTAAATTATCAAAATGTGTTAATTCCGTGTCTTTGCCGCAGTATACAATAAAATCCAAAATTATTCCCGACAACACATCACATAAAACGAAGAGCTTGATACCAAAACGATTTCTTTTTTTTTGAAGATACTGTTTAATAAGAAGTCGCCCTTTAAATGGTACAATACTTTCGTCAATGCAAATTTTTTCGTATGGTATAAAACTATTCTTAAATGTCTGACGAGCATGATTTACTGGGTAAATAATTTTTGACAATATAGTTTCTTCCTCAGTCCTAGGGCCTGGTTGGCAGAAATGCAACATGCCTAAAATTGTACAAAACCGGTTTCTCGACATAAGACTACCATATATGCCGGAATGCAAGTATGGGTTAGTAGACCAGTGTTCTTCAATCGTATTCCGGCTGTTTCTTGTCATTAGCATACACACAGCGAAAAATGTATACATTTCAGGAACTGTTACAGGATACCAATTTTTTAATCTTGAATGAAGTTTTATATCAATATGTCTAACAACATATTGCTGGTAACTATTAGTAAATTCAACAATTTTTTCTACATAAGCTTCATTGCAATAATGTAAAAAAATATCCAATTCTGATGAGACCGACGAAATCATTGACGGCGAAATACCGCTAAAAAATCATCAAACGGCTCGTTTTTAATTTCGAAGGCTTCGGACGACCATTGAAAACTATATTCTCCAGCAGAAATGTTTTGACTTTCCTCAGTAGTCGGGTCCTAAAAAACACTTCTACATTAAGTAGGTATAATGAAAAAAGTAATAGTCATATATGTAGCTATTAATTTATAACCTCCTTATTCAATAAAATTATCAAACGTTTAATAAGCCTATTTTAACTAAAGTACGTTTTGTCACTTTCTTTCAACGTAAAATTTTTAAATGTGAGGTAAGGACAAAACATACTTTAGCTAAAGAAGGCTTATTAAACATTTGACAAGTTTTATGAATACGAGTGTAAGTAATTACTGAAACTTACCTCAAAATCTGATAGATCTGAATCTTCATCAGAAATAGCAATAAATTGTTCGACATTCTCCACTCCTTCCAGAATTGCAATAAGATCGTCATTTTCCATCGTAAAGTTAATTTTATCCACAGGAAATGCTACATACAATATGAATATAAACCAACAAATGATTCACGGGTATTTCGATATATTTTATTTATTTTTCTACCCACATCTTGCAAGCACTAGTCGATAAATTGCTTTCGCTTCTGACGTCACAAGCGGGCGCCTAAAGGTGTCCGTGGCGTATAGGGGACGTTAATTGTAAAATTATCTAGAAACGTCCGTAATTTTTATCGATAAAATGAAGGTATATAATTATAATATTGAGATTTTACGAAAAAGATGAATAATTTCGTTACTTAATAATTATTTATGATGCTAAATATTTAGAGGTTTAGGAAATTAATATATTATTATTTATTATTATATATAATAATATTAATTAATATAAAACACTCTTGTATACGAAACTTCAACAACATTAATATTTATTTATTACCGACGATTAACAATTATTAAAGAGCTATATTGAGTGGTATTGATTGTTCTTCTTCCGTTTCTTCTCCTTCACTTTCACTTTGGATTGGTACAAATTCTATGACTTGGTCCAAATCAGGGTCCCCTCTCAACAATCTTATAAGATTTAAAATTTGCGGATATGCATTTGAACGTTTGTTTTCCGGCAAACGCTCTAATTCAAAAGCCACCAACCTTGCAAAGTCTTCATTCCTTTTATCGGACGGTCTTCTATCGTCGAAATTAACATCGGGCAAATGACGAGTAGAATAAGAAATATTTCCTTCTTTTGTAGTTTTTCTGTACACCATAGTGTCTGTAATAGTGTATTCTGTTTGTGTCTGCTTATTATTAGAATTTTCTGTTTCTCTATACTTTCTTTTACGACTTGAGAATCCGAATAATATCGACGGCGAAGATGGCCTCTCTTCTTCCATATTTAGGCAATGACAGTACTACGACTAGTTCAGATCTCATATAACTGAGAGCAATAGAAACATGCTTCAATGAATACCCACTACAATAACATAAGGAACATTAAATGTAGGTACTTGTAAAAAAACTACAATTTCCCATCACTACGCGACACTTAAAGGTGTCGTTGGCGCTACTTGATAGTGTATTTTCATTAAATTTTAGGTAATTGTAAATTAAGCTTTAAATGGGTGTTTTTATATTTTTTCTTCATTCCGCCTCGGTTAAACCAAAGTTTGACGAATAATCAAGCTACCTATCGATATTATTTCAATAAGATTAGTATTAAAGTAAAGTTTTTTTTTGTTTGAATGTGATACGAATCTCGGCTACTTAAGAAGTCGTCGGCGTCTCAAGACAGTTTCCGCTGGACGCCTAAAGGTGTCCACGGCGGTCAAAGGGTTAAGAATATACTACTCGTAGGACATTATACAAAAACAGATTAAATTTACGTCAAAAGAATAAAAATTAATGAATCAAAAGTCATTAATACGACACATTACAAAAAAAAAAGAATTAACCTATTACAGGTTTCAAAAGTCAGAATTAAATCTCAAATATTTTCTGACCTGCGCTTTGGACAAAAATATGACCCGTTTCTTACTTGATTCCTAAGACCGACTTCCTTGCAGTATGAACAAGTTGGCGTTTTTCTAACACTCTTAGCAATTTGATTGGATGATGTATTAGAAGTAAAGTAGTTGTTCCTTCTACTACACTACATTGACTAGGAGTGGATATGTCGTCTAAGACTATTGGTTTGGGACACAAAATATCTTTAGATTCTTCTTCGACAAATTCACGTATTTTGTTATACAAATACCATTGCCTTTCTATAGTCATACCTGACGGGAATATTTCTGTTGGAAGTTGGTCATATACTTTATTTGGATTTAAAACTTTTGCCACGACCGATGGTAGCATTTCAGAAATATTTTTGTAGCAAAGCATGTGCCCTTTGTTATTTGCGTTAGATTCAAAATGGGAAAATGTTAATAGCTGGCTTATGGTAGAAGCATCTGATTGAAAAAATTTTGCCCAGTCATACATTTTTATAAAAGTATCACCTTTCTCATTACCTGTGAGAACAGCTGTAATTGCGTTAGTTTTTGGACAAGCCTAAACTGCGGCTACAACCAAATCCATTAATTTATTAGATTCTCTATTTCTAAAAGTCCAAAGTACATGTCTGGGGCGAACTTGGTATGCCCTACGGGAAGGAATGACATGCGAAATGACCGATGCCTACCTGTAACTACTCGCCACGTAGCATACTGCATAACATAGTTATTTTTATTTTGCCCAGCACAGTTATCAGCGTGGCACACAACATCGGTTTCACCTAATCCGAAATTTGCAAAAAAATGATGCAGCAATGAAATGATTACGTTAGCCCCTTTACCTGTATGACATGATTCAGGGATAATATATAAGACAAATTTCTTTAATGGCTCTACAGCAACACCAAATAAACTGACTTTGAACCCTGTCAAAAAATATTGTAGCGGGAGCGATGATTCGGCTCGACCGCCACCAAAGGGAAGATCTTCCGCCAGGCTAGGTGTTATGCCTGGGGAACCGCGGCTCCGACGATGTTGTGTCGGAGGTTGTATATATAGCTCCAATCCGTTAAATCTCTGAAATCGCGATTTGGGTTCTTCGCTGCTATTGGCTGAGCGCGTCGATTTCTTCGAGATGATTGACAGTAGTTGTTTGATTAGATGTTGTGGACGAGTGGCGTAGAGATGGCGCCACAATATAATGGCCCTATCTGTTGAGAGCTATGTGGTAAATGAACTTGCTGAGCAAAATCAAAAGAGTAATGCATAACACCATCGTAACTACAAGTAATATGAGGTCCAAGCATAGGGAAAGATTCAGAGAATGAATCCCTTACACATCTGATTATATCACTGTAATATTTTCTTTCAATTTGTACTAGGTCTAAATGTTGCTTTGATTTAATTATGAGATTTGATTTTTCTTCTTCACTCAAAGCGTTCATTTTTCCTAATGTTGTTACATTTTTTTGACAAACTGCGCAAAGGTCAGTTTTCGGTTTCTGCACAACAACATTTGGGCAAAATGTTTCCTAGAGGTCGTACCAAGCACTCCTACCAACAAGAATATTATTCAGTGAAATTAGTTTATGTTTTATAAACGTATGATTTGGTCATACTGCAAGAAAGTATTACTAGATCAGAATTATATCGGTGACCTGGTAGACGGCCAGGTAAAACTAAACCATTATCATTGGAGTACTGTTTTATATAATTAACTTCATCAGCTCTGGTTTGTAAATTATAACAATTGTAAGGAGCTTTTCGTGACTTATGGACATTTGGCGCGACACCGTTAGTCAAAAAATCTCTATTATAAAATATCGCTGTTGACAGTAGATGTCTTTGTGGTTGGTTAAACATCGACATTAGTTGTTATTTAACTCATTATCATTATATAATTCAATTTCAATCATTCAATTTAAAGAGTGTTGATAACTGGTCCCTTTTCACTAAACATATAATTGCAATTTTCTCACGTTGTGTTCGTTATTTACAGACGATTATTATACGAAAATGTAGCCCATTGCATGTTGCATTAAAATCCATTAAAATCGCATAATGCCAATTTTCCACCTTTTTTCACAAAATCTCAAATATCTCGGAAACTAGAAAGTGCTCAGTGGGCCCTTTTCGCTTGGACGGCCACATATACTCTGCAGTTAGACACAGCGCCATCTAACGGCTTACATTGTAATTAAAACGAAAAATGTCTGCTTTTAGTTTCAAAGTGCCTCTAACTTGACATACAAACACATCACGACCTTATGCTTTGCAGTGTATGCAAGGAATACATACATATGTTCACGTCTATATCCCTTGCGGGGTAGACAGAGCCAACAGTTTTGAAAGGACTGAATGGCCACGTTCAGCTATTTGGCTTAATGATAGAATTGAGACCCAAATAGTGACAGGTTGCTAGCCCATCGCCTAAAAAAGAATCACAAGTTTGTAAGCCTATCCCTCAGTCGCCCTTTACGACATCCATGGGAAAGAGGTGGAGTGGTCCTATTCTTTTTTGTATTGGTGCCGGGAACCACACGGCACTGTATGCAAGGAAAATGGATCAAAAACGGCATTTTGCTAAATTTGTTGAAATTCAGAGTGACTTACATACCAAAAATGTTATCTTTCGCAAGCGCCTCCAAAACTCTCGAAGCGCCGATCAAATTCGAGAGCCCAGCGGAGAATGTCGCCATCAACATGCCTGTAAACAAACAAATTGTAATTATTTAATTGTTTGTAAGCTTTCAATATTCGTTTAGCATACACGAGGAAAATGTCTTAAAATACGATACCAAAAAGTATTAATAAACTAAAGTAACTTAAAATGTGCCGTGTGGTTCCCGGCACCAAATAGAAAAAAGAATAGGACCACTCCATCACTCTCCCATGGATGTCGTAAAAGGCGACTAAGGGGTAGGCTTATAAACTTGAAATTCTTCTTTTAGGCGATGGGCTAGCAACCCGTCACTAATAGAATCTCAATTCTATCTTAAAGCCAAATAGCTGAACGTGGCCTATCAATCTACAAGACTGTTAGCTCTGTCTACCCCGCAAGGGATATAGACGTGATTATATGTACGTATGTAACTTAAAATAACTTAAAAATTCTTACATACATACATACATATAATCACGTCTATATCCCCTACGGGGTAGACAGCAAAACAGTTTTGAAACAACTGATAGGTGCCACTTGAGCATTGAGCTGTTTAGCTCAATGGTAGAATTAAGATTCAAATAGTGACAAGCTACTAAATAATCGCCTAAAAGAAGAATCCCTAGTTCATAAGCCTATCATTTAGTCGCCTTTTACGACATACACGGGAACGAGGTGGATTGGCCCTATTCATTTTTTTATTGGTGTCTGGAACCTTATCTCATATCTTAATAAAATAAATAAAATCGCGCCTTTTCCAGAGGGGTAGGCAAAGGCCACATCTTTAAAACAATACTAACTCACCGACAGCTACCCCGCAAAGGATATAAACGTGATTATATATATATATATATGTATGTTAGATATATCCCGCCTCTTACCTAAAGCGGTAGGCAGGCAATAGGCAGAGACTACACCTTAAAAGTATAACTAACTAACTAACTCACCGACAGCTATGAAAGGCGGCCAGATATTGACAGGCAGCAGATAAACATAGTTGTTCTGCAACAAGTCCCGGGAACATGTCGCGGCGGTGAGAACGCTGAGTGCCACGTAAGATATGAACGTGAACACTAACGCCGCTATAGTGCCCGCTGGGATGCTGCGACCTGGGTTTTTGAGCTCACCTGGAACAACATACAAATGAATAAATAAATACATACATAGTAAATAAAGATCTTGTATTTATTGTTAAAATTGAAATAAAAAAAAATGCCGTGAGGATCCCGACAACAATACAAAAAAGAATGGGACAACTCCATCTCCCCATGGATGTCGTAAAAGGCGAGGATGTTCACATTGCATGGATGTAATAAACTTGGGATTCTGTTTGTAGGCGATGTGCTAGCAACCTATCACTATTTTAATCTGAATTCCATCATCCACACTAATAATAAAGAGGAAAGATTTGTATTTTTGTATGTTTGTGTGGAATAAACTCAAAAACTACTGGTCCGATTTTGATAAAATTTGGCACAGATATAGAATAGACCTTCAAAAGTGTCATAGGCATAAATTTGTTTTGAAATAAATTTATTTCAAAATATAAAACACAAAAATATGTCCACCCGTGCGAAGCCGGGGCGGGCCGCTAGTAAGTTATACAGCTGGACGTGGCCTTTCAGTCTTTTTAAGACTGTTGGCTCTGTCTACCCCGCAAGGGATATAAACGTGGCTATATGTATGTATGAACCACACGGCAAGTACGGCACACTACTTCCTTCGCTTCATCTACATTCTTCCCTCTCTTCATGCACGCTCGTCGATTTCTGGACCTGACCTTTTACCAGGACACCCTCGATTTCGTCAAGGTAATCAGACCAAGTTTTTGTAGTAAACCTTATCCAAAAGTTACTTTATTACAATGGGAATAACTGTAAAAACATACATACATACATCACGTCTATATCCCTAGCGGGGTAGCCAGAGCCACTAGTCTTGAAAAGACTGATAGGCCACGCTCAGCTGTTTGGCTTTGTGAAAAGTCTAAAAACTGACTGATAAACATTCATATCAAAAATAAGTGTTCTTTTTCTCTGTAATTTAAAACCAAAAACTTATACTGACCGCTCATGTTGGCCCCGGCCATGACCCCGGTGACCCCCGTGAACAGCACGCCGAACACGGACGCGAAATCCACCATCTCCCCGCCGCTGGTGGTGTAGTCCCGCCCGTACGAGGGGTACAGGTTCGAATATAAAGTCTCCGAACTCAGACCAGTGTAGGTGAAGTTGGTGGTGTTCACCAGGTGATTAGAGTCGGGTCTGTCTATCTAAAAATAAATATACATAAATATATATATATATCTAATATATTTAAACGAGCAATTCTTGTATGTATATATGTTAACGGAAATGTATGTAATCCGTCATTGTATACAATTCCTAGGAAATGTATGTAATTCCTAAAATAGCCCGGAAATATGTGAAATAAATTATATTAGACACATTTCCTAGGAAATGTATACATTTCCTAAATAGCAATCGGAAATGTAAAACCCGTGGCGGTACGCGGGGGTAGGCGAGGGGATTATCATTCAGAATGTTAACAAACGCTAAGAACACCGCTTATATCGAAGATGAACGTTACAAAACGTTAATAGAAGAAGTTTCCACGGCAAAAACAACAGCTAGAAATACGGCAGCATAAAAAAGGGCATCGTTGTTAAGCCTATCATATCGTCAGAGTTTAACACTAAGCAATTATTATTTCTTTTTAAAAAAAGAAAAAAACTATCTTAACCTAACCTAAAAATATTATTCTCATTTAAACAAGGTGTTTCATTACAGAAAGCCTTCTTTTATACATTTCCTAATACGGTATAGGAATTGTATACAATTCCTAGGAAATGTATATATCTCGCAGGATATGTATGTATTAAATGATTTTTAAAACAAATATTTTATACATTTCCTAAATAGCTTCGGAATTGTATACTTTTCCTAGGAGTTGTATGCAATTCCTAGGTTTTATACATTTCCGTTAACATATATATAATCAGTATCTCGGAAACGGCTCCAACGATTTTCATGAAAGTTACAGATTAGGGGCTTTTCGGCTCAAGGAATCGATTTATTAAGTCCTAGGTTCGAGAAAAGCTCGGTTCCCAAGATATATAAACATTTAAAAAACCGCGTTTTAAGAAACTATATCAGCGCCATCTCTGGTAGACCGAGCAAAGCTCGGTCAACCGGGTACTATATCACTGGAGTGAGAAACATCGGTGGTCGAAACGGTTAGGTGTCTAGTTAAAATGCGTGATGCGCAAGGCACAGGTTCGAATACCATCTCGGCCATGTACCAATGACTTTTTCCAAAGTTATGTACATTAGTTTGTATACTAACCGACGCTGTTACGGCAAAGGAAAACATCGTGAGGAAACCTACGCATTCAGGCAACTGCATGTGTGTGTAACCATGATCGATCCGATACAGGTTAGGTATACCTACAAAGGATGCGGAGGTCAGATAGGAGTCGCTTTGTGTAAGAACCTGACTCACCCAATCCAGGATCCATGGTCGAAGGCATACCCCGGGCTCCTCTGCAACTAAAGCCAGGAGGAAGAAGACATATTAAAGACTAGCTGTGCCCGCGACTTCTTTCGCGTGAAATAGTTATTTTATGGATAAAATAATTTTCTCCGTTTATTTTTTCACATTTTCCATTATTTCTTCGCTCTTGATAGTTGCAGCGTGATATTATATAGTCTAAAGCCTTCCTCGACAAATGTTCTAATCAACACAAAAATAATTTTTCAATTCGAACCAGAAGTTCCTGAGATTACCGCGTTCAAACAAACAAACTCTTCAGCTTTATAATATTAGTATAGAAGTATAGATAGAACGAGAAACAGAACGAGAAACAGCACGAGAAACATAAAGTGAATAGAAAAAAGATATTACTCACCTGAGCTGGTGGCGTGATGAGGAAGCTGAGGAACGCGCTGGACAAACAGACGAGCATGGTCACCCATATAGCTAGGCTGGTGCGGGCGAACAGTGATGCCCCGGCCAAGGAGACGGCCAAACCCACGGCGTTGAGGACAGACCGGTACAAGAAACGGTACCACCAGCCGTCCGGGATACCCTCGTGAGCGCCGACCAGGTATCCTGGAAAATGGGGGGAAATTGTCAAGTTATTCGTTGAGTTTTTTTAAGGTTGAGGTCAGATTATGATCATAAAGGGTAAGTTAGGTATTTACATTTATTATTTATGCCGTGTGGTTCCCGGCACCAATTTTAAAAAAAAGAATAGGACCATTCCATCTCGTTCCCATGGATGTAGTAAAAGGCGACTAAGGTAGGTTTAGGCTTTTTAACTTGAGATTCTTCCTCTAGACGATGGGCTAGCAACCAGTCACTATTAGAATCTCAGTTCTATCATTAAGCCTAAGGGCTGAACGTGGATTTTCAGTATTTCAAGGCTGCTGGCTCTGTCTACCACACAAGGGACATAGACGTGGCTATATGTATAAACATTTATTAGTAAGTGTGCCGTGTGGATCCCCGGCACTTTAGAACAGGAACACTCCATCTCTCTTCCTCGGGTGACATTAAAGACTGTAGTCGCTTCGTGTTAAAACCAATTACCTAGGAACACGGTCAGAAGGCATCTCTGAATCCTCTTTAGAGAGGTGAAGATGTAACTAGGAACATCTCATACATACCTTTAATCACGTCTATATCACATGCGGGGTAGACAGAGCCAACATTCTTGAAAAGACTGGTAGGGCACCGTTAAGCTGTTTGGCTTAATAAAAAAAAAATGAGATTCAAATAGTGACAGGTTGCTGGCCCCTCGCTGCAAAATCCCAAGTTTATAAGCGTATCCTTTAGTCGCCTCTTACGACATCCATGAGAAACAAATAGAGTGGCCCTATTATTTTTTATACATATTGTTGCCGGGAACCACAGCTCACGATCAGATATCTATAATTTTAATTATTACCATTAGTCCCGAAGTTCTCCACCAGCGCTTCGGTGCACGCAGATATGCACAGCGCGCTGGAAACCACGTTTGCGAAGAAGAACAGCGTGCCGATAGCGCCCCCGAATTCCGGGCCCAGGGTCCGGCTGATCATGACTGTGGTGCTGTTCAGGAAACTTCATCTTCTCAGTCAGTCACGTCAATAAAAAATAATAATATACGAACATATGACCACGTCTATAGATACATAAGTACATTATCATGACTGCGGTTGTTCAGGAAACTTCATCTTCGCATTTAGTCAATCATGTCTATTAATAATATAAACAAACATACATACATATTTTGATTGGAGGAGAAAAAGTTGAGCAAGTGAAAGAGTTTGTATATCTAGGATCAAAGTTTACATCAGATGGCAAGTGTGATAGTGATATTGAAAGGAGAGTGAACGCGGGGAACATGGTGAATGGAGCTTTGCATGCCTTTATGAGCAGTCAGAAACTATCCAAAAAGGCTCGACTGGCTGTGCACAGGGGCGTGTTGGTCCCGACATTAATGTATGGGAGTGAAAGTTGGGTATGGCAAAAGAAGCACGAAAATCAGAATAAATGCAGTGGAAATGAGAGCGTTAAGGAGTATGTTGGGTGTGAAATTGAGTGACCGGATAAGGAACAGCGTGATAAGGGAATGTTGTGATGTGAAAGATGATGTAGTTACAGGAATAGAAAAGGGTATGTTGAGATGGTTCGGTCATGTGGAGAGGATGAATGAAAACAGGTTGACTAAGCAGATATACAAGGAGAGTGTGGAGGGAAAGGTCGGGGTGGGAAGACCTAGACGAACATATCTTGATCAAATTAAGGACGTCCTGGTGAAGGGTCAGGTCAAAAGTGCCCGAAACCGCCGAGCTTGCATGAAGAGAGTTATGAATGTGGATGAAGCAAAGGAAGTATGCAGGGATCGTGGCAAGTGGAAAGAGGTAGTCTCTGCCTACCCCTCCGGGAAAGAGGCGTGAGTTTATGTATGTATGTAAACATACATACATATGACCACGTCTATATCCGTTGCGGGGTAGACAAAGCCAACAGTCTTGAAAAGACCGGAAGCCCACGTTCAGATGTATGGCTTTATGATGGAATTGAGATTTAAATAGTAACAGGTTGCTAGCCCATCGCCTACAGGAAGAATCCCAAGTTTATTAGCCTACCCCTTTGTCGCCTTTATTTATTTATTTATGTACATCAAGAAAAATAAGAATAAAACTTAACATAAAAAGAAATTCAATACAAGGGCACTACTTTTACGACATCCGCGGGAAAGAATGGAGTGTTCCTATTCTTTAAACGAAAGAAAATAAAACTTGAAAAAAAAACGAATGTTCTAATGCTATTCCATAAAAACTACATTTCAAAGGATACAATAGACCCCGCCCCCCTCCACGGCGCCGTTGGTGGAAATGGCACATATTGACGTCACAGTGAACACTACTATGAGATACGCCAGGCCAAACTGTCCCAAGGTCACGAGTAAACCCGCGTTGCCGACCAAATAACCTGAGAACAATAATTATGTATTAGCCATAGATATATGTATGTATATTCATTTATACTAATATTATAAAGCTGATGAGTTTGTTTGTTTGTTTGAACGCGCTTATCTCAGGAACTACTGGTTCGAATTGAAAAATTATTTTCGCATCGAAAATACCATTTATCGAGGAAGGCTTTAGGCTATATAACATCACGCTGCAACTATTAGGAGCGAAGAAATAATGGAGAATGTGAAAAAAAAAACGGGGAAAGTTATTCATTCTCGAGGGCTTCAATGATGCCCATAATAACTATTCCACGCGGACGAAGTCGCGGGCACAGCTAGTTCATTTATATAACAGTCATACATGCTGTTCAGGTAGCGAAAAATAAACAAAGTATGTGTGCATAACTTATTTTCTTCCCAAGCAAAAAAGTGAAAGAGAAACAAAGGAAAGACTAATAAACATACATACATACATATGATCACGTCTATATCACTTGCGGGGTCGAATGGACTGAATGGCCACGTTCAGCTATTTGGCTTAATGATAGAATTGAGATTCAAATAGTGACAGGTTGCTAGCCCATCGCCTAAAAAAGAATCCCAAGTTTATAAGCCTAACCCTTAGTCGCCTTTTACGACATCCATGGGAAAGAGATGGAGTGGTCCTATTCTTTTTTGTATTGGTGCCGGGAACCACACGGCACTAAACTTGGGATTCTTCTTTTAGGCGATGTGCTAGCAACCTGTCACTTTTTGGATCTCAATTCTATCATTAAGCCAAACAGCTGAACGTGGCATTTCTGTATTTTAATGACTGTTGGCTCTGTATCCCAAGTAGGTATACAAGCTTATAACTTAGTCGCCTTTTACGACACCAATGGGAAAGAGATGGACTGGTCCTATATTTTTTTCTATTGATGCCGAGAATCACACGGCGCGATAGCTACTTGTTTGGCAAAATAAAATATATCTATCAAAATGTGACGTGTCTCAAGTGACCCGCCCGAGTCACAGACACGACCTTGCAATGCCGGGGGCAATGACCTGTCGACATAGATAATTACAATAATATAATTACATATTTGAATTAAACATTTCTAAATTGAGGCAGAGTCCGGCTCAATTTAGGAATGTTTAATATAATAATATACAATTCTTCTTTAAAAGCGATGTAGTCGAATGCTGACCAGAGATGAGTTTCACAATATATGTAGTTATACCTATATTCTTTTTATTATTTAGACTGTTGTTAGAATCAAAGTCTTTTAAATACAGTTAGTAGATGTTAAGTGAGTTAAGGTAAGTGAGCTATTAAATTCTTTAGAAATAGTTATTGTTGAATATTTAAAGATTAATGTTGCTTTTTCATTGTATAAGTGTTTTGTATCTGTGAGGACCTGTAACTGATCATTTGTTTCACATACGTGGCGCAATTTTTTTTTTTAAACGGCAACAACCTTTTAAAAAATGAATAAATAATTCCGTTCCGTTACAAAATGATTAAGTCTTCCAAATGAATAAATAATTACAAACTCACCCATCCGAATGAAGACCAGGGCACTGAACATGGACAGCACGACCGGACAGAACACTCCGGCGAATGTGCCCACCTTCTTGATACCCGGGACTTCGGACCTGAACTCTCCGAACTCCACATAACCTGAAACAAATATGTATGTGTAATGACTACTAAGAATAATCAAAAGACTGTATTCTCATGCATCTAACGTTTGAATGTACATACATACAAATACATACATAAAATCACGCCTCTTTCCCGGAGGGGTAGGCAGAGACTACCTCTTTCCACTTGCCACGATCTCTGCATACTTACTTCGCTTCATCCACATTCATAACTCTCTTCATGCAAGCTCGGCGGTTTCGGGTACTTTTGACCTGACCCTTTACCAGGACGTTTGAGTGTACCTACTTATATTTATGTATGTTTATATAGTTTTTTATTTATGTATGTTTATCATTAATTAGTTTATAATTATTTGGTTCCCCAATGCTTTTAATGTACGCTGCCTCTTTGATTTTGGATTCTCCTTTATATTTTGGTTGACTAGAAGAAATCCAGATTGTGATAAGTCCGCTATTGTACATATTCTTCTAAATCCAAGGACTGTTTTCTATTTTTGTTACATTTCTTTTTATGTGCAATAAAGAGTTTAGAAATAAACAAACAGTCTACCACGATCAAGGGCTTGGGTTCACCTGCAAAGGTTGCGGAGGTCAAACGGGGGTCAGTCATTAGTGTAGACCTTGTTTAGCGTAGTGCATCCTCACGACTCTGGAGAGAAGCCCGGGGTAAGCCCTTGACCATGGATCCTGGATTAAGTGAGTCATGTTTATACACAAAGCGATTCCCATCTGACCTCCGCAACCTTTGCAGGTAAATCTAACCCGTAATAGATCGATCATGGTTACACATACCGTAGCCCGAATTCACAAGTTTCCACAAGATGTTTTCCCTCACCGTAAGGGCATCGGTTAGTATACAAACTAATGTACATAATTTCGATAATTGTCATTGGTATATGGCCCTGGTGGAATTCGAACCAGTGTCTTGATGCGCAAGACGCAGTTTAACCTTACAATTCGACCACCAACGCTCCACATACAAACCAAAATCATATTGGGATCAATATATGTAAGTACATAATGTGCCGTAGACTGTTTATTTGAAACTTTATTGCACAAAAAAATGTACAAAGGGCGGACTTAATGCCGTTTGGCACTCTCTACCAGTCTACCAGCTGTTCACAATGAGAAAGACGCTAAGAAGAGACCACTAAATTATTTACAGTTTAAAATTAAAAAATACACAATCACGAATAGTGTACCACGGTACATTATGAACACGAAACATATACAATCCAAAAAAAAACCGGTCGAATTGAGAAGTTCCTTCTCTTTTTTTTGGAGTCGGTTAAACATGAATCACCTTGAATGCACTTTTCATCCATAACCGACGTGTGAACCACACAAGCGCATACAATGCACTGATAAGTACAATTTCTTTGATAACACACTTTTTGCACAACTATGAAAGACTATTTGTATTTTAAAATAATTGTAATGCCGTATTGACAGCAAAATTGGATGAAGACTTCTATACTAATACTAATATTATAAAGCTGAAGAGTTTGTTTGTTTGTTTGAACGCACTAATCGCAGGAACTTCTGGTTCGAATTAAAAAAATATTTTTGTGTTGAATAGACCATTTATCGAGGAAGGCTTTAGGCTATAAAACATCACACTGCAACTATTAGGAGCGAAAAAAACGGGCAAAAATTATTCACGCTTGAGGGCTTCAATGATGCCCAAAATAACTTTTCCACGCGGACGGAGTCGCGGGCACAGCTAGTATTGAATATTATTACCTTCAGATGTTCTGTTCAGTCCACCGCTGCCAATCCTTTGTCTCAATTTGTGAATGAACCCGGGACTCCGAGCCGTGTTCACGCTAGGCGACAACGGGTCTAACATATCCACCATTTTGGGCTTTGTCACTGCAAACAACAATTAATTTGATCAATATACGTTCGTCTAGGTCTTCCCACTCCGACCTTTCCCTTCACACTCTCCTTGTATATCTGCTTAGTCAACCTGCTTTCATTCATCCCACCAAACCATTTTAACAATGTATTAAGTATGCAGAGATTATGGCAAGTGGAAAGAGGTAGTCTCTGCCTACCCCTCCGGGAAAGAGGCATGATTTTATGTATGTATGTGACAATAATTAAATTTAAATAAAACTAGCTTTTGCTTCATAGGTTTGTTTCTGTGGGAATTTACATTCCATGTTAAAACAAGAATAAATATTGTAATTATTATATTATTATACAACTGAATGTGGCCTTTCAAGACTTTTCGCTCTGTCTACCCCCTAAGGGATATTGACGTGACTATATAATATGTATACATAAATATTGTTGACTTACTTTTCTTTTCCTGGAGAATCAAGTTGCTTAAAAGTATAATTTATATATATATATATCAATTTTTTGTTTCAAATCAAAAAATTACCCTTTCCTTAATGGGTGAAAGAGGCGTAATTTTATGTACTTTTGACAATGTATATGTATGTAAATAACAACAAGATAAAAAGATTTTAAACTAAAGCAATTGAGCCAAAATAAACTCTGAAAAAGCGAAACTCAACTATTCATGACAATGACATTGGAGGAATACCTATTTAATTTTCGCTTTATATTGAAATAGATACATTGAGCAATTTTGGCAATGACAGATTGAAAGTAATTTCAAAGATATTTAGTTCAGGGATCTATTGCGTTGAGTAGGACTAAAAAACAGTAAGATTAAGAAATACGAAAAATAATAGGACCACTCCGTAGTGGTAGTGGTAGTAGTGGATGTCGTAAAAGGCGACTAACGTAACACTTTGTTTTTCTAATCTTCATTCGTTTTTCATTCAAACTCATGGTAGGTACTTACCTTCTTTGATACTCCAAATATTTCTTAATAAATACACACACACATGGTCACATCACATCTATATCCCTTGCGGGCCTGTTTGTGGCCATTCAGTCTTAAATAGACTGAATGGCCACGTTCAGCTATTTGGCTAAATGATAGAATTGAGATTCAAATAGTCACAGGTTGCTAGCCCATCGGCTAAAAAATAATCCCAAGTTTCTAAGCCTATCCCTTAGTCGCCTTTTACAACATGCATGGGAAAGAGATGGACTGGTCCTATTCTTTTTTGTATTGGTGCTGGGAACCACACGGCACTTGACTTTGATAAACTTGATGTTGATAAACCTCTGAAAACTAATTATCTTGAAACCACACAAGAAAGCACACATACATATAATCACTTCTCCATCTTGTCTCATTCTCTTATCCCTTACAGGATAAACAGAGCCAACAGTCTCATCAATCCATATTCAGCTGTATGGCTTAATGATGGTATTTATGTTCAGACAGTGCGGGGTCATTGCCTAAAAATAGGCTCCCAAGTTAATTAGTCAATCTCTTATTTACCTTTTACGACATCTATGGGAAGAGATGGAGTAGTACTTTTCTAAAGTGTAAGGAACCACACAGCAGCACACACAAGTATGAAACTCAGGGTATTCAGAAAGCCATATTTTATAGTTGTATGACTGATTAAAGTGCATATGCACCCAAGTCTGTGACCTGAATCTATGACCTAGAAATCTAAACCTAGTTTAGCTATGTTTTAGGAATTCATAATAGATAGCAAAAATAATCCCAAAGTGATCTCATCATGAGAACAAAGTACCTAAATGTCAACATTATTTACAACTTTAAAATATTTTGAATAAGGTTGAAGAAGTAAATGATTATGTTAATTTTCTTGGAAAGATGTACTGTGACATCTCATGATCACTATATAAAAAGGCGGATTATGACCTACGACATGAAAAGTGTACCAGGAAACTTTATGAAAACTTATTAAATACGTTTTTGTTTGTATGAATCATGCGAAACCACTTACCAAATGAGTTAGTTTATTTTCACGTCAAGTTTCGCTACACCTGTTATTTTTTCTAACGCATTGTTTCCAAAACACAAACAGTCAATTAACACTTAATCATAATAACACAAAATCAATCTAATTTACGCAGAAGATAAAGATAACAAAAAAAATACAATCTGTTATTCGGCGTCAGCAAACAATAAAAGCTAGGGATGTGATGCAGAAAACCAAAACAATTTTAAATAGGTGAAGGGCTTGTAGCTTATTTCTGATATCGCCACAGGCTCTACCTCACTTTACAATTATTATTTTCCTCTGCGATTTGAATGAGCCCGATTCATCGCTCCTGCTACAAATCAAAAAGTTTTTGGTTGTATAACTCTAGAAAAGTAAAATTAGAAATCAATATAGTTATGACTTATGTAATGGCATATAAAAATATATGCTATTTTGAAGATAAACACCACATTTAAAATTTACTGTACGTAGGTAAATTTTATATGTGGTGTTTATCTTCATAATAGCATATATTTTTGCCTTTTGCCTGCCTGTGCAATTCGAAAACGAGGCAATTTAAGCTATAAGTTAAAACCCTAAAACATTCTTATGGTAAAGGTAAGTATTCTTAGGAAAGGAATTAATCTAATAATTAAAATAACCCTGTATAAGAAAACAAGTTCATAAAATATATCCATCAAGTTTTGAAATTAAAACCAAAACCAAAGAACAAAACGTTATCAAAAAATACTTTCCCAACGCTATTCAATCACGTTGACAGTTTTGATTGGCAGTGACTTTGACACAATATTTTACTGCCTTAGACAGTAGAAGTAGACAGGCACTAGCAAACGGGCTTAAAGCTTTCCAAGGTAAAAATAATAAACACACACTGGCCAACACACACACTAGTCGATTTCCTGCAACCCCCACGCCGCCTACAACCACACCGAGTATTGTCACTGACAATACTCAAAGCCAAGTACGTACCCGTCGTGTTGAGTCTTACTCGTTGAACCTAATAATATCACTCTACCTGTGTGTGCCCACCCACAGACTACTATTATAGTTAATTATATAGACATTTAGTCTATCCGTTTCGGGGTAAACAGAGCTAACAGTCATTAAAAAGCCTAAGACCATGTTCAGCTGCCATAAGCCATAGCGTAATGATGGAATTGAAATTTTAATAGTGACTGTTCCTAACCCATCGCCTATCCCAAGCTCATTAGCCATTCTCTTAGTCGTTAAAAGTTGGAGTGGTCATGTAATATTAAATACTAGGAACCACTTGGCATCTATACTAATATTACAAATGCGAAAATGAGCTTATATTACATAGTTATAATCTCTTCACAGTTAAACCACTGAACCGATTTGCGTGATATACCTACATATAGTTACGATCCGGATATGGGGTATTCTTCACGAGGGCAGAGCCAGGGCCGGTGAAAGCCAGTGAAGACAATAAAAACACATTCAATGTTTGAAAAGTTACATTTATTTTGGAAATTAGGAATTTTTAACATACAGACCAAAATTTGTTTACAGATTGTATCACATATTATAAAGTTTTGAGTAAAACTAACTGCAGAGAATCAGAACACATTTCTTTAGAACCCTGATTTACTCCAAATCCTTTCCATCAAGAGATCGCCCGCCTTTGGGTGGTGTCCCCTTTAGTGAGAGTGACGCTGATTTGCTCAAATCAAGTTTCAGATATGGTAAAATATATATCAGTGCTCATTGCTTCAAAGATGTATGTTCATCAAATACCATGCAAGTGTTAGTCTTATAAGAAGTTGACAAGGTAAATTAATTATTCACATAGCAACAATTTTGTAATCTTTTTTTCAACTTTTGCTTTTTAGTAATTTCAAGACTGAGCAAGAGAAGCGAGTGAGGTCTACATCAATATGGAATAAAAAATACATTTATTGTATTTATGTAACAATCAAACAGTTAAGTCTTATTTTGTGGAAATTTAAAATGTATGTAGGGTCTGTTAATAGAATTTTTAAGTTTAAAGGGCATCAAAACTGGTAAATTAGTTTTTGAGATATTCACAATTTTACAAAAAATTTATATGTACAAATTTTGTCTCTGTTATCAAATGAAATTCCTCTCACATTTGGTCAAACTCCATCACTTATCATTAATGTAATTAAAGCTTAAGAATAAACCTAATTCTATATTCTATCTAATGATTCTAGCATTATGATGCTATTTCCTCGGATTACCTGCAAATAAATTAAATGGACTGGATTAAAATACAATGACATTGTTTGTGTTTAGAACCCCCGACATTAAATTATATTAAAGATATCTTATATTACATACATACATGTAGTCACATATATGGCCTTTATGGGGTACATAGAGCCAAGTCTTGAAAACTAATAGGTCATGTTCAGCTTTTTAGCTTGATTATAGAACTGAGATTTAAAAATTGTCAGGTGCTTGCCCATCCGCCTATATTATAGAACAAAAATTTTCAATCTGAATCACACAACTCAGAAGATACCTGGCCACCCCTCATATGGTGAGATGGCACAGCTCACACACACATCTCAAGACACACTGTTGATAAAAAGCTTCTATTTTTTATGTATTTATTAAAATTAATCTCTCTTCGATCATTGGCTGGTATGTTTTTAATAATTTTTAGCAATTTCACTTCCATTAGATTTAGTAGCAGCTTTATTGTCCCAATATGCCACTGTTTACTAATTATTTATCAATGAATAGGGTATCAAAATACAGTACTTTAAAAGTCCAAGATGAGATAGTATCACTTCTTAATAGCTACATACCACCATGCCGATATTGTTGCGCTGTCCGTCTTTGCATTCTTCCACAGACTCGTCTAGCACAAGGTTCATGAAAGGATCGAAACCACGCAAGACCCCTGTCACGGCACGACCCGCGTTAAGTTTTATAGACAGCTTCTTGTCCATAAATCTGTAAATCACAAGATATTCCGGTAAATGTTTGCCAAAGTAAGGTTATGATTGACGCGCCGTTACCATAGTACATAATCGTAAGCAATTTACACAATTGTTCTTACTTTTTCAATTCTGGTGGGTGAGCCTTGGACATTATTAATGATTATGTGAACTATTTTAATGAAAACTCAATGAACGAGATGGAACTTTGATAATAACTACAAAATTCGTCACAATCACAACAGAAGCAAGCAAGCCAGGTTTTTTTTTTCGCTTCATTGCGTTTTCGTTCAAAAACTTGCCTAAACCAAAAATTTTACTGCACGCATATCAGGTAAATTTTTCTTTTGATTTAACTTAAACATAACAATTATTAAAATCTATAAAAATATGACTTTGAATTGAGAAATCAATACCTATGCTAAAAGCGGTTTTTTCAAATTATAAATTAGCCTCAGTTTTTGTTTATTGTGCAGGTATCTAAAATATTTCTTACCAAAACTTTTCGAACGCACCTCGATTTAACAGTGTTAGGTGTTGCTTTTACTAAAAATTGCTCACAAGATTATGATGAATTTGCAAAAATATATTTGCCTTTAAGAACATTTATAAAATATTTTGTCTTATAAATTGATAAAAACAAATTTATGAAATCATTGACGCAAATGCAATTAAATGTTTATTATGAGCGGTGTTGCCATATCGCAAAAACTCGTGAAAAATAGTAATGCTGCTAAATTACAAAGTACTCGTGCAAATACAGATTACTACTATATTTAATATCTTTTCAATTGGTACGGGGAGAAGTCATTCGTTTTATCACAATGTGCATGTGTACCTACACACACAATCAACTAGGGATGTGACATTGCTGATAAAAAATCGATTTTTATATAATCGATTTATTTTTTAAGTATGAAAAATCGATTAACAAATAATCGATTTTTCTTAAGAAAATAATCGATTTTATTATATTGATAGATTTTTTCCAAATTTTTCAATTTATGTCAAAATAAACGCCATATACATTATATCAATAGATTTATTCATTAAAAATAAACAACAGAATCAGTAAGTTCTTATACAGGGTGACATTTAATTTAACTGCATAAATTTAGCTGTTAAGTGTACTCATCTAAAGGATATTTAAAAACGTAAAAAGAAAAAAATATCGGTTCATATTTCAGAAAGTACGAAAAAAAATAAAAGTCCTAAATACGTAATATCACCCCGGCCGGCGGAAAAGCGACGCGTAAGATTCAGAGGTTAATGACACAATGCATTCAGCTAAGCGATCTCGACAACTCTGTAGGTACTTTACTTGATCTTGATACTAGAAAAATAATTTATTTTTCAGACATTTATTTACATGTTTAGTTTTAAATTATTTTTGTAGTATTGGTCTTAATAAAGCGTGTGACGTAGTTTTTGAGGGTTTTTTAAATGTGAAAATGATGAAGTTTAATTTAAATAAAAATAGGCTCAAACGGCTCAGAAGCATGGGTATAGTCTATGTTTAAAAGGATGCAGTTGTTTTAAATGTCACCCTGTATAATCAACACAAATTAAAGTTTATAACAATCAAGTTTGAGAATGAAGTTTCAGCAACGAATAATGAATAAAATATCAACCGAATGTCGGTAAAATACTGTTCATCGACTAATTCCATCTAGAGAATGTTTGATTAAATTAATCATCTAAACTGTTTTAAGAGCACAGAAAGAATGCACAGATGGCGTTAATGTAATATAATGGAGCTATGATAGTATTCTTTGGCAGTTCGCGTTCCGGGCTCAAAGCCAGAAGACAAAAACATAATTTCGGAGTGCATTTATTGGATGATTATAAAAATCGATTTTTAATCGATTATTAATTTTTAAAAAATCAAGTATAAAAATCGATTTTTACTAAAAAAAAATCGATTTTTAATCGATTTTTTCCATAATCGATTTTTTTTTCACATTCCTACAATCAACAAAAGCAAGCAAGTTGATGATAGAGTAGGTAGGTAGGTACTTCTTTCTAATTTGTGAAGTGTACAGCTGTGAGGATGAATGTCGGGTTGATATTCATCGTATTGTTATAAACAGCCACGTATTGTTTCGTTAATATGGTTATTTATTATCTCATGTAGCCACTTAGCATAATTACGTAGTGGAAAAGTTTGTGTTTGTGTTACCGTTCAAAAATGGATGAATCCGGAATTGATATGGCTTATGATCTCGCCTCTCTCCTCTCCAACGACTTTAACGCTGACCAAAAGATCCTAAATGAGATGACCGCGGCCCAGCAGCACCAGGAGTTCATGTTCTACGAGCTGAAGTCGAAAGCGGTGCCGATAACTGAAAGGTAAGTGGATTCTAATTAGAAATATGCTCCCGCGAAATACACTGCAATCATTCATTGCGAATATTTTTAGATGAGGAACAATTTCTCCAAAGTATAACGTAAAACGCCTGCTTCGCCTGCGACCCTGAATACTGGACTTGGCAAATCACCCAGTTCTACAATCTTGTTTATCCCCATAAAGCGTTTCGTTAGCATTCCTTTGTTGGATGTTTTCACGTCTTCAATAAGCGAAGATTGTGATTCTATCACATCTTACAAATAATTGATGCTTATTTATTTTGTTTTACTTTTTGTACAACAAATATATCTAAAATCACTTTGAATAACGGTTAAACTTCCCGCCAATTTAACAGTAAGTAGGTCGGTAGGTATGAATGAAACTCCTGTCTGACTTTTTTTTTCTAATTTTCCTCCAAATTAGTTGGTAGGTAAGATAAGATTGCCAGTACTAATTTTTATTATTTCATTTTCTCATATTTGACCTTGTTTACTTTTAATTAGATAGGTACACAGAGGTGATTCAGCCAAGTTCGGTTTGGTTATGTTTCAGCCGTGTTAGGAAATACAAGAGATAGAAATCGATTTACTTGGTACCTAGAACCTAGATGCATTACACAGTCACGTCAGTTATCAATGAATCAGTGTTTACACAAACGAAAAGATCGGATTGTTTGTTTTATAAAATGAATGGGCTCAATTGGCTTGTCAGTAAAAAAAAATATCAATTTAGCTCAGAGTAGGGGTCAAGTGAGGTCAAACATTAAGCACTGTTATGTACTTATAACTAGATACGGTACATACCTACGTAACGAATATGAGGTCTATGTTTCGACCTCTAATAATGAGTTCAAATATTTATAGTCGGCCAATATAATTGCCTTAGAGTACCCGAAACCCCCGAGCGTGCATTAAGAGAGTTATGAATGTGGATGAAGCGAAAGAAGGTAGGTGTTTGTGTTTAGGTAATAATACACACATATGTACATAAAAACACGCCTTCTTCCCAAAGGGGTAGGCAAAGGCTACGACTTGCCACTTGCACAAACACTGCATACTTAGATATGGGCATTGGTTCTTCATGATATTGGGCCCGAAATCATGAAGATCATAACATTTTTTGCCATAATCATTGTTTCGAGTTTTTTCGTCATTCGTCGCCAACTTCTCACTTTGGTTCAGTGTCCATCCTAGGTACCTACGTAGGTAGGTATGTGATTTATCTTAATTATGTTCATGTAGGTTTCTAATATCTTTAACATATCTTTGTAGGTATATTGACAACAGAATAGACTATAAGTTAACACAGCGCCACCTGCTAATGTTTTCGCTGGGTAAGGTTTTAGGTATTCACAATTCAAAGGTTACCTAGATGAGATCGCTTTTAGTGTTATGGTCGCCTTTTATAGCAATGTTCTAATACATGTGAATTTCCTGTAATTTATTGTGATGCTTCTTCGTCCAAGAGAGCAGCAGAGCCCGGGATCCACTACTCCTCTTCTTTCCTAGGCGAATTAATGAGGTTACTGTCGTCTGACCTCCGTGACCTAACAGAAAAATCATAAACAATACCTAGCATAGCATAGAATAGAAATACCTAGCACCGGTTTTACGATACCTTATCCCTTGATCGACTTTAACGATTTGCACGGGAAGAGAAGCAACTGGCACATTCTATGTTATTTATTTCGCTCGTAGACCAGCATAGATTGTCGTGCAACAAAGAGTTATTGTATTGTATCGTTTTGAATAAAGTTTTTTATCATACTAGAGGCCGACTTCGTCCGCGTGGAATCATTCCCGCGGGGACTCCGGGATAAAAAGTAGCCTATATGTTATTCTGGGTCTTCAGCTACCTACATACCAAATTTCATCATAATCGGTTCAGTAGTTTTTGCGAGAAAGAGTAACAAACATCCATACTGACATACAAACTTTCGCATTTATAATATTAGTAGGATATTAAGTCCTTACTAATAATGTTTCTTACTTTGATTAAATAAATATATTTTATTTGAAAATTTTGTACTTTATGTTCCACCTATACCAAACACCAATTTTATTATGTAAGGACCTAATATTATAAAAAAAGTTATGAAAATCGATAATAACGTTTAAAACGATTCGAATGCATGGAACTTGGCGTATCGCTTACATTAAAGTTCTTTTTTTAAATAACAAAAAAAATATATTTTCTTTTATTTTATGAAATCCTTTGATATAAACCACTATCTAACGTCACGCTTCGCCCTTGTGTTTTATTTTGACAGCAACTCTATAATTTTATCTTGGGAAGGTACCTATTTATATCTGAAAAACTAAGCTTTACCGACACGTGTAGGGTTCGCAAGATTCGCAAGATAAATAAATTCGTGTAATATCTTGTTTAAAAATAAAATTGTAATATTTAGCACCAAGCAAATATTTCTCTGGGTTCTTGATTGCTATAGTTTAATGACAATTGTATGCCAGCTGATTCTTTTCCCGCAGAATTATAAAATTAGGTCTAGGAAAAGGCTTATAAAGGCCTTTGGCGATGGGCTGGCAACCTGTATAGGTACATTTTTGTTTTAATCGTAATTCCATAAGGCCGTAACGCTAAACGTTACCTTCTAGTCTTGTGGCTTTTGCCTCTACCTACCCCTTAAAGGGTAAAAACCTGCTAAGACCGGGTTTTTATAATTTACTTATAGAAAGAAAATTGACTTCACCATTCAAATCATAAAACCGATTTTGGTAGTAGATAACAGAGTAGTGATGTTAAGTCAAAAACTAGATTCATATTTTCGAGTAAACATAAAATCGGTTAAGGTTAAGAAACATGTAACAATTCCGGAGAATTCACATTTTACGCGCACGAAGTCGCGGACAAAATCTAGTCAATATAATAAATAACGAACTGTAGGTCTATTATACATATCTAGATAACGGCAAACGAACTTATACAATGTAATTCATTGATAAGGTATCATTTAATAACTCATTTAATTTAGATGACCGCATGAATGGGATATTAAATTATTAATAACGTTGTCGTTAACTTGATTAACGTTCTTCTCGGATAAATATGTTACTATTCATATATCTTATAGAATATGTAAGAATATTAAAAAAAATCGAAAGACCGCCATCAAAGGGAAGATCTTCCGACAGGCTAGGTGTAATGTCTGGGGAAGCGTGGCTCAAACGATGTTGAACTCAGAGGTTGTATTTATGCTCCAATCCGTGAAATCTTTGTTTGCGCGATTTAGATTCCACGCTGCTATTGGCTTAGCGCGTCAATTTCTTCGCTATGATTGACAGTTGTCGTGTGATTGGCTGTTGTTGTGACGTGTGGCGTAAAGATGTCGCCACAATTTAAAAAGGTGTCAATGTAATCCCGTTGAAAATTTTAACTGAAAATGAGATGCCGAAGCTCCTCACCACGTTGGCATACATATATACATATGGTCACGTCTATATCCCTTGCGGGGTAGACAGAGCCAACAGTCTTGCAAAAACTGAATGGCCACGTTCAGCTGTTTGGCTTAATGATAGAATTGAGATTCAAATAGTGACAGGTTGCTAGCCCATCGCCTAAAGAAGAATCCCAAGTAAGTATAAGTACTCGTAGTTATTACTAAGTTCGTGTAAACATACTCAAGGACGGACTCATCACGATTACTATTACACAAATTTGAAAGGATCGTTCGTTACTGCTCTCTAATTTGCAGCCATAACGTCGATCGGTGTCGTGTGGTTCCCGGCACCAATAGAAATAGGAATAGGTCCACTCCATCTCTTTCCCATGGATGTCGTAAAAGGCGACTAAATGATAGGGTTATAAACTTGAGATTCTTGTTTACGGACTAGCATCTATCTGTCACTATTTGAATGTCAATTCTATCATTAAGCCAAACAGCTGACTTGTCAGTCTTTTCGAGACTGTCTACCCGGCAAGGGATATAGACGTAACTGTGTATGTACAAACAAAGTTTTGTAGTCTTACTTTTGTCATTAAATTTTATCTATTAAATTATAACCTTTTTTTTGGTTCAAAATCTACTAGTCAATGTTTTCTTGCTTTCTTTCAATATCTCCGATAAAAAGTCCTTGAACTCAAACAAGCACGCGGCAACGTGGTGGGCATTTCATTGCGGTGACGTACTGACAAACATACTCACTAATCTACATATGTATAGTAGTATTTACATGTCTGTCATTCTGATATATGTATAGAGCACACAAGTTTGTTGATATAGAAAAAATGCGGTTGAGATGTTGATGAGAGTTTTTAAATAAAGAAAGAGAGCGTTTGACCCGCGCCTGATAGGAAACATACATATAACCACGACTATATCTATTGCGGGTAAGACAGAGCCAAATATCTTGAATATATGATAGCTCAGAAATATAAAATAATTGACTAGCGGCCCACCCCGGCATCACACGGGTAGCATTATTACGTATTAACCTTGAATCACAAAAAACCGCATCAGTCGTGTACTTTTGAAGTTCTAAGCATACATACATACAGACATAGGCACAGACGCGGAAAGCGACTTTGCTTTATACTATTTAATGACAAAGCAAGCCCCAACGAATTGCTCTGATAACATCATCTTATCACTCACTTCATTACAAACATAGTATGTAAATATTAGTGCCCAAAGGTTGCTACTTGCTAACGTTCATTGAATGAAAGTATATAACCCTGCTTTTGCAGATGGGGGGAAAACGTCCAATTTGTTTTTGTTTTTTATTAAATACTAGCTGTGCCCGCGACTTCGTCCGCGTGAAATAGTTATTTTGGGCGTCATTGAAGCCCTCCAGAATGTATAAATTTCCCCGTTTTTTTCACATTTTCCATGTGATGATACTCGTAAATAGCCTTAAGCCTTCCTCGATTAATGGTCTGTTAAACACAAAAATATAAATTTTCGACTTCATCGTCACTGACCATCGGGTGGGAAGGAAGACAAATGCCTAATCCAATCTATACTAATATTATAAAGCTGAATAGTTTTGTTTGTTTGTTTGCACGCGCTTATCTCAGGAACTACTGGTTCGAATTGAAAAATTCTTTTTGCGTTGAATATACCATTTATCTAGGAAGGCTTTAGGCTATATAAAATCACGCTGCAACTATAAGGAGCAAAGAAATAATGGAATATGTTAAAAAAACGGGAAAAATCATTCATCCTTGAGGGCTTCAATGATGCTGCAGGGCGCTGATGATGTAACCGGGTATACGCTTTGACGAAGAAGAATGAATTCGAGATAAAAACGAATCAAAGCGCGTAAAATATAAACATTCGTTAAAAACTTAGACATACAGACATCAATTAACCTTAGTTTACCCCCGCTTGCCCACGGGACGACCAACAACACTATTATGGCATAGTAGGGTTGTCGCTTATCTTTTGGTTTTTTTTTTAGTAAATAAGGACTTTATTTACTAAAAAAAAAACAAAAGCAAATGAACGCGAATTTGTGTTGGTGACGCGATGGCACTAATGCAATTTCATGTATGAAGTCATTTTCATCAGTTTGATCGAGTTAAACTCGCACTAACCCCATAGTTCTCTTGTCCACGTACGCACCAATGTTAAAGCTATATTACTGCAAAGTTATGAAAATCCGTTCAGTAGTTATTGCGTGAAAGGGTAACAAAAACACACACATATGTACTTTCGTAATTATATACATAAGTAGGAAGTTGGACTTGAAGGATCAATTGAAGATAGCAATACCTTTTTTTTCATATATCAACTAATATTACACCGACTTACTTCAGGTTCAATCTCTGGTTATACCAAATACAAAAACTTGATACGGAACTTCTGAACGGAAAGGTTGTTAGCTCGTTGTCAATTTAAGATAACCAAAAATTTTTTCACATGTTTATGATAAAAGCCGAGACGGCAAAAGATTTAACTAATACGTGCCATATTTAAATTGCGCAATTTAAAAATGTGGTTATGTACTTACTTTGTTTAAAAAGATTGATGAATGGAGATGAAGCATGAAGAAAACTGTCAACCCCTCTGGGAAAGAGATGTGAATTTATTTAATATTTTCATATACATATGAAATGAGAACTTGGCATTCCCTAGCAAAAAATGTTACTATTTGAATTTCAATTCCACTTGAACCATAGCCAGTTGACCGTTGCCGCAGTCTTTTCGAGACTGTAAGCTCTCTCTACTCCGTAAGCTGTATGTTATAAATATATATTTATTATCGAGCTCTTCTTCAGAGTGGTGAGGATGAAACCGGAACTATCGTTGGGAAGAAAAGAAGAGAGAGAGAATATCCTATAAAAAAAAAGAAAAAAAAAAACATATGCCAACCCTACACACTTCAATATAACGACAATTTTGAATTGATCTCAATTCATTCCAATAGGTTTTGTTGTTGATAGCCTGCTTCTGAATAAAGACATTCAACAAGCAACAAGACCAAGAGATCGCGCGTGCAGCAATTTTTTAGCCCACTCGAAAAAAGAAGGTTGCTCGTAAAGGTCAAGCGTCGATGTGAAGTGCGAATAAATTTCAGCATTGAATTAGATCGATTTATAACAATGATTCCATTCCATTCCATGATGTGCCATATGGTGCCCATCACTTTTAAAGAGAATCAGGAAAGTCCTGGTGAAAAGTCAGGTCCAGCTCTACCCGAAACCGAGGAGTTTGCATGAAGGGTACAAATGACTATCGGGCGGTAACACTACCCATGATCCAACACAACACCCATCTTATTTTTTTACTATACAGTCAAGTCCAATTTTTCAGTATACTAGCGACCCGCCCGGTTTCTCACGGGCAACATTAATAATATAAACCTTCATCAGAAAACCCCCTTTCCAACATTTCAAACATGAACAAAATCCGCCCACAACTTTCCGAGATAAGCGCCTGCACTTAGACAAAAATTAAGGGCACTTTACAATATGTACCTCTAGTGATAAATGTAATGATATTGCCCGTTTCAAACCCTTTCTTTGTGTGATTTATTTCACAGTTACTCATAGTTCGTTCTACAATAATTACTTGTCAAACTGTCCACACTGCTGGCTGTTTGCCCAGATATGTTCGACTACCTCATACCTAGACTGTGCACATCCGCCGCTAATGTTTCCCAAAGCGTGCAGGGTTGCCTGTAAAAATTAATTATTGATTGCACAAATACATAACATTGAAATTAATTTTATATACCTACTATTACTTAGTTATGTACATTAGTTTGAGTGCTAACCGATGCGCTTACGGTGAGGAAAAACGTGGAGAAGCATGATTACACAATGTGTAATCATGATCCAATTTGTAAAAAAGCAAATTGTTTCATACATACATATGGTCACGTCTATATCCCTTGTGGGGTAGACAGAGGCAACAGACTTGAAAAAAATGACGGAATGTATGAAATTCGTACATTCATGAGCGTAATATTTATGGAAACCTTTCCAAAATTTTCTTCTTCGACAATTTGAGTGCGTTTGATCTCAATCTGTCTGTTGGTAAGTAAATTTGCGTCTAAGGCCGCATAACTTTAACATACATATATACCTTGCGGGGTAGACAGAGTCAACATTCTTGAAAAGACCGAATGGCCACGTTTAGCTTAATGATAGAATTGAGATTTAAATAGTGACAGGTTGCTAACCCATCGTTTAAAAAAATCCCAAGTTTGTAAGCCTATCCCTTAGTCGCCTTTTATGACATCCATGGGAAAGAGATGGGTTGGTCCTATTCTTTTTCGTATTGGTGTCGGGAACCACGCCGCATTACTTTTATGCACAAATTTAAAAAACGCAAAGCTTAAGAGTTCGAGTTTCTGACTCCTGTCTCAAAGCCTCAAGTTGTTAAAGCTAAAAGGCTCGATCATTCATAGTTTCAAGGGCTCATGACTTCCAGAATTAAGCGCAGACTTATTTCTCACAACCACAACACTAACTTTGGCATACATTAAGTAAGGTAAGGTTTGATGTAATGAAACTATCCTATCTATACTTATATTTTAAAGCTGAAGAGTTTGTTTGTTTGGACGCGCTAATCTCAGGAACTACTGGTTCGAATTGAAAAATTATTTTTGGTTGAATACACAAGTTGGACTTTCTTGAGGTCTCTGTCGATGTTTGACCACCAGGTCAAGTCCCATAAGAAAAAGAGAAATATAAAAAAACTCAATTTTGGCAACCCTATAGTGAAACTGTTATGCATGCTTTGTGTCGCGAGAACGGTCACGTTGGTTATCTCATGCTGTCTCGGAATCGTTCGGTGCACGTTAGACTAGTCTTTGCGCCGTGTGGTTCCCGGCACTTTCTTTTTTTGATTTCTTTTATACATGAAAGTTGAAGTGAGAGAAGGAGAGGTTTGTAAGGATCGTAGCTATTGGAAATCCATAGTCTCTGCCTACCTCAATGGGAAACTGGTGTGATGGTATGTATGTATGAAAGTTGCAAGTGACAGAACAAAATGATACGTTTAGGTAATCCATACATATATTATAAATACAAAATAAAACTAAACTACTAGAAGAGGACCACTCCATATCTTTCCCATGGATATCGTAAAATTTGTAAGTGACAGAACAAAAAGATACGTTTAGGTAATACAAAAAAAGACTAGAATAGGACCAACTATATACATATCTTTCCCATGGATATCGTAAAAGCGACTAAGGGAATGTCTAATAAACTTAGGATTTTTCTTGTACGCGATGGGCTAGCAACCTTTATTTGAATCCCAAGCTTACTTTTACTAAGCTCAGCTTATACTTTTGCCCATAGATGTTATCTGTACTTACCAATTTCATCATGACTCAAAGGGAACCCTTATAGGTTTTAATTTACGAGAACAATAATCTTGACAGACATACGGCTGAACAGGCTTTTACCGAGTACCGAGTAACAACCTAGTACCCGGCCCATCACTAATTACAGCGTTACCACAGCACAGCCCTTGAACTTGCGGTTCATAAATAGCGCGTTCAAAATAAACTCACGCGCACGGTGCCAAAACGCGGTTCTTGCGATTGTCCTGTTTGTTTTTTTTTGTTGTTTTGCGTGTGGGAAGAAGTCTTAGACTCTTGAAAGGTAACTGGTACATACATATAATAACGTCTTTATCCCTTACGGCGCAGGCAGAGCCAACTGTCTTGCAATGACTGAAAGGCCACGTTTAACTGTATGGCTGATACGTGTAACTGAATGTTAGCACACATAGTCCTGTTTTGAAATGTTTTAGGCGTGGGCTAAGTTATTAATTAAGATAAGCTTGTTTAGGTCTTCCTACTCCAACCTTTTACGCTTCTATGTGTTGAGATTATTTGAGAACTTTACGGCGGAACACCTTGTTAAAAATAATTAAGAAGATACTTAGAGAAATGTTTTTGTACAAGTCAATTAATACCCTAGGGGTCCATGGAAGGGTAATGCTTGACTCAGGGACGGCGTTCCATGCTCTGTGATCACCAGCATTGAGAGAGTGGCATGTTTGTGGGGGGAAGCCGTCACGTGACGATAACTGATGTCAATGATGTGAATGACTTTCGAAATCCGGAGATAAAGCCGACCATATATATGTACTAGCTGTTGCCCGCAACTTCGCACGCGTGAAAGAGCTTTTTAATTGTGTTAGGAAGATACTATATCGTACTCGAAGGTACTATAATTTTTTTTAAGAAATACGTAATATAGATAAACGTCAAAGACTTACGCCAATCAGGAAGTTTTTTTTTAATAAACATCCAAGACCCAGGCCAATCAGAAAAAGTTCTTTTCTCATCATGCCCTGGCCGGGATTCGACCCGGGACCTCCGGGGTCACAGATGAGCGTACTACCGCTGCGCCACAGGGGCCGTCGACTCATCATGCCCTGGTGGCGATTCGAATTCAGGACCGACAGACATACATATAATCACGTCAATATCGTTACAGACAAGTTTAGCCGTATGGCTAATGATGGAATTAAAATTAAAATAGTGACAGGATTTAATAGAAAATGAATGTAGAGCCTCCTATATGCCATTAACAGGAATCCTACTGAGTTAATTAAATTACTACCAGAATTTATTGATAAAACAAGTTTGTTTTCGCTTTCACCGTAATGACGTTATGCAGAAGATACGCAGTTTACATAAGGATTAAACAAGTAATGACAATTCTAAACATAGCTCTATCTGTGAACAACTGATGTAACTACAACATTCGAGTTTTAGTTAAAAGTTCAATAGGAAACCACGAGATGGCGCTGTTTGTAAACCAATCAACATTATTATTAGTTATTATAAAAAATATAACGTTTTCTTTCTTTTTACGAATAAATTATGATGATTTTTTAAAGTAAATATGTCACTCCTGCCTGAAGGTCAAATCTATGTCAAATTACATATAAACTGGTCTATGTTTTAAGAAAATAAAAAAAACAAATTCATAGCCATTATTTTCAAGACCGTTTGGTCTGTCTACCCCGCAAAGGATAAAGACGTGATTGTAACAAAATGAGAAACATACGGAGGTCTTCAGGACAACAGATCAGAGCGACCATTCAGAAATGGCGTGGCTTATCGTAATTGCGTAACTTGTATCGTCAGCCCCCCCTAGAATAAGGGGTGAGTAAAACAGAACTAAAGGTAAAAGAGATTTTGTAGGGAATCAAGAAAGGGTGAGCTGTTAGAGAGCAAACGCGAGAGCAGCGCACTCCGAACATGATACATACATTCATATAGTCACGTCTATATACCTTGAGAGGTAGACTTTTTTACGCGATGGGCTAGCAATCTGTCACTATTTGAATCTCAATTCTATCGTTAAGCCAAATAGCTGAACGTGGCAATTCAGTCTTATCAAGACTGATGGCTCTGTCTACCCCTCAAGGGATATAGACGTGACCATATGTATGTATGTGTATTTAGTATGTGCGGCCGGCACTCATCTTGACCTGAATGTACCGTCCTTAACCGCATGTGGGGCGCAGCATTCTAGATCAGGCGTGCTGAACCTTTTTAGAATGTTAGGATAACTCGACAAGCGTGTGTCGGGCCCCCAGTAATGTTATCTTCCATAGTTAAATAAACTAGTCGTTCGCGGTGACCTTAGGCCTTGCGAACAGTTTAATTTTTTATTTAATTTTGAAAATACAATCAACTGATCCGATTTGGTTGCCCTACGAAGTTGCTCTTGACATACCCTACCTATCTTTTAAATTTCATCAATATCAGACTAGTAGCGGTGCAAAAGTTATCGCGTTATAAACATGAGTACATACAAAAAATTAACATGTACACTGTAAAAGTGGACATTGACAATAAATTGTATTATGTCTTATTCTGCCATCCATCTTGCAGTCTTTTCGATACTATGTTGGCTCTGTCTACTCCATAATTGACTATTACCTAGTACTTATATGTTTATGTGTGTATGATTCTGATGTGTTAACAATAATTTTCATTCCGTTCAGTAAGTATTCTCACAAACTTTTGCATTTGTCAAATTATAGTAGGTCATTGTCATGAAATCATGACACGACTCAATACAAGCCAATCAGAATAAAAAAAACATTTTCATAGTACCTCAGGTCACAGTTAATTAAACTTAAGTTTAAAAGAACATCACTACTGCACCAACCCATTATTACCAAAGGTTGACGAAGTCTGCACTATCTGTCTGCCACGGGATATAGTAACCTTTCATACTTCAATGTCACATAATCAGAAAATACCTTTAAATGATTATTCAATAAGATAATAACTATATCTGTGTATGATATAACTACATATATCTTAACCTAATTTACCTAACCAAAATGTGGATAAAACGAAAGAAGTATGCAGGGATCGTGGCAGGTGGAAAGATGTAGTCTCTGCCTACCCATCTTGGAAAGAGGCTTATACGTATCTATGTATGTACCTACCTATACAGTCAAATTGTCTGTTACTCTTTAAAAACTGTATTTTCAATTAATAGAGAAAACAAAAAGCTCGATATAATTTATAAATTGTGTAGTCCCTGTAATGTAAATCGTTTGCCAACGGCAACGTGCCCAGAAGGCTGGTTGCTCTTAAATCCTTACAATTGCAGTCTAGTGGCCGGTTACAGTTCTCGTGCAGCCGGGTAAAAATGCGATCTTTCCACGGGATCTTTCTCACCACGTCTTTTCTCGCATATACCCATATGCGGAGACAGAGTTTATAAGTTTTATATATTTGTATGTTTGTAATGAATAAACTCAAAACCGACTGAACCGATTTTGATATAATATAGGCTACTTTTTTCTTGATGTTCTCAAGGGAGTTCCAATGTTCAAGTCCAAGTTCGCAAAAGCTAGTCTTTTTAACTTTCTGGTATAACCCATTAACTCAGAAATAGATAGAAGATAAGACAGGTATGCTAGGTCAAAGTTTGTGAAACCCATGAAATATAAAAATTAAAAATTCTATGTTGATGGTGGCTATCTTTTTTAATATTATATCTCTCTTGTCTATGGTTTTGTACTATTCGCATGTCCAATACGATCTATAACATCATTCTAAAAGTCTCGACAAACTACAACGCTGTAATAATTAATCTTTTTTAATTAGGTCACGCCATGAACCTATAAAACACACATACACATTTACTTATGAGACATCGTCATGAAATGCGACGTATAGTAATGACACAACACGCCCATAACCCATTTCAGTTCAAAATGTCTGATGAGGACAATTACTAGTCCTGATTTATAATTTTTGACGAAATAAAACTCTGGACTCGATAAAAAGATGTGTATTCGGTAAACGTTAAAAAAAGGCGGGTAGATTTTTCTTCTCTTTTTTTTACTATGGAAATTGCGCACGGATAATTAATTGGCGCAAACAATGTCACTATGCTGTGTGATTTTATTGTGAGATCCAATGATGCTTCCATGCTGTTCTACATAATTAAGAAAACATATAAGTGGTATATGCCAGCTTCTTCTCTTCCCATGCATGGTAAAAGTCAATTAAGGGAAAGGATAATAAACTTTGAATTCTTATTTTAGGTTATGGGCTAGCAAACTGTCACTATTTGAACTTCAGTACCGTTTTAAAGCTATACAGCTGAACGTGGCCTTTTAGTCTTTTCTTGACTGTTGGCTCTGTCTATCCCGCAAGGGATATAGACGTGACTGTATGTATGTTTGTATGAAAGCGCAAAGAATTAAATAGATTCTTTCCTTTCCAGGTAAGCTCCTGTAATTTGCAGACATTATTAATTTAGAAGACTGCTTCTTCGTAAAGGTAAATCAAAATTAACTTATGTTAAACTTAATACTTCTTGAAGTCCCTGCCAGTAAGACTTCAGGAAATACCAAGTCTGGATCGGGAAGGTCCAATAAGAGTGTATAGATGACTTTCCCAAGCCAGACATTTGGATAGCAGTATTGAAAGCTTGCGTTTTGTCACAAGTTTTTAGTAAACACCTCATTATTAGCGTACACTGATTACACACTTATTATCAGGGAAATAAATTTATTTTTACCTTAATTATTCTGTGGTGATATCTTTAATGTAGAAAAGGGTTATAGCAACCGGACCCATGGCAGATTCAGTTCTTATCCATCATAGCCATATATCATAGCCATCAAGTGATCCCATACTTTTTAGTCCTAACCGCCCTTGAGAATTGTTAAGAAACCGGTCCTGTCCAGTTTGCGGCGGTTGTAATACAGAATCCATAGAGCATTCTCGTTCATTAAAACAATTTGTTTGATGTATGTACAACATTCCCTGTTTATGTTCGTGGGAGCCGCTGTTGTTATGCTGCTTAATTTTTGTTGTTTACGTTGGACCCAGAGCGAATTGCGTCTGTGACATATAACAACTTGCATCTAAAATACAAATATTATGTATTTGCCGTGTGGTTTCCGGCACTTAAGAATGGAACTACTCAATATATTTCCATGGATGTAGTTAAACGTGACTAAGAAACAGCTAATAAACTCAGGATTCTTCTTGTAGGCGAAAGGCTAGCAGTCTGTCATTATTTGAATCACAATTCCATCGCTAAGCCATTCAGCTCAACCTTTCCATACCTCAAATTTAAGCGTTACCTCTGTGATTGACTTATTTTGAAACTGTTTAAAACATATTGCTAATCTTCCATCTGCTGTATTTGAAAAAGGTTACAGATCTATCTATAAACATAGAGACGACACCACTTAATAATTTTCGCTTTTTATAATAACAAAGGCTAGAGGAGAATCTTTTGCTGTTCCCACGAGAGTAAAAGCTCCTGGCAAAAGTTAATCTAAAGATAAATATAAACAGTTGCAACGTAAACCTTGTTCTAAAATAGGTTTGTGTTATGACGGGTTTGGCACGAGACGCGACGTCAGACCTAAAAACGTCATCAACGTACGTGTGTCTGGAAGGTGTTCCAGCGGGACATATTTTTTACTACTATCATCGTCTGAGTGTTTCTGGTTGCAACATCTCTGGCCTCCGCAATTCAGGGGAACCTAAACCAGCTTCTCTCATACATACATAAAATCACGCCTCTTACCCGAAGGGGTAGTGCCAACAACACCACTTGCCACGATCCCTGCATACGTTTGCTCTTGCTTTAATCATAGTACTCGTACAACACATTCATAATGCAATCGTTATCATTATCGTGAATGTTTTGGAAAAAGTCTGAGACTACAACAACTTTTGTTGTTTTATCTGTAAGTTGTTTTTAATATAACTAGTAAAGTATAAAATCCCTTTAATTTCCCTCCCCATGGAAATCCTCTTTTAGTGCACTCATAGGCATTGTGTGCTTTATACGCACTAAGCACATAAAGAACTTACACGCTGCTTGGGCTGAGTGTTATTTGTTAGTGAATCAGTCATTAACTATTCTATATTAATATGTACAAATATACATACATATAATCACGTTTATATCCCTCGCGGGGTAAAAAGGGCCAACAGTCCCATAAAAATTTGAGATTTAAATTGCTAGCCCATCGTCTAAAAATTCCCAATTTTATAAATACAAACCCTTACTCGCCTTTAACGACATCCATGGGAAAAAGGTGGAGTGTTCTTATTCTTTTTCATATAGGTGCTGGGAACCACACGGGAAATAATAATATGGTTGATTTTCAATTTTTATTGGGTTAAGTCGATCGCATAATATAAGTTTGTAAGTTTAGGATACAACATTAAATTTTAACGACACATTCAAAGCAAATATCATGACAGCGTAATGATCTACGTCGTGGTTGTAAACGGAAAATTGAGAGTAAAATGACGCCACAGCTTTATCTGTGTTTAAATTAAATCTGGGTTATTTTAAAGCTATCCATCATGAAACGTCAGCTTTGAACTATGCAGAAAAGTATGAAGTCAATGAAAAAAAGGAGCAAAAACAAATTGAATATGTTTTAAACATGCCAATGATTTAGCTACTTTTATGATAAATAAATAAATAAATAATAAATAAATAAATAATAAATAAATATATACGGGACAAATTACACTGATTGAGTTAGCCTCGAAGTAAGTTCGAAACTTGTGTTACGAGATACTAACTCAACGATACTATATTTTATAATAAATACTTATATAGATAAACATCCAAGACCCAGGACAATCAGAAAAAGTTCTTTTCTCATCATGCCTTGACCGGGATTCGAACCCGGGACCTCCGGTGTCACAGACAAGCGTACTACCGCTGAGCCACAGAGGCCGTCAAAACTTACATATACAATTACTTACATAAATAATAATAGTAATAAATTATAAGAAAAATCAGAATTAAGAACAGTAAAGAAGGGTGCCCCTCAGGTTAGCATTTTGAGACCAGTACTTTTTCTGTTATAAATTAATGATCTGCCCAAGAATGTTCCCTATGATATGTTGCTTTAATCGTTGTTGTCACAGCTTGTCAGCTGAAGTATCTAATCCAGTTCTTATCAGCGGATTAGAGTTGGTAGTGTTAGTAATTAACATGGTAAGCGGTCCTTTGATATTATACCGCATAGAGTTTCTATTATAATAATAAACTCTGGCCTTGCCTTCGTGCTAATCTACAGAGAATCAGAGAGCCAGATTCTATATATTTTCGTCACATCAAACTTTGGAAACGGTTATTTGTCAAATTTTGAAAAATTATAATTTGGCTGCTTAGGTAAAGTTAATGATTTGATCGATCATGCAAGGCCTGGTATAAGTTTCCAATGTGTCTCACGGCCAGGTGAATTTTAAAAGCAACGATGGCCATAGAACATACGGGTTCATCCACCTTTCATATCAAACAATTGAGTGATTATCTATCGTAACTGAAACGAAACATATATCGGGTTACAAATTCAATGAAATTCTAGTTTAAAGGGATTACAAAAAAAATATTAATGTAATAAGGTGATGCATAAAAGACAAACAAATGAACGGACTAATGAACTCTGAGGCAATTATAAATAGCATCAAAATAAAACACATTATAGATCGACATCTGATATCGACTGCTCAGTTGATCATGCCAAATTCAGCGTCCCAGTTTTGTTTATACGCCTATAAACAAACAGTCATTGTTTGTACCTGATCAGACTGCAAATACAGACAAAAGCATTTATAAATCCAGTACAATTCAAACGTAAGTAAATTGCAATCTTTCGTGCAGTGTTAAAATATTAAAGAACTTAATTAAAGAATTATTCCACACTATCTGTGCCCGCGACTACGTCCGCGTAGAAAAAATATTTTGGGCATCATTGGGCTTCAATGATCAATGATGAATAATTTTCCACGTTTTTTTTTTCACATTTTCAGTTTCTTATAAAATAAAATAATATCTTCGTTCTTTTTTGTTTGTTTATTCAAGGAGATAGATAATTGTTATGGCTGCAAATGGTGTGTTACAACAGTCTTGTCTTATTCTATAGTCTAGCTACTTCTATAATGTAGGATTTAAAGCAAGTGTGCTAAAGGTAGCGGAAAATGATTGGAGGGTTTATTTATGTTGTTGTTTTGCCATTACTGTTGGCCAAGGACCGATTTTCACTGAATTCCTTCATTATTCATCAAATTCTTCTTATTCTCTCTGGCATATTGAATCGAAATATTTTGATTCTTGTCAAAATTTAAACGTGTCCCCAAACTGCTCATTTCATTGTCGAATGATTATTTCGTCAGTGGCGTTACCAGAAATAAGTGGGAGACTAGCCAAATTGACATTATTATATTTTCCTTCAATCATTTTTTATTTTTATGACTAGGCCTTTACCTTGACCACTGTTCTATGCTTTGAGGGCCTCGTGGCTAGGTTTTGTGGAAAAAAATATCAATATAATGTAAAAGTTAACAGTTAGGGACTATGAGAAAGAAAATGTCTCTAAAATTTGATTTGCTTGTTAGAAAATTTAAGAAAATCTTTGAAATTTTAGTAAAAGACAGATACAAAATAGCAGAGTGCTTCAGTCCACTTCGAAGATCCATTATACAGCAACAGACTATGCATTTACTACTGTGCAGTTGTACGAGTACATTAATCATCTCAATTCTGTCATTGCATGTAATATTTCTCTCATCACTTTACCAAAATAGAAATCTTTTTAATACGTACTTACAATGTGTATTTATATGCTTGACACAGGCGCCAGATCCCTAGAAAATAGGAGGTGTTTCACGTAAAACAGTGGTATATTTAGGGCTTACGCGATGGTACCTTGAGGCTGATCGTGGAGATAAATCTTCACGGATACAAGCATTAAATTTAGCAACCCTAACAGTCTGGCCGTCTGGCGAGACTCTTCCAATTAGGTTTTCTATTTTAGAATGCACGCAGTTAGATCGTTGTCGCGCGTGTGCTCTGCCGTCCACACAATCATCAATAACAGTTAAATTTGAATAAAAAACCATAAACAATAATCGCAGCTAATATGGCGGCGTTCGGAATTCGAATTTTCCGCGCCCGGTGTTCCCAGTGTTTTGTTTTTAAACTGTTTCGCGGCAAAGGTGTTCTATTTGAATTTGGAGATGTTCATAGTGTTTTGTTTTTAAAAGGTGTTGTGGCAAAAGATTTCTAATTACAAAGCATTGTGGTGAATTTGTGGATTAGAAATTGCAACGTAGTAATGTGTATTGTTGTTTGGTGCGCCAGTTACATTGTTTTGGATGATCGATGTTCGAGTAAACAATATCGATTCGATTTGAATTCGATGTGCTCTTTCGAATTTAGGCACCTATGTAAGTGAAAGTCAGTGAATAATTTTAATAAAACAGTTGAAAGACATGATAGGTTATATTGAATTGAAGATTAAAAGAAACTGAGTAATGCATACTTAACTGCAATTGCAATGTTGATCAAACAATTGTATTCAATAAATATGCTCTTAATGAAAGTAAATTGATGTAGGCTGCCATTTAATAACAATTTATTTCTCAGATATAATTCACGCACATAGTACATAAACCTATACCAATCTACCATAAGTTTATCTCACAGAATGATCGTCATCTGTCAATAACTCCATCTTATGGTCTAAATCAAATGCTTTTTACATTAACGTTGTTTTTCGTTGTCACTCATTGTATTATTTACTAGCGGCCACGGCTTCGCCCGTTGTACATACATAATTCAAATACAAAAAAAATATTCATTAAGTATTGTGGGATATTTCATATCACTTAATGCTGCTTGGTTTCCGGCACCAATAAAAAAAGAATAGGACCACTCTCATCTCGTTCCCATGGATGTCGTAAAAGGCGACTAAGCTTATAAACTTGGGATTATTCTTTTAGGCGACGGGCTAGCAACCTGTCGCTATTTGAATCTCAATTCTATCATGAAGCCAAATAAACTCGATGTGGCTTATCAGTCCTTTCAATACTGTTGGCTCTGTCTACCCCGCAAGGGATATAGACGTGATTATGTGTATGTATGTATGTATTCATATCACTTAATAATTGTCATATCTTTTGGTTTCACAACAAACTTGTGTTGTTGTGAGTTGGTTTGTTTGAACTAAAATAAATAACTTGAAAGTTTACTGCCGCCTCCAAAGCGTCAGTGCCGAAGAAGCGGTTACAAACTGCAAGTGCACATGCATACTGCAAAATACATACATTACAATCATGTTTAAATTATTTGTGAATGTCATCAAATCATTAGTGTACATGTATAAATTCTGCATTCATCTTTTCAATAAAATTTTCCTGTGAAAAATAATATAGATACGAGTATTTTGTCTACTTCTTAATAAAATCGATACGAGGATAGAGGCCACCTCTGCCTGCTTTCGATCTGGCGTGATGTTGCGCAGACGCAAGATTTCGATGTAAATCTTGCAGAACATTTAAATTTACATCGGCATCTTTTGTGGTAAACTTTATATTAGTCATGTTGGTAATCGGGGCATTTTCGTTTACACGATGGAAAATATTAATTAAATATTTGATGTATATTAAAGCAGTGTTTGTTTATGGTTATTTACAGGTACCATCATCTATTTTCTTTTCATCGGAAATATATATAAATCTTTATCCCTTACGGGGTAGACAGAGCCAACAATCTCGAACACGTATTGTATCGAGCCATAAATTGAGATTCAAACATCAATAGACCGCTATTCCATCGCCTAACAGAAGAGTCCTAATTTTATTAGGGTTTTCCTTGATTGACTAATCTACATTCCTATTCATACATAAAATACATTTAATCACGTCTTCGTTCTTTGCAGGGTACACAGAGCAAAAAGTTTTGAAAATACTGAAAGGCCACGTTCAGCTGTATGGCTTAATGATGGAATTGAGATTCAATTAGTGACAGGTTGCTAGCCCATCGCCTAAGAGAAGAATCCTAAGTAAATTAGCCTTTTTGTTTTATCATTATCGATGTTGTTATATTGGTAATAAATATTTTATTATGAACCAAATGCAATTAATACAAAAATGAATCATTGGGTAGTTCTCAATTATCATGCATCAGTCATAATGTTACATTTTAGGGCGTTGATGACCTAATCACTGACCGTGGTATAAGTGAATACATACATACATACCATCACGCCTGTTTCCCATTGAGGTAGACAGAGACTATGGATTTCCACTTGCTACGATCCTTACCGACCTCACCCGCTTCCTCCACACTCATTACTCTTTTCATGCATATTCGACGATTACGGGTACTCCCCTAACATCTCCCTTTTTCAAGACATTCGAAATTTGGTCCTTGAAAGTTCGACGAGGCAGGCCCTGTCCCACTTTTACAGTCAGATCAGCCTTATAAATTTATTTCGTTATTTGTAAAAGTGAATGATGTCAATTTATTCACATACTAATGTTGCCAGTTAATCTCTTGCAATATTATTCATTTTTTAAAAACAATAATTTAGTAGGAATTTGTAAATTCAAGCAAAATGGTAGTAGTTATTTTAAGAAAGGGCAACCCAATGTAGCGCAGGGGTGGAGCGGAAAAAGGGGGAAGAAAACGTTTGGCTGAAGAGGCAGTCTCTTTCGGGAAAGTGATGGAGTTAAAAGAAATGGAATTAAATATAAACTTAAATCCTGGAGTTTATTATTATTGGACCATCGAAGTATATTTACGAACTTTCTCTGATTGGCCTGGGTCTTGGATGTTTATCTATATACATATTTATTATAAAATATAGTATCGTTGAGTTAGTATCTCGTAACACAAGTTTCGAACTTACTTCGAGGCTAACTCAATCTGTGTAATTTGTCCCGTATATATTTATTTATTTATATGTTTATGGATAGGTTTCATTCAAGTTTTATCAAATCTCTTAACATTTTGTGTTGAAAAAACGCCGCCTTCTCCTTTTTGCCTTATCTCCTTATCATCATCAGGGATTTGACAACTCAAGTTTATGCGATGTGTAATGTTATTGTGAAACAGTTTAAAATACTTGTTCATTTAGTTGTGTTGTGAGATTTTCCTTAAATTTGGCTCTAGTAAACATTTTGAAATAATGAATACATAAATGTATATGGTCACGTCTATATCCCTTGCGGGGTAGTCAGAGCCAGTCAGCAGTCTTGGAAAGACTAATAGGCCATGTTCAGCTTTTTGGCTTGATGGTAGAATTGATTAGATGGGTTTATATCATCTTAATATTTATGGAGAAACCTCCATGAACTGTTAACATTAATTACGACCAAATATTTTTTTTATCTTCAACTTAAATAAACTATAAACGAAAATCAATATAAATATTAATAATTAATTCTATAATAATAATTGTTTGGCAAATTCGTATATAAAACGAGTAACCATGATGTTTCTTCGCTTAGACGGGAGTCGCTTCATGTAAAAACCTGCCTCGCCCAATCCAGAGTCCACGGTCAAAGGCATACCCCGGGCTCTTCTCCAGAATGGTGAGGATGCAACCGGGACTAAAAGCCAGGTGAAATAAGATCAATACACTCGTAAACGGATCACTACGTAGAATCTATCCAGCTATCAACATATACATACACTAGCTGTGCCCGCGACTTCGTCCGCGTGGAATAGTTATTTTGGGCATCATTGAAGCCCTCAAGGAGGAATAATTTTCCACGTTTTTATCACATTTTCCATTATTTCTTCGCTCCTAATAGTTGCAGCGTGATAATGAATAGCCTAAAGCCTTCCTCGATAAATGGTCTATTCAACGCAAAAAGAATTTTTCAATTCGTACCAGTAGTTCCTGAGATTAGCGCGTTCAAACAAACAATCAAACTCTTCAGCTTTATAATATTAGTATAGATATATAGAGGAAATCATACTTGATATTTGATTTGTCAACCACAAATCGAAATCACGTGTCGGCTGGTACAACAATATTATTTTCCTGACCTTGAAAATAAACTACACCACAACATCTTAATCTCGACAGTCTTTACAAAACCAATTCACACATAACTGAGACGGACTACGTACTGTAAACCATAGGTTACATCATGAATTTTGACTAGTACTGTTTTACAATATGAATTGTACATACATACATATAATCACGTCTATATCCCTTGCGGGGTAGACAGAGCCAACAGTCTTGAAAACTGATAGGCCACGTTCAGCTATTTTGCTTTAAGATAGAATTGAGATTCAAATAGTGACAGGTTGCTAGCCTATCGCCTAAAAGAAGAATCCCAAGTATATAAGCCTACCCCTTAGTCGCCTTTTACGACATCCATGGGAGAGAGATGGAGTGGTCCTATTCTTTTTTATATTTAATATGAATTGTAATGAGTATGAACCGTTGACTAATATAGTATTATGAGTGTGACACATAATAATCGATCGACACATACATACATACATATATGAAATCACGCCTTTTCCCCGGAGGGGTAGGCAGACACTACATGTTTCCACTTGCCACAATCCCATTGATAACATACATACGTATGTATATAATCAAGCGGATCAATGGTCAATGATTATCAATAATCTGGACGTAGTTTCCAAATCCTACTAAATCTATACTTGTATATTTTATCAACCATATCCAAGATCACTATGACATAGCATGTTCGACGAAATAACATTTATCGAGAATTTGTGCCGTGTGGTTCCTGGCAACAATAGAAAAAAAAATAGGCTCACTTCATCTCTTTGCCATGGATGTCGTAAAAGGGATAGGCTTGTATACTAGGGATTCCTCTTTTATGCGATGGGTTAGCAACTTATCACTATTTGAATTTCAATTCTACGAGTGTCATTAAGCGAAGCGTTGAGCGTGGCCTTTCAGTTTTTTGATGACTGTTGGCTTTGTCTGCATCGCCGGGGATATAGACGTGATTATACTAGTATGTACGTTGGACTCCCGATAATATGTAAATTTTACCAAAACTGTTTAAAAACCTTAACGGTATGTCCGTGCGGAATATTCTACTAGGACTTTAGATACGTTATCTTACTTCAAATATATTTTAATTTTTATGTAGTACGCATTTTATTGTTAGAAAATACCATTTATTAAGTGTTATCTAGGTGACGTGTGGTTCCCGGCACCAATAAAAATAGAATAGGATCACTCTATCTCGTTGCAACGTATGTCGTAAAAGGCGACTAAGGGATAGGCTTATTAACTTGGGATTCTTGTTTAAGGCAATGGGCCAGCAAGCTGTCGCTATTTGAATCTAAATTCTATCATTTAGCCAAACAGATGGAAGTAGCCAATCAATATTTTTAAGACGCTTGCCACTGTTTACCCCGCATTGGATTATAAGTATGTATGTATGTTAATTATTACGAGTATATAAACGGTTTATTGCTAAAAACGTGAGTTAACGATCAATTATTATTATTCATTTTTAGTTTGGTTATCCGCGATAAATCGGATTGAATGTGAATGAATGCCCTTTATTCTGAGTAAAAATTACTACATTTTTATAGTTAGTATGTTTGTTATACACACGAAGGTTCTCTGCTTAACCCAATGGTAGACTGGTAGATAATGCTATTAGCATAAAACCGCCTGTTGTACTAAAGTATAAATAAATAAATATATTCACAGTGAACCAATAAGTCATCCAAAAATAACATAAATTAGCGATATTTACAATATTTACCTCTAAATAAGATAAAGCAACAGGAACCTGAATAATATTGGGAATACTGATAGCAGTACTGATTAATTTAATTTCAATCTATACTTATACTACTAATACTAATATATAAAGCTGAAGAGTTTGTTTGTTTGTTTGAACGCGCTAATCTCTGGAACTGCTGGTTCGAATTGAAAAATTCTTTTTGCGTTGAATAGACCATTTATTGAGGAAGGCTTTAGGCTAAATAACATCACGCTGCAACTATAAGGAGCAATGAAATAATGGAAAATGTGGAAAAAAAAACGGGGAAAATTATTCATCCTTGTGGGCTTCAATAATGCCCAAATAACTATTCCACGCGGACGAAGTTGCGGGCACAGCTAGTATTCAAATACGTTCATTGCTAATTGACCCATTGATAATTGAAACACTGATAAGATCATACAAAGATTCTGATTCATAATAATATGTTATTGTTCCCAATTTTTGTTAAAACGGCAGAAGCATACATATAGTCACGTCTATATCTCTTGCAGGGAGGACAGAGCCTTGAAAAATACTGAGAGGCAATGTTCAGCAGTATGTATGGCTTTATAATGGAATTGAGATTTAAATAGTAACAGGTTGCTAGCCCATCGCCTACAAGAGGTCACATGGCAGAAAGATCGACGTTTATTTTCAAAAATGTAATGTAATCACTAATACACTACACAGAAACTAGTGTACAATACAAACCGTTACAAAATCTTGCGACCAGTCCAGAGATCTAGGGTCGTCGCCACAGATCAATGGCTGCCAGGCGCACGCGCATCTACTTACACCAATTGAGACAATCACTAAATGGGGTTCAAACTTAAACCGCGAGTGAGGATGTGATACTCGTAAAATCGTGGGATGGCTTGAAGGATGTCTATTTACGGCTTGTTTTTGCAAAAAAATTGTCCTGTTTATGGGACTTAGTCATAGAAATTTAAGGAAAATTCAAGTCCAGATGTGTAAGCGTTTATGTATAATTGTTTCTCAAAATTTTCAACGCATCTCACCAAATTGCTTTTCACTAGATTACAGTAACTTATGATATTGTTTACCAAATTATTTTTTTCATTATAGAAATGATCTAAAAATATAACAGACTTATTAAACAAACATCGAACTATTATGAATGTCGTCTCAATTGTCTTAATTGAAATCGCAATCACACTCGTCTGCCATTCGACCCAGTTTTCCTTATCGACGCTTTCCCTTGCTAGGATTCATCGTTGCATTTTCATTACCTGCATCTTGCGCCTGCGACCGTCAACGATCGTCAGGCTGCGTTAATTTAGTGTCATTCCAAACGCCGCCAAGCGCAGACGTGCCTCGCGCATAAAATTTCACAAGCCACGTGGTTTTGTGAGTAAATAATCCAGTAGTGTCCACTGTGTTGTGTTGTGGCAGTTTCGGATTGTTGGATCGTAAAATATTTATCAGTGGTATGCAGAGTCCATTTTGTTTATTTTGATTGTAACACTCAATTTTTTCGAGTGTTCTTAATAGTTCTGATTGCAATGAGTCGCCCATCAAACTATTACCACTGATTAGCAGTAAATGTATCTTCTATTACGACGAGATACGAGCTATGGTTGATAACAAACGCTGCGATAGTGAAGCTGTTCCAATCAGTTATATTATTGGTTCTTGTAACAAGGCAAATGCTCTTGAAGAATATGATGTTACGTTGATATATTTGAAGCTATTGTGTAGTAATTCATGGAATAATTATGACGTAAATATTCCACATCGAATTGATCGGTCACAGCATTCTTTAGAGCTTGAGTTATTTTACCTTGTTACGCGTGAAGTTGAAAATTTACTGGCAAGTTTGGTTTTTCGGACAATTTGCTTAACAACTTCCTGCTAAGGATTAAGTGTTTGCACATCATCTTATTATAATAAATAGGTATGTTTTGAATGAATCCTGCTTAGCAACGATGCTGTATATATAAAAACTATTTTGGACTATTTCTTTTCTTATCATGCGTATATTGATCAAGTCGATTCATCGCTGTGGTTATCAAATTAGAATAAGATTTCTATTTTATTTATATCATATATTGTTATTGCACTTATGACACTAAATAAACACAGTTAAATCCATCAAAGATAAAATGCAAGCTAATGTCCTGATATCAGTGGACATTTTTCATAAACCAAATATTGGTACAGTTAATCCGAATGTAAAAGTATATATAACTGTTTACAAACTTCACATTGAGTCTGTACGTCCTTCGTTTAACCAATATAACGAGCTAAATTAGCTATTTAATAGCGCCAACGCTGTGCCATATAGCAAACGCGGACAATAAATTATTATCCCGACTGTGGTGAATTCTATGCTGTTCTGGGAATGAATGATCTTCGGGGAGACATAATTAGTTCTTAGCGCCGTCAACTCCAGGCATTTTGATTATTTTTACTCAATGATTGATAAGTTGTTTAACCTGTCACTATTTGAATCTCAATTGCTGACCATGGCCTTTCAGTCTTTTGGTGACTGTTGGCTCTTTGAAAATCCTTTATAAGCTCCTGCAGGGTTGGAGACTAAAATTTCTGCGTGTTCTCGTTGATCTCTAGATAAAAGCCAGTCCAATAAACATATTTCACTTAACAGTCCGAAATATTGAGATGACTTTCATTAATCTTTTTATCTTACTGTTACTCTGAAAACCTAATGTACATTTTCATCAATCCCAATGTATTTTGTAATGAAATCAACTGTTTTTTTTTAATGCTAATAAAGCTAAAAGCTGATCAAATAATTTATTAGCCGTTATGAAACAAATCCTTATGTTAATTTTACTGACTGGAGAAATGTTTATAAGTTTTATTTAGGTAACAGTCAATTTATCTAAATGCTTATTTAGGCAGTCCATTAGTTTAGTCTAAAATAGACTTTTTGTGTCTAAAATTGGGGTGTCTTGGCGAATAGCCTTAAATATGGGTATTTTGAATATACGTTTCGAAACTTTCTAATTTTACAATGTGGTTACTACATTGACATTTAAAAAGTTACAATTTAAGTTATTGCCCAGAAAGAGACTTAAAAGTCTGAGAACGTAAATATTATTGGTGTTACAGTTTTTATTACTTGTTTAACTTTCATTACCCTGCTGTTGCTTGATTTTATTACTCTGGTGAGGCTCCATAGAATTGATAATGTAACCAGATTAACGCCAGGAGAAGACATCTCATTGCTTCAACACACATAGAAAATAACAGTTGTGTAATTCTTGATCCTTGGCAGCGTAACGTCGCGTCGTCGGACAAAATCTACTGAAGGTCGTAGAACAAGTAGCAATGTATTTAATATAATTTATCTTCTTTCACCTTTTTTTAAACGTGATCATCATATCAGCATGATTTGTACATCATTCGTATTAAAACAAATAACATTAATTCCTAGAAATTTCATACATGAATCTCACAAAGTTTGGGAATGCGAGTCTAATAAAATCAGTTAAAATTATTGAGGGAAATAAAATAAAAATTGGATTAGAGCTATTTGCGAATGGCACTTTCGCAATTCAAGCTAATATTACGAATCAAGTTCAATTACATTAAACTGTTAAGGATACAGATGCAAGAGAATACAAATACCAAAAAGATGCTCTCAGACAGACACACATGGTAATCATGACGTAAATAACGTAATTCAAAGTCACCTTACAACTAACCATGCAAATATACAATAGGATGCAAATGTAAACACTAAATTACTTTATTATCTTAAAAGAATTGTAACGTATTTAAAAATAGATTTAGCATGGAACCAATTTGTATTGTTAATGTTATTAAGAGCGTTGAGATTTTGGCGAAAATAATTACTTAGATATAAAATCTTCGATGAAAGAAACATTTCTAGATGGAAGCACTGAATAAATGATACAAACAGTATGACATTAATGCTACACTGACTAGAGTAAATTTGATAAGGAACGCCAAAATTACACATTAAGCTCATATGGCTGCTCTTCACAGAAGTAAAGACGTTTCGATGTTTTTACGTTTAAATATTTAACGACAGTAGGATGATTTGATAGAGCAAGCATACAGCTTAGCCGATTTAGAATATTGATATTACAACGTCAAAATAAACAAAAGGGCCGAAGTCCATGCCCTGAGGTACGCCTTAAAATTATTGTTTAACTTAAAGATTATCAGCACGTAGACGAACTTAGTTATTTTATTCGGCTTCTTTAAAGTATATTTATTTATTACTTAATATATTTATGTACATCAAGGAAAAACCAAATAAGTATATTTCATAATGGGTCATTTGCCTAAAGTCGTACAAAAGTTAATTGAACTGGATTTTTTTTAAAAGATTGAGATCACTTGCTTAGGTTAAGGTTAGTCTTCAGGTGAGGTCATTTATCATTACGCTATGTTAATCGGTTTTAACTGGTTTTTTCGCTCAACTATAAATCAATACTTGCTTAAGTGATTGTTATAAAATAAACTGGTTTTTGGACCAGTCATTTTACCAAAGGTCTCGGGCTTTTACCTTTCGGTTGGTCTCGTAAAAAGTAAGTTCAGCGTTTCTTTTTAAGTGAAATTATGGCGGTAATACTATACTCACTTGATCAGAGGCATTTTAATCAACAGATAGATTTTTATCTTTTTAGCTTCATTTAAATTTTGTATTACTCACCACCTATTCTGGGGGACTATAAACATGGTTCAGTTAAGTATTTACGCTTCGTTAACGTAAATGTCAAACTGTACTTTTACTTTCAATTTGATTTGTTGTGATACTTATTGCTGTATGCCAATCTGTTCATATAATTAAACTTCTGTTACTGATTGACTGATAGACAACGCATAACCCAAGCCGCTGGGTCTAGAAATTTGACATTTATCATGTTACTCATGTGGCTTAGGGGTGCACTGAAAGAAGGTTTGCCTAAATTCCCGCGTTTAGTCACGACTAGACGAACGTATCTTGATCAAATTAAGGACGTCCTGGTAAAGGGTCAGGACAAGAGTACCCGAAACCGCCGAGCTTGCATGAAAGGAGTTATGAATGTGGATGAAGCAAAGGAAGTATGCAGGGAACGTGGCAAGTGGAAAGAGGTAGTCTCTGCCTACCCCTCCGGGAAAGAAGATTTTATGTATGTATGTATGTAGTCACGATTTTTTTTTCCTTTTTTCTCTTTATTTATTTACATATATCACGTGTGTGTGTAATGGAACGTGTTTGTACTACATACGTGAAATGGAGCGTGGCAGCCACATGGTGCATATGCAATATGCATGCCGAGGCCAAACATGGTCATGGCTTGTTATTGAAAGGACTTGGCCTTAGCGCGGAGGAATTATAGAAATACCGTGAAATTTATTAAAATGTTAGTAGTATGGTATAGGCTTACAAACTTGGCATGCTTTTTTAGGCGATGGCCTAGCAACATGTCACTATTTGAAGCCAAGTAGCTGAACGTGGCCATTCAGTCTTTTCAAAAATGCTGGCTCTGTCTACCCCGCAAGGGATATAGACGTGACTATATGTATGTATGTTTATTAAAATAAAATGTTTTGTTTGCTTAGTCGTAAGTGCTTGGAAGATATTTTTCAATTTTCCTTGTCTCACTGCTGGGGTAAGGGTCGTTCTGTTCGCTAAATAGGTTTGTCTAAGGCTATATTCTTCCTGTTTTTACCCCCGACGGATAAAGAGGAGGATTATAAGTTTGACGTGTCTGTGTGTCTTTGGCATTATAGCTCACCTACATTGGCCAAAAATGATTTATTATTTTGAAAAATATATTATTTAATTAACGAATGTCTGGTTATTATGTGTGTATGCTACGTTACGATCTCTCTTATCATTGCAAACCTTTGCTTGTAAAAAAATTAAATATATCTTTTCCTTGAGAGAAATCTTATAGTTATAAATTTACCTGTTGTAGCTTCGAAGATCAAAAATTTCACAGTAAATAAAATAAACCCGCTATAATTTTCGTCGAACTGTTTACAAACAAAGTTGGACTTTGTATATTTACGTCATTACTAAAAGTCATTAGATCGACATTCGTAATATTGAATGAACCATTATATAAAAACAAAATGAACCTTGGATTTTCATAGTCTTAAATCATTCACTGGGGTATTCCCAACGTACTTTGATTCTTGGTAATTAAGGCATTACCTAATGACATATCAAGAATAAAAAAATAATAATAAAGGAAGTATTTATTTTTTGGTTGCAAGTTTCTATATAATTTTGCATAAAAATCTGAATAATAAAACGATATTATTTCGAATTCGGTGGTTATTAGTTGTGCTTAAGTAAATATAGGTACTTAATACAAAACTAACAAAAATACTATATTGAATTTTATGCCTTTATAAATATTATTTTAGGACAGATCTTAATTAACTGTATTGTATACATGCGCTAATGAAGGTTTTCTGAATACTCCCGACGAGAATAAGTTGATAATAATAAATCTGAAAACACCTTAACATTGTCCTAAAATGAGTCACAGACTATATATACCTAATTCATATAACGTATTTGTAAATATTTTTATTTACAAAGACTGTTTTTCTCCTACTAATTACTATAATTATCAATAAAAAAAAAAACAAACTATAAACATGGCCGAATTTATAACAACTTTATTTTTTTATTTTTACTCTATGCCTATTTTTATACAGTGATTTTCCATTTATAAATTGAGCATACTAATGACACGGTCCGTTTGTTGCGTCAAAAAAAAAACGCAATAAGTATCAAAATATTCCAAAGCGGACATTCTTTTTTTAAATTTAATTTACGACTTAATTGAGCTCTTAGCCACTGGTGAACTTGATAGAAGCATTCTCTTCCAGTCAACCTGTAAGATATAAAATGTAATCAATGTATCAAATACGAGAAATTATATATTGCGACAACGGATGTCGTAAAAGGCGACTAAGGGATTGGCTTCTCTTAGGCGATGGGCTAGCAACCTATCACTATTTGAATTTCAATTCCATCATTTAGCCATACAGTTGAACGTGGCCTTCCAGTCTTTTCAAGACTTTTGGCTGTGTCTACTCCGCAAGGAATAAAGACGCGATAATATGAATGTATGAGACTTTTTCGGTTAGAGATTACACCTTTCCACTTGTCACTCTGTATTTTTCGCTTCATCCACATTCATAACATTTTTCATGCAAGCTAGTGGATTAAACAGAGATTGAATTATCAAACTGAAGTTCAATAACGGTTTCATTTCTAAAGGGCATACAAAACCATTTCCCATGAAGCGACTATTATTACTACGTCACAAACAGTGATATCAAATGACACAATCGCGTATTAATACCTGTGATTTACTGGTCAGTACTGATAACTAGGTCATTTCTACCTGCAAACTAGTTAGCACAAGGAAAATAAACATATAATATGTGAGGCTGTGGCATAATGTTTTTAGCTTTGCGTTGTTAGGACTAGTTCACAGCGAGGCGCGACGCTATAAATACGGAAAGATACGCTTTCCAATGCGTTAACGTTGATTTATTATTATGGAATAGAATAGATTTATTTTTAAATTGGATATATGACCAGCATAATAGCAATGTTACGAAGTGTCACGACGTATAAGGTTGCAGTTCCAACGAAAGCGTTGCCAAGGGCGACTTGTGCGATAAATAAATTAAAATAAAAAAGATCCGGTCCGGTTTCGTTGTTTCGCACGTAAATTGAAACATTACCTTTTGCGATACAGTCGCGTTGGAAAGTTTTCACGTGTCATATTATCTGTTTGTTTGGTAAGCTGTTAGGGGTGAGGTTCTTTTTTAGGCGATGGGCTAGCAACCTGTCACTATTTGAATCTCAATTCTATCATTAAGCCAAATAGCTGAACGTGGCCATTCAGTCTTTTCAAGGCTGTTGGCTCTGTCTACCCCGCAAGGGATGTAGACGTGACCATATGTATGTATGTAATTCAAAATCCATATTGAAATGATAGCAATTGTAAAGCGTCAAGATAGTGGTAGGTACCAGTAACAAAACTAACAGTAATTTGGTCACGTTGGGTAACGCAAGTCGTAATTACAATATTTATTGCGCGTCCTTGCATCATTTCAATGGGGTATTTTGGCGCGTACAATCAATGAAAACGCAATATAAATGCTAACAAAACAACTGTATGTATGTATGTAGGTATGAATGTTACTCTGCGTTCGCTGAAACGTCGCTATATGTTGCTTGATCGCTTCTTGTAAAGATACTATTTAGAAGTCATTGGATATCGCCCAGGCACAACTATTTTACACTAGAGGCCGCCCGCGACTTCGTCCGCGTGGAATCAATCTCGCGGGAACTCCGGGATAAAAAGTAGCCTATATGTTATTCTGGTTCTTCAGCTACCTACATACCAAATTTCATTGTAATCGGTTCAGCAGTTTTTGCGTGAAAGAGTAACAGCCAAACTGACATATTCACAAACTTACGCATTTACAATATTAGTAGGATATAAACGGGCATATTATCACGTCTTTATCCTTTACGGAGCGGACGGTCTTGAAAAATACGAGTAGGTATGAAAGGCCATAATCAGCTGTATGGCTTAATAATAAGATTTTTGTTGTGTTTGATCATTTTAAACCCCCGACGGAAAAAGAGGGATGTTATAAGTTTGAACTGTCAGTCTATCGGTGTTTTCTTAGCTCACAAACGGTTTCAATGCAGTTTTTTTTGGATTAAAGCTGATTTTGCTGCTGATAGAGAATACTGATGATCAGATAGAGGGTTCTTAGCTCAACCCACGGTGCAAAGAAGGTATGTGTTAAAAGTAAAATTTGTATAAGGTTTTTTTTTATTTATTTTTTAAATATAATATTATTAAAGGTACACTTCCGTTTAGCTTCAATATCTTTGTAGCAGTCTACTGGTACAAGATGGAGTAGACCCATTCTATTAAAGTGCCGGAAACCACACAGCATAACAGGAGATTTCAAAAAAACCAGACTTTACAATGCAAAACAAGATAGCGCAACGTCGCGCGTCGTCGCGAAGTTGAAGTGACGTAATGGAACGTCAACAAACGATTTTGCCGGGCGGTTATTCTGTATCTCGCAGTCGTATCGCGACTCGCCGATAAATCGTAAAGTTATGATTATGAGATTATTAAAAATTATTTATTAGAAATTATGAGACGTGTTGTTTAAGAACGTGTATGCCAGCTGCTAGTCTTCGTGCGGGAAAGTAAAAATAAAATCCTTGTGTTTCCTTTGAACAGGATATTAAAATCCATCTACATATTACGCATGAATAAATAACTTTATTCACACGATGGATACCTTTGTATTTATACATACATATAATCACGTCTATATCCCTTGCGGGGTAGACTGAGCCAACAATCTTCAAAAGACTGATAGGCAATACGTTCAGCTTTTTGGCTTGATGATAATATTGAGATTTAAATAGTGACAGGTTGCTGCTAGTCCATCGCCTAAAAGAAGAATCCCAAATAATAAGCCTATCCCTTAGTCGCCTTTTACGACACCCATGGGAAAGAGATGGAGTGGTACTATTCCTTTTTCTATTGGTGCTGGGAACCACACTTATTATGTATTAAAATGTATACGAATGCGTGACATGTTTATATGTATGTACTAGCTGTAGCCCGCGACTTCGTCCGCGTAACCCACACTAAAAATGACGAAGTTTCATACAAACTTGCAACCCCTATTTCACCCCCTTAGGAATAGAAATTCCAAAAATCCTTTCTTAGTGGATCCCTCATACTTAAAATCTACCTTCCTGCCAAATTTCATCTTTATTGGCTCAGTAGATTTCGAGATTTCGTGATTCCTAAGTGAGTGTTTTTCGCTTTTATATATATAGATTACTATGTATGTATGTACATTTTACGGAATCGGCCCGCCGTAAACCATGACACTTCTTGAGTCTCAGTCACTAATTAAATTCGCGCTAAATGCTCTGTTTCCACGAGGGGCTTACAATGTTTACTATTCAACGTCACTATAGCCCTATAATGCGACTTTTTGTAGTAAATAAACGTCTCACGCACGTTTTAAAGTAGACATAGAAATGGTAATTATATTGACAGTAGGGAGTTTTCAAGTGTGCTTCGTTCATCTCATTCATTCGTTCATATAACCACGTCTATATCCCTCGCGGGGTAGACAGAGCCAGCAGTCTTGAATGACTGACAGGCCACGTTCAGCTGTTAGGCTTAATTATAGAATTGAGATTCAAATAGTGACAGATTGCTCGTCGATCGCCTAAAAAGGAATCCCAAGTTAGTAAACCTATTCCTTAGTCGCCTTTTACAACATCCATGGGAAAGAGATGGAGTGGTCCTATTCTTTTTTGGCATTGCTGCCGGGAACCACACGGCAATATGGTATAGATAACGCGAAATATAACATTTGTAACGTTATTTATGACGCCCTCTGACGTAAGTTCACCACAACTGATTTTTAGGGCAAAAAAGTCGCATGAAAAGTGACTCCGTTCACAATTAAACCCGCTTGCCAAGGTCAGGGTTTCATTAACTTTTTTTTTCCACTAACAGACAACAGACTAAACCAGGTTTTTGTCTCGAGATTAACGGGCGACCTTCGCCCGCTGTTATTTTCTTATTTTATTTCATAGAACTTGGAAATTAATTTTTATATTGCTGCCACACTGCATTTTTAAAGGTCCAGCTTAGTGATTGTTTTGGTTATTTTGTTCAGATGATTTCTTGATGTAACTTTAATTACGATTTATACATACTTATAGTTACGTTTATATGCTTTGTGGGGCAGACAGAGCTGAAAGTAGAAGCCTAGAAAAGACTGAAAGGCCCGTTAAGACACTTCAGATTCTACTTGAAGGTCTTCACAAAGTCTCAATTCCATCTTAAAGCCATACGTCTTAACCTGGCCCTTCAGTCTTTTCGAGACTGTTGGCTCTGACTACCCCGCAAAGGATATAGACGTGACTATATATATATGTATATCTTAACCGTATGACCATTATAAAAGCTAATAACCATTAAGATTTACGATTATGATTTTATATTTGCGAGTAACACGAAATTTTTTTCCTCATAATTTTAGGCCATGGATATCAACTATTGCAATTTTATTTCTACGTGCTCGTCTGAATACTAATATTTAAAAAAAATGGCGTTAAGATTCTGGCCGTTGATAAATTTAGTTGGATATATACTTGAGTTTAGTTTTAAATATTTGTGTCAAAATATATTTTTTTTTATTGGAACAATCTAGCTTATTTAAAATAAAAACAAGCGCTTATCGATCTAAGGTCCCTAACTAATTTGTACAAGCTACATATATTTTGTCAATGGAGTACACTCAATAGCATGTCAATAAATAAATATGATATAAATTTTATAACCTTAACCATCGTATTTCAAATAACACGCAAATGGAGTTGCAGGCGTCAATATATATTAAATTCTCGTGTCACAATGTTTGTCTCCGTAGGTACTCCTCCGAAACGGCTTTACCGATTTTAACCAAATTTTGCATGCATATTCAGTAGGTCTGAGAATCGGCTAACATCTATTTCCCTTAGTGATAAGGATGGTCCACCTTAAAAATTGTTAATATGGCAAAACAACGTTTGCCGGGACAGCTAGTAATATATAAAACAATGCCTCTTTCCCAGAGACTCAAGCAAAGACCACATCTTTCCACTTGCCACGATCCCTGCATACTTCCTACGCTTCGTCCACTTTTATCATCCGTTAAGTTTCAAGATGCCGTGTGGTTCCCGGCACCAATACAAAAAAGAATAGGACCACTTCATCTTTTTCCCATGGATGTAAAAGGCGACTAAGGGATAGGCTTACAAACTTGGGATACTTTTTTAAGCGATGGACCAGCGACCTGTCACTAGTTGAATCTCAATTCTATCATTAAGCCAAATAGCTGAACGTGGCCATTGAGTCTTTCAAGACTGTTGGCTCTGTCTACCCCGCAAGGGATATAGACGTGACCATATGTATGTATGTATGTCAGTTTAAATAATGCGGATAATTTTTAATTAGTTTAGCGACGACTGGCTTTGCGCAAACAACATGTCAAGTCGTGTCAGTCTGTCCCGTTGGTTCTGTTTAGAGGCTAATTGTGGATCAATCCTGGAGGTCAATGCGCTTAAGTTCATTGCCGTTTTAATAATATTATTAAAAACATATGTAAAATTCAAAATTTTTATTCATTATTATATAGGATACTTCATATCGCTTAATAATTGTCAAAACGTATGGTTTAACAACATTGGTTGACGTCAAATAAATTACTTAGCTAAGTTTACTGCCGCTTCCAAGACGTCAGTGCAGAAGATGCGGTAACAAACTGCAACATTTTCTTCAACAACGTCAACTTCACAATATCAATTAAACTTAGAATAGAATGTGGACGAGAGAATACATTGTACAGTGTAAATGGTGCCGTGTGGTTCCCGGCACTAATAGAAAAAGTATAGGATCACTTCCACTTTTCTATGGATGTTGTAAAAAGCGACTAAGGGATTGTAGGCTTATAAACTTGAGATTCTCTATTTAAGGCGATGGGCTAGCAACCTATCACTATTTGAATCTCAATTCTATCATTAAGCCAAATAGCTGGACGTGGCCTGCCGGTCTCTTCAGGACTGTTGGCCCTGTCTACCCCGCAAGGGATACAGACGTTCTATATGTATGTATGTATGAATCCTAAACCCTTAGGACTTTCTATGCTTTGTTTTTCCTTGATGTCGTTAAAGGCTACTAAGGGAGGCTAATAAACTTGGGATTCTTTTGGCTATGGGCTAGCAACCTGTCACTATTTGAATCTCAATTCCATCAATGCTGTTGAATGCGGCCTTTCAGTCTTGGCGAGACTACTGGCTTTGTTTCTCCGTAAGGGATGGAGACGTGATTATTGTATATATCCTTTATTGTAACTATTAATCGCTTCTTAAACAATTCTGCTACTATAATTGTATTTTTGGTCAATCCAAATTACAATAAGTATAAATAACAACATACTATGTAGTTTCCCGACTTCTAAAATTACTCCACCTATTAGACATGTGTTTTTATCGTAATGATGATGAGATTTTAAGTAACATACAAATACACACCTTCTGGTATAATAATTTTGTTAATACAGCCTAAATTTTTCGACTCAAAATAGCATATTTTTGGTCCTGAAATTCTAACTAGAGCCCCGAGGCGTAGTTTGTATTTTATATAATGAAACAAATAAAAAAGAAAAGATGTTTATTTGGTACATTATAATATAAAACGGCTACGGGCTAGCAATCTGTCCCTTTATATGAATCTCAATTCTATCAGTAAGCCAAACAGCTGAACGTGGCCTATCAGTATTTTCAAGACTGTTGGCTCTGTCTACCCCGCAAGGGATATAGACGTGATTATATGTATGTATGTAAATTATATCTTCTGCCATGGCGTCGACATATTTACTGTGTCTTATAAAATGCAGATTTTATGTTTTATATTCTTTAACGCATACTCACATAGCTTCACCTCTAATTAAGTGTAATATATTTCCTCTATTATGTAACTTGACATAATTATCCTCTTTCTTGTAAGGAAAAGGCATCTTGATGACTTGTCTGTGTGTATATCTTTAAAATATGTTTTATACTAGCTTATATTATAACAGCAGCTTTGTCCGCGCGAATTGAGTGCCACTTACAAAAGAAAACAGGTCTTTCGCAAATCCCACGGGATCTATAGTTTTTACCGGGATGAAAAGTACCCTACGTCCTACAGATAACTATATATTATACTTCTACACTATTAGACTACAATATATAATCTTTATTTTATTTTCTCGACCTCCGAGTCGGTTTCTTCGAACGAATTCCCGTCCTGAAGCCTTCAGGAAGAGGGAGATTCGACGTCCCCTTCAATAAACATACTGTTCCCTAAAACTTTACTCAACAAAGCGACTGTGTGTAGTGCTGCTTGTTTCTGCATTATAGTGGTGCTATATATTATACTTCTATATATTATAGTACTTTATATTCAGCATGGGGGGTTAAGCTAAGAACATACATACATAAAATCACGCCTCTTTCCCGGAGGGGTAGGCAGATATACCTCTTTCCACTTGCGACGATCTCTGCATACTTCCTTCGCTTCATCCACATTCATAACTCTCTTCATGCAAGCTGGGCGGTTTCGGGTACTTTTGACCTGACCCTTTACCAGGACGTCCTTAATTTGATCAAGATACGCTAAGCTAAGAACACTCGCACGTTAGTGGGAATCTGCGTGTAAAAACCTGACTCGCCCAGTCTAGAATCCATAGAGGTGAGGATGCAACCGGGCCTTAAGCCAGGAGGAAGAAGGGTGATTGAGGGAAACAAATAAAAAAAACAAATATCACCCAGAAACCTCTCAGTATCTGAATTTCAATTCCAATGAATTGATGAAATTCATTCAGTTGAACGTGGCTTTTCTCTTGAGAATATTTACTTAGCTTACATATCTCGCAAGGTATTAAGACTTGATATACGCACGTTCATACATATAAATCCACTTATATCTTAGTCTACTTATATTTTACCACTAGCAACAATCATTGCATACTTCTTTCGCTTCATCTACAATTATAACTCTCTTCGTGCAAATTCGTCGGTTTAAGGTATTTTTGACCTAACCTTTCCATTTAACTATCTACCGCCAAATAACTAGTTAAAATACAACATACGTTTGCAGATTAGCGGTACAGTCAGTCATAATAAATCGTCGAAAGCTGTCCAGTTGCCCATGACGAGTATGAGCCACCAAACATTATAAGGGTACGCTTACATTGGAGCGAGAAGCGGCATTATGAATAAATAAAAACATGACAACAAAATTTTAACTTACACGTGCCACACGGATTTTTCTACGTAAATTTTGAAAAATTGACAAGAATTTGAGACTATTGAGTAAATTTAAAAATTAAAAACAAAACACTGGGTTTCGTACCTAAAAGGTGAAAACGTGACCCTATTACTGAGCCTCCAGTGTCTGTTTTCCGACAGCGCCATCTAATTAATTTATTTGAACTTATTAGAAGCGGCCATGTAACGTGGTATGTATTGACCGTGTTGTAAAGCTTGTAGCTGCATAAAATCCCTGCCTCTAATGTGTATGTACACGGTCTTACTTGGTAACTCTGACTGGGTGTTCGCACGCTGATAACTTTCGACGGCCTTGATCCAACTGTCAAACGGTTACGAAATGATCAGGTTGTTATTACAATTCGGGTATGACTCGTCGCATAGCACCTGCGAGTTTACTGTCAATAACCAAACCTTAAACAATTAATAAATAAGCAGTGTTTTGTTAGGAGAAAGAAGAGGCGGGCCAAAATACGTACCTTGTGGTGCACCAAAATTTGGTGTAACAAAATTATGTTTTTTTTAAATGTATTTTTTTCATCTTGCATGTATAGTCTTTTAATAAGATTCAATTTGCTATACTCATAAACCGATAAACGTTAAATTGTCGGGGCTTCGTTGCCGTGAGACTTTCCAGAAAACAGTGGCAAGTATGTTTACCTTCGGGTAATTCACGATACTCATACAAAATTTCAATAACGTTCCCGCGTTCTTATTAAAAGACACACATACTTCCACATTTATAGTATGATTGTATGTTTCGTGCACAACTTCATAATATTCCTTTCACATGTTTCAGATTTTTAAAGGACCTTAGTTATATTAAACTCCACGCAAACTGAAGTTATAAATAAAACTGGCTACTTATTAGCATTTTAACAGTTTACTTGACAGTGCTCTTGTATACTCATTAGTAGCTCATTAAAATGTACACATTAGTGAGACACTTTATGTGTAGGATTCTCACGACTTCCTACTAACGTAACTCGCAGATGTAGCCGTAAAATCTGTAATAACTTGAAAAAACATTGTAGTTGCATAAGTTAACTGTTACAATGTTCGGAATTATTGTTTGCCTTTTGAAAAATATCACGAGAAAACGATTTGATGTTGTATTTATATCGTTAATGACAAAAACTTTATTCGTCTTTCCCTCAGGTCTTCAATCTGTTTGGGAAAAATCCCGAATAGTAACAAAAACTGCGCAGGTGTAGCTGCGTAAATCTCAAATTTTCATTATTTAATGGAGTTATTCCGGTCTCATACTCTACCCTAGTGAACTGTTTTATTATATTTTTTCAGAATGGAATAGGTTCTGATCCCCGTTCCTACTGAACAGGATCAGATGGGACAAAAGTAATAATTATGAAAAGTGAATCCGTTTGGGAGATCAGACTAGAATAACTAATTTGATGCTGTTTTACAATAAGATGATAACAATATTTTTTAGAGACAAATTGATCTTCAATTAGTAGTGTGACTTGCTCTTAATGAGAAATAGAAAAAAATAGCTAAGGGACAAAAAGTAGAAGGTAAATGAGAAACAGGGGAAAAAACTATGCATGAAAACAATGACGCAGTACCAACCTTAAATGTTAATTTTACGGTAGAATACGATCGTTATAACACTGAAGGATGTGTTAATTCAACTAATTGCATTTTTATGTCACTTCATTAGTGAACGGTCGTGGCAAAAATTAACACCGAGTTAAACGACCGATAAACATTGTAATTAGTAATAATTTGACGATAACGTTCCATATTTTACTATAATATAACAAAAGCCAAAGAATCCTAGTAATTTGTATGGACCTATTATTTTGAATTTAACAAGACACACAACAGCACTTGAAAGATTTTTTGACTATTTATCAGAAAAATATCAATTAAAATTGACAACATAGCAGATTCAACTTAATGATTTAGTTATGATGTTGTTGATTTTACCCAAAATGGTTCACACCAAATCAATGTACTGGTATTTTTATAACAAAATTCGCGAATGTTGCCCATGCGTAACTGATTTCATAGATAGACTTGGCAAATCGTATCGTTTAACAAATTTCACCATGGTTCATTCAAAAAACTTTAATTATATATGGTAATGGAAATGTAGTAGTATTATAATGAAAATAATATAGAATAACTCGTTTGTTCAGAAGGTAGAATTGATAAAGTTTAATCAATCGACTGTAATAAAGTAAAAAAAATTATATGAATGACACACTAAGTTAGACTCTCCCTTTCGCACGTGCCAAGGTTCATTTATTACCTCCTATGAGTCACCAAAACACGGACACTTTAATTGCGGACTGGTAGTTGGGTTCAAGATACCATCCACACCAATCATGTTCCAAAATGGCTAACGTTCCCTGCGGAGACAGACAGGAGTTTCTTCGTGTAAAATTCTAAAAGGATGAATCCAGGTCTAAAACCGACAGGATGGGAATGAATACTATCCATCCAGTTTGGACCACCATTCGATCATATTTTTCTGACTATAGTATTTTTAATACATAAAAACTTTATCGTTGACGATTTGTGTTAATACGAGTATAATTTTGTTTCCGATGGTGGTCTTAAAAACTGTAATATTTATTTTTCATTACTTTCCCTTTTCAAAATATCAATCTGTTATCTAAGCTGACCTTCTACATTTGCCGCCTTACATTCGTTTGGTTTAATATCTGTATCATCAGTTCTGCCATAACAATTAGTCTTTTCGATATTCCGACCATTATTACTCATTGTGTGAATAACCTTGGTCGTGACAATATTGGGGAAAAAATATTACCGTGCTGAGACTCTGAAGTGTGCAAGGTATCGATAAATCGTTTTTAAACACAATAAGTGAATTTAATGTAGGTTTCTATATTTTAATAAGTACAAGTTTTATGACATGTCCATTTTTCTGTTGCAACCTGTAATTATTTTTATTATTAATCTTTATTTTTTTGGAAATAATTACTGACTTTGTATACAAAGTTTTATTCAGATCTCAAATATATATTATTGACAATAAGGCATACATTTCAGGTAACATTTTGTCTTCGCTTATAAACATTGTGGCAAAAACAGTCCTGATGGGTAAACGTAAAGAATTATTTTCCTCATTGTGCAAATAAAATTTCGTTACATATCTCGTTATCATTATTAAAATTTGTACTATATTTTGGGATCATAGCAACACGCGGAAACAATGATTTAGCATCGTTCGTAAACAATAAACTGTAAATGGAGCGAGAACATCGCTTTTTATAATAATTGGGCAAAATGAGGTCTCTTCGACCTTACTTTTTGTTGCTTTCAGCTAATTTTTCCATACTCAAGGATGGTACGAGTATTATAGTAGTATGGCATTTCGGTTAAATATAAGCAGCCTATTTTTTACTAATGAATTGGTTAAATTTAACTTATTGCAGTCACATTTTTATCGTATCATTGTTAATATAAAAGTAGCGCCAATAAATGAAAAGAAGAATGGTAATAAGCTGTGTTGATACGGACACATCATGAGAAGAGAGGAAGGTCATGTTACTAAAAGAGCCTGTAACTATGGAAGCGGAAATAAATAGGGGAAGACTTTGGGTCTTCCCCTATTTCTTAAACCTTAACCTTGTTAAGAATATATGACAGGAATCTTCAAAAAAAAGTGTTATAACATTACGATATTTTACAATGTGTTAATTAATATTGTTGGTTTGACTTTGTGAGGAAATTGTTTAATGCAGATCACCCGCATTTTGATAAACGCAATCGTATTTTTTAATATTGCATAACATGTAACCTTTTTTATTAAGCTAAGTATCATGATCCTTTATTTTATCAATCGTTAAGTTCGTCGGTTTATTTACTAGGATAGTCATAGTCAGTTCATCTTATTTCTAATTTTATAGTCGATTGCGTCGAACGTGCCCGAATCAGTTTTTTGTGGTTTGGATGAATTTTCACATTATTTTGTATCCTTATCATCTCTTTCTCTAATTCTATTTTCATCATCGCCACCAGATGATGAGTTGTCCTTGATAACGTTCTTTTACCACGTTTTATCGTACTAGTTTCATTCCCTGACACTATGACAGATCGTCTCAGCCTCCTAGATAAGATACGAGCCACTTCAGATACAATATTTCTGACACTATTTCAGGCATGGCAACGCATTTTCTATATCTATTGCGAGAAATCTTTGTTGCTTTCGTCAGTTCATGACTCTGCAATTTATCAGAAGGTACAGATTTAGAATACCAGATATTTAGACATTTCTGTCGTTTTAAATATTTTTCCTTACTTTCAAGTTATCTTCAATCCGAGGTTTACATAAACTTTTATCTCTGAAAGCAATAAAAAGATACAGAATTATATTAAAAAAAGGTCATGAATGTAATGCTTCCGACGTCATCTGCCACGTCGCGCTTAAGACGTGGAATAGGAAAAGTATAATTTAAGATAAGTAGGTACATATTTGAGTCATAGATGTTTCTTTAATATTGCTATTTTTCATTTTCAACATTTTTTCCAGATTTGATTTCTTGATTTTTAATTACTATAACAAATTTATTCTATGTTTAATTTTTTTTTTGTAATTTTGTTCTAATTACTTCTTCATCAAGTGCACTTAGATTTTGATTAATTGTTATAATTAATTATTTTTAATTTTCCATCGTCATAGTTTTCGTTTTAACCTAAAACTTGGTATGTAACAAAGTTATTTGCAGCTCTAAATTGAGCTGCAAATAACTGTGTTTGTTCTAATTGTATCTTCATCTAATGCATATAAAATTTCTTCCAATAGAACACTGGTAGTTGTAGATCCTAGTACTCTTACTACGATCCGTGATCACATATTTATCGCGTCTGTCGTGACTGTATTGAATATAAAGTGCCTGATGTTGTCCTAAAATGTTATGATGAGCACCGCGTTCCAATTTGATAGTTTGGTCCAGTAAATTTCAAGGTTAAGATTTTCGTATAAAAAAACGTGGTTGGTTATTGTAACCTATAAAACTATACAAAGTTATATTGAATAACTTGAGTACGTAAATTAAAAATGCCATTAGTTGCAGTTCCCGAGGGAATTTCATAAAATCTTCTGTTTATCTTCTTATCTTCTCTTTCTATAATTCTGTTTCCATAATCTACATCAAAATCTTTTTATTTTGGTTCACTGGAAGTAATCCCGATTGGGATAAGTCCGCAATGTACATATTCTTCTATATTCAATGACTGTTCTTTTTTTGCTACATTTATTTTTATGTGCAATAAAGTGTTTATAAACAAACAAACAAAATTACCGAGTTGTCCTTGATAACGTGCTTCTACCACGTTTTATCCTACTACATCTATACCCTGACACTTTGACAGATCTTGTCAGCCTCCCAGATGGTGCACCCGTAGACCACATAAAGAAGCCAAATTTCTAGTATTTGGACCGAGATTGGGATGTATGTTGTTTGTCAATAAGTCAATCATTGCGTGTAAAATAATTGTATATTTTACTATACCGAGTTGCCAAGGTTCATAAATTGTCTAAATTTAAGACAAAAACCAAGTCCCGGAAACCTACATTTAAAAAATAAATATACACTTATAAACACACAACTTTCCATAATTTTAAAAGCTATTGTGGCATCAAATATTTTGCAACTAGTGCTGACTGAATTGTCATGAAAATCGTGTGCGACCAATTTGTTTAAATTTGAAACCAAGGATGCGACGGAGGTCGGAGTTTCAACAATTTTTGGATAATTTAAGGATCCCCTCACGTTTTCTTACATAATTACAGTTCCTTGGATCTAGTAGGAAGTATTTCAGCGCATTCATATAGTTGTGATATCGGATGAAATTCTTTCGTTTTCAATAATGATTCTAAATCCTTTTCTTTTATATTTAATTTCATTCGTCAAGATTTGATTGCGAAATCGTAACCTATCATTAAATTTTGAATTAAGTCTTTTCGATAACACGATACGGGAACTATGATTGTTTATTGAATTCGTGATTATTTCATACGTTTATTCCACGATGCGATGGTTGATGATATTATTAATGCAATAACATTAACCCATACTTAATCTCTGGCGTCTTGTAAAGTCACAAGACTAGATATTTTACAGACAGTGTCTGATCGCTAGTCTAATGTCAATCCCTAATAATAAATCCATTCCCTTAATCGACTTTTAAATTCTGTGCGGGAAGAGAGGCAGCTTGTAATTGAACCGTTTCAATTATACAAATCGTTGCAATGGAATATAATGAATCAACAGAATATCATCTTGCAATAAACAGGTGTTGTGTCGGATTTCGGTTTATTATATTATCATAAAATCTAGTTACATCTTCATTTTCAATGTTGTAAATGAGTCAACCCATAAAGAATTTCGTTCTGACCTTAGTATTTACATACATATAATCATGCCTACACCCCTCACGACGTAGACAGAGCCAACAGTCCTAGCATTTATTTACTGGTTGTCTTGGTGAAGCTGTGTGGTTACTGACTTGGTAGAAACGATCACAGCAGCTTCTTATAGATGCTCTATAAAAGACTGAAAATATTGTCAACTGACATGGTAACTGTGTGTCGTGAGAAATAGTGCGTCTAAAACTGTGATACATACATACATACATATGATCACGTCTATATCCATTGCGGGGTAGACAGAGCCAACAGTCTTAAAAAGACTGAATGGCCACGTTCAGCTATTTGGCTTAATGATAGAACCGAGATTCAAATAGTGACAGGTTGCTAGTCCATCGCCTAAAAGAGGAGGCTTATAAACTTAAAACTGTGATGGCTAATCTAAAATAAACTTATCGATAGTTTTTATACAACAGACAAACACACATGTGAACTTAATAGTGTTTTGAGAATCAAAAATGGTCCTACAGAGTGTCCAATTAAAATTTTACATCAATAACATGATTGTCATTGTTCATACTTACAGTTTGTTTGTGTGTGTGTGCCGTGTGGTTCCCGGAGCCAATAGAAAAAAGACCACTGCATCTCTTGTCTATTGATGTCGTAAACGGCGACTAAGGGATAGGCAACCGGTCACTATTTGAATTCTATAATTAAGCCAAAAAACTAAACGTGACCTATCACATTAATTAATAGCTATTTCTATTGTACTAGCTGTGCCCGCGACTTCGTCCGCATGGAATAGTTATTTTGGGCATCATTGAAGCCCTCAAGGATGAATAATTTTCCCCTAATTTTTTTATATTCTCCATTATTTCTTCGCTCCTAATAATTGCAGCGTAATGTTATATAGCTTAAAGCCTTCCTTGATAAATGGTCTTTTCAACACAAAAAGATTTTTCAATTCGAACCAGTAGTTCCTGAGATTAGCGCGTTCAAACAAACAAACTCTTCAGCTTTATAATTTACCCGAAAGCTTAGGGAAGCCCGTAAATGTGAACTCAGAAATGCGAAAACGCCCATTTTACGTCACAAAGAGATAAAGCAAATGAGTGGATGACATCTGTCGATGAATAATTAGCATCCATCCTTTAAAGATAGTCTTAATGGAAATGATAAATGTAATGAGTATGACACACAAACTGTACATACACATACATATAATCACGTATATATCCCTTGCGGGGTAGACAGAACCAACAGTCTAAGACTGATAGGCCACGTTTAGTTGTTTGACTCAATTATAGAATTCAAATAGTGACAGGTTGCCTATCCCTAAGTCGCCTTTTACAACATCCACGGGAAAAGAGATGGAGTGATCCTATTCTTTTTTCTATTGATGCCGGGAACCACACGACACGGCATCAGAAAATACCAAAAACAATATATGATAAAAAGATATCAGCGTTATCTTTAAACATATAGGCATTTACAACACGCATGATGTATATCATGCTTATTCTTGCAGTCCTTGAGTTTTCACCTCAATTTTACTTACAATTAAGTACACTGTGTTAAGATGCTTGTTTTGTCATTAATGTTTTACAGAAATATACATTTCTATTATTTACTAGCTGTGTCCGCGACTTCCGCGTGGAATAGTTGTTTTGGGCATCATTAAAGCCCTAAAGGATGAATAATTATCCCCTTTTTTTTTTCATTTTCCATTTCAATTATTTCTTCGCTCCTTATAGTTACAGAGTTACAGCGTGATATTATATAGCCTAAAGCCTTCCTCGATAAATGGTCTATTCAACGCAAAAAGAATTTTTCAATTCGAACCAGTAGTTCTTGAGATTAGCGCGTTCAAACACAGCAAAAATAACTCTTCTGCTTTATAATATTAGTATAGATATCTCTTTGTAGCATCTGTGTAGTTCTGACTATACTACTACTATACTATATTTAATAACTATTCCACGCGGACGAAGTCGCGGGCACAGCTAGTCTTAAATAAGAAGGAAATTTGTAACAACATATTAATAAATAGGAAAGCTTTTGGAATTGTTGTAACAATCGAGTCACTCATACTCAACATCATAGTTTTCAACGTCACAAACATTTACAGATACTTGCTCCTTTTTCTAGAATTTTTTTTTTACATTCGGCTTCCGAATTTTTAGTACAAGGTTAGATAAGCTAGCGCCAGTAGGAATCGGGTGTGTCGCTAGTTAAGATAAAAAAAATAATCTATCGTAAATAATTTTCCACTGCAAATCTTATCGCGTTAGAATCAGAACTACACCCATTCAGTTTTATAATCCACTGCAATGCGAAAGCGTGTTGATCACTTAAATTTTGTAGTAAAATCTGAGCAATAATTAAATTTACGATAAATTTTGCATTATCATTTTTAAGAGCTTCTTTTTTTTTTCAAAATTTGAAAACAGAAATCGTGTGTTCCACGCCTGACGCCTGGCCGGCGACTGTCTTGCTACGTCTTTTATCACTGGCTTTATTTGTATTTTTTTTCCATGATAATACTCCATAGTAATCAGTCTGAGCCGTTGAGTTGACGTGGACTGACGTAAGGCGTGCAATAGTGTGTTAGTTGTAGTGCTCGAGTCGATATTGTTATTGTAAGTAGCATATTGTGCGTATAGGTTTTCAAAATCATCACGATCATTTTTATTGCCATCAATTTCTATGTTTAAAAGTTTATTATTGTTTATGTAATAACAATACAAATTTAAGATCTCTTAAAATTGATCATTTAGTTCTTGCATTCAGTAAAACCGCTATTTTATTGAACGTTCCCATTGTCTTCTCAGCGTGTAGTTTTTATGGCAAGTTTTTCTATTACTTTTTGTAGTATTCATTGAATGGATATGAGGGAGGTACTATGAAAAGTTCTTATGATAATGCAAGTGGATATATCAACGTAACGAGTGATATTTTTTGCTAACAAACATATGTACGTCAAAAATTGGCACACATTTTATGCACAGATTTGGAAATTTTTTTATCGAGCAAGTTATCAATCATATTCAAAGACGTTTTCTTTGGATTTTATGTTCCTTAAGACAATTCTGTATACTTTTATTTATATACGAGGGTTATTACCTATAAAATGATATAGTCAACGCAGGAAGACATTTTTAACCATCTCAGCTTCAAAAATCAATATTGGAAGGCCATATCCAATATGGCCTTCCAAAAATCTAGATCTTTACCGGTCTCAATAGCTTTTTTTTATATAACCGTGAAAAATTATGTCACGATCATGAATTCGAAGTGAAACAGTTTTCCGCATCCTAATTACAGAGATTAAAGTGAATTAGTGATTATTATGTCAGTGAGTATTATTGTTTGAGTTAGTAACTGTCTTATCATCATTAAATAGTGTAAAACATTCGGTTTCAGTTGTGTTATGATTTTGGATTGTTGTGGAGCCACTTATAGTAAGGTTATTTTAGTTAGTTTTTGGTTTTTTTTTTTATTTTATTTAATATTGGATAAGGCATTTGAATTCCATCTCGCCTGATGGTAAGTGACGACGAAGACGAAGATCTTACACGCGTGTCCAAGTGATATGTACTTGTCTGACGATTTAGTTGGTGTAAAAGAGATTTAATTAAGTTGGTTAAATAATCCTGACATATTGTTGTAAGGTTTGATTATTATATATATAATTATTTATTTTTGGAATAGTTTCGTTCCTATTTTCATTGATATCAGTCTACCTTTTTATAAAAGTATATCTTCTATTTTTTTCTATTTTTAATACATACATACATATAGTCAGGTACATATCCCTTACGAGGACAGAGCCAACAGTCTTGAAAAAACTGATAGGCTACGTTCAGCTTAATGATAGAATTGAGATTCAAATAGTGACAGGCCACTGGTCCGTCGCCTAAAAGAAGAATCCCAAGTTGATAAGCCTATCCCTTAGTCGCCTTTTTCTATCTTTTAATATAACTATATTGTCACATGGATGAATCTTGTTGAAGGATGAAACATTCATTTAGAAAATTGACTACTCGTACTTCGTTATTGCCCACCGTGTCTCTGACGCAAATTGTGTCATATGGGACAGGACTATTTTGGGTGTGTCTCTTTTGTTGAAATATTCCACAGGGATCATACAAACAGGATACAACTAATTTGTTTGATATCGGCTACAGTATGTCCAGGCGCCTGAAAATCGATGATCTTTTCAAAGACAGACTCTTTTAAAACAAACTCTTCAATCGATTGTTCGTTTGAATGTAATTTTTTATTCTAATTACACTGATCGGAGTTAAGATTAAGACTTCTGCTTTTCCTATACCTACATATCATCAAAGAGCTAATAGTTTATCATTATTAAACTCGGTGTCAGTAAAAGAAACATTTCAAATCATAATAAGTATTAGTAATATCTTGGAGTCTGATAGGTGTAAAATTGAGAGACAGGATAAGGAACAGCGTGATAAGGGAATGTTGTGATGTGAAAGAAGATGTAGTGACAGGAATAGAAAAGGGAATGCTTAGATGGTTTAGTCATGTTGAGAGGATAAATGAAAGCAGGTTGACTAACCAAATATACAAAGGAAGTGTAAATGGGACTGTTGGTGTAGGAAGGCCTAGACAAACGTACCTTGATCAAATCGGAGACGTTCTAGCAAAAGGTCTGGTCAAGTGTACCCGAAACCGATGAGCTTGCATGAAGAGAGTTATGAATGTGGATAAAGCGAAAGAAGTATGCAGGCAAGTGGAAAGATGTGGTCTGCGCTTACCCCTCCGGGAAAGAGGCGTGATTTATGTAGGTATGTATGTATGTAACATATTTTATATGGAACTTGAAAAAGAAAGAGAGAGTTTAAATAACTATCATCATTCCGCTACTACGCCAATGTCCTGTCCTTCGCCAATGTAAAATAACTAGTAAATATTCAAAGACCGTGCCAGAGTGCTGCCATTTTAAATAATTTGTGAGAATTTGTGCGTCACTTAGTCACAGTTTTGTAGAACAAATCGCCACTATTATGGACACTGTAGACGCCAGTTTAACGCCATTGTGCTTATATGATGTAACTACGCCTCTTAATATTTAAGCCGGAGTTTGGTAATTACTCTAAATGTCTAAGTAAATATTCAAATTTTACAACAAAAAATATATAGAAATTGTTGTCAGAATCTTGCTTCGTGGAGCATACATACATACATAAAATCACGCCTCTTTCCCGGAGGGTTAGGCAGAGACTATATCTTTCCACTTGCCACGATCTCTGCATACTTCCTTCGCTTCATCCACATTCATCTCTCTTCATGCAAGCTCGGCGGTTTCGGGTACTCTTGAAGCATAATTACATTGAATATTAATATTAGTAAAACAAAGGTTGTTAGAGGTGGTAAACCACCAGTTGGTACCCAATCCGAGATCATGCTCTTGACAGCCTCTGTGGCGCAGCGGTAGTGCGCATGTCTGTGACACCGGAGGTCACGGGTTCGAATCCCGGTCAGGGCATGATGAGGAACGCACTTTCTCTGATTGGTCTAGGTCTTGGATGTTTATCTATATATAAGTATTTATTATAGAATATAGTATCGTTTGGTTAGTATCTCGTAACACAAGTTTCGAACTTACTTCGAGGCTAATTCAGACTGTGTAATTTGTCCTGTATATATTTATTATTATTTTTTAATGCTCCTAAGTGATTCGGGGTGCTTATTAGCAACCGGGACAAAGGCCAGGAGAATGAAGATTAAAATTAATAAGACAAATAACTTATTATTAACGCAAGTTATACTTTATTTAATGTTGCCCAAATTATTATTTATTATCTCTTGGAATAAAATTGTTATGGTCGTACCGAATTTCCATCAAACAATACCTAGTTGCAAAAACATATTTGAATTTTTCACCTGCATTTAAGAAATCAGTTTGATAACCAATCAGTGCCTCAAAATGAAAAGGAAAATCAAGTAGGTACTGACTGGAATTCTAGTCTAGATAAAGAGATGTTTGTTACCTTGGAATCACGCTGTAACCATCTATCATTTTTGACGGCTCGGTTAAGATTAGGCAGTAACTATTTCTTATCATCGCTCTGTTAAAATTAAGTTTAGACTTTTATTTTAGGAATAAATGGATAATTCTTAAATTTTAGGCGATGTGCTAGCAACCTGTCACTATTTGAATCTCAATTCTATCATTAAGCCAAATAGCTTAGCGTGGATATTCAGTCTTCAAGACTGCTGGCTCTGTCTACCCCGCAAGGGATATAGACGTGACCATATGTATGTGTGTATTAATGGATAATTTTAACATGTTTTTGTCTTCGCCCTTTGCCGTTACACGGCCTTGCTTATCACACGGTGCCAGGAACGCCTTCTCAAGACCAAAAACTCATGACATGACATTCATCAGAGAAGCAAGTTTAGTTCAAATATTCCATAAAATAAATTTTGTCAAAAATATCAAGGTGAACACAATAGTTTTGAAATCGAATAAGTTAATTAAACTATGTAAAAAAAAGAAAAAAAATGCTCGGAAGAAATCTATAGACTTGTTTATATGATATGTTATTCACCTTAGCTCTTATTTGGTCAGTTCATCTGGTAGGTATGATATGAAGATAATCTTTTTTTAGTGTTTTGGACATTACTATTAACCGAATATGTTTCAGTTCAAACATACTCGTATGTTCTTGTTGTAATTCGGACCATACTTTATCACTGATAACAACTTAAAATTTAATATCACGGTCTGTCACGATATCCTCAGTGATTGTTTTGATAAATCGATAAAATGTCACCTCGAATAGATTTGACAGACCAGTGCAAGAATGTTCGTTGAAAGTATTATTGGCGTAAGTCTATGGCCAATAATAAATAATCTAACAAAAGGTCCGGTCAAGAGTACCCGAAACCCATTTATATGCAGGGTACGTGGCAAGTGGTAAGATGTGGTCTCAGCCTACCCCTCCGGGAAAGAGGCGTGATTTATGTATGTATATATGTATGAAAGTATCAAGTCTATGGTCAATACTTATACCAGTAATATTTGAGCTTAATTATTTTTGGCTATACAATCATTCACGACAAATCTCACTGGCATTCGCGCGGTGGTTGTAAAAAACTTCAGATGAAATCTTGAAATCTTATTTAAAAACGGAATAATTAAAGTACAATGCCTTGTTTTTGGATGTTAAGAATTTATTTATGTATTAATTAAGTAATTTAAAACTTTATTGTACAAAATACAAGCGTTTAGCTTAATTGGCAGACTTAATGCTAGAAGCATTATCTACCAGTTAACCATTGGGTCTGACAGAGAACTTTAGGGTCATCAGAATTTCCTAAGGATCCAACTGACAATATTCATAGATGCTGATTATGATGCAAGTGTAAAACCTTAACACAAAATGCATGTTATGTTTGATACAATGTTTAAGCAAATAAAAAAAATCTAAACAATTTAGAAAATATTATATAATATAAGTTCCATAATATCGGACAAGAGCAACACAACTCCCTTGTATCTATAAAGTCTATATTTAATTCAATAACATGTTGACAGCTCTGGAATCGAATTAAACCCTCATGATTCATACTGGCGCCCGTAACAATCACTCAGCGCTTATCACCTGTCTATTTTATATCATTATCTTATACAGGATGCTTTGATATATGCTGTGGAAATTGAAATATATTTACAATCATATAAATAGTTTTATCTATTTCACATTTGATCTAATGTAATTCAGTTCTTCTAAGTGTATCTCCGGAACATGTAGTACCTAGACGATTGAAGCAATTCTCAGTGATACTGTTATAAATAAATTTAGTCGCCCTTATGGAGAAAACTCAGGATGGTTGATACCAAAATGACATAAATATTAAAAGACTACATATTTCCACTTGCCACGACCCCTTATTTCGCTTCATCCACATTAGTTACTCTCTTCATGCAAGATGGTTGTTGGTGGTTTCGGGTACTCTTGTCAGACCTTTTGCAAGAACGTCTCCGATTTGATCACAGTCTCGTACAGTTTTGGCAGAATTTGCGTTAAAGACGAAACTTTGAAAAACATTCATTCTTATAATCACGTCTTTATCAGCAGTCTTTAAAGACTGATAGGCCACGTTCAGCTAACAGGCTTAATGATAGAATTGAGATTCAAATAGTGACAGGTTGCTAGCCCATCGTCTAAAAAGAGAATCCCAAGTTTATAAAGCCTATTCCTTAATAGCCTTTTACGACATCCATGGTAAAGAAATTGAGTGGTCCTATTTTTAATATAGGTGCCGGGAACCACACGGCACGTTGAAAAACATTCTGTATATATCTGTGTTCCCTTGTCATGTTTCTATTATTGTGCAGTTTGTTTTAATATTCTATTTCTGTGGCAAACCTCTATTGTTATGTCAGTATCTCTCTTATAATCATTACAATGTTATGCTCACCGCTAATTATCTTCAAGGCTGTCGTATTTTACACGCCTCAAGAAAAACTTAAGTGAATATTCTTAAAGGACAAGTTTACAAATTAATACGATATTTTTTTGTTGGACTTAGATGAAGACAATTGTTGAGTAATTAATGTTTGAGCCCATAAAGTTATAACAGTTAATACTTATACTTAATTAGACAAAACTAAAACGGAATTGTATTATACTCAATATATATAATAACGGGCTAATTGACCGACATTCAACACACGACCGGGTCTAGAGACCTGAGAGAGAGATAGAAGAGAGATTTTTCTGAACCGACCAATCGAGGAAGATACATACATATAATCACGTCTATATCTCATGCGGGGTAGACCGAGCCAACAGTCTTAAAAGAACTGATAAGCCACGTGCCGCTGTTTGGCTTACTGATTTAAACTAAAGAAGAATCCCAAGTTTATAAGCATATCCCTTAGTCGCCTTTTACGACATCCATGAGAATGAGGCGGGAAGTCCTATTCTTTTTTTTATTGGTGCCGGGAACCACACGGCATTGATGAGGTAGATCCGAATAAAAATATTGCAATACCTGATAAAGACATTATTATCTTCACATTTTTCGAGTCCTAATACCACCGTTATGATGATGATTTTTCCGGAAAATTCCATGATAAAATTGTAAAAGAAAAATGTAATACATTGGATGGGTCAACAAACATTACACAAGGCGTAGTTGATAAGATGTTTGAGTGTAAAGTGTTGATAAGTGGTATGTCTTGTCAGTATCATTTAATTGCATGACCTACTGTTGCACTGAAGAATGAGATTTTAGCTTACTTGTACTTTACTGAAGATTTGTATGATGCTTGAAGATCTATCGCTTGCCCATTTCACATCAAAGTTCTCCATTAAGATCAAATATAACATAAAATCACGACTATTTTCCTTGCGGGGTAGACAGAGCCAACTGTCATCAAAAGACTAAAAGGTCGCGTTCAGCTGCTTCATGCCGCTAATGATTCAAATAGTGACAGGTTGCTATCTATATATCTAAAAGAGGAATCCCAAGTTTATAAGCTAAGGGATAGCTTTGTGGCCTTTTACGACATTCATGGGAAAGTGATGGTGTGGTCCTATTCTTGTTTCTATTGGTGCCGGGAACTACACAGTTCAGGCATAGGTTTCAATCTTTTTGATATTATATATACATACATACATACATACATAAACTCACGCCTCTTTCTCGGAGGGGTAGGCAGAGACTACATCTTCCGACTTCATTCACAATTCGCTTATATGAATCTCTCGGATTGAATCTCTGGGATGATAAAAAAATCTGAGAAACTCGAATTGGTTACTTCAAGTCGACCAAAATTTTGAGAAGTTCATCCATTGAACCTTTCTTTTTCAGTCAATATGTATGCTGTGATGCGTAATTGCATTTTAAACACTTGTACTACACAGCACGTGAGCCGGCCACGTGTATACTTCATTATTTAGACACGCGATACTAATGAGGGCTAAACATGTTTCGCTTCGAAATCTATGAGTTCGATAGTAAGTTATCGATGAAACGTTTTGATAAGAAAACCTTGTGTTTGGGAAAGATTTCATTTTTTTTTTCATATCAAAAACTCAAATGATCGAGATTAGATTCTATCACTATAATGATCAGGAATGGTTGACTTCTCTGACTTATCGATGTTGTATCCTTAATCTTAGTAGAAATCTATGTCCATAGTAGGCTAAGGATGGAATACATGCACAAAAAAAGCATTGTGCTTGGAAAAGATTTCATTTCATTTCAAAGGGAGATTGGAAATTTTATCACCAGGGTGGTCGGGTTGCCTCTTCCAACTTATCAATGTTGTAGCTGACATGCTGACGGTGCGGACACTGTTGGCCACTCTATTTATCTTGACGTGTACCTAGTTTGCCACTACGTGTCTCAGTTTATTCAAGCTTAATGTGTTTTGTGGTATTTAGCATCCTCACTTCCTTGAAAACAATGACTGACAATCCTATATCATTCATAGAGACCTCAAGATAACTTTTCTTCGGGCTATCTACTCCTTCTATTACCTCTTTTATTTCTGCTCAAGTTGAATTACATCATTTATTTTTCTGTGCTTTGGCACAGTTGTGCCGTTATTACCAGAAATTAGCTAATGGCTGCTTTAGCTCTTAATAAAGTGAAAGTTATTCCTCTTGGTAAGCGTTGTAAATAAAAAATATTGATCCTAAAAAAGATCATCAACATTTATCAAAAACTACATCTTTGACAAATCTGATGTTGATCGAGTCGACATATTCTTGCAAGATGGCCCAGACCAGATTTACTCGTACTTGCATCTGATAATTCTTTATCGTATCCTTATACTGTCGGCTGTTCTGTTTTAGAAAGTTATATTTGAAAAGATAGCAGTATTTCGTTCCCTTTCACGCAATGTTCAAAATAATTGTTTTATTTACGTTTTCAGAATCCGTTTTATAGAAATCAATGTCGCTCTTTGGAACCATTATCAATTTTGTGGTATGCACTATGCAGGTTTTGTGCATTGTTATTGATAAAATTCTACACTTGCACTCCGTTACACATAAATATTACATAATATTAAACTCAATATTCGCCCTTCTCCACCAAGTAATCTATTAACTCTATTTTAATCCCAAGATTAGGATAAAACTTTTGTAATGAAAAATAAGTTATGGGATTCAGATAAAGCACAGACAGAAACGCAATTTGTTTATCTTAAGGAAAAGATTTTTATGCTTCAGTTGTCGGCGATAAGATTGACGAGCATTACTGAACTGAAGATAATTCTGATTGACGTCTTAACCATTGTGGATTATTAGACTTCCTTGAAGTTGATATGAATATAGAATTCATGAAATAACGGGTTTTCTATGTTTGTTACAATAACTAGCGGTTTCCATATTTCCATATCTAGCAGTAACTATGATTTTGATCAATTGACATAATCTTTTAAAAAATCTTACATGTGAATATCTATTGATATTATCGAAACTAGGTGCTACTGATTTAGATCGATAATGTGTTTGATTGAAAGTTACGTTTAATGACGTCAAATCAGTGATAGATAAAATTTTTGGATTAAAAACATTGACTTCATCTTCCAACACTGGATGAGTCATTGATTTGAACTTAAATTATCTAGTTACCAACCCCAAGATGAAAAGTCTAGCATTCCACAAAATGATCAAACATGTACACATATAATGAAGAAAACTTTAGTAGAAAATATAAGCCTTCTAGATACAAATGTTTGTACTATGCGTTAATGTGTCAGATAAGACTTACAGGTTAAGATCACACTGTCGTCTTGACGTTGTTTAGGTAAAGTTAACCACGACAGTAATATGTAAAAGCTGGTTTCTTTTCTTAATATGTTGAGTACATTATTTATTTTATGTTTCTTGAATTGTATTTGAATCTCAATTCCAGCATTATGTCATACATCTGAACTATCTTTCAGTCTTTTCAGGACGGTTCTATAAGGGCTATGAACGGGTTTCTATAATATGAATGTATTTTTTTAATCTTAGGTATTCATTTATTTTTTCGTACTACTCAATTCTTGCAGATTCTTCATATTATTCATTAGCGTTGACAAATCGAGATAATTTATCGCTTGTATTTAACTTTTGACAAAAAACATTATTTAGAATCTCAGTTATTTCATCATCCGTTTGGCAGCGATCACTTATTAGTTCAGATGCAGTTTGTCAAGTGTAATTGTGATAATTTGGCTTGGGTTTCAGTTATAAACTATAGCTATGCAATCCTACATATATTATTAAGGCGTAAGTTTGTGAGTATGTCAGGATATAGGTATGGATGTTTGTTACTGTTTCACGCAAAAACTACTGAACCGATTACGATGAAAATTACGATGAAATTGGTATGTGAGTAGCTGAAGACCCAGAATAGCACATAGGCTACTTTTTATCCCGGAGTTCCCGCAGGATTGATACGAAGTCGCGGGCGGCCTTTAGTGAGGTATAATTTTGGTAATGTAAGCAGTAAAGTAATGTGCAATTGTCGTTATGATTTGAATCAATTTAAACATTTATATGAAATTTATGAAGATATACCTGTATTAAGTTTCTTTTTCCTACTAGTGTTAGCCCCGGTAACATTCTCACTATTATCGGATTAAACTTTTTTTTATTATTTCAAAACTAGCTTTTATCCGCAGCTTCGGCCGCGTCAAATTAGCGATACCTACAAAAGAATACAGATTGTTCGCAAATTCCATGGGCACTGTAGTTTTTAACGGGATGAATAGAGTACTATAGCACCCTTTTATTTCATTTATTAATAGAACATAATGTCCTTCTCCAGATTCTTAATTATATATATTTAAAATTTCAAGAAGATTGGTTCCGTTGATAACGCGTGAAGAGATAACAAACAAACAAACTCATTTTTGCAGTTATAATATTAAGTTGAGATCCACACAATGTTACGGTTTACTTTAACACTTTTGGTTGATAGAATTAAAATATTCACTTGTCGCTAACTAGATACAACGATTAAAATTAAAAATAGTTCTTTTTCACATTCATAACGTCAAACAAACAGGTAATTAGGATTGATTGTTATTATCGAAGTTTTGTTTATGTTGGATTTAAAGATTAGCGAACGTCATAAATTACTTTACAATCAAATCTCTTATGATATATCTTATATAATTATAAAATTTTGCTCCAATATCTGTGGACTTTTCTTTTGTACATGTGTTACCAGATTTAGTATTATAAATATATAATAAAAATCTGAAAACAATTACTACTGCCGAATAATACAGCTCAGTGTGCTCAATAAGCTAGGCTGATATTTGGGACATTGTTTATTGTAATCTCTGAAGTATCACTAAAAATTCTTACTTTAAAAATTGTAATTAAACTCTCTAACGACATATGTGCGTGTCGTTAAAAAACCGTCCAATTTTCCAGTCGAAAGTTTACCGCAGAAATATTTAACCATTTTAGACTGAATATTATAAGAAGACTCTGATACGTTATCATGTTCATAATGCATCATCGTCGATCAACTGAAATCTTGACGCCGCACTCATCTGCGTGGCACACTTTGATAAACATTGTCACTCGGCAAAGTCTGCTTTAGTTTTCCCAACTATTACATAACTCTCAGACGCATCTTCATTTACATTAACAAATTCACTAACAGTAACAAAACTTACAACAACTAGTACATTTCTATCTTTATTATTATTATCATAAAAATCAATGTCAACGGTTTTATCTTCAAATTTAGTTGTGAAGCGACAAATTAATTTCTACTTACGTCAAAATCAGACGCGTTTCGCGTGCTACACTAATTCATATAGTATTAACTCTGCTATCATCAATTACATAAGTTTTATACGTCACATCCACATCAATCACTTTATCTAAATCTTTTGTTATATTCAGTAATAGTTCATCAACAAAATCGACTCTAGCATCAACTGGTTAAATTAGCGAGGCGCCAAGAACAGTATTAAGTAGTATTATAAGAAGTGATACAACGTTTGTGATTTTAGCAGTATTAAATGAAAGTGTATAAGTTCAAAATGTGGGAAAGTGCAAGTGGTTTTAGTTAGTGATAATGTCAGTGAGGTGACGCTGGGCCCAGCCATTGCGGCTGATGTGAATGAGACTCGAAAACATTCCTCTATTAAAAATCGTGAGCCAGGGCCCGCAGGATAAAAGCAAGGATATTTGCAAAATGACCAAGGGCCCTCGCAAAGTGAAGCTAGTCATTGTAGTCAACAATAAAAAAGAGTGAGTACATATTTTTTTTTTTGGTAAAAACACTATTTTAGGAACAGTCCTAGTCGATCAAAGATTTCAGGTGTGTATTAAAATTTTGAATTTGCCTCATAATTTTTTTTTATTATTCTTATCTTTATTTTATTATAATCTTGAAATCTCATTGAATAACAGTCTGTAATAGTGTTTTTATTTTGTTTTAAGTTTATTTATTTCTTATTCCGTGTCTTTGTAGAGGACGTTCCTTGATTCAAGGATAAATTGCGTACGTAGATCAGTAAATCGTGATAAATTCACAACAGAAATACTATAATCAAGCTTGAATGAAAACTATGAATGGACAGACGTAAATACGATGCATTATATGCAAATGTTATCGCAGTATCAGCTTAATTACAATCGGTAATAAGTGTAAAATCGTCTGCATCCGGTCGTGCATCTAATGAGATTGCATTGTAAGAAACATGACTGAAAGTCACATAAAATATCTAATAAATTATGATTTCTGATGACGCACTTGTATTTATAATTCTGTTGTTACGTTTACGGTGCCGTGTGGTTTTTGGATATCATCAGAGGCATTTGTGCAAGCTTCGGTAGCGATTAAATCCTAGTGTGTACTCACTGCTTCTGTTCTCTTCTTGTGCAGATTGTAAAATTCTGCTGTATTTTAGTGTTTTTCTCACTGTTGGCTTTGTATACTCCGTAATTGATAATATATATGTTATATGTTATTTACGTCTGTAAAAATTATGAGTTTGAAACATATTATTACTTGATTCAGATTTGAATGTTTGTATCATTATCAATGCTATCGTTAATTAATAATTTGGTTATTAAATTCTGTCCGCATATCATGATTTAGGTTTTTAAAGTTTGGAATATGATCAATGTTATCATCAATTATATCAAGGAGGTCAATCGGATGGTGGAAATCTCCAACGACAATATCAATCAACGTTTCAATTTTTTAAGCGTTTGTTTATTAAACATTTGATAGTTATTTTAACATTAAGGAATGACATAATGTTAACATTAGGCATTAAGAGGCACGCCAGACAAACAAACGAACAAATTACATAATTGTATCTGGGTTGTATGTTTAAGACATAGTTTTTTATTAAATAGGAGAAGGTTAGGTTGTGATCAAAACTATTGCTTTTCATCATAATAAAATTGAAGCTGGCCAGATGTTTTCATATCATCAAGGAAGATAGGTGTAAGAAAGATCAACCAATCAATTAGTTTCCCGAACTTTGAAGCAGATTGCGATTGGGAATACATAATAACAAGAGATGCTTTTGCACATCTTGGGAATTCTGATGACAAAATCAAGGATATAAAAACTTTATGGATGATATTTAGAATAATAGTGATCAGTGGGAGTTTTTAAAACCTTATGCCATAACAAGCCCTTTAATTGGTGGGTGGCGCAAGTGATGCGCGCGCGCTAAGTACCAAGTTCTCACGCCTTATTTTAATTTTTGTGTCAGTACTATTAATTATATTGGATCGTACCGTCTAATCCACCCATGTCTGTACTAAAATCCAAGTTATACGAACGTATTCATGAGATTATCTTCTCTCGCCTTTTCTATCTCTGATGGGACGACACCCTTTCTTATCTCTTTACAAGTTTTTAATATTCCTTCTTCTTCTTCTTCAAATTATTTTAGTGTCTAAGTATAGAATCTTTTTTAGTTAAAAAAAAGCACCCGAACACTTTCAATTTATAGATTTTTGTGGTTGCAACTATAAAAATCAATAAGCTTTTGCGTACCCCAGTGAGACAGGCGTGATAACATGATTTTAGACACATTATAGTGACGATATCTTTCAGTAAAGAATTCATTGATCTAGTCTAAAAATCGTACAGAGCGACAATGTTCACATACTGATGCTCTTATTAAGAGGTTACAACACTGTTGGTCCTTAATGGAATGCCTCACGCGAATGACTCAATCTTATTTGACATTTTTTAATTGGTCATAAACTTTTAGTTTATTAGTTGATGTTCTTACTGTTGGTAAACCAAAATGGAATCGTTTGTTTCGTCAAAAAGTTTAACGTCAATCATACTAATGAGTTGGTTGGATTGGGACGGGTATAAACCCGTATGTACACACATACAATCACGTCTTTGCACCCTTTGCAGGGTAGACAGAGCCAACAGTCGTCAAAAGAATGAAAGGCCACTTTTTAGATTGTTTGGCTTAATGATAGAATTGAGATTCAAATACAAGTTGCTAGCCCACCGCCTAAACAAGGAATCCAAAGTATATAAGCCTATCTCTATACAAAATCCATGGGAAAGAGATGGACTGGTCCTATTCTTTTTTCTATTGGTGCCGGGAACCAGCACCAATAAAAAAAGCCGGGAAACAGCACATAAAAATGACATGTGTTTTTTAATTTATAATTATAGAAATCAAATTTAAATGTTTTTGGGGTCGAAAAGCCTACAAGACTGGATGACCATGTTTAAGACTTAGAGTATCCACTTAATTGTGAGTAATGGTTTACTTGGATGATGTAATAATAGAAGTAAAATCATAAACACTCACACGCTTGTATAAATTAATCGCTGAAGAAAATAAATTGAAAGTTATTGTGTGACTTAGTCAAAAACCAAATATATTATGTTACATCAATTTATGAATTGTAAATTTCCTATCAAGTGACGTAATTTGATACAAATCTTGGTTTTTCTTTTCGTCTGATTAGATTACTTATACGACTGTAAGGCGCCATGATCCCAGCCAATAAGAAATGGGAAATTGTTACAGTTAATATCGGTTCTTTCCTCGTTATCTTTAATGTTATTGAATTAAAAATAATTCATTTCCGCATAATATTCGCGATTCTTAGTCTTTCTTCATTCAAACTCTAACGTATCACTATTACCTCTCAAAATAAAATTCTTTATAATAATTATGTATGTATGTGTGTATGTGTAGTAAATATTTTTGTGTAATTTTATTATTACTAGTTAGTTTTTTGTCACATGTTTATTTATGTAAGGTACGTATGTTCAGTTAAATATGTTAAATGCGTCTAGTTTGTAAATACAAGCTTTGCAAATGCAAAGCAAGATAAATGTTTAGGTAACGCCAAGACCTATTCTTAAACACAATTAAATCGACTTTTGTTTGCTATTATAATTTTTTTCAGTCTATCGATGACTTGTTTAAATCGGCCTTCCATCCACGCGACAAATAGTGTTGTCGACCTATCGATAATTTACATTGAAAGTCGTGTACCGTATCGATAGTTTTGCACAATCGTTATTGGTAGTATTGATATTCGTATTCTTCCATATGATGTTAATGCCGGTTACATCCTCTCCGGAAAGGAGCCTGGATTAGGTAATTCAGGGTTTTACACGAAGCAATTCCCGTCCGACCTACGCAACCTTTGCAGGAGAACCTAACTTCATAATGGATCATGGTTAAAGCTGCGTTAGATGAATGTGCCTTTCGTTTTAGGCTATTTTTAAGACGTCCACTGGAAAGAGAAGAGTTACATTGCCGAACGCACTATACTGTCGATAACTATCGATAGTTTTGTAATGCCTCAAACTATCGATAATGGAATATCGCACCGCAACACTAGCGACAAATGGCGATCTTCCGATGACCACTTCAGTGGCCAAGGACGATCAAATCGCGAGAGTCGCCATTACGTTTGTAATGCAGCTGCTTCCGCATTCATTCATCATTATTTTCGCATGTGAACTGGACAATATTGATGATGGGGAACTAGTTTATTTATTTAGCTGTACTTCAAAAATAAAAACCGGTAAAGGTTAGGTCAAAAGATTGCATGAATATGGATTAAATGAAAGAATGTATGTAGGTATGCAGAGATCGTGGAAAGGTGAAAGAGTCACTGAACCTACCCTTTCGAGAAAGTTGGCTGGCTTGGTTTTCATTCAATGATGAAAAATGATGAAAAAGAATTTTTATGAAAGCGAAATGTTGAACTGAAATAACATATCTATACGTTTCATAAACTTTTTTAAAACATTATTGATCTGCAAAACACTTTGGTCAAGAGGATCAAAATCTCAATCTTATAATTTTTGAATTTGTCATAAATATTGATCCAACGAATACTACGATTACATTACGATCCAATTATAAACACCTCTGCTGTCATTCCCAGTACTCTTTTCACAAATCATGTGCCATTAGCATTACCTGTAATGATGGGAATCTAAACTTCCGCGTTTGTCTGTCCAGTCATTATAAACGAGGGTCACATCTACCCTGTCCGACATGCTTCAAAGCACCCAGCCTATACCGTGTCATCAATGTAAAACACTGCTGAGATTGCTCTGTCCGGTCCTAATACTGTGCTGTCATCAAGATATACTAATTGTCTTAATATTAATCCTCGTGAACAAAAATAAATTGTTTACCCGTCACTTAAAGAATGATTTGGGGACGTCTTGTGGACTCTGGAAGTGAATGCCAATTCAGAGCCTAACAGCTGAAAGAGGTGGTGAGAAAAACCGTTTTACTTGTGGCAGTGAAGGACCTGCATTGCTAGTGAGGGTCTCATCATCAATACCGTGTCATAAATGTAAGACACTGCTGAGACTGCTCTGGCAGGTCCTAATTCTGTGCTGTCATCAAAATATGCTAATTGCCTTAATATTAATCCTCGAGGTCCAAAAGAAAATTGTTAACCCGCCACTAAAAGAACGATTTGAGGACGTCTAAATAGCCTCTGGAAGGGAATTTCAGAACCTACGGCCGAAAGAGGTGGGTAACAAAATAATAAATAATTGGCTAAAACTGTTATAAATGTCGGCTGAAATTTCGTTAAACCAATTTTTGGAATAAAATTTACGGAAAAATAGTTTAATGAAAATAATTCTGCACTTGACGAAGATCTGTAAATACTACTGAAGATAAACAAGAAAGTGTATAAAGAAAAAAAAGGAACCATGACAATTGTTAAGATCAGTCTCTCCGGTAATGAGGAGCGATTTTATACATGTATTGAAACTAATAATGAATGAAGCCGAAGGCCGAGCCTCTATTTGGTTACGCTGTACGTTATAAAAGAAATCTAAATTGTAAAACACGGTTGACGACAAAGATAATGCATATAACGACGATCGCATGACGTCTGGCCGGCCTTGCTAAATCGTTGGTCACGCGAGCCCCGATGAGAATCGCAAACATGGGAGTTACGTCAAATGCTGGCTTTACGAAGTAACTGAAGCTACAGATATCTTCCACCTGGCTTTAGTCCCGGTTGCATCCTCACTACTCTGGTGACCCCGGGTACCGGAGTACTGCAATGGCAGGTTTAACTGGGAACAAAGATGTGAAATTAGTATATGTATCTATCTGATCCGATATTTCTCTAGTATATCAATATTATATGTATATTTTGTATGTTAATCCGTATTGGATTTATATTTTCTTTCCTCCTTTAGTCAAACTGTGCTATAGATTCTTCTTCTTACTGGCTTTAGTCCCGGTTGCATTCTCACCACTCTGGAGAGGAGCCCGGGGTATGCCTTTCACCATGGATATTAGATTGGATGAGTCAGGTTTTTACACGAAGCGACACCCATTTGACCTCAGCAACCTTGTGACGTTTCCTCACGATGTTTTCTCTCACCGTAAGAGCATCGGTTAGTATTCAAACTAATATACATAACTTTAAAAATAATCCGAGACCGCGGTGGGATTTGAACCTATGCTTTTCTGCGCATTACGCATTTTTAACCGGTCACGTTACCCTTTCAACCACCGACGCTCGGACTGAAACTACAGATAAAAATATATATAGATTTATTTTCAAAATAGTATGCAAGGTATCACATACCTAGCTAGGTGTAAAAGAAGCGGCGAAATAAACAACACTGCAGCACTTTCACCGGACGTCAATTTACAAACAACATGAAATTCAAGTAAATTTTACATGTTGCTGATGAAGTATATATAATGCTAATGTAGGCAACAATTAGACGATACATGTTTTCGGTAGGTAGATGTTGCACCGGAAATAAATTAAACAATAATTCATTTAAGAGTCTTCTTTCGAGAACATATAGACTATATAAAAAAAGACGATATAATACAATTGGAGAGATGTATATTCAAATTCAATATTACTTAATGATCTTTTGGTTTCACAACATTGGTTGACGTCAAATAAATTACTTAAAACTACGTTTACTGCCGCTTTCAAACCGTCAGTGCTGAAGAAGCCGTAACAACTTGCACTGCAGCATTTTCTTCAATAACGTCAACTTCATAATTTTTAGCTTTCAATTCATCCTCCTCTTGTTCAAATTGTCCTATAACTGTTTTTGTTATATCGTCATCATCTAACACTGTATCAAAAACAGTAATCACATCAATGAACATCATTTGATATTCACATCAGACACAATTTCGCGATTTTAAATCGGGACGCGGCCGAAATATACGATCGAATGTCGACACAGCGCCATGACCAGGAAAATCTTGGAGTTAATACGTAGGAATTTCGTATAAGTACTTAAATTAACTGTTTTTGACTGACTTTCACATAAGGAGGTCCTCAATTTATATGTGATCGATTGGTGAAGGGAGTTATATTAGAATTGTTTAAACCCCTTAAAAAAAGATTAGACCGTATAATACTACCTGTGCCCGCGACTTCGTCCGCGTGTAATTGTTGTTTTGGGCATCATTGAAGCCCTCAAGGATGAATAATTTACCCCGTTTTTTTTTTCACGTGATGTCATATAGCCTAAAGCCTTCCTCGATAAATGGTCTATTCAACACAAAAGGAATTTTTCACTTCGAACCAGTAGTTCCAGAGATTAGCGCGTCTCTCTCAGTGGTTACTTAACACTCCATAAGTAATCAAATTTTAACTTCTTGTCTGTCTGTCACTATTTGAATCTCGATTCTATCATTGAGCTAAACAGCTGAACGTGGCCTACTTTTCAAGACTGTTAGCTCTGTCTTCCCCGCAGGGGATAAAGACGTGATTATATGTATGTATGTTTATACCATCTTGATCTTGATAGAAAATGAAAACTGATTGTATGGCGGATCGCGTGCGGGTAATAAGGTCTAAGTACCTAATGATTTGATTCCACGATGAGAAAATTGTTGGCGACAGCTACAAATTATGCAGAAGTCTTCTTTATATATATGAACATATATCACGTCTTTTCTTCTTTCCTTTTAAGGGAAGACAGAGTCATAGTCGCCATTATCAGACTTAGAAACCAGTAGCTACGAGTATAATTACATAATGATGAAATTGAGTCTATAAAAATTTTTTTTGCTTTAATTTACAGACAAAGGGGGATTTTTAACCGCCTCCAAAAAAAGTGATTATCAGTTTGACCTGAATGTATGTATGTTTGTCCGCGATTACCTCACGTTCCGCTGAACCGATTTTGTTGCGGTTTTTTAGGAAAGTATTTGTTACACTAAGGCAAAGGTCATAGAAATATAACCGACTTCACAGAAGGAGGATGTTTCGATTGGAGGCAGTTCTCGTTTTACAAATGTTATACATACATAAAATCACGCCTCTTTCCCGGAGGGGTAGGCAGAGACTACCTCTTTCCACTTGCCACGATCTCTGCATACTTCCTTCGCTTCATCCACATTCATAAATGTTATCTTGTCATTTTATAAGATATTATAACGTTACTAATTTTACGTAAATAATTTTTAAGTAATTTCTAGTAAAAAAAATGTTAAGGGTGGACAACTCCTTATCACTAGGTATGAAAAATAGTTGTTGGCCGATTCTCAGATCTACTCAATATGCGCAGAAAATTACATTACAATCGGTCAAGCCGTTTCGGAGGAGTACGGGAACGAACATTGTAACACGAGAATTTTATATAAAAGATGATATAGGACCCGCGTTTGGTCATTGCGTGCCTATGCAAAATGATGTCAATCAATCTCTTCCCAGAACTGCTGCAAGATATTATTATTTCTTAGAAGAGATGGGTCTGTTTTGTACTTTAATTCTCTCTCTTTCTTATCTTTGTGACGTCAGATATCAGATTGAGAAGTCGGTAACCACAAAATTGAACCCTGTGCCCTGAACCATAGGGTTGAATCGGAAAAATTGTGAATTGATGTAATGTTTGGTTAGTACTTATCTCATGACACGAGAATTTTACTTTGTATATGTGATTTGTCCCTTCCCGTAGGAAATATACATACATACATATAATCACGGCTATATCATTGCGGGGCAGACATGGCTTCCATTATAAAGCTATACAGAACATGGCGTTTAAATCTTTGCAAGACTGTTGGCCCTGTCTACCCCGCAAGGAATATAGACGTGATCATATGTATGTGTATATAATTTTTTTTATGTAAGTCATATAATGGTTAAGACAAAAAAAAAAGCCGTGGTAGGTACATGCGATTTTTTTAAAAATAGCCGCGGTATGTGTAGGTACATGCCGTAACAAGTAACATGTCCACTGACATTGCGAGACGGGAGTGCCTTGACCGCTAATTCCGACAATATCGCCGCAACTTACGATTATAACCGTATGTACATACATACATACATACATACACACATACAATTGTATTCACCGTCTCCGGGTATGTAGGATTTTTAAGAAAGATAAGGAATTTTAAACTAAAAAAAATTCTATTCACAGTTTGGATAATTGTAAAGTTGACGTGATTGAAAGAAATACTGTCCCTCGCGGGGTAGACAGAGCCAACAGTCTTGATAGACTGGTGATAGGCCATGTTCAGCTATTTGGCTTAATGATAGAATTGAGATTCAAATAGTGACAGGTTGCTAGTCCATCGCCTAAAAAATAATCCCAAGTTCAAAAGCCCTATCCCGTAGTCTTTAATATCAGCGACACCGTCCGCGTGGAATAGTTATTTTGGGCATCATTGAAGCCCTCAAGGTTGAATAACTTCCCCCGTTTTTTTCACATTTTCCATTATTTCTTCGCTCTTAATAGTTGAAGCATGATGTTATATAGCCGAAAGCCTTCCTCGATAAATGGTCTATTCAACACAAACATAATTTTTCAATTTGAACCAGTAGTTACTGAGATTAGCGCGTTCAAACAAACGAACAAACAAACTCTTCCGCTTTATAATATTAGCATAGATTTCATGATATCTAATTATTTTTCCACTTCTTTTGTTTTGACATATTTAGATGGTCATCCAAATGGACAGTTTAAAGCGTCTTATCTTACATGGAACATCTGACGTTTTACTGATATGATAGCAGGAGAAACCTTTAGCAAAACATTGAGAGACAGCTGAATTAACGTTGTATGTTTAACGAAAAACGAATTTCGCGTTAAACACACAACGTTAACTTGAATTTTAAACGCTTGATTATTCATTTTCTTCCTCCTGGCTGTAGTCCCGGTTGCATCCTCATCAAAAGAGCCCGGGGTACGCCTTTGACCATGGATCCAGGATTGGGTGAGTCAGTTTTTTACACGAAGCGACTCCCATTTGACCTCCGGAACCTTTGCAGCTTTGGATCGATCATGATGGTTGCCTGAATGTGCAGGTTTCCTCACGATGTTTTCCCTCACCGTAATAGCATCGACATTCAAACTGATGTTTATACTCCGTAAATAGCTATTGGTACTAGCCGAGGCCGAGGGATTTGAACCTGTGCCCTTCTGCGCATCACGCATTTTAACCGGGCACCTTACCGATTCGACCTCCTACGCTTTGTTTATTTTGGCTTGTTTATTTATTTATTTACTAATTTATGTACACAGAAAACATCGAGACTGACTAACACAAGAAACAAAATTACAAAAGTTCTGCTTATTTCAAAAGAAATCTTTTCCAGCAGACCCGAGATAGGAGACAAGATGGAAAGGGTGACAGGCGTGTACTCCACTCACACAACTATTTATTTTTTATAATGTGTAGGGAAACCTTATAGGATCCCCAATTCCCACGGGAGTGGGGAAAATGGGTCATTGTGCTCAAGATTTTGCGGCCAAAAGCTATATACAAAGCACGCCTAGAGCCATTACAAGTACTGAAATGAATATAAGGTACCTTACATCCCGAAAAAACACTATTCCCGTAGAATTTGCGATGAACAACGATGTGCGTGATCGGAGCCACGGGGAACAGCTAGTCGTTTATATTTTAGAAATGTATTGTCTCTTGTGAGCTTTTTACTTATTTATTTGTTTGAAGCTGAACGTGGCTTTTCAGTATGGCTGTTGTATCTGTCTACAGTGAAGACTGAGACAATAGTCTTGAAAAGATTCTGTACGGTTTTAATAATTATACATAAAAAGTGTATAGAATAAACCATTAAAAAGTGCCGTGTGGTTCCCGGCACCAGTACAAAAAAGAATAGGACCACTCCATCTCTTTCCCATGTATGTCGTAAAATGCGACTAAGGGATAAAAAATAAGGGATAAATAATAATATATTTATATATATAGGGCTTATAAACTTGAGATTCTTCTCTTAGGCTATGGTCTAGCAACCTGTCACTATATGAATCTCAATTCTATCTTAAAGCCAAATAGCTGAACGTGGCCTATCAGTCTTTTGAAGACTGTTGGCTCTGTTATTTAAAACTCGGCAGGATACCTATTAGGATCCTGATAGGATATTATATTAAAAAGTCAGTAGGTAGGTAAAAACCTACTTTCAATAATTGTGGAAGAATACTGGGTAATTGTTTTATTACAAAAATCGCTGTTTAAACATAATGTTGTATTATCTCGGCTTCACGGTTAACCTATCATAGATAAGTCGTATTTTGATGTTTTATCGTCTAGTATTTAATAATTTCCATGACAAGTTTAACTCATAATTTACAATTTAAATACGATTATCATTTTACCGACCTCGATAAAGTTCGAGTGTACGTAAGTGCGTGTCATAGAAAAGTATATATATGTACCTACATACATATATACATAAATCACGCCTCTTTCACGGAGTGGTAGGCAGAGACCACATCTTTCCACTTGCCACGATCCCTGCACACTTCTTTCGCTTTATCCATAGTCATAACTCTTCATGCAAGCTCGTCGGTTTCGGGTACTCTTGACCAGACCTTTTGCTAGAACGTCTCCGATTTAATCAAGGTACGTTCGTCTAGGCCTTCCCACTCCAACAGTCCCATTCACACTTCCTTTGTATATTTGCTTAGTCAACTTGTTTTCATTAATCATCTCGACATGACAAGTATGTATAAACATACATATTTTCACGTCTATATCTTGCGTGGTAGGCAGAGCCAACAGTTTTGAAAAGATTTACTGGCCACGTTCAAATGTTTGGCTTAATGATAGACTTGAGATTCAAATATTGACAGGTTGCACAAATAGAAAAAAGAATAGGACCACTCTTTTTAAACTTGGGATTCATCTGAGGGCTAGTAACCGGTCACTATTTGAATCTACATTCTATCTACAGGTTTTTCAAAATTGTTGGCATTGTCTACCCCGCGAGTGATAAAGACGAGACTATGTATAAATGTAAGTTTAAATTTCTTAGGCATATGTGGTATACTATTCAGTGATATACTGACATTGATTGATCATGATTTTATACCTGTAGACTCTACATGGATAAATTCATGATGATCTGCATCACTCCTGAGGGAAAGCGGTCACCGCAGCCTCATATCATACAGAATCAATACAATCTACAATACTTATCGTTATCAATACGTGTGTCAGTCACGTTAAACCCTTGACCCAGAAGTGATTCGAAACAGCAGTGTAAATAGATAAGATTGTCTCGTAAGGAACGAGTCACGACATATTTGTTATAACTGAAATAGGTAACACTAGAAGCAGTTGCAATGTGTGTTCAGGTATATTTGCTTCGTTTGTAGGGTGTCCAGATTTGTGTATGCTGTAGTATTTTTTTTCTGAGATGCAATGATCAAGTATTGTCTTCGTTCATGTAGACAATGTGCATTGTCCACGATTCAGATTTAAGAGATCTATATTTGTAAATTGACGTCCGGTGGAAATGCTGCAGTGTAGTTTGTTCCGCCGCTTCTTCTACACATGCGTTTATGAAGCGGTAGTAGTTATAATTAGATTACAGTGATGTGACGTCAATAAGTGATACCTTGTATCCAATTTTGACAATAAATCAAAAGTTAAAGTACAAACATACATACTTATAGTCACATCTATATCCCTTCAGGGCTAGCCAGAGCCAACAGCCTTCTACTGAAGGGCTGAGGACTAGACTTACACGTTGTACGAGGGCGTGGGTTTACCTATAAACACGAGCAACCAGCAAGTAGCCGCCAGAGGATAGCGAGGTACTTGGTGAACGCTATAGTAGTCCAAAAGTGAAGACCAGGGGCGTTTTATAGGGCTCCCGGGCTGTGGGGGGGAGCCAGGGAGACCGGAGTCGCACGTCATCACACAGCTTAAAATAATATCTTTTATCTTCTACTACGAGTATATCCACTCGAATTATATGTATAAGACTAGAGACCGCCCGCGACTTCGTCCGCGTGGAATCAATCCCGCGGGAACTCCGGGATAAAAAGTAGGCCTATATGTAATTGTGGGTCTTCAGCTATCTACATATAAATTTCATCGTAATCAGTTCAGTAGTTTTTGCGTGAAAGAGTAACAAACATCCATACTGACATCCTGACATACTCACAAACTTTCGCATTTATAATATTAGTAGGATGTTCCGAACAGGTTATAGGTATATTGGTCGAATAGGTAGTTTGGTCCAAAGGTTCGACTGGCAGACAATGCCTTGTGGCATTAAATCCACCTGTTGTACATTTTACGTGCATAAAGTTATTAAATAAAAACTCTAGACGCATGGCCACACTATTCGCAAGAATGGGTGATTTTCATAGCGAACAACTGAGGCAAATGAATCCTGATGTAGGTTTATTACATACGAGGTTAGATAGTAGGTAGGGTTATGTCATAGAATAGTGAGGTACCCACAGAGAAGTTCGTACCCTATAAGCAAACGCCAGAAACTTATTGAAATTAAATGAACATTTATATTTTATTTATTTTAGCGCCGTGTGGTTCCCAGCACCAATAAAATAAAATAAAAGGACCACTCCATCTCTTTCCCATGGATGTGGTAAAAGGCGACTAAGGTAAAGGATTCTAAATTTGGGATTCTTCTTTCAAAATTCATAACTTTGGGTTCTTTTGACAATCAAATACTGACGGCTTGGGATCAATCGACAATCGCCTACAATGGGAATTTTCAAGTTAATACGTCTATCCCTTAGTCTAAACTGATCCTTTGTATACCTATATTATATTCAAGTCTAACATGTCCGTCTGTTTGTTCCAGCCCGCCAACGTTCAAGACCCTAACGCCGACGTCTCGCACGCAGCTGAAGCAACAGTTGATGCGAGAGCATGCGCAGGAGCAGCTTAGAAGAGAATCATTACAGGTAAGAAAATAAAAACTAAGGAATCGTTTCGCTAACGGTCAGCTGTATGACTTTATAATGGAATTGATATTCCAATAGTATAGTATAGATTGCTAGCCCAGCGCCTAAAAGAAGAATCCCAAGTTTATAAGCCTATTCCTTAGTCGCCTTTTACGACATCCATGGGATAAAGATGGAGTGGTCCTATTCTTCAGTGCCGACACTAGCCCACAAAAGCTAGTATAACATACAAATTGTTTTTATCACACTAGCTGTGCCCGTGACTTCGTCCGCGTGGAATAGTTATTATGGGCATCATTGAAGCCCTCAAGTATGAATACCTTCCCCGTTTTTTTTTCACATTTTCCATTATTCCTTTGTTCCTTATAGTTGCAGCGTGATGTTATATAGCCTAAAGCCTTCCTCAAAAAATGGTCTAGTCGACGCAAAAAAAAAATCAATTCTGACCAGTAGTTCCTGAGATTAGCGCGTTCTAACAAATAAACAAACTCTTCAGCTTTATAATATTAGTATAGATGTGGCTTTGACACTCATACAAGTACAAATCCATTCAATTCACGAGCAACCCGCGAACTTTAGCATTCCATACAGACAACAATGAGCTTGTAACCACATCGGATATTTGCATACAGACTTGCATCTTTCGCAATATGTGGTTTGAACGTGTACAGTCGGCGGCAGATTATCCTGACCCCCTTTTATAAAGACACAAGCCGTTGAGTCAGGTTTACTTTTTTTTATTTATATATTTGGGTCTTTCTACGTTAAAGGAGCATCTGATATTAAGAAGAGTGGCACGATATAAATATTAGAAATAACATTTTTTTCCAATAAAGAACTATGTAAACAGATATTTTGTATACTTGTTGAAGATGGCCAGTTAGTTTATCTATTTTTACAAGAGTTTTTACGTACCAGGGGAGATACAGGATCCAGGGTAGATACATGAAGGCCAGGGTAGGATACTTTACCTTACAGGGGAAATATACATTGAAAGAAAAACAATTTTATTCATCAGAATCAACTTTAATATTTAACTTTTTGTGATAGTTTACAACTATAAGAACAGACCTCATTTCAATACAGTCTTTTAATGTTACTTTAATTATTAGGACATAGAAAACAAAATTACTTAGTATCTAACTACTAACAAAAATCACAGTATTTTTTTCTATTAGTTCTTAAAGAAAATACTTAAATTATTTAATGGCACATAAGTTGCATGTAATGCAATGTGATATAAGAATTTAGAGCATGAATACTTTGTTAAATCATAAACATAAATTGGAACTTCCATTTAAAGAAATAAAATAAAAAGATAACAAATGAGATCATGGCTTTTCAAATACGTTAATACTTTGGTGAAACTCATAATAAATATGCTGCATTTCATTTTGGGGGTTGGTATCTTTTCTATAATCTGGTCCCATGAGATGAAAGAAACGTTGTTGTCATCAATCCTGAAATTTTTACCAGTGTTGTCACAAATTTTACAGAATATTACTTGATCTTCATTATTTTCTTCAATCCATATCGATCACATAACTACGTATCGATATTCTGTGTCTTTATGTAAAATTCTCACCAAGACAAAATCGCCATTGTTGAATTTATTGTTTAAACCAGAAGTTGAAGGTCCGTCTTCAAGTTGGCTTGCATATTCGGAAACAGTGGCACAAGGCAGAGAAGATGTTTGTAGCTGCTTTGACAGTCTGTAGTTGATTAATGGCTCGTCGTCAGATTCAGACCCATACACATTGTCAACATTAAGGCGCGGTCTCGTATTCTTTGTTGCAAAATCCATGGTACCAAGCACAAAGTGTTCGCAGGCCTCAGGATTGCAGAAGCAACTCAAGCTCTTCATCGTTAAGCGGTTGGGTAGAAATTACTTGTATAAGTTTATAAATATGGATTTGACGGCCTCTGTGGCGCAGCGGTAGTGCGCTTGTCTGCGACCCCGGAGGTCCCGGGTTCGAATTCCGGCCAGGGCATGATGAGAAAAGAACTTTTTCTGATTGGCCTAGATCTTGGATGTTTTTCTATTTAAGTATTTATTTTAAAATATAGTATCGTTGAGTTAGTATCTCGTAACACAAGTCTCGAACTTACTTCGAGGCTAACTAAATCTGTGTTATTTGTCCCGTATATATTTATTTATAAGTTACTTGATGGACCTTCATGGTACCTGAGAAAGCTTCCAAATCTCATCATCGTCACTAATAGTCACCACTTTTATATTGGGACAGTTTTTTTTGGAGGGCGTTCGTGAAATCTTGTTTCAAAAATGTCGTTCCCAGCTCCAACAATTCTATCCGCAGTTCTTTTGCACCTCCCTTGCCGTGACCAGCTTCTTTTCTGAACGTTCCTCACGAATTAGATTTTATCGGGGAGCCATGTTCTAAAATAAAGAGATGTTACAGTTTAAAGATATTAAATATGTTATTCGTGGGATATTTTATAGCCACACACATAATTATTTTAGGTCAAGCCTGCCCAAATAGGCAGCAAAATAGCGTATAAAACTCCGAATATAAAACTACTACATAGTGTAGAAGTAACGTACACCATGACTAAAATTTAAAAAAAAAACGTATTTATGTTAACAAATTACTCTTTTACGAATGATAAATATGTACAATACTAAGAAAGGACTGATATGGTACTTCTGTATTTACCCTGGAAGTAAGGTCTCTACCCTGGCATTTAATGAGACAGGGGAAATATGGCAGGGTAGAGACGTTTTCATTGAAAAAAGGAAACTATCAGAAAAGTTTGTACTGTTACGCAAAAACAAACTAATACGGTAAACTAGGCAGAAATTGAAGTAATAACAAATTACAAACAAACTTTTAGTATGAATAACAATTCAATAAAACTTACCAGTGGAGAGACGGCACTGACTGACACATCCGCGTGAGACGAGTGGCGTGGTCGGACTATCGGCCAATGAGGGCACGCGATTCGCTCGGACGACGGTTGTAGCTAACTTTACTTTGAAACAAATGCCCCAAGACTTAAATTTGCTACACCTTCGCACTTTAACGCCATTTTTAAAAGGACCAAAAATGTCCAGGGGAGGAGACATAAAATACGAGGGACAAAACTTGCGTTATTTTTAAAAAAAGAAATTATGTTTATTTTTGAGTTGATTTAAGTATTCAAAACGATTGATTACGCATCTTTTTAAAATAAATAAAGCTCTGAACAGGATGTATAAGAAATGTATTAAATTTCTAAAACTCTGTTACAGAATAGTAAAGGGACAGGCCAGGGTAGATACTTTTTTATCGGTTAACATGAAATTATACCCAAACTAAGCCAATTTAGATATTGCAATTAAGTGGCTTCATAGTATTTGTTATTTACTATAATTTATTATTGTTATTTCCTTCAAATTTTCAAATAATGTATGATTTTTTAATGTTGCCGCCTCTTGTCCCTCTTAACGTAGAATCACCCATTTACTAGATTTGTACCGAGTGTTTCCCGGCACCTAATAGGAAAAAGAATAGGACCACTTCATCTCTTTCCCATGGATGTCGTTAAAGGGATAGGCTTATAAACTTGGGATGCTTCTTTAAGGTTGTACTTGAGTCTTTTTAAGACTGTTGGCTCTGTCTAGCCCGCAAGGGATATAGACGTGATTATATGTATGTATGTATATGCCTTGGGTGATGTTCAACGACATAATGTCTTTATTTCTCTTTTTTACATCTAGGTTATAACTCGTTTACACTCGGTACGTTCCATTTCATATGCTAAAATTACGTTTCGTTCAGCCACATGTCCTTTGAAAACTTTTTTTTTTACACAATACAATATTTGTTTTAAATTTCACTTCTCTACAACCATAAATACATGTATAATTGTTGTTTACTAACGTTCCAGGCACAACAATCAGGGCAATCCAAAGACAATGAAGACAAGAAGAAGTCCTCGCCGACGGAGGTGCCTCGGATCACGCCGCTCGTCGAATTACCTCCACAAGTTCTACAGGTAAGAATACCATAAAATATTAATATATACAGGACAAATTACACAGAGGCTAACTGAAGCCTCGTAGTAAGTTCGAGACATGTGTTACGAGATACTAACTCAACGATACTATATTTTATAATAAATACTTAGATAAACATCCAAGACCCAGCCCAATAAGAAAGAGTTCTTTTCTCATCATGCCCTGGCCCCGGGATTCGAACCCGGGCCCTCCGGTGTCACAGACTACCGCTTGAATCGCTAGAACCTCGAGGCTAACTCAGTCTCTGTAATTCGTCCCGAATATATTTATTTATTTTTATAATACCAAAATGGACTTATCCCATGAAAGAATCCCTTTCCAGTCAAAGAAAGAGACAGTCTTATATGGAACTAGCTGACCCGGCAAACGCTGTTTTGCCAATTATTTTTATATATTATTACGGAACCCTATTTTTTTTTCCAAAATAAAATATAGTCTATGTTACTCGTGGATAATGTAGCTTTCGAATGGTGAAAGAATTTTTAAAATCGGTCCAGTAGTTTTTGAGCCTATTCATTACAACCAAACAAACAAAGTTTTCCTCTTTATAATATTAGTGTAGATAAGTCCACCATTGATTCATTTATTTTTAACTACTATGTACAATTTTTGGTTACTATGTAAATTTCTGTGCAAAAAATATATTTCAATATAATACATATTTATATAAGAAGGAAGTATGCAGAGATCGTGGCAAGTGGTCAACATGCAGTCTCTGCCTACCCCCTCCGGGAAAGAGGCGTGATTTTATGTATGTATGTATGTGTAAAAAATATTACATACAAACAAAAATATTAACGGATTTAAAAATGAATTCCTGTCGTGTTCCAGGTCCGAACAGTTCTGGAGAATCCCACCAGGTATCACGTGATCCAGAAGCAGAAGAGCCAGGTGCGCCAGTACCTCAGTGAATCATTTCAACCGCAGGCGCAGGTATTTCTTTATTTATTCTTACATACATCATGGTCACGTCTGTATCCCTTGCGGGGTAGACAGAGCCAACAGTTTTGAAAATACTGAATGGCCACGTTCAGCTTAGTTTGGCTTAATGATAGAATTGAGATTCAAATAGTGACAGGTTGCTAGCCCATCGCCTAAAAATGAATCCCATGTTTGTAAGCCTATCCCTTAGTCGCATTTTACGACATCCATGGAAAAGAGATGGAGTGGTCCTATTCTTTTTTGTATTGGTGCTGGGAACCACACGGCACGGGTTATTTAGCGGGTTATTTATTCTTTATTGTAACAATTACAATTTGTAAAGTACCTACAATAGGCGGACTTAATGCTAAAAGCATTATCTAACAGTCTACCATTGAGTTAAGCAGAGAACCTTTGTGTGGGTGATATAGTAAGTACACACATACCTCCTGGTATGTGTGTACTTACTTTATTTTTTATGCAATTTCCTGGTTGAGACATTTATTTTCCAAGTTTTTCTTTTTCCATCCAAAAATGTTTAGCGTTAAATTAAAACTATAAATTATAAAGACAAATAAAAATTATATTAAAACGATTTAAAAAAACATTAACAAAGCTGAAAAAAATTTAAAATTAAATTAACTAAATTAAAAAAAAATTAAGGCCAGTTCCCTTTATATTTAATTTAAAAATGTTCAATTTTATCTTTTTTATTTCCAGACGAATGGGCGGGGCGCTCCCGCGCAGTCCGCGCCGGAGCTGGGCAGCCGGACCCCGGGCTCGCCGGACCGCGGCTCCTCCTCCAGCCTGCTCAGCCCCGGGATCTGCTCCGTGGGCACCAACAACTCGGAGGTGATATTGAATTACTTTTACACACGTTTACATACATAAAGTTTATCAGTTTAAAAACTTGTTTGTTTGTAAACTCTTTATTGCACATAAAAATAAATATAACAAAAATAAAACAGTCATTGGATATTTTTAGAAGAATATGTACAATGGCGGACTTATCCCAATCGGGAAACTTATTACAATAAGTCAAAATTTATATATTATCTTATACAATTAATCAAATATACCTACCTAATTAAATAATATACACTAATATTAATTATTTTATATATAATAATAAAAAAAAACTATTCTAAATTACAAACTAAAAACATTATTATTCAAATTTTGGCCCCTAGGAAGGGTTCCCATCATCATTATCTACATACATATAATAACGCCTATATCCCTTGCTGAGTTGACAAAGCCAGCAGTTTTGTTAAGACTGAAAAGCCACGTTCAGTTATATGGTTTGATAAAGAAATCGAGACTCAAATAGTAACAGGCCCATAAAGAGGAATCCCAAGTGTATAAGCCTACCCCTAGTCTCATTTCACGACATCCATGGCAAGGATGTGGGAGTGGTTCTACTCTATCATTAATCCAAACAGCCGAACGTGACCTATCAGTATTATCAAGATTATTGGCTCTGTGTACCCCGCGATGGATAAAGACGTGACTAGGTTTACTGGAAGAGATTGCATTAGCGATAAGTCCGCCTTTGTACCATCTCTATCTGTTTTGTGCTGTTCTGTATATAGTCATACATAGATAGATAAAAAGTTTTATCTATCTATGTATGTATGGTTCTGTAGTGGGAGCGCTAATTCGGCTCGACCGCCTCCAAAGGGAAGATATTCCGCCAGGCTAGGTGTTATGCCTCGGGAACCGCGGCTCCAACGATGTTGTTCGTTGGAGCCGCGAGATTTCACGAGCAAAGATTTCACGGATTGGAGCATATATACATATGCTCCAATCCGTGAAATTGCGCGATTTAGGTTTTTCACCATTTTTGCCCGATGGCGTCGCGTGATTTTATTTTTGTGACTTGTGACTCAAAGATGTCGCTACAGTTCTATTGTGAAGTGCTGGAACCCACACGTCATAACAATCCCCTGTGCCCGGCAGGCGGACGAGTTCCTGGACGACATCCTGTCGCTGGACGCGGGCGCGGCGCTGTCGTCGGGCGCCAGCTCGCTGGCCGGCGACGGCGCGCTGCCCGACGCCGACATGCACGCGCTCGCCAAGGACAGGCAGAAGAAGGACAACCACAACATGAGTGAGTTCTGATTACCTACATACATATCGTCACGTCCACATCCCTTACGGGCTAGAGGGCCAACAGTCTTGATAAGACTGAAAGGCCAAGTTCAGTTCTATTTGGCTTCTTGATAGAATTTTGACGTCAACCAATGTTGTTAAACCATACGTTTTGACAATTATTAAGCGATATGAAGTATCCTATAATGATGAATAAAAATTTTGAATTTTTTTTGAATTGAGATTCAAACAGTGACAGGTTGCCAGCCCACCCATCGCCTAAAAAAGAATCCCAAGTTTGAAAGCCTATCCCTTAGTCGCCTTTTACGACATCCATGGGAAAGAGATGTTGTGGTCCTATTCTTTTTTGTATTGGTGCCGAGAACCACACAGCACAGTTTTGCTTATTCCAAAATAAGTTGGCTAATAAATAATAATAACAGAAATAAATAAATAAATGTAAACAATAAATTTTTCAAATTACAGTCGAACGCCGCCGCCGTTTCAACATCAACGACAGAATAAAAGAACTGGGCACGTTGTTACCAAAGACAAACGACCCGTTCTACGAGGTCATACGGGACGTGAGGCCGAACAAAGGGACGATACTGAAGAGCAGCGTGGACTACATCAAGTGTCTGCGCGACGAGGTGAACCGGCTGAAACAGGGCGAGCAGAGGCGGAAGCAGATCGAGCTGCACAATAGGAAACTGATGCTGAGGATACAGGTCAGTGCAGGATTATATATACAGGGTGACATTTAAAACAACTGCATCCTTTTAAACATAGACTATACCCATGCTTCTGAGCCGTTTGAGCCTATTTTTATTTAAATTAAACGTCATCATTTTCACATTTAAAAATCCATCAAAAACTACGTCACACGCTTTATTAAAGACCAATACTACAAAAAGAAATTAAATCTAAACATGTAAATAAATGTCTGAAAAATAAATTATTTTTCTAGTATCAAGATCAAGTAAAGTACAGAGTTGTCGAGATCGCTCAGCTGAATTAATTGTGTCGTTGACCTCTGAATCTTACGCGTCGTTTTTCTGCCGGCCGGAGTGATATGACGTATTTAGGATCGTGGATTTTGATACTTTTATTTTTTTCGTGCTTTCTGAAATATGAACCGATATTTTTCTTTTAACGTTTTTAAATATCCTTTAGATGAGTACTCTTAACAATTAAATTTATGCAGTTGAATTAAAAGTCACCCTGTATAACTAGCTGTCCCGGCAAACGTTGTTTTGCCATATACTCGTAAATAATTTGTAAGTATATTTTTTTTGTGTGTGCCGTGTGGTTCCACCATTGGTATTGTGGTTTACCACGTTGGTATTGTGTCGTGAGAATTTTATATGTAAGATTAATATATTATGAATATAAGTATATATATGATTATTCTTCTAACTGGCTTTAGTCCCGTTTGCATCCGCACTTTTTTGGAGAGGAGTCCGTGGATAAATCTTTGATTGGGTGAGTCAGGTGTTTACACGAATCGACACCCGTCTGACCTTCGCAACCTTCGCAGGGAAACCTAACCCGTGTTGAATCGAACATTACCCAGTTGCCTGAATGTGCAGGTTTCCTCACGATGTCTTCGAGCGAACTCAAAGGATGTGAACTTGTGTTAATGTGGTTATTACATACATACAATTTGGTCACAATATGGTCACGTCTATATCCCTGGCGGGGTAGACAGAGCCAACAGTCTTTCAGCTGTCTGGCTTAATGATAGATTAATTATAATTATAACAATGACAATAATGTATGTGTGCCCCCCAGGAGCTGGAGCGGCTGGCGCGGCTGCACGGCGTGCCGCTGGGCGGCGCGTCGCCCGCCGACAGCGGCGTGGACACGGCCGGCTCCGACGCGCTGCCCTCGCCCGCGCACGCGCCGGTCAGCCCACACCTACATACACACATACATACACACAGTCACTACACAGCAGTCCCGGAAGGACTGACGGGCCACGTTCAGCTGTTTGGCTTTATGATAGGATTGAGATTCAAATAGTGACAGGTCGCTAGCTTGTTGCCTAAAAGAAGAATCTTTAAGTTAATAAGCGTATTCCTTAATCGCCTTTTACGACATCCATGGGAAAAGATGGAGTGGTCCTATTCTTTATTTGTATTGTTACCGGGAACCACACGGCACAGAAGCTATTTCTTTTTCTAAAGAAGACAAACGTTTTGGGCTTGACTACCTCATTCTGAAAAAGTGAACAAGCGACCGATACTGAAGTTTCTTCAGCTGGGTGCATCTTCTCTTACCAGTGGTCCACTTGTATGGGCGAAGTACCAGCGCCTTTTTGGGGAGGGTGTCAGTTTTGAAGAGCATTTCATTCTGTTCTTTAAAGGGATTCTGTGTCAGCTTTGAAGAACGTTCCGTTCTTTTCCTTGAGACACTTAACCCTTGCTGTGGCTAGTGGGATACTATGAGGAGTTTTTTGGAGGGGTAGTAGAGATATAGTGGGTAGGAGAGGAGGAAGGAGTTAGTAGAGTTGGAGGGTTAAGTGCTTAAGAAGTTTGTAGTTTTTATTTTGGTCTACATAATTTTTTAATAATTCTTTTTGTATTATTGACTTTATTTCGAGTGAAAATGTAATAATAAGTTATAATGTTTGATTTGATGGTTAGGACCGGTCGCATTATATTTATAACAAGATATATTTCCGCATTGCTTAGAAAATAATTTTAATAATCCCATTATTCAGGAGCTGACATTGCCAAAATTGGAACCCTCGTCTTTTATGGACTTAGAAAAGGTAATTAGTTTACCTTTTTGTTATAAAACATCACTGTTGGCCTAATGTTGTGTCATGTGTTCTTTATGAAGCTCTAATAAAAAAAATTGTATGTGTTTTTTGTCAGTTTCTCGTTTGTCTGGATGGTTTCTCGCAATTTTTGGTCGGTTTCTCACCTTTGTTCGTATTTTTCCTCCGTTTTGTATTTAAACATTCATGTTTCTTGTTTATGTGATCTCTTTATATTAAAGAAGTAATAAGTGATTTGTTTTAAACACAAACCCGCTTGTTTCCAGGAGGTGGTGATGCCGAAATCTGAGCCGGCGCCGCTCATGGAGCTGACGGAGCAGACTTCAGATCTCATGAGAGATGTTCCCTCCAACGAGTGTCTCAACGCTTTGGACGCACTCGGTGAGACAAAAAACATTAAATTTAAAATTAAACAATAAAAAAAAGCAATCATTCACTCAATCACCATCCTGTTCCTATGTATGTCGTAAAAGGCGACTAAGGGATAGGCTTACAAACTTGGGATTCTTTTTTAGGCGATGGGCTAGCAACCTGACACTATTCTAACTAATCTCAATTTTATCATTACGCCAAAAAGCTAAAATTGGCCATTTAGTCTTTCCAAGACTGGTGGCTCTGTCTTCTGTCATTCCAGCTCCTGGGGGGCATAGATACATTATTGTCAATGTTATAATTATAATTAATCTATCATTAAGCCAGACAGTTGAAAGGCTGTTGGCTCTGTCTTGCCCGCAAGGGATATAGACGTGACGTGTATGTATGTATGTATGTATGTTATTCTTTTAATTTCAGATGGCCTAAAGCTAGGCTCGTGTTCGCCTCTGAGTCGAGACGAAGGTTTATCATTAGGGTGCCTGGAACCCGACCTGTGTCTAGATCCGGTGCCCGAGCACGACTTATATAACCATAAGGATGTTAAGGTATTTACACATATACAGCTAACGTTGTATTATAAGAGTTTATAATATTGATTAAATAAATAATTCAATATATATACGGGACAAATTACACAGATTAGTTCTACATTCATTCATATTTTTAAATGTAGACTAGACAATGTGCATTTATTTCCACGATTTTGATTTAAGAGATCTATATTTGTAAATTGACGTCCGATGAAAATGCTGTAGGCTGGTGTGACGCCTGGGGAACCGCGCTACACACGATGTTGTGTCGCAGTTTGTATATATGCTCCTATCCGTGAAAACTTTACTTGCGCGATTTAGATTTTTCGCTGTTTTTGACTGATAGCGTCGCGTGATTTTATTTTTTATTGTCGTAACGTGTGGCGTAGAAATGTCGCCATACGATTATGAAAAATTGTATGATGATGTTCCCCCCTTCCCCCCAGATGCGGCTGTCGCCGGCGGCGGGGCTGCTGGGGCTGGCGCACATGGCCGACCTCATGGACGACGACTGCCGCAACCCCGTCACCGCCGGTACGCGCACACGCACACACATACATACATGCGTACACAGTACACACACACACATGCATACACAGTACACACACACACACATGCATACACAGTACACACAGACACACACACACACACACATGCATACACAGTACACACACACATGCATACACAGTACACACACACATGCATACACAGTACACACACACACACACACATGCATACACAGTACACACAGACACACACACACACACGCATGCATACACAGTACACAGTACACACACACACAGACACACACACATGCTTACACACACATACATACACACAGATATACTTTAACTGACGGATTTATTGTAAGAAATATGCAAGAATCACAGCAAATGGAAAGCTGTAGCTGATTATACATACCTACATATAGTCACGTCTATATCCCTTGCAAGGTAGACAGAGCCAACAGACTAAAGGCCAGACTCAGCTGTATGGCTTAATAACGGAATTGAGATTTAAATACAAGAAGAATTATATTATTCATTTTAATTTTAGAACAATATTGGAATTCGTTGTGGTCACTTTTTTTTCAAATAGCCATTTGCTTGTCTTTATATTTTTCCAAGTATAAAATCTTTACTTTTTTTTAAAGATCTTTCTTACCCATACCGTAACCCTTAGTCGCCTTTTAAACCATAATCCAAAAATCTATAAAACCAGTGTTATAGTTAAACACTGGTTTTCCGTGAATAATCATTTTTTCTTTGCTAACAGTGTCCTTACGTTATCCCTTTTAACAAATGTTTTGTTTCCAGGAGATCCCATGCTCTGCTCGTCTCCTACGTCTCAGCTGTGTCTCAGCGACGTGGTGGCGGAAGCGGCTGACGGGAGTATGGCGGGCATGCTACATGACGACTCCTACTCGCATGCTGCTGGTGAGCATGTAGCTAGTTACAGAGACCATCCCTTGCTCGTCTCCTACGTCACAATAATCATTATCACAATATCAATATCAAGGGTGAATTGGTGGACATTTAACCTCATGGACGTAGAAAAAAAGGCGAAGTATTTTATCGTAGTTCAGTTTCAAAATTTCATGGAAATTGGTTCAGTGGTTTTGAGGTGAGAGGTGGTGAAACACTTTTACATTAATAGTTTTAATTACTTAATAATTAATATCTTAATTAGTATAATTTAGTATAGGAACATTTCACCATCTGTTAGGAAACTTTGAACAATTTGAATATACTTTTTTTTTAATACTCACTGTATGTTTGTATGACAGACAAACAAACACAGTTTTACTTTAATAATATAAGTAAAGCAATAATAGTAAAAACCTGACTCGCCCAATCCAGGATCCATGGTCAAAGGCATACCCCGGGCTCCTCACTAGAGTGGTGAGGATGCAACCGGGACTAAAGCCAGGGGGAAGAATAATAGTAAAGGACTATTTGTGTGATTCCCGGCGCCAATAAAAAAAAAGAATAGGACCACTCCATCTCTTTCCCATAGATGGCGTAAAAGGCGACTAAGGCTTTTAAGCTTAGGATTCTTCTTTTAGGCGATGGGCTAGCAACCTGTCACTATTTGAATCTCATTTCTATCTTAAAGCCAAACAGCTGAACGTGGCCTATCAGTCTTTACAAGACTGTTGGCTCTGTCTACCCCGCAAGAGATATAGACGTGATTATATAGATTGACTTTTTCATCGTCAATTTGAAAAAATTGATAAATGAATAAATTTTTAATACTATGTGGCGTGCCGTTTGAATTTGGAAAACTAAGAACGATGTCTGCGCGCGCAAGACGCCGCTTGGGACTTCATCGCCGAGCCGATCCTTCACTCCACATATAGCTCTGGTTCAAATCGCATGTTGTCGCATTTCTTTATTAAACATTTACATACATTCTTCAGTTTCATTTTGTTAGAAGGTTGTGGAAGTAAACATTAATTCGAGGAATCACAGGCCTTCTACAACTATATGTATGTATGTATGTATATATCTATCTCCAGGCGCGTCGTCCCTTATGTCGGACGCGGCCATGGGGCTGGGGCTGGAGGCGCCGTGCCTGCTGCTGGGGCACCACCACCCGCACTCGCCGCACCGCCACCCCCGGCAGCCCTGCTTCGACATGGACCTCAGTTCCTAGCGATGTATGTACACGGGAACATGCGAGTAGGAGTTATATATCATATAAATTAGACTGTATTATTAGTATTATTAGACGTGTGGTTCCCGGCACCAATACGAAAAAGAATAGGACCACTCCATCTCTTTCCCATGGATGTCGTAAAAGGCGACTAAGGGATAGGCTTATAAAATTGCGATCCTTTATTAAGGCGATGGGTTAGCAACCTGTCACTATTTGGATCTCAATTCCATCATTAAGCAGAGCAGCTGAATGTGGCCATTCAGTCTTTTCGGGACTATTGGCTCTGTCTACCCCGCAAGGGATATGGACGTGACTATATGTATGTATGTAAATTAGACTGTAAGACTTCCATTAATAAATAAATAAATTAAATAAACATCTATCTTCACTCGGTGTACAAATACTTTATTTGCTACTAGCGACCCGCCCCGGCTTCGCACGGGTGCAAAATTATAAATGTTATTGTAGTGTTTGTATCTAGTAATGGATACAATACGCTGTCTCACACACACAAGTCGGTATTATAAATGTCAAGTTGACATTGACAGTTGCGTGCGAGCGGCAATCGCAGACAGATGTGTACTGGTACTTGGTGTGGTAGTGAGCCGGTGACTGTACGTAGTATAAATATCATGTGCTTTACAGTTATTATACATAAAAACCTTCCTCTTGAATCACTCTACCTGTTACAAAAAACCATATTAAAATCCGTTGCGTAATTTTAAAGGTTTAAAGCATACAGACAAACATACTAAAATAGCGACTTTGTTTTATACTATGTAGTGATAAATGCGGCACAATTATAGGTGTTACAAAGCATATACATTTAGCGCATTTAACCAGTCATGGCATGAAAAAATATAGAAAATTTAAATATTTAATTTTATTTATGAAATTAAAATTTAAATGAAATTTAAAATAATGTCTCATATTAAATGTTCTTGTCAAAATATATTTTTTATCGAAATATTCGTCAACAGTATAAAACGATTTTTCGATAAGCCACAGTTTTAATTTAGTTTTAAAGGCATTCAGAGATAGCGACTTTATCTCCTCATTGAGGCCGTTGTATATTTTGACAGCCATTTGATATGTATATCTATAGCACAGTGTGACTGAATCGCTTTAAATCTAGACCAAACGGTATAATAAAAAAATAGTCTTATTCCTTCTGGCTTCAGTCTTGATTGCATCCTTATCACTGTGGAGAGGAGGGGTATGCCTTTGACCATAAATCCTGGATTGGGTGAGAATGATTATTTACGAAGTTATGTACTTACATTAGTTTCAAAACTAACCGATGCTCTTACGGTAAGGGAAAACATTGTATGGAAACCTGCACATTCAGGCAACTGGATGTGTAACCGTATGATCGGGTTAGGTTCAAAGGTTGCGAAGGTCAATTGGGAATCACTTCGTGTAAACTGACTCACCCAAGTCAGGATCCGTGATCAAAAGCATACCCCGGGCTCCTCTCCAGAGTGGTGAGGATGCAACCGGGACTATAGCCAGGAAGAAGAAGAAGAATCTATAGCATAGTTTGAATAATCTCTTTACATCTCTTACGCCAGGAGGAAAAAAAATTGTATTGGATTAACATACGAAATATAATATTAATATACTAGAGAAATATCGCTTCACATAGATACATGACGGACGGCATGATTGATGGCCTCTGTGGCACAGCGGTAGTACGCTTGTCTGTGACACCGGAGGTCCCGTGTTCGAATCCCGGCCAGGGCATGATGAGAAATGAACTTTTTCTGATTGTCCTGGGTCTTGGATGTTTATCTATCTAAGTATTTATTATAATATTTAGTATCGTTGAGTTAGTATCTCGTAACACAAGTCTCGAACTTACTTCGAGGCTAACTCGATCTGTTTAATTTGTCAAATAAAAAAAAACATATACTGATTTCACATCTTTGTTACCAGTTAAACCCGCCATCGCAGTACTTCGGGGCCCAGGGTCCGCCTTCAGACTTTCCTCTCCACTTTCTCCAGTCCACGGCGTCCTCAGTTAAGTCTATTGGCTCCTTTATCTTAAACGTCTAGCCAGGGTTCCTTTAGTCTACCTTGGTCCAGCAGTGGCGGCTTTGATAAACAGTCTACAATTGGCGCCCAACGTGTGACAGAGTTAAATCCTGATTACTAGATTTATTTATTTACTTTTGAGTACAATACAAGTTGTAGCTAAACAAATATAAAATTAAATAACGAATGGAACAATTAGACTGTAATAATTTAACTGAAATATTAGTAGAACTTAATATTTCAGTTAAGTTATCCAATAAATAAATTGATATTAAATTTACTGTTAAACTGTGGTGTTACTTGCTTAAAAATAGGCATGTTTCAATTAATTATAAATTAACTTTTTGAACCAATTTATCGCAAATGTACCATATAAGTAATAGACTGTAATCTTTATGAAAGATTCAATATATAAACTCATAACTTACCGAGTGACTGACGGACATCGCACAGCCCAAACTACTGAACGGAGAAAGTTGAAATTTGATATGAAAGTCCCTTAGAGTAGGCACTAAGAGAGGATTTCTGGATCTCTCGTTTTACGCGAGCGAAGCCGAGGACGTCTTTTAGTCTGTTACTAAAAATAAACCCCCCATTTCGCCACCGAGCAAGTAACACCTAGCGAAATGAGGCAAATTGGTGTAGCGCCATCTATTGTTAAATTATGGAACTAATATTTAGTCTGAGCCGTAGTGAATTAATATTTAAAATAGATATTATATTGAACTTATTTATGTTATATCGGAAAATATTGTGTGGATTCATAAAACGTCATTAAATACAGTTTCAAATAGAGAGTTCTCACTTCTTCAAACAAAACAAAAGAAGTGTGTCAAGTTTCTCTAAAAAATTTACTTACGTAATAGTACAGAGTTATGACAATAGATGGCGTTGTACTGTAATTTTTGACATCGACAATTTTTTACCACAAAAATGTATGACTTATCACAAAATGGTGTTTCAATTTTATAGATCTCTAGAGATATTTTTGCATAAAAGACGTGTGTGTGAGATACGTACTTCGAATAAAATTGAGATTTTTTTGATGCTTTTTGAGGCAAGAGGCAAGAAAGGATGGTAAAAGTCATCCTTTTGGTACATTCAATTGAACTTTTCTCCTTGTGCAAAATTTATGTATTTAAAAAAAGCAAAAAATCATTAAGCCTTTCGTGTGAAATGTCCTAATTATTATCTGATCCAATTATATTTAAAAAAAATTAACCTGGAAGTTATCATATTCTATTTACAAAAGTTACCACACGAATATTAATAATATATTTATTATTTATATAACGCTTGCGGTAAAAAAAACATAAAACACGTCTACATCCCTTACGGAGTGGACAGGGCCAACAGTCTCGAAAAGCCTAATAGGCCACTTTCATCTAAACTGCTTAATTTAAAAAATATTTTATGAATCGTTTCGCGTAAGACTTAATTTCTAGTTTCTTGCCTCTAAAAAGTTGATATTCTCGCTATATGATTCCGTATGTTCGTATGTTTTTTTTTTTTAATTTAAATAATATCTTAAGTATACAAGCTGCTACAAAGATTCTAGTTATAACGTGTTCATTATAAACCTTTAGTAGCACGATTTGTGAATTGTCACGTTTTTTTTAAGGCAAAAGAACATTTAGGCAAATTTAAGATTATAGTTTTAACAGAAACAACGTGTAAGTACATATATACTGGAACCCAGACTCGCTTATACGAAGTCCAGGAAACAAAACGCACATTCGTGTTTATCCCTTACGGAGTAGACAGAGCCAACTGACTCGAAAAGACTGAAAGGCCAATGTAGTTTTACACTTTTCGATCCAATTCATTTTATTGCCGAAAATGCGGTGGGAAATAGAGACATTAACATCTCTATCTCACTCTAATTGGTGTAATTGGAAAAAGACGGAACGAAGAAAGATTTTTAAATAAAGAAATGTTTAATGACCGTCTTTAAAAAAGGCGTTCTTAGATTGACCTGTATACATATGTGTTTGTTCGTGATTACCTCGCATTTCACTGAATCAATTTTGATGCGGTTTTCAGGAAAGTGTTTGTTCTTAGCTAACCTACTTCAAAAAAGGTAGAGGCTCTTTTTCCCACTAAAGTCATTTAGCAGTTTGGTTTCCAGATGGTTTGTTATGTACTGTAAGAATATTGACGAATCCCAGTTATAGTGTGAAGCCAAAGAAACGCGCAGACAGACATTGTATTTGTGTATTTTTTTATAGAAAAAGTACAGTGTAATAAATATAAAAGTGTACCATGTTATCGTTGGTATGTATCGAGGTCGGTTCACAAGTAAAGTACAGCAGACTCAATAGAAAAATGTACCCTCGTATGTTACGTATCCAAGTGGTATACTCTTCTAAGCAGCCCAGTGTACCGTGTATTTTGTATTTTATTAAATCTTCGAAATCTTTTACAGAAATGGTATTTTAACCCTAAAATGGATCTTCCAATACATGATTGACTAAATTCTATAGATTACTTCTTTAAAAATAGTAAAAATTGTGATATTGTTGTTACCCGCTCATAATAAGATTACTCGACTGCGTTGAAAGTTGTGTTATGCGTGCAATTTCGTACGCTTTTGTTGTTAAATAAATATATTGGTGCTTATTTTTTTTCTCAGTATAAAAATCAAATAAAAGATATAACTTAAAGATACTTATAAATGTTTACTGGTGCTAAAAAGTAAGCAATATTAAATATTTTACAAATTTATTGAAATATCAAGTATTCTTAAACTATGTATGTATTATGATATTAATTATATACAGTACATGATAACACCTCAAGATATTAATTATATAGATATATATTAACACTACTTTCTATTATATTAAAATAAAATATATTTTATTTTTTATTCAAAGTATATGTCACTTTGGACTTAATATTTTATACATTATATTTGTACATTATATTTTTGTATTATATTTATACAAAAAGAAACTGGGATATTAAAAACGGAAGGACCACAATGTGTACACTGTAAATGTGATAAAGTACCTATATTTTTAGATGATTGTTAAAGGAATCGTTAGTTTTTGTATATAATTATGAATAAGCATTCAACGTGCCTTGCTTATAGATAGTTTACGCGGAAGTATTAGGGCGTGTTCACACGTATCAGTGCAATTTAATTATTTCACAACCTCTTTGGTGTAGTGGTTTGGTATATTTGACTGTTGATAGTTTTGAAAACGTAATAATACATACATATAATCCTGTATATATCCCTTGCGGGGGAGACAGTGCCGACAGTCTTAAAAAGACTAATAAGCCCCGTTCAGCTGCTTGGCTTAATAATAAAATTGAGATTCAAATTGTAACAGGTTGCTAGCCAGTAACCTAAAGGAAGAATCCCAAGTTTATAAGCCTATCCTTTAGTCGCCTTTTACGACATCCATGGGAAAGAGATGGAGTGGTCCTATTCTTTTTCCTTTATGTGCCGGGAACCACACGTAATAAGAGGACTGTTACCGAATGATTACCTATCTCTATCTGTGGTTAACCAGAGACATGAAGAGATGATAAGATAATTGAAGAACATACATTTTAAATTTCATTACAATAAACTGAAATTGAAAGTAATTAATTTCACTATTTACAATTTAGGATTAAAAAAACATGTTACTAAATTTAGCAACCCCTGTATTCTTGATAGATGTGAACATACCCTAATAAAAATTATTATTGTAAATAATGTTTGTTAAATTAACATTGCTTAAGAGAAATACCTTGTAAGGTATTTCGTCTTAGACGGCCTGCATTGTTAATTTTTGCAATGAATTTATGTAATGTTGTCACGTTACAACGTGTTTTAGGTGAATATTCAATGTTAAATTTGTTCAAAATTTTAGTAAACATTAAAATTTGTCTTGATCATCAAAAAAAAAATATTTTAATTTATGAGATAAATTTATTTCTTTGGCTGTCTAAAATTGTAATTAACGCTGATCCGTTTTAAAGCAACGCTTTGTGTTAATGTTGTGGTAATAAATTGTTAAAGAGATTATCACAAATCTAAAATTAATTTAAAAATACAAGTCTATCTAAAAAAAAAATTTGAAGATTTTTCGACTACCATACGTCGCATGTTGATAAAGCAATGAATTTATGTCGATTGATAATTATTACATAGAACAAATAACATGTAGTTGTTAAATCAGTGAGCCTTTTGTTATTAGATAATAAATCGTTGTTTTGTTTGTAAGCCTGAATAGAATGGTGCTGTTCGCTCGATGTTTCATGGAAATCTTTAAAGATTTTAAGTATTAATTATCATCGAATCATGGTTATGAAATAAATCTTTACAAGAATAATATGAAAAAACAGGCTTAGTCTATATTTTTAACTGTTATATTTTAATGTGACCACATAATTATACTTCAGTATTTTACAATTAATAAGTAGATTTTTATCAAAATACATAGGTTTTTTTATACAATTTTGTTTTTCATGAATTGTTGCCAGATTAAATAAGTTTTAGATGAAATGTTTATATAACCTTAATGGCCTTTTACAAAAGTGATATTCAGTGCCTTACTTGAACAATAGAATAAGTAGTATATATTTTATCAGAAAAATGTAATAACTGTGCTATTATTAATAAGTAAAATTACTTTTTTCGTGTAAGTTAATAAACGCGAACCGATGTAATAAAGATTATAATATATATATTTTAAGAAAATGTTGCAACTTAAAAATTGTTGCTTTTATTTATTTTTAGAGAATTTTGAATTTTGTTTGCGAGCGGTACTCAAGCACAAATTTATCTGTTACGTACGAGTGTTATTTAATATTGTATGAGATTAAAATGTTGAAGTACAAAAAAGTAAATAATTGAAATGAGAATATTATCAGTCTTTTATTTTTAAGATTCTGTTCCTGATTTCGACTGTTACATACATACATCTAGTCACGTCTATATCCACTGCAGGGTAGATCAAGCCAACAGTCTTTTCAAGACTGAAAGGCCACTTTCAGCGGTATGGCTTTATGATGGCATTTCAATTTAAATAGTGACAGGTTGCTAGCCAATAGGTTGTAGCCGACAAGAGGAATCCCAAGTTTATAATCCTATCCCTTAGTCGCATTTTCCAACATCAACACGAAAGATTATAGATTTTTTTCTAAATTGCCGGAAATCACACACGGCACGGTAAAATATTCACATTAATTCGCCCCAATTTCTGGACATTTTTAATATCGATCACAAATTGACGATTGATTCATTCGCTTGCATAAAGATCGACGTTAATTTTGCGGATTTGGCACGCTACTGGGAGAAATAATGCCCGATGTAGGGATGGGATTATCGATAAAATTTGATATTTAGCTGCTTTTTTAAACGCTTTCTAAAATATGAATGAATGTGGAGAAAGCAATATAAATGGAGGTCTGTAGTGTTCGAAGCAATTGGACATCTGTATGTGTGAAGTATCTGTTTTACCCCTGTAGTAATCAGGCGATTTGGTATGTAAGTATGTATAGAAATAAAACAACTCCAAACAAAAACAAGAACTAGTAATTTTTAGGAGCAGTTAAAAATAATTCTGTTTGATCATTTCAATCAACTGAACCTAATTAACCTGTTACCTAAGTATTTATTATTCTATTATTACAAGAGTCAATTTTAATTTGGACCATTTTATAAATTCACTTGAAAAAATACGTATTAATTTAATTCTTAAATTATTATACAAAACACAAGTTTTTCCCCCATTTTCCAATTTACTATGATGTACAGAAACAATTTTTTTTTTAAACATCTTGTAAAGTCCCTTTGTTATTCTTATTTGCAATAATTATTATTTTATATGAAATAATCTTCCCAAAAACTGATTTACGAATACAAGACTTTAAGAATTTCCAATTACAATTTTTTTAAGGTATCGATATAACATATGAACGTCTCTAACCGAGAACTGTCCGATCCTTTCTCCCCAAAACGCGATTATTTTTATTCATCGAAAAGGCAACAATGCACCGTTTCAAATTTCCAGAAATTTGCGTTTTTGCATAAAATGTAATGCGGGGCGGCGCGTGCGACACATTAAAACCGAAGGTGTCCAATTGCATGTATTTTAGCGGGAATTTATTTATTTATATTATTGTGCTAATACTATATTCACATTTTTGTTACGAAAATGATGTCACAGTTTAATGTTATATTTCACTCATGGTAACATTAGTAAAGGATTCACCCAAACAAATTAAAAAATGTGAATCAATTCATGCGAAATGCGAAAGTTTGTAAAGTTGATCATCAATCACGTAAAATATACTAGCTGAATTTTGATGAAATTCAGTAATTAGTTAAATACATAACATAAAAACCTGGAATGATATAAAGGGTAGGTACTTTTTATTCAGTTGTGGAGTGGTTCCTTGCTCTTTAGAATAGGACCACTCCATATCTATCCCATAGATGTCGGAAAAGGTAACTAAGGGAATAATAAAAGAACTTATAAACTTGAGATTCCTCTTGTAGGCGATGGGCTAGTAAGCTGTCAATATTGATATATATTTTCTTCAATTCCATCATAAAGTCGTACTCGTACGTCTGAACGTGGCCTTTCAGTCTATAAGACTGTTTGCTCTGTCTGCGTATATATCTAAGGGATATAGGCGTGACTATATGTAAGTACGCATGTATGTACTTTTTATTCCGTAATTCCCACAACTGTCGAACTTTCTTCGGGGCTCATTCAACGTTATTTCAGTTTGACTAATGACTCGGCGATATAAAGATGCTAAATATACGTAGAATATCCGCCTAATGCGTCCATCATGGTCACCCTAAACTGCATTGACCGTTTGCATTGTTGCAATTGATAAAAGCGATACAGTTTCCCATTTTTTCACAAATTTAAATGAACTCCCCTCGCGTCCCCATTTGCATGGATCATGTTCGGTGAATATTTTATTTGGGGAACAAAAATTTAATGGGAGTTTTTTTTTTGCGAAAATGCGCTCGAAATTGTGATCAGAGTTTTATTATTATACTTGTATTGGTATTATTTGAGTGATTTTTAAATGTTGGTAGCACTGGTTAACTGAAACTTGGCATTCGTAGTCCAGTTAATTATTTAAAAGAAACTTATACGAATAATAATATCGATAGGAAAATTTTCTCTTAAAACTGGTAGGCTTAGTTAACAAAGTGGACGAAGGGACATTTTTTTTTCTAAAAACCTAATGAAACCTTATATATCCTTTTACAGAAATATCGCGACGTTTTTTGCTTTAAGCAGTTTAGTTTTGCGTCAGTTAACGATGCAATCAAATGATAAAAATATATAAACAGAGCCACGTAATGTACGACTTAACAGAGCACGTACGTTTAAATGTTAAAAATTGTATGCATAAAACCTTACCTCCAACCCAAAGGACGAGATACTTCTTATAACTTTAAAAAATAATCTTACACTGTCAACGCTTTATGTCAACAACGCTATGGGAGTGAGTGGAGTCTGACCAGAATTGAGCCGGTATGATGCAAGCGGCTCCTATCCCAGCGTCTCCGACCCAGGTCTTCCCTGATGCTGTGAAGAGGCCAGGGGTCCCTGAAGTTGATGTCGCGCCTAAGGAACAGCAGCAGACTGAGGTCAGTTTGTGAGAGATGTAAACTCGTCTTGAGGTAATCCGAACTACATATGTTCAATCTGTAAGACTAATAAACTTGGGATTCTTCTTCTAGTAAGAATAGGACTTAACTCCATTTCTTTTCCATGGATGCAAATAGTGTCAGGTTGCTAACCCATCGCCTAAAAGATGAATCCCAAGTGTTTTACGACATCCGTGGGAAAGAAATGGAGTGATCCTATTATTTTTTTAGTAAGGAGGAAAGTTAATGTTACCATTATGTTGACGTTATAAAATACAAAAATATTTACCTAAAATTAATAAAAAACCATGTTTCCCGAACATTCGAATTCCAATAATTATTATCGAAATTATTTATTCAAGGCCGTAGCCGAGGTCACCCCGCCGCTCCAAGAGCTGACTTCAGTGGACCGGCTGCTCATCACCAAGCGTCTGAGCGTGAGGAACGTGCTGTTTCTCAAGGGCAAGAGGAACCGTTACTTCGTCAGAACGCCGGATCAGAACCTGCTCTATACCGTCGAAGAGCAAAATAGGTAAGTTTATTATGCTTCTCCGTGCCGTGTGGTTCCCGGCACCAATAAAAAAAAGAATAGGTCCACTCCATCTCGTTCCCATGGATGTCGTAAAGGGCGACTAAGGGATAGGCTTACAAACTTGGGATTCTTCTTTTAGGCGATGGGCTAGCAACCCGTCACTATTTGAATCTCAATTCTATCATTAAGCCAAACAGCTGACCGTGGCCTATCAGTCTTTTGAAGACTGTTGGCTCTGTCTACCCTGTAAGGGATAAAGACGTGATCATATGTATGTATGTTCTCCGAAGACTGTTCATATCTTTTACGTCTCTGAATATAGATACATACATATGGTCACGTCTATATTGTAGGTAGACAGAGCCAACAGTTTAAAAAAGACTGATAGGCCACGTTCAGCTGTTTGACTTAATGATAGAATTGAGATTCAAATAGCACCGATACAATAAAGAATAGGACCACTCCCTTTCTTTCCCATGGATGTCTTAAAATGAGACTAAATGATAGGCTTATAAACTTGGGATTCTTCTTTTAGGCGATGGGCTAGCAACCCGTCACTATTTGAATCTCAATTCTATCATAAAGCCAAATAGCTGAACGTGGCCTATCAGTCTTCAAGACTATTGGCTCAGTCTACCCCCCAAGTCAATACGTGACAATATGTATGTATGTACTCTTCTTCATTTGTAGTTGGTGGGTGGGCTACTTCTGCTACGGGCTACGTCCACTCCAGCTGCGCGTCACCAACAGCGACGGCGCTGAGGTGATGAGGGTCAGCAGACCCTTCGCCTGCACCCCCAGGGTGTTGCCATGTCAGCTGCAAAACATTGAGGTATAAAATTGGTAGAAAATAAGCACTTTCATGAGATGCAAACACGCTAAATGATTCTTGTTTAATTTATGTCAGGTTGATAACAGAAAACAGGGCCGTGTGGTTCTCGGGACCAATACAAACAAAGAATAGGACCACTCCATCTCTTTCCCATGGATGTCGTCAAAAGAGACTAAGAGATAAGCTTATATTATAAACTTGGTATTATTTTTTAGGCGATGGGCTAGCAACCTGCCTCTTCATACATACCTAAAATCACGCCTCTTTCCCGGAGGGGTAGGCAGAGACTACATCTTTCCACTTGCCACGGGCTAGCAACCTGTCTCTTCATACATACCTAAAATCACGCCTCTTTCCCGGAGGGGTAGGCAGAGACTACATCTTTCCACTTGCCACGGGCTAGCAACCTGTCCCTTTTTGAATGTTTAATGACTGTCTCAATTCTCCAGGTGTTCGCCCCGCCAGACCACCTGATCGGGACGGTGGAACAGATATGGACCCCCATCCGGCCGGAGTACGTTGTGAAGGACGCTGAAGGCGCTGACGTTCTTTGGATCCGTGGTGAGTGGAATGAGAATAACATACATACATACATACATATGATCACGTCTTTATCCCTTACGGGGTAGACAGAGCCAACAGTCTTGAAAAGACTGATAGGCCACGTTCAGCTTTTTGGCTTTAAGATAGGATTGAGATTCAAATAGTGACAGGTTGCTAGCCCATCGCCTAAAAGAAGAATCCCAAATTTATAAGCGTATCCCTTAGTCGCCTTTTACGACATCCATGGCAAACAGATGGAGTGGTCCTATTCTTTTTTCTAATGGTGCCCGGGAACCACACAGCACATAACCACCACACGGCATATGACCACTGACGCTCAAATAAATGGTAAATGGCATCATTACCACCATCAGCGGCACATGACCACTGACGCTCAATTAAATGGCAAATGTCGTCATTACCACCATCAGCGGCACATGACCACTGACGCTCAGTTAAATGGTAAATGGCATCATTACCACCATCAGCGGCACATGACCACTGACGCTCAAATAAATGGTAAATGGCGTCATTACCACCATCAGCGGCACATGACCACTGACGTTCAAATAAATGGTAAATGGCGTCATTACCACCATCAGCGGCACATGACCACTGACGCTCAATTAAATGGTAAATGGCGTCATTACCACCATCAGCGGCACATGACCACTGACGTTCAAATAAATGGTAAATGGCGTCATTACCACCATCAGCGGCACATGACCACTGACGCTCAATTAAATGGTAAATGGCGTCATTACCACCATCAGCGGCACATGACCACTGACGCTCAATTAAATGGTAAATGGCGTCATTACCACCATCAGCGGCACATGACCACTGACGCTCAATTCAATGGTAAATGGCGTCATTACCACCATCAGCGGCACTGACGCTCAAATAAATGGCGTCATTACCGCCATCAGCGGCACATGACCACTGACGCTCAAATAAATGGCGTCATTACCACCATCAGGTCCAGTGGTGACCCTCAGCTGCTTCAGGGACGTGCAGTTCCACATCACGAAGCCGGACGGCAGCGCTGCCGGCGCCACCTGCAAGCGCTGGCAGGGTCTGATGCACGCCATGTTCTTTGCGCCGGTCGTTGACAGGTGAATAGATTCTGTCTGCTTCCTCTTACTAAATCACTCTTCTTGACCTCCTGCTAAAACTGCTTAGTGTCCTTATAGTTGTGTTTTACTTCAGGGCACGATGAGAAAAGTTTTTTTTCTGATTGGCCTGGGTCTTGGATGTTTATTTTTGAAAGTATTTATTGTTAAATATAGTATCGTTGAGTTAGTATCTCGTAACACAAGGCTAACTCAATCTGTGTAATTGGTCTCGTATATATTTATTTATTATTTATTTATTTCTTATCTAGTTCCCAGCACGATAGATAACAAGATCACTGTCGTTTTTTTGTGGATCTCATAAAAGGCTACTTCGGGAATGTGCAACCTTTAAATCACATACATACATATACATATATTCACGTCTTTTTTTCATGCGGGGTAGACAGACAGTTTCAAAAAGACTAATTGGCCTACATTGGACTTTTTGGCTTAATGATAGAATTGAGATTTATATAGTGACAAGTTGCTAGCCCATCACCTTAAAGAAGAATCTCATGTTTATAAGCCTTTTACGACATCCATGAAAATGAGAGGGTGTGGTCCTATTCTTTTTTTTATTGGAGCCGGGAACCACACGGCACCTCCACCTTTAAATCTCAATTCCATAATAAGTTATACGAGGCCTTCGAGTCTTGTGTGTTATTTGGCTCTGTCTACTCCGTAAGGGATACGTGTGCTTTCAGATTCGGCGTGGCGTTTGAGCGTGACCTCTCTACGGAACACAAGGCCCTCCTGTTGGCCGCGACCCTTCTTTTTGACTATATGTACTATGATGTGTAACAATATATGGTAATTCTTGTATATTATATGATTTTATTTAAACATGTGTGTCTTGTGGTTCTTGACACTTTAGAATAGGACTATTCCACCACTCTTTTATAAGTCGTATTATGTTGCAGATGTCGTAAAAAGCGACAAAGTGAATTTTTATCTATAAATAAATATTTTTTTTCCATTTTTATTTTTACAAATCATAATTACTCGTAGAATGACCACTGTCGAAATTTACAGGGTTCAAAATATTAATACAAATCAAATTTTTTGTTAATTATATGGACAGACATTTCAAACATCACTAATAATTGGCATATCTTTTGGTTGCACAACATTTGTTGACGTCATATAAATTACTTAAAACTAAATTTACTGCCGCTTCCAAAGCGTCAGTGCAGAAGAAGCGGTAACAAACTGCAACATTTTCTTCAATAACGTCAACTTCACAAATTATCCAAAGTAAGAATAGAAATGTGGACGAGAGAAGTGATCGTAGTCATATCTGCCCTTCTGTCATTCTGATCAAGTTCTAATTTTAAAAGTTTTGCAATAAACGTAAAACCCATGAACATTATGTATAAAAGTTTATTACTTTTAAAAAAATATTGCCCTTAGTTAATGTTTTAACAGTGTATTAAGACCTCATTAACGCGTTATTTAATTAAATAACAATAATAAATGAGAGCGTGTAACTGTAACCTATTTCGCATAAACAGTTTCCTTAAACACAATAGCCGTTTTAATGGCTGCTACGGTCGTAAATCCAAAGAAATAATAAAAATTAACGCGAGCTATAAAAATGAAAAAGACCGATTCCGAATTAAATGCTTTCACAACGATGTTTGTATTCGCTTGAAACATTAATATTAAAATGAGGGGACATATTTCGTTATACTTTAAATGTATTTTTCGCTTTTACATCAAAAACGTCGATTTCCCCTAAAAATTAATGTCCTGCACACACGTGCCACCCCTATTTGCATTGTATCTAAGTTTTTTCGTCTCGGCAGATGTCCGCCAAAGTAAATGGCGCGAAATTTTGACAGAACATGTAATTTTGGCGCACAACAATGACATTTCTCAGAGAATTCGTCGCGCACAGATAAAAAAAGCTTAATATCGGGTATTTTATCAAACCCTTTTGCAAAAGGATTTAATTCAATTATTTGAAAGCGTAAAAAAATCTAATAAAGGGGTGCTTTTTACAGAATTTTGGAAAAATAACATGGGGTAATGTAGGTCACTGGTACGTACTTAGCGAATTAAATTTTTTGTGTTGTTTTTTATGAAATAAAAAATCGGCGCGCGCATGTCACGTGTTGCTATAAAGCAAGGGTTTAAAAATAACAATAGGGTTTTAGAAAATGATTTAGGGTTTTTTCTTTTCAGAATAACGGAATTTTTTATAAGAAAAACAGTGATTTTTAAAAAAATAAAACTGTATTTTTTGTAAGGTCAGAGAGATGTCAAGATGTGATTTCTATATGGTGATTGATTGCATATTGTTTATTTTTTATAGTTTCCAATTGCAGTTTAGAACTCCAGTTGTATCATCATGTTAAGGCTCACGTGGATAGGTACATAGCCACGATATCATTTTAGTCATAAGACTGATTTTGCCCGTCTTGTGTTTTTGCCACCGCGTTGAAACACCGGTTATGCAGTTTTTTTATTGGATTAGAAACTAGAGCACTATATTTAATTAATATTTTTACAGATACTTATGAAAATTTTTTCTAGTAAGTTCTTAAGTACATTCAAACAATTTTTCTCTCTTCTCTTCATCTCATCTTAATGGTATTCTAAGTTTTTAGCGAAAAGTGGAGGTTCGCTTATTTTTTTTTAGCAGTTGTTGCTGCATAAATATTTTTTCTGCGTCTTTCGTTTTAATTTATTCTGCCAAAAGTAATTAACTATATTCACAGGACAAGGTGTAAGAATTAAAGTAAATAAATGTGCAAGAGTTTTCCACTACAATCTTAAATCATTAGTAATACAATATTAATTTACTAAAATCACATGAAATCCCTTTGAACCCAAGTTCAAAATGTTACCGACCGTATCGACAGCATTTTAACCCTGCATGTTGACACGCGACCCTTCTCCGTTGCAATGTTTTGCCATTTTTTTCTAACATTTAACCCATTTTTCAACAATTTCACTGCATTTTCACCCCTAAACAAGTTTGACAGATGCGCTTCACAATACAACCCTCTAACATCGCGATTTTAATGGGTGTCGCATTTTTAATAAAAAAACGATTTTTTGTAAAAAAAAACGTGTTTTTTTTTTGTTAATCTAAAGCCGACAGTTGACGCGAGAATAATCTTTAATTAAGACTATTTTTGTTGTGTGTTCCGAGAGGGTGGTAACTGTGTGATTTATTTATTGAAAATTTTACGGTTTTGTAAACTTGGAGCACTTTGTTTTGATGATTTTCTCATTTTGTAACGTGGCGTTATTAATGATCAAGTTATTAATGTGCGTGTTATAATCATCTAGCTTTTGACGGCAGCATCTACCACGTATAAAACTGTAAAGTAAAAATTTCATGATAGCAGTAGGTACTTTTTTTGGATATTGGTACCTACCGTTTTTCTTCCTTCATTTCTAAAACATTAATAAAATTTCAAGAGAGAAACAGAATATAAGAATTAAAATTGTTAGCGACAAATTAATTAAAAAAAGTTCTTGAATTACATATCAAAATTTCACGCGTTGCTGTGTCAAAAATACGGCTAATTTCGTACCTCTAATTAAACCTTTCGATTATTTGTACCGGATATAACATTCATTTTAGAGAAAAAGATATCCTTGAAAAAATATTATGATAATATTTCTCTTCGTTACTTTTTGATCACATCTTATCGGGGTTTTGTATTAATTAATATTGAATGTACAGACACACTCAATTTAACTGTCTAATTACTTGTATATATATTGATAATCGCAGTTAAAAGGGAAATGGGACATTATAAGTAAAACAAGAAGTATTTGTATATTTAATTTATTGAATACGGTAGAAATGCTCGTAGTAATTAATGGAAAACAAATATAACGAACAGACGGTTCTAGGAACATATACCGACCGCAAGCCATGTGTAGCACGATTTACAAAAAATTGAATGATTAAATGGAAAAAATATTTATTCATGTTGTCATATGTATTGGACAGTCATTGTAAGATCTATAGATTTAAGAATTTTTTGTAATTGAAGAGTTAGATTAGTTAAAATTAGACCAGTCCTTCAAATAATTTCAGTCTAATATTCTTACATATATATTTTTTTTTGTGGTATAAGAAGTTTTTTATGTAAAACAATAATTTTTGTAATTTCAAACCGCACGCAAAATAACTATCGGGCACAGTATGCAAGAGTAATAAAACTATGTTTTAATTCATCGCATCGAATCAATTAAAATCGACAAAGATTTTATAATTCATTTATTTAGAAGTAGATAGGTATAATTCTGATCTAACTAACTCAATTTTGACTAACCTCAATTTTATTATCTAGCCATCAGACATTCATGGAGAATGAACAATACTTAATTCTGGTTTATTGGCTCTGTCTACCCCATTTTGTAAAGTACCTCTTGTTTTTAAGTAAAACGTAAATTTTTAACGATATCTGTCCCACTTAATTGTAACTTATTTGTCTCTAATAATTTAGTATTTATAAATTTTTTTAGTAGGTATTTATGTATTTTCAAACATTGTTTTTTACCGACTCCATAAGACGATGTAACTACTACGATTTCTTTGTTGATGCGGTTTTTTTTTATCTCACAGATGTACTTTTTTCATAAAGTACATACATATGTGTATAATATTTTTTCCATTTTCGGTATCAAAACGGCTGATTTTAGTTTTTATTTTGTTTTCCAGCTTGTTATTGAATAGCGGTACATGTTAATACAACATTTAAATAATATAAATAATATTAAAAACGCAAGGCTACGTCATTTTCGATTTTTTTATAAAAAGTGCTACAAAATGGTGCGGCATAAGGTTGGCTCTCTCCTAAAGCCAGAATATAATTCTCTTTATATAATTTATATATATAAATTTATCTAATGTGAAAATTAATTTTAATGAAATTGCTTTATTTTTTATAATATTTTTATTATTTTGTCTAATAATGTGCTCCTGTTATAATTTATATTATACATTTATGAATTTACTATGGTATTATGGACCGCATTGATTTTCACATTAGCTAAATCTAAAAAAAATAATTTGACTAGAAAAAACACAGTTGTATATAAGTTGACAAAACATGACCGTTCACATTACAGCCGCACTAAATTAATCTTAAAGGTAAAATTATAGTAAAACGACTAGATTACTTTATACAATAAAACTTTGGAATGTTAAACTTACAGAAGACTAGCAAGGAACTTTCGATTAATGGCATTAAAAATTAATCCAAACTTATTAAAAAATAAAATATAAACTAATTTGTCTAATACTTCTCACTATTATCATCGATTAGACATTTTTTTACTATATTACCAGAAATTATACAAAATAAAATATTATTAAACTATTTTATTTATTTCAGGATAACAATAATATAATCACAACTTTAGTTTCCTGAAATAAATATTATAGATAGTATTATTTTTATATTAATTATGTGCCTTAGTTTAAAAATAATATTGGGACAAAAAACCAAATTGTTTACATAAGAACCAACAATTTGCTTTTCTATTTAAAAAAGGTGTCAGTAATTTTTATGCATAAGTATAAATAATTAAAAATTAATTATTATGCAACAAAAACATTATACCCAAACAGCTACAATAGTTTAAATTAATTAATTACAGAAATAGGAACTATTTGAAAAGGAAAAAGTGCGACTGTTGCAAGCTGTTTATTTGCTTTGTACCCGAGTGTATATCTATCTGTTGCGCCATCTACCCTTAACCATAATTTGTACTGTTTTATTATTTGTTACCAATCACCGCTAAAATACATTGGTTATATTTGTACTATTAGTTTGTTATATATCTTTGGTCTCGTTCACTCAAGGTACAAGGCGATCGTGGAAAAAATTCTGAACACAATATTGATACATTTTCACTACATTCAATTTGGACGACTCTTGACCACTATGTACTTTCTTATATAGTAAAAATTCGGCGTGAACTCCCGTATTGTGTATCGAAAACGCCCCCCTCCGTCTGAAAATACACAATGGCCCCCCGATCGTCACCACGCGTACATTTTTTATTAATTTTGTTATTATTTAAAACGTTATTAATATAATTTGTTGTATTGCGCAAGAGTGGTTCGGCTATGCAGCTAGTTTGTTTCGGCTTCAGAGGAAGACTGAGAAGGAAGGTTGTCTATTGTTTCTACATTTTCAATTTCAACATAATCGGAAGTACTTTTAGGAACTACAATTGTAACATCAATTTGTCAATCATTAAAATTTACTTCATCGCCTTTTTTTTCTACACTCATATCTTTGTTCACCTAAATGTTGGAATGGAGTAAATTATCAGTAATTTTGGACAGTTACAGCATTACCCTGACTCCATCACTATATTATTATCAAAATCAGGTGCATGCCTTGCTTCTGCTCGCTGCAGAGCCGACCCCCCCTCGCCTCTAGTTTACTTTAAATTACAACTTACGTACATACATAGGAACTTTGTTTAGAAGCTGCATGGTTTATACAAGCTAACCTCCACACTGACTACCGAATAATGAATTATTCAAACAAATCGTTACTCCATCAAATTAGTCTTGATTATCAAGATAATAATTAACCCGGTGCCCTGTTCCTCTCTATTGTGTATTGAGGTAGATCTTCAGTCTTCGACAATGGTGTTACATGAAAGAGTTCAACACTCTAAATAAATTGCTTTCGATTGACCGGTAAAAGTTTAAATTCAAAAATATTGTGTAACTTCTCTTACAACTATATAACTTATTGGACGCTTCGCATTAGAGAGGAGCAGGGCTGTAACACCCGCTGTAACATATATGTTATAGATTACAATAGAAATAAGTGAAATGAAAGGCTCGGCCGAATGCGGAGCCGAGCTGAGCTCGGCCCCAAACAAGACCCGTATAAGACTGATGTGTGACACAACAAAATCCACTCTGACCGAGCCCCTAACACCACGTATCTAATCAAATTTAATACTAAAATTACGTTTAATGTTGATCACTGCCCAATAGTACGTATCTTTGTGCTTTAAGTCACTCGTAGACAACAATAAATAGTCGAGTAGCTAACATGAACGCGGTATATTTGTACTTTGTAACTCCAAAATATAATTTATACAATAACAGCTAATATAAAACCTAACGTTGTGAGGTAGAGCGGTTGTCGTAGTACACTAGGTGGAGCGGCGCTCGCTCGCTCGTATGCTCGCCCGTGTACGCTGTGGGTCGCTGCTCGGCGACTCCGCCCGGCTGTCACTGCCACCGAGGCGCGCTCAGTGATCAACATCGACCGGTACTACGACGCTATCGCGGCGCACGCGCCGATTACATACGATAAATAATAATAATTTATGCCTAGGGTGTATTTCTTCTCCCGATCGAAATCGACGTTTCAAAAACTCGTCTCGGACCGACCGACGGAACATCGAGGAGATAATAATAAATAATCGAATTTATAAGCGGCAACGTTTCATATATCACCCGTTTAATATAATTCTCAATATATGAAGTTAGACTCTGACAAAAAAAAAGCCGGGGCCGCCACGCGGTGAGGCGCTCGAGCGGGCGGCCGGAACGACTTCTCCGATTATATAATTACGTCTCATAATATTTTTCAGCAATCGCTTGAAGGCACACAGCGTTAAATGTAGTTAGTACAGTTCAGCGATCGTAAGCGCGCGCGCGCGGCGATGGGATCTCCGGCCGCGAGCGCGCGCGTGCGTCGGTCTGGTCGCGGCGGCGCGGCTAGGCCGGCGTCAGCGTCAGCGTCACCGTGGCGCGGCGCGTGGCGCGGCGCCGCACCGGCAGGAACACCAGCGCCGGCACCAGGCTCAGCGCGCCGCCCGCCTCCTCCACCACGAACGGCTGCATCGTGAGCGGCGCCTGCGGGGCGCGCGGCACCGCCAGCAGCGCGCCCGCGCCGCCGTGCGCCGCGCGCAGGTGCGCCTCCAGCGCCGCGAACCCCTCCGCGCGGAACTCGCACCGCGAGCACGAGTACTGCGCGTCCTCCGCCTCGCCCACGTCGCCGGCCTCGCTCGCGCCCTCGCCGCCCTCCTGCTCGCCGACACTGGCTTCGGTATTATTCTCTATCGGCTCGTTGGCTTGCTGCTGGGCGTGCGCGCGTTCGTGTGCGAATAGGAATGCGAGGACATCCGTCGTGAATGGACAGTAGGAACACGCGTATGGCTTGTCCCTGGCGAGCAGGTCGAGCGGCCGCGGGGGAGGGGGAGGAGGTCGGGCTGGCGGCGCGTGCTCGGCGAGCAGGTGCGCGCGCAGAGCCCGCGGCCCTCGAAACCGCCGCGCGCACAGCGGACACGGCTCGGCGGGCGCGGCGTTCGCCGGCGCCGGGGGCGCGGGGATGCCGTGAGTGTTATGTTTGTGCACGCGCAAGAAGTATTTGCTACAGAGCTCCTTGTGACAGATGTCGCAGGTGACTCCGCCCAGCTGCGTGCCGCTCTCCAGCGAGATCCCGTGCATGCGTTGCATGTGCGTTCGCATGAAGTATTTGTTGCACAACTCCTTATTGCAGATCTCGCAAAAGCTGGAACCGGACGATGAGGAGGCGCGACGTTCATCAGGCGGTGGAGGAGAGGAGCTAGGAGGCCGCGGGCCGGCGTCCATGGGCTCGTCGACGAGGCGCTCCGCTGCGAGCTCGTTGAGCTGCGAGATCATCGTTTGCAGTTTCCGCAGCTCCTCGCTGGCCGAGCCCGGTGACGCGACTCCCCGCTCCTCCACTATTAAGTTCAACGGACTCGTCTGTCCGTCTCGCAGCGCCGCCTCGAAGTCTTCTTCGCATTCTCGTTTTACTTCAGCCATCTCCTCAGAGTCGAAAGGGGGAGGTAACGAATGTGACCGCGGAGGAGTATCGGGCGGCGGAGCTGGTAATGCGGGCGGTGTGGTGAGAGGTGTAGTCATCGGCGTGGTGATAGGCGTGGCGAGCGTCATGGGCGGTGTGACGGCGCTAGGAGACAGCTCCGCAGCGGGCGAGCGGTGTGCCGGGACGCCGTGCCGCCGCTCCCGGTGCGTGCGTAGAAAATATTTATTACAATACTCCTTGCAACAAATCTCGCAGAACGCTTCAGGGTTCACGACGCCGAGTCTCCGTAACGCATCCGGTTGGAATCCCGCCTCCCGTGCTCGTCTCGCCGAGTCTGGTGAGAGACGACGCGGCGTCCCCCCGGACTCTTCATCGGATGCTCTTCTCGGGGGGGAGGGCTGCGCGGGCGGCGGTGGGGCCGGTTGTGGTTCGCCGCCGTCGTAGATGCCGTGTTTGTTCGCGCGATGTGTTTTGAGGAAGTATTTGTTGCAGAACTCTTTGCAGCAGAGGTCGCAGTAGGCCTCGGGGTTGAAGATTCGCGGGGGTTCGTGGCGGGGTAGGAGCCTGAAGGCGGCGAGGGGATCGAAGGTTGGCAGGGTGAGTTCCCCGAACGCGAGCGCGCTCTTGTAGATGTCAGCCATCTTGGCGTGGAGATCGAGGGGCGGGGGCGGCAGGGGTTGCGGGGCGCGGGAGGGCGCGGCCTGCTTCCGCCGCTTGCGCCCGGGGCTGCCGCCGCCGCTGTCCAGGTCGAGCTCGCGCTTGACCGCCGGCGCCACCGACATCGCGTCACCGCCGCATCTGGAATTGAGAAACAATGACGTTAGCTGACACATTTTCAAGAGAAATTAGTGGGTAGGGTCCATAATCAGTGGGTAGGAAGTACTTTGACAGGCGTGATGTTGACGGTCCACTCGAGTAAGGACCCACTGTTAAAACTGTTACAAAGACCAGACGCTCTTCGCTCCTTATTTATCCACTTCTGATCATGGTCATGGGCAGATCCCAACCTCTGCTCCAAGGAGGACGCTACCAGGGATGGAATATATACAGAATAGTAGATAATTACAAAACTCCTTGCCAACGCTTGTTGAACGAAGGGATAATATGCTTTTGAAAATCTCCAATAAAAAAGCATAATGTTGTCTTCAGAAACTTGTTTTTCTTTTAAATATGTTGATAGTGCCGCTATTGTTTTTCCGCCTTCTATGTAAGATATAATTAGCTCTTGTCTAGAACATTTAAAAGTAGACATTTTATAATAAAAAAATTGCCGGACTTTGCGAAACGTAAACTGAATTTGTAATGAAGACATATTTTTTTTACTTTTATTTTTATACTATTTAGTACCGTGTGAATTATTTCAAATATCTATTTTCTCAAAGGAAATGAAACCAAAAATTATCAAATTTAATAAATTCAATTGATAAATACGAGTCTTATCAATGCTTTGTATGTATAATACCTACAAAGCATTGATAAGACTCGTCAACCAATTAAACCGCAACTGTTGATTTTGTTCCCACGAAGAGTACCTACCTACTTTGTAGATATTTTTAATTTTCTTCGTAAGTAGCAGGAAGTAGCAGCTAATTTTTATATATGTTTTAAACAAGTATTAGTACTTTAATTTAATAATATTTTAAAAGCGTGGGCACACGTGGGCAAAATCACATATTTGGGTTTGGTATCGATCTAGTAACACCCCCTGCTATTTATTTTTTCAATATTTTCAACTAGCGACCCGCCCTGGCATCGCACGGGTGCAAAATTATAAATGTTATTATACATAAAAACCTTCATCTTGAATCACTCTACCTGTTACAAAAAACCGCATCAAAATCCGTTGCGTAATTTTAAAGATTTAAGCATACAGACAAACAGACTAAAATAGCGACTTTGTTTTATACTATGTAGTGATGTACAGAATTGACCCTTCCACAGATTTATTATATGTATAGATTATACTGACTTCGAAGCACACAAAGTGCAGAATGGAGTCTAAGAAATTTATTATAATAATATAAATTAACATGCTTAAAAATTTAAGTTGTGTAATAACAGACTCATTTTTTTACTTCACATCTGAGTGTATTGTTTTAAACTAATAATAGTTATCACGTCTATATCCCTTGCGGAGTAGACAGTGACAAAAGTCTTGAAAAGACTGAAAGGCCACGTTCAACTGCTTGGCTAAATGATAGAATTCAGATTCAAATAGTGGCAGGTTGCTAGCCCATCGCGTAAAAGACTCCCAAATTTATAAGCCGATCCCTTAATCGCCTTTTACGTGTTATATTACCTGTAGTAGGTATGTAAAAAATTGCAGGAGAACATTCGGCTAAGCTTACTTCCACTACTATTAAACTACTTATCTACTAATAAAACCTAAAACTTATTTAAATTATACTTCGTTTATTAATAAGTTATTTTTTTTATAATTGTTATTAATTTTATCATTAATAAAAATTATTACTATCATTATCGACTTTAAAGTGTAAAAGATAATACCATGTGTCATTTAAACTTTATCGTATGTCAAACAATAATGTTTTTTTTTTTATTTTCATAGGAAGACCAACAGCTGTACAAGTTACAAATTAATAAAAAACATTTTAGCCAATCACAGGTCCTCACCGATAGAGACACAATATATTAACAGATTAACATAAACATAAGAAAATGAAAAAGCACCTGTTAGGATCCTGATTATTATGCTGAGTGTCCTTCATTTGTGATTCAATCACTGGAATAAAACAATGACCACATCTCACACGTCAAAACATTTCACAAAAAAAAAAATACGACGACTGACATTTTCGAACTCGAAGGCGCGTGTCAAAAATGCGCGCACGCGGCCAAACAGTATGTTTTTAACTAAAAATGTGTTTTTATTTTTTGGGTAAAATGGCAAAAATTGTGTTCCCCACCCCTACGCCCTTCGACATGGGGTCGGTGCATTGGGATTAGGGCGGGTTTACATGGTGCTGGTTTTACAAAGTTATCACACAATTATTATATGGACTATGCCCGAAATACGGGCCAAATTACCTACACAGTATGAGTTAGCCTTGAAGTAAGTCGAAACTTGTGTTGCGAGATACTAACTCAACGATACTTTATTTTATAATAAAAACTTATATAGATATATATCCAAAATCAAAAATAGTAAGTAGTTTTTTTTTTTATTTTATTTTTATAAATTGGTGCATATAATTCACGAGTAAAAATATAATACAAGTGACTAGAGCGAAGACTGTTCAATACTATTTGAAATTTATTAATTATCTTCTTGTGTTTTGTACGTATAAATACCAAATAAACTTTCTTTTTTAACTAAGACAGAATATAGTTGTATGAAAATATTTTCTTTCCAAGTTCTTTTCATAGAAAATCTTTAGTAAGAGAATTACGCCTAACACAAAAAACACGTACCGCTGGTCGTCTTGTTCAAAACACATTGAAACAAAATCTTCACATTAAGATACAAGAAGTACAGATGTAATCATTACTTGTTAAAATAAATGATTTCTCTTCTGTTTTTCATCACAATTAAATACAATTAAGTAATCTGATACTCTGCTCCATGTGAGCCCAGCATAATATCAAATAATGCACATTGCTTTCCGAAAATTTGGAAACTATCACGAGGGCGCCACAGCAAATACACCTGTCCCGCTCTAACACCAATCCATTTGACCCTAGTGTCATCTTCCGTCCCTTTCCAGCCCCCTTATAATTGTCATTATGAGTAATGGCACAATAAATTTTAGTTTAGAAACTTTTTGTTTTTTGAACTTACGCCTCTTAGCTTGTAAAAGCTATTGTTGTTTATAAGATGTGTAAGTGTAAAAATTAAAAGTTCCACAGTAGGGCACGCGTCAATTCATGCTTGTTTTGGAATTTAACCGATTTTAAGAACAAAAAAACTATGGTCAGCTTCGTAGATTAAGTGTTAAAACACCAATACAGTTCAGTAGAGAATTTGGGCAAGTGATGATAATTTTAGATGAGGTTCATTCATTCATATAATCACGTCGATATCCCTTGCGGGGTAGACAGAGTCAGCAGTCTTGAAAGACTGATAGGCCACGTTCAGTTGTTAGGCTTAAGATAAGGTTTTCAGAATATGCATAACTTAATAGAAAATAATTGACTTAGCCAATAGAAACGATGCGAAGCTCAAAGAAAAAAAATTGATAATTAGTCAATAATCTGATTTTTTTTCCAGAAAGTCACTCAGACTAATGACGAAAAACTATTATTTTTTCATATTTTTTTTTTAATGCTAAGTGCCAAGGTACCTATAATTCACAGTTTTATTTCCACTTCAATTTGACTTCAATAAGTCACGTCGATGCTGACTGCCAGTATTTCATCGTACCATCGACAATTAAAAAGTATGAGCGAACTTTTGGTATTTTTATTTGGCATAAACAACCGCGGCCCGGGGCGGCATTTTCATCAGACTTTTTTTTTCCTTCGAAATTGAAAAGTTTTATATTAAAAAGTGGAAAAAAACAACTTTAATTACTTGGGCCGACATCAATTCTGCTTATTAAACTGTTATTATAATTTAAGATGACCTAACTTAATTTCAAATCTACCTTTGCGAATTTGGGGTGCGGGTTTTTTTTTATTTTAAATTTTTATAGGAGTTTTTAATTTGTTTCTAGGGTCGGCGAGGAAAAGTGTGATGGTACTCGTATTAAGGCTCTGTAATACATTTGACACAAATTATGAAACGTTACATTTGAAACAAATTATGAAACGTTGTAATAATTGAATTTAATTTGTTTTATGAAATTATCGTGTACTTTTTTATGATGCCGTATTGCTCGTATCTAACATACATACATATAATTACGTCGTTACAGGGTAGACAGAGCCAACAGTCTTGAAAAGACTGACAGGCACGTTCAGCTGTTTGGCTTAATGATATAATTGAGATTAAAATAGTGACACGGTAGCTACCCCATCGCCTTAAAGAAGAATCCCAAGTTTATAAACCAATCCCTTCAATTCGCCTTTTGCCACATTCATCCCAAGTCGCCTTTTGCGAAATCCATGGGAACGAGATGGGGTCTTATTCTTTCATCTAACATTTTGCAAAAAATATGTATGATGAAAGTCATCAATCAAAGAGCACTTTTATTCGGTAATTTTGTAAAATAAAACGGAGAAAGGCGACTAAAGGATAAAAAAATTATACCCTCTTTTTGATCAGTAATTTTTTTTCAATATGTAGCCTATTTAAATAAAGCCATGACAGAAACCGGACGAGCAGACCGTGGCATGTACAAAGGTTTAGTCTCTGCCTACCCCTCCGACATAAGGCCTGTTTTATGCCCTGCGGTAGATTTTCTATCACTAATAAAGAAAATTAGACAATAAGTTTGGCCATAACTTCTGATTGGCCGAAACTATTAGAGAAAATTAAGAATTAGTGTTGCCACCTCTGGTATCCAATTGACCCAATTATTTTATTTCGTTTGGTGGGTGACTTGACGCTTAGAGAACCCACACGTGGGATATAATAAACATATTTATTTTTCAAACAATTTATTCAATATAGTAAGATACAAACAAAGTTGGTGCCTAAGGGATACGCTTATAAACTTGGGATTCCTTTTTTAGGCGATGGGCTGTCACTATTTGAGTCTCAATTCTATCATTAAACTAAATTGGTGGCCATTCGTGCTTTAAGAGACTGTTGGCTCTGTCTATCCCGCTAGGGATATAGAAGTGATTATATGTGTGTCCTTTTACGACATCCATGAGAGGATTAATATGGAGAGGTTCTGTTCTGAAGTGGCTGAAACCACATAGCAGGTAGGTTACCACATACCTTTGTATAGATGATAAGTAGGTGTGGTTCTCCGCATTAGAATGGGACCACTTTCACTTACGATGGATGTCGTAAAAGGCGACTAAGGTGTCGTAAAAAGTGAACTTATCGAATTTGCATCCTTGCAAAAAAAAAACCAGCTTTAACACAACCTCCCTAAAACAAAGCGATCAACACCATAAAATTCTGAATTTTTCAAGTTGCCCGCTATATTTTTACAGCAGTCGTTAAGTTTGAAATATCGGGGGGTGGCGGGTGGGGGTGTTGGGCAAATAAAATAAAAATAAAGGCCGATTACTCCCGACATTTTATAATGGCCGCCGAAATGACATGCGGGCGCCGCCGAGCCGACGCGAGCCGTGGAGTCGCCTTGCGCAAAATAAAATTAAATGTCGCGACCTTGATATAGATTTTATTTTGGGTTTGATGGATTGTTTTTGATTTTTTTTTTATGATTGGTTTTTTTGTTATGTTTAGGTAATTTTCACTGTCATAAGTTTTTAAAAGGTTCCATGTTCTGATCTCGTTGATGTCGTAAGAGATGATAAAAAGAGTTTTTGACTTAGAACAACAATATCTACAAAATTGATTTAAAACGTTACGTCAGTCAAACGTTCATGTAGGTAGGTACATGAATTAACTATTTCCAGATCGTGGTTATAGGCGAGCCCCGGGTTCCTTATGTTCTTTTTTTAATTTTAATCTATTAATATAAAAAATAAATAAAAAAAACAAATTTGACATTCTTTTTTTTTTAAATTATATGGTATTGGCATAAAAGTATCTAGGTCAAAGATAAAACATGTCTATTATATTACTACGTACGTAATTTTCCTCATAGGAAACGAAAATTATACAAGTTTGTGTAAATTATGATGTCCATAATTCAATGACTGTAAATACATATATCCTTTCTCTATTTTACTTTTGATATAATTAGCAACCCGCCCCGTCTTCGCATGTGTAGCATTCACACATATAAACCTTCATCTTGAATTACTCTATCCTTTTGTTCAGTTCTGTAGTTTTAAAGGCCTAAACATACATACATTTGACGGCCTCTTAGGCGCAGCGGTAGTACGCCTGTCTGTGACATCGGAAGTCCCGGGTTCGAATCCCGGCCAGGGCGTGATGAGAAAAGAACTTTTTCTGATTGGCCTGGGGTTTGGATGTTTATCTATATAAGTATTTATAATAAAATATAGTATCGTTGAGTTAGTATCTCGTAACTTAAGTCTCGAACTTACTTCGAGGCTAACTAAATCTGTGTAATTAGTCCCCAAAATCACAAAGAAAATCCTAAATTCATCTCTCCTCTCACGGGTCTACTGGAAGAGATTTCTTTGAAATAAGTAGCACCTTTGTACTAGAGTTACTGTAATAAATGCTTCTATATATAATGTTGTGAACATAAATAAATAATAGTGTACATTTAATCTGGCACCTTTTACTCATTCATTTAATTTATTACAGCTATGACTAACTCCTATTCTCATAATTATATATTATATTCGTAAGGTATTCTATGCGTCATTAAAAAATATATTTGACGTAAACAATAAACAAGTGCGTTTGTAAATAATCGCTCTGTATATTATTTTAAGGAAAACGAGGGTAAATGACGAATAAGTTAATGAAAATAATATTCATAACGAATAAACAAATACACTGACGTGTAAATTGTGCTGAATCCCCTTTTTTTACTTATTATCCCGTTCCATTGTGCTAATTATCCCGCAGATAATTAGCATAATGTACACGTCAATCCGTAAGTGACGACTTAGGGAAAAGGGTAATGAGCCAAGTTGGGAATGGGTTGGGTTACTGTTAACATAAGTTTATAGTTTAAAAAAAACCTAGTAAATAGATTTATAATTATATTAAATATGTATAGTAAAAATTTCAAAATTGACAGCTTAGTTTAAATACCGCGTGATTCGCGGCACCAATACAAAAAAGAGTAGGACCACTTCATATCTTTCCCATGGATGTCGTAAAATGCGAGTAAGGGATAGGCTTACAAACTTGGGATTCTTTTCTTAGAGCAACCTGTCACTATTTGTATCACAATTCTATCATTAAGCCAAATAGCTGAACGTGGCCTGTCAGTATGTGTGTATGTTTGTAGTTTAAATTTAAATAAATATAATTAATTTTTTTTTAATATAAGTCTACTCCATTCCTCCCTCATCACTCATGTCACCGCGTATTTATATTCAATCAGTCGCGGGGCGGGATTCGAACCCGCGACCCGCCAGGTGCCCCGTTGATGGATTTTCAATTTTATAATTGACATCACCCTTATTCTAATACTGCACACTCAGAATTTTTCGAGATTCATCGCTGACAGAAGAATTTTAATTATATTTTGTTGACTTCAAATATCAAGGTATAGTTTAAGGGCAAATTAAAAAAAAAATTATGATACAGTTTGAGGTTAGCCCGAAGTATGTCAGACTTCTTTTATTTATTTATTTCTTAATCTTGTACCGTGTGGTTCCCGGCACCAATAGGAGAAAAAGAATAGGACCACTCCATCTCTTTCCCATGGATGTCGTAAAAAGCGTCTAAGATAAGGCCTATAAACTTAGAATTATTCTTTTAGGCGATGGGCTAGCAAGCAAAGTCAAGCTTAAACCAAACAGCTGAACGTGGCCTTTCAGTCTTTTCAAGACTGTTGGCTCTGTCTACCCCGCAAGGGATATAGACGTGTCTTAATGTTATGTTTATGCTATATGTATGTAAGTATGTTCTTTAAAAACTACCAAAGAAAAGGCGAAGGAATTTGTATTTATTAGTTTTGTTTAAAAAAACTTCTCCGCCCTTATGGAAAAAGTTTAGGGAGTAAAAAGGGGTAAAGGAACGGAGTGCTTATAGTGGAGCTTGGTAGACGAATCGGTAAGGTGGTATAATTCAATTCAAAGTCCTACTAATACTATATAATTACATAATATATCTATACTAGTATTATAAAACTGAAGAGTTTGTTTGTTTGAACGCGCTAATCTCAGGAACTACTGGTTCGAATTGAAAAATTCTTTTTGTGTTGAATAGACCATTTATCGAGGAAGGCTATAGGCTAAATAACATCACGCTGCAACTACGAGTATTAGGGGCCAAGAAATAATGGAAAATGTGAAAAAAAGGGGAAAATTGTTCTCCCTTGAGCTTAGCTTCAATGATGCCTAAAATGACTATTCCACGCGGACGGGGTCGCGGGCACAGCTAGTACTATATAATTTATAAGTTTACGATTCTTGTTTCAGACGATGGTCTAGCAAGCAACCTGTCGCTATCTCTAAATCTAACCAATAAGTGGCCTTCAAATCTTGTTTAGATCGGCTCTTTCTATCCTGTAAGGAATTAAGACAACATGGGTTTTATTTAAATGAATTTAAATAAAAAGAACACATTTTAATGAAAAGATAGAAAGATGAATATTAAGAATAAAGTGTTTTGAACAAATAAAGCAAAAAGTAATCGTTAAAACAATTTAAAAAATTAACAGAGGAAAGAGATGAATGGAGCACGCTCCACTTAACTCCACTGACAAGAGTTAGCTTATAAATTTAAGAAGAAGGGTACTGATTTAAATAAATCAATAACCCCGTTATTCCCCAAGAAACAAAAACAAGGAAATATAAAGTTGTACATACATATACAATCAAGATTACATCCGCCACGGGATAGGTAGAGCCAACATTCTCGAAAAGACTGACGTTCGCTGTATGTAGTATAGTTGTGGCAGATCTTCCTAGCCTGGTCGAGGATCTTCCCTTTGGTGGCGGTCGAGCTGAATCATCGCTCCCGCTACTTAGTAAAAATCCTACTAATATTATACATGCAAAAGTTTGTGAGTATGTCAGGATGTCAGAATGTATGTTTGTTACTCTTTCACGCAAAAACTAATGAACCGATTACAATGTTTGTATGGTAGGTATGTAGGTAGCTGAAGACCCAGAATAACATATAGGCTACTTTTTATCCCGAAGTTCCCGCGGGATTGATTCCACGCGGACGAAGTCGCGGGCGGCCTCTAATAAAACAATATTCCCAGTCCAACTGAAAACTCCAGACTTTTGTACAAAATAACACAGCCTTTTAATATTTACTCCGTGATTCCAAGTCGGGATTTTATTAAATATTTTCCCTCAAGGCTCTTTCAAACATTTTAGTGAAATATTGTTATATATCACAGAGCGTCGATGGTCGAATCGGTAAGTTAAAATGTCCAATACTTTTGCCGCGTAAAAACTCGCCAGTTATCCTACTTCCTACTAATATTACAAATGTGAAAGTTTGTGAGTATGTCAGAATGTCAGTATGGATGTTTGTTACACTTTCACGCAAAAACTACTGAACCGATTACGATGAAATTTGGTATGTAGGTAGCTGAAGACCCAGAATAACACGTAGGCTACTGTTTATCCCGGAGTTCCCGCGGGAGTGATTCCACGCGGACGAAGTCGCGGGCGGCCGCTAGTATATACATACATATGTACAGTTTCAATTTACTGATATCGCATTATCTTTAAACTCAACAGCGGTAGATATAAAAATTTGGACTGCGATCGATACCGCCGCGTATGAGCGATATAAATTATACAACATTGCCAACATACACGACTGATTCCGTAAAATATTATACTTTTTGTTAGCATCGATGGCTTTTGTGAACATTTATTGACGAGTGGTTAAAGTATCAGACTCGTAATCGTAAGGGACTAAGTTAAAATCACACTTATACCAATGACCTTTTTCTAAGTAAGTATTCTTCGTCTTGTCGATAAATTAAACATACATTTTTAATCTCAATCTTTAAGTCACACATTTGACCTGTGACTATATAGTCTGTCCATCCAGACTTAATATGAGTGTATGTATTTCCTTTATTAACAAGACATTGATTAGACCAATGCACAAAAGGTGAGGAATTAGGTACCTTCATGAAATAGGTACTTGTGTATTCTATGGATCGAGTGTCGCTTGGCACAGGCAATGTTTTCATGACCCTGAGGTCGCGGATTGGATTCCCGTTTAGAATTGTCATGATCATTTATAAATTGATCTAGTAAGTCATATTTTGTTATACAATTGGATACCAATTCAATAATAGCCTATAACAAATCTCGGCTTCACTTTTGGGCCTGTAATCAGTGACATATGACAATATATACCTATATAATATATATATAAGGGGAAGTAATTAAATTTCCCATCGCAAAAATAATGACGATACATCATAGGAATATCCCAGGCTTAGAGATCTAACCCAAGATATACACATACATACACACGAACCATATTAATCTAATCACACTTGGCCCGAAGAATGTGTGCGTACGTTCGTCTTTAATAATAACTGGGGGGGGAGTGGGGGGTGCCACCCTCCCCCACACTAGTGAAAAAATATATCCTAAGGAAAACAATATTATAAATTGGACGAAAGACGCGTGTGTGAGTGCTGTGTAGAAAGTAGGGCGTTTTCGCTCATGCGTGGGGTGACCAGAATTTAGGATTTTTTTGGTTTATTATTTTTATTTTTTAACTTTTGATTTTGTGTTAGGACCAGTTATTCGCAGCAAACTTAGACATCGTGAATACTTTTAATTAAAACTAATAAATTAAAATACTAATCATTAAGACCTATACTGTTACCATATTCAAGGAATAAATGATTGTGATTATTGTTTAGAAAATTGCGAATATCTCAAAACGACTTCGCCCAGTTGGATGCCCAATGAACTTTGAAATTCTATTGACAGATCCTACATACCATTTAAATTTCAACAAAATCAGAGCGATGTTTCGAAAGTTATCAAAAAAAAATTAAATTAAATAAATATTTTTTCGCCACAATTTGATTGGTACTTAGTGCTGTGTCGTCGCTGTGTCGAACGTCAATCCTGGCTTTTGTCCCGGTTGCATCCTTCAACGTCAAAAAGTAAAAGATAAATTATATTTCTTTATGACTTCAGTGATAAAGACAACTGTATTCGTGGGACTTGGGAGAAAATAATTAAAAACAGTAAATCTATAAATTTTTTAAGAATTTCTTTTTACTTTTAATTTCGATAAGTCGAGACAAAAACCTTTAGATATTTGTAATTTCCTTACTAAGATATTATATTTTAGTGTTTGTGTTCAAACATTTACCTACATTAAACAAACATGATCAAACAAATCAGAATTCCGTTCCGAATTCTACACGCGCCATGGCAACCCTACTCACATGTCTTTTATTTCATTTTACTTTATTTTATTTTTGTGATGTACTATTTTTTCAGTTTTATTATTTTATTTTGTTACGTCGACGCCGCGATGGCGGGGAGGAAATAGGGAATAGTTCACGAAATGGATTCCCTTTTTATTTCACAAATTGCTGTCTTTGGTATTCCATTCTTGTTTAAAGCTAGCTGGTGCCAGCGGCTCCGTCCGCATTAAACAGAAAATCTCATTTATTATCCGTTTTCGTGGGATCATTATTTCTTTAACTTTTTAAAATTAATTCACACAAAGACACTAGCAGCTTATAAGTCTGATGCGTTTCGTTTATGCTTGAAGCTGTTAACAAAAGGTTATAGGTAACCGATTTTAGTACAGTTTTACAGTGTGGACATAGAAGCGTCGGTGGTCGAATAGGTAAGGTGCCTGGTTATAATGCGAGATACGCAAAAAGGCACAGGTTTAAATCCCAACTCGGCCATGTACCAATGATTAGTTTGAAAACTAACCGATGCTCTTACTGCAAATGTTGCGTAGGTCAAATGGGAGTCGCTTCGTGTAAAAACCCGACTCACCCAATCCATGGTCAAAGGCATTATCCTGAGCTCTGCAGAGTGGTGAGGATGCAACCGGGACTAAACCAGGGGAACAAGGATATATTGGGACATCCAGCAGAACGTCTTGTGACAATTGGCTCTGTCTGCCCTGTGATGGATAAAGACGAGACTTCTTACTAAAGGCTAGCAACTTGTTAATACATAATTCTTAAGTGTCAATTCCGTGGTTGTGAGCGGGGCCTGTCTTATGACTATTGCCTCTGTCTACCCTGTAAGGGATAAAGACGTGACGCGGCACGTCTACTGTCGTCAGTGACAAAACATCTGTGACCCCACTTAAGACATGAAAAGCTATTCAATTATCTGCCTTATTGCATTGTTATAAAGGTACAGGAATATAGTAGTTAATTAAGATCTGTTAAACAGATTTTTTAAATCCAAAATAACAATATAACAGTAAAAAGATACTCGTTTTTTTTGTAATGAATAAACTCAATTACTATCCCGACTTTGACATAATTTGTCACAAAAATAGACTAGTGAGTTGTTCGTCTCGAACATAGATCTCGCGAACACTTAATTTTTTTTTACAAAATTGTGAACATCTCAAAAACAACTCAACCAATTCGATGTCACACGAAATTAGAAATAATATTGACATATCATACATTAAAATTAAAATTTTATCAAAATCAGACCAACGGTTCGAAAGTTATTGCGTTACAAACATACATACACATACAAAAACAATATTTTTGGCTAAAGTTGTTTGGTAGACATTCAGTTACATTATTTCCTGAAAGCATCGCATAGTTCTCAAGCTTAGGGCATAAGTCTTGTGTATTGGAAAATCCACATTTAACCCCCGACATTAAAATAGGTGTTTGGGTCACCGTCTATCAGGATGGGTTGCCACAAACGAGATGGATGATCCGAAGGGTGGAAGTCATATTATTTCTTTCTTTATAGATTTTTTCTAATAAGATCCTGTCTATTTGAGAACCTCCTGAGTTACATACGCACATACATATTATCACGTCCATATCCCTTGCGGGGTAGACAGAACGAACAGCTGTACCTGCTGCAGTGTAGTTTGTTCCGCCGCTTCTTTTACACATGCGCTTTGGAAGCGGTAGTAGTTATAATTAGATTTAAGTGATGTGACGTCAATAAGTGATACCTTGTATTCAATGATGCCGTGTGATTCCCGACACCAATACAAAAAAGAATAGGACCACTCTATCTCTTTCCCATGGATGTCGTAAAAGGCGACTAAGGGATTGGCTTACAAACTTGGGACTCTTTTTAGGCGATGGGCTAGCAACCTGTCACTATTTGAATCTCAATTCTATCATTAAGCCAAATGTGGCCATTCAGTCTTTTCAAGACTACCCCGGCTCTGGCTCTGTCTACCCCGCAAGGGATATAGACTTGACCATATGTATGTATGTTGTATTCAATTTTGTAAATAAACCTATTCTATTCTATTCTACCACCTCAGTAGATAGAAAAAAAAATCTGAAATATTAAAACAGTGGTATAAAGTCGCGCCTGTCAAAGAAAATCAATGAAAGTAAACCAAAGACCATAATATAACATACATACATACATATGTTCACGTCTATATCCCTTGCGGGGTAGACAGAGCCAACAGTCTTGAAAGGACCATAATATAAACTTGGGATTATTTTTATGGTGATGGGTTTGGTTGGCAAACTGTCACTATCACACTTAACGTTGCTTCCGCGTCCTGTGACTGTTGGCTCTGTATTTACCGTAAGGGATAAAGACGTGATGAATTGCAACCCGACATCGTAATTATTTATTTCAATATTTTTAAAAGCATAGGGTACCCCGAAAATAAAACGTCGAGAAACTCTAAGATGAAGAAGAAATAGGTAGATATATAAGTATATATATATCTACGTGCATATAATCACGTCTATATCCCTTGCAGGGTAGACAGAGCCAACAATCTTGAAAGGAATGATAAGCCAAGTTCAGCTGTTTGGCTTAATGTTAGAATTGAGATTCAAATAGAGACAATTTGTTAACTCATCGCCTAAAAGAAGAATCCCAAATTTATAAGCCTATCCCTTAGTCGCCTTTTACGACATCCATGGGAATGAGACGGAGTGGTCCTAATTTTTTTTTATTGGTGCCGGGATCCACACGGCACAATACAAGAAATTTACTCCTATTAATTTAAGTAGGTAAACTTTCTTATATAAATATACATATGTAGAGAAGTAAATTTCCTTCAGTTCCATTCGCTTAAAGACAAAAACGTTAATAACACGCCTAGTTACGGAACATATTCATTCCATATTGATTTTTTCCGCCACCCCATGGTTGCCGTTGTCGCGAAATTATCGAAATCCAACAAAAGCATCCGAGAACTCGCAAGAAAACTAATAACCGGACTTACACACGCACACACGCGCCCCACCCGGACGCGTCCACACACACACATAACCTCAAACTTACACGCACACCCGCAAACTTCTAATTATATACGTCTACGAAGAGAATTGGGGGAAAAATTTTAGAAGAAACAAGTGCCTCGGACTGGGAGGGGCGCTGACCGCTCGTCATTAGGCCCCTAGGGGGGGCGCCCGCTAGTTGCCGTCCCCCCTAGATGTTTAATAATATGAAGAATTGGAGATAATTTGCGCGAAACTAAATAAGAAACGCCGCGCCGGGCGAAAATTGAAAGGTCGGCTGTTGCCGTCTCCCTCGCACAGTCCATGGGGAGACTCCAAACTACTTATATTTGTATAGGAAGTTTTATTTCCGTGATGAGTCGCTGATATTAAGGTTTATAATTGGATAGATAGGCTTCGGCTATTTTGTACGCATCAGGGAAAATACAAATAAATTTTCTTGTATGGGGTGACCATAGACTATAGAAATTGCATAACTGGCAATCGCTCCTTTCGGAGGAGATAATTTCAATCCGTAAATCCGTATGCACAAAAATATTTTTCCTCGCTCATGAGAATTCTAAAAAACAATACTCTCCTAGAGTCCCAAATGTAGGTTACAGAGCAAATTTCACATTTTTACAATCAGCTGTGTACTATAACCGGCTCTGACATTCTTTTCCTTGGTTTTATATACATACTTGCGTTAATAAAAACTAATCAATAAGTTATCTATATAATTTAAAGAAACAACAAGTTCGGGCACATTTCTCACACACCTTTCAGCCTAAAACGTAAACACGTGAACGAAATCGCGGGCAAAACTAGTTGACAATAATAAAAAAAATAATTGGCATGTAAATGTGTGGAATGTCTCAGAATTACTCGCACACGATAATAAGATTTCGCCTTTAACAACCCGCGTAATCTTAATCCGAAAACTAATAAAACAAAAGACATGGCTGTATAACCCAACATTCCTATGCCAGAAAAAAGAACGCGGCCATTTTCCTGAATTTACCGCCATTTTGCCGCATCCGCGGTTTCCCGTACGGACGAAAAGTCTCCAATTAAGGCTTATGAGACAATCGATTGGCTGTCTGTGGGTTCGTTTCTCATAAATATTTAGTTTTCCGTTGTTAACTGTGATGTATGCTGACCGACAAGAAGTGTTGACGTTTTAAGATAGTAAGAAAACCTTCAAGATATTCATGAAATGCTTTCGGGTTTTCCTAATTATACTAACTTGAAAAAAGAGCCGTGTGGTTCCCGGCATTAATATAAATAAAGAATAGGACCGGGGTGGTCCTCACTTCCAGAGTTCACTCATCTCACTTCCAATGGATGACGTAAGAGGCGACTAAGTGATAGGTAGTGATAGGTAGGACTTATAAATTTGGTATTGTTATTTTAGGCGATGGGCCACCAAACTGTCACTATTCTATCATAAACCCACACAGCTGGACGCAGCCTATCAGACTCTTCAACACTGTTTGCTCTGTCTACCCCGCAAGGTGACTATTTAAATGAATGAATGATCAAAAAAGAGCTTCTCAATTTGACTGCATATTATGTTTTATTGTATGATTGTTAAAGCATCTTAAGTTTATTAGCATATCCCTTAGTCACCTTTTACGCATCCATGGGAAAGAGAAAGAGAGTACTTAAGAACTTTATTTGAGCATGTTCAGACAACTTAACTGTTGATTTACCCTTCGTGTCCGAATCGCACTTAGCCGGTTTTTTTAATTAAGCGACAGGAAAACACGATGTAAGATGTAATTTAATTAATTGCATAGTTTGTGCTCATGTTTCTAAGTAGTTTAAGACTAATATTACCCACCTATGTAGGTATATAGCTACCTAAACTATGAAACATAATCTGGATAATAGTATTTTTTGACTTCTTATTGCATATAAATAAATAAATATATACGAGACAAATTACACAGATTGAGTTAGGTAGATATAAATTTAGTTTATTTAAGCGATTTTTACACTACTTATATACCTACATATAGTCACGTCTATATCTCTTGCAGGGTACACAGAGCCAGCACTCTTGCAAAAGACTGATAAGCCACGTTCAGCTATTTGGCTTAATGATGAAATTTAGATCAAATAGCCTAGCCCAACGCTTAAATAAAGAATCTTAATTTTATAGGCCTAACCCTTAGTCGCCTATTACGACATCCATGGAAAAGAGATGAAGTAGTCTTATTTTTTTTTTATTGGTGCCGGGAACCACACGGCATTTTTATTTTTATCTAGACTGATATTTTAAAGAGGAATTGTTTGTGTAAGGGGTGATCTCTTAAATTGAACCAACACCAAATGGAATATCAGGATGAACACTGGATATACTAGAAGACTAAAATGGGTCACTGCGCGTACGCAGTTGCAATAACAAAACCTTTGCCTTAACGTCAACATTACGTCACCGCAAAATGCATGCTAGGTATATTATAGTTGAGTTTTAATAATAACTAAACAATAATACAGTTCGAATCCAACCTCGGCCATTTACCAAAGTTATGTACATTAGTTTGAATACTAACCGATGCCCTTACGGTGAGGGAAAATATCGTGAGGAAACCTGCACATTCAGGCGACTGGATGTGTAACCATGATCGATCCAATACGGGTTAGGTTGCCTTACAAAGGTTGCGGAGGTCAGATGGGAGTCGCTTCGTGTAAAAACCTGACTCATCCAATCCAGAATCCATAGTCAAAGGCATATTAGTGAGGATGCAACTGGTACTAAAGTCAGTAGGAAGAAGAAAAATACGGATATGAAACATGAAACATTCATATTATTACATACATACATATGGTCACGTCTATATCCCATGCGGGGTAGACAAAGCCAACAGTCTTGAAGACTAAATGGCCACATTCAGCTATTTGGCTTAATGATAGAATTGAAATTCAAATAGTGACAGGTTGCTAGCCCATCGCCTAAAAGAAGAATCCCAAGTTTATAAGCCTATCCCTTAGTCGCCTTTTACGACATCCATGGGAAAGAGATGGAGTGGTCCTATTCTTTTTTGTAGGTGCCGGGACCCACACGGCACGTATTATTACATAAACATATAAAATATATTTCAGATAAACGAATTAACGAACGAATGTGGATGAAGCGAAAGCAGTGTGCAACCTATCGCCTAAAAGAATAATCTCCAAGATAACTAGCCTTCACTTTGATCGGCTTTTACAAACTGCACGGGATAGCACCAGGTTGTGTTGTGACTGTCCTAAATTGCTCTGTGGGTCAGTGTGTCCGTTTATAATCAGAGAACTCGTATCACGAACCTACCGAACCCAGATAACAGGACAGACTGGTCTAAATCTATACTAATATTATAAAGCTGAACAGTTTGTTTGTTTGTAAGTTAACGCGCTAATCTCAGGAACTACTGGTTCTAATTGAAAAATTATTTTTGTGTTGAATAGACCATTTATCGAGGATGGCTTTAGGCTATATTACATCACGCTGCAAATATTAGGAGCGAAGAAATAATGGAAAGTGTGGAAAAAAACGGGGGAAATTATTCACCCTTGCGGGCTTCAATGATGCCCAAGATAACTATTCCACGCGGACGGAGTCAGTCTAATATAAATGACGCTTAATGATAAATGAAATTTGATAATTGCGAACTACTGTCCATACTAATATTATGTAAAAGTGTGTTTGTTTATTTATTTTGTTTTTTTATTATTATTATTATAGATTTGAGTGCACTTGACGACAATCTGCCTGGTGGTAAGCAAGGCCTAAAATGGTGCACGGAGGCTCAAATAGAATTCGCTCTTGCCTGGAAAATCCCCAACTTATGCGTATCCGTCTTTTACTAGACTTCTTTCATAAAATTTGCCTGGAGTACGAGGTGGAACAGGGTAATTTTCACGCGGGTTGGTATCTAGGTAAAAAAAAAATAATTTTTAGTATATATATATATATTCATGTCTATATCTAGGCAGAGTCAATAATCCCAAAAAGGCATATAATTAATTATTCTACAAAAAATTGGTTAATTCAATGCAATATTATAACACATTTAGATTTTAACTTCATATACGAAACTAATAAAATAATACAGTTATTATCCGCAACAAGTTTCAGTGCAACTAATTTTTGAATCGCAATTCCATGATTAAATCATCCAGCTTATCGTGGCCTTCGAGGCTCTTATTAGCGCTGTCTACCCGTAATGAATAAGACGTGATGAGCGTGACGTGAATAGAAACAAACCTATAAATAAACACCAACAAATCTATTTTAATAAGCGAAGCAGGTAATTTATATTCTAAGGTGAACCAGTGTACAAAAGTGCATGCCTTGCGTTTATGTCATGATAATTACAAGATACTGCATTAAACTGCAGTATCGTGTTGACTTCCATTCTGTGTGATCAATTTTGTGATCATGTTTGTTAACATTTGTTGTGTGTTATCATTTTTATCAAAAATCCTCTTATACGTCGCCCTGACGGCTACTATTATTGTTATCGTATTAAAGTTATGGCTCGAACCAACTAAAGGTGTCTGCAGATGCAAAACGAAGCTCAAAGGCAAAGTGGCTCTCGTGACTGGTGGAAATTCAGGCATAGGATTAGAAACAGCAAGAGATCTAGCCAGGAGAGGAGCAAGAGTAATTATCGCCAGCTCTAATGACGAAAAATCTAAGTTAGCTGTTAAAGATATCATAGCTACAACTGGAAACATAAACGTCGAATACAGACATTTAGATTTATCTAAATTCAGAAGTGTTACAAAATTCGCTGAAGATTTCAAGAAAACAGTTAATCGATTAGATGTTTTAGTTAATAATGCGGGTTTTGCCGGTGCAGAAACTATAACTGAAGATGGAATGAATGTAGTTATGCAAATCAACTATTTGGGGCCGTTTTTACTTACATCTCTACTTATTGATAAGTTAATTGAATCAAGACCGAGTAGAATTGTCATTGTTACTTCTTGTGCCCATCAAGTTTCCTATTTCGATCCTGAAGATCTACCTGGATTGAAAGACTTGTTTTGTAGCGTTAAAATTAAAGGTTACGATGTTATTTTTAAGGACAACGCTACTATGTGGTTTAGATATGCCAATAGTAAATTATGTGACGTGCTTTGGACTAAAGCCTTGTCAAAGAGATTACCTAGTGGTGTCACAGTGAATTGCTTGCATCCTGGTGTTGTTTATACAAACATTTTCAACAATGTTCATCCTGTTATAAGAATTCCAGTATTGGCAATGATTAAGTATGCATTTTTCAAGAATGCAGAAGAAGGTGCACAAACAACAATTCATTTGTGCGTGAGTTCTGACGTAGAAAACGTGTCGGGGGAATATTTTTCTGATTGTAAAGTTAGTCAAATGTCTAGAAAGGCGAGTGATAATAATCTAGTGGATAAAGTTTGGAATGACACTATTAAATTGATTCAAAAGACGACTAATTGTGATCCTCGGCTTTTAAGCCGATTGAAAAGTTCGAAATAGTATTTTTTATTTATAAAATTAATTGCTGGTACTGAATTAAGTATATGGTTATAAAATTAATTGTTGGTACTAAATTAAGTATATAATTTCATTGAAAAAACGTTAAACAATGTATTTTGCAGTCAGCCTCGTAAGTTGTATATTGCTGCAGTTTTTTTAAACCGACTTCATTGTAGTAAATTACATAGGAAAATAAAGTATGACATACATACAATGAAATTAAGTCTTATTTCCAACCCACGTTAACCTTATCATACATACATATATTCACGTCTTTATCCAACTGAACTAACTAACCAGCTGCACTTGGCCCATCAGTATTTTCAAGACTTTAGGCTCTATCTACCCCGCAAGGGATAAAGACGTGATTATATGTATGTATGTGCAGTTAGGCTCAAAACTAACATGCACCATATTTATACGTGATTATATGTATGTATGTTGTTCAGTTAAGTCTATCTAGAACGAAGTGGTACGGCCATTTTCTAATAATGACCTTATTGGGAAGTGAGTAATTACATTCATATTCATTCGTTTGCCAACTCAACTCAGTGTTGGTACTTTGGTCTTAAAATTAAGAATGGACCTTATAACTCACCAAACTTTTACAGGCGTGACAAATAAGACTTCTACGAAAATTCCTTTAGTTACCACGTGGTTACCACCAACTATTAGTGTATCAAGGGTAATTCTAAATTTGTATTTTTTTTAAAAGAGCATCGGTTAGTTTTATAACTAATACCTGGATTGAATTTATGGATTTGAACCTGTCCCTTTTTTTTCACATCACGTATTTTAACCGGGCACCTCACCAGCAAAACAAAAAAGCAAGCAAAACGCACCAGCTGAACGTGGTCTTTCGGTCTTTTCAAGACTGTTACGAAGCAGCTAGCACACATTACGTCTTTTTCTCCAATATCAAACCAGCGTAGAAACGATTGTATTACCAGAAAACTTTTTCCCTTTATAACCTTTAATTGACTGAGAAAATATGGAGTGTTCGTATTCTAAAGTGGCCAAAACCACACGGGTATAAATAACAATAGGTACTGCTTAAAACTAAAATGTCAATCAACGACTATCAAGAATTCTGTTTGGATTATTTACAAAACGACAATCCAGTGACAACATTTGCATACAATTATATTATACTTACGTGAGGCTCGACTTTAATCAGTCTTCAAACGCGCCACCATGTTGGAGGTTCTATTCTTTGTTTTTACGTGCCTGGTGAAAGTAATCATAAGCGTTTCATTATTTGTAATCGTTTTTACCATCGCTTGGAGGATATTCATCGAGCCGAAGAAAGGTACATGCAAATGTACAACGAGATTAGATAATAAAGTGGCACTTATTACTGGAGGAAACTCGGGAATAGGATTAGAAACAGCTAGAGATCTAGCCAGCAGAGGAGCAAGAGTAATAATTGCTAGCAGTAATGAGCAGAAGTCTAAAATCGCTGTCGAAGATATCAAATCTACAACTGGGAATCCTAATGTGGAATATAAACATTTAGATTTGTCAAAGTTTAAGAGTATCAGAGATTTCACTGAAGATTTCAACAAAACTGTTGATCGTCTGGATATTTTAGTGAATAACGCTGGCTTTGTTGGTGCTGATAAAATCACTGAAGATGGAATGAACAATGTAATGCAAATCAACCATTTGGGACCTTTCTTACTCACAAGTTTATTATTAGAGAAGCTGATAAAATGTAAGCCAAGCAGAATAGTCATAGTTTCTTCTTGCATTCATTTAGCCTCTTATTTTGACGACAACGATCTTGCTGGATTGAATAATTTATATCTCAACATCTTATTTAAATATGCTAATAGTAAATTGTGCAATGTACTTTGGACTAAAGCCTTGTCCAAAAGACTGCCTAGAGGTGTAACAGTTAATTGCTTACACCCTGGCCCAGTTAAAACTAATCTTTTTAATCATTTTTATCCAATTTTTGAGAATATTATCCTAGCAATCATGAACATCCTATTTAAGAACCCAAAAGAAGGTGCCCAAACTACAATACATCTTTGCGTTAGTCCAGATTTAGATAATATTTCTGGTGAATATTTCGTTGATTGTAAAATTACTTCGCCGTCAAAAAAAGCGAAAAACAATGATCTTGTAGAAAAGGTGTGGAATAATAGTGTTGAATTAACGAAATACGAATAAAAGTTTTGATATTAAAAATTATAGTTATTCTTTTATTTTTGTTTTATGAACAGATTAAAAAAATTTAAGTATTTAACTTGATACTCTGCTAGTAACTACTTTTAAAGAGTTCGGGAAAAATTACACAAGAATTATGAAGGATTTTCTTTCTTTTTCGGGGTTAGTATGTCACAATAGCAATAGTTACTTCTTCCTCCTGGCTTTAGTCCTGGTTGCATCCTCACCCCACTGGAGAGGAGCCCGGGGTATGCCTTTACAATAGCGATAGTTAATCGCGCGATAAAAAACGGCATCACGCGCGCTATGCTATTGCCTTAGTGCCGGTTATATCTTTAACTATCTAGACAATTTTAGATTGAAAATTTGAAGATCTGGTTTGAGTGTCATTTTTTTTTTTGCTTCCGTAGTGTACTGTTAGAATGTAATATATATTATAGGTATAAACATTACCTATAAATCATACATACATACATACATAAACTCACGCCTCTTTCCCGGAGGGGTAGGCAGAGACTACCTCTTTCCACTTGCCACGATCCCTGCATACTTCCTTTGCTTCATCCACATTCATAACTCTCTTCATGCAAGCTCGGCGGTTTCGGGCACTTTTGACCTGACCCTTCACCAGGACGTCCTTAATTTGATCAAGATATGTTCGTCTAGGTCTTCCCACCCCGACCTTTCCCTCCACACTCTCCTTGTATATCATAAAATAAAATCAAACTTTCCAACAATTCCGACTGGAATAAAGCCTTTCCACAATTTTTCAAGATAAGCGCATTCATGCAAAGAGTGATGAGTGTGGAGGAAGCGGGAGAGGTCTGTAAGGATCGTAGCAAGTGGAATTCCATAGTCTCTGCCTACCCCAATGGGATACAGGCGTGATGGTATGTATGTATGTATACAGATAGTGAAAATAGAGGGATAAATAATATTATTTATAATGCATATATAGTGATAGTGATGATACTCTTTATAATATTACGAATTCAAATATTTGACCTTTTTTTTCAAAATTTTTGCATAAACACATTATGCCATCATGGCAATATGCATAATTATCTGACGTACATCCACATCCGTACTTCTATAACATACTAATATGATAATTTTAATTTGAGTCTGTTTGTCAACTCACCACGCTTTAACAACTTGACTTATAAGCTTCCACAACCAAAAAAAAATTGGATCATCTTTTATGAAATACGGAATATGAGGTAGTTCAAAATCCAAAAAACATTTACGCACGCAACTTCGCGGGGACTTCTTAGTTTTACAAATAAGTATTTCTCTTGCCCGGACCCGGACGGACGGCTAATCAAAAATATTCTTAAAAACATATATATTTATGTTGTTTACTGTTCTTTCACAGAAGAAATGTCGAACCCGTCTCAAGTTAACATTTTTAACACCCCTAATTTACTTAGAACCGACGCCATCTTGGACATATTGGCATTGGCATCACCATTGGTGGAATGGTAAACAGGTTTAATTCCTGCTCCAGTTTACATACTACGTATTTATCGCTTACGGGGTAGACAAAGTCGCTACTCACAACATCCAGGCCAGGCCGTCAATTGAGTATCTCTACCTGAGCAGCTAGCATGAAAAAATTTATAAATACGGAAGTATACAGAAATATATAATAATACTATCAATCGTGGCAAGTAAAACAATTAAGTCTGTGCTTTTCTCTCTGAAAAGAGTTTGAAGTTATTACTAATGTCTCTTGGTTTTTACAAGTGGATTAGGTACTACGAGTAAATCGCAAATAAAAATATTTTCCTGACACGGATACTTTCTGGGTTAATTCTTAATTAAGTGATCGATAAAATCGTACATTGACAAACATATAATCACGTCAATATCCCTTGCGGAGAAGACAGAGGCAACAGTCTTGACAACACTGATAGGCCACGTTCAGCTGTACGACTAAATGATAGAATTGAGATTCAAATAGTGACAGGTTGCTAGCCCATCGCCTAAAACAAGAGTACCAAGTTTATAAGCCTACCCCTTAGTCGCCTTACGACATCCACGGGAACGACAAACGTATAACATTACAAAAAATCCATCCCGAACAAACGGCCAATCAATCATACAAACACACACACAGCGTACTGCGGCAAATAATGACCGTTTCTTTTCCCGAATCTCGTTTAATAGTTTACACCACACATCGAAACATACATACATATAGATACGTTTGAGTGCGCAGGGTGGTGGGGGAAGGCGGGTGCTCCAACACTGTTAAACTAATTACTGGAGAGGGCGCCTTCTAAGATTTTTGTACAAAAGTATACGTATATATTCATGTGTGCTAGATTAATATTTGCAATATACTAATATAAAAGTACGTGAAGAGAAATTTTTATTACCAGATTCGGGGCAATACTTTCTTAGGATATAAATGTTTTCCAATAAATATACTTACTAAATATTATTATTAAATATACTGTTGGTCCCGGCATTAATGTATGAGTGAAAGTTGGGTATGGCAAAAGAAGCACGAAAGCAGAATAAATGCAGTGGAAATGAGAGCGTTAAGGAGTATGATGGGTGTGAAATTGAGTGACCGGATAAGAAACAGCGTGATAAGGGAATGTTGTGATGTGAAAGAAGATGTAGTTACAGGAATAGAAAAGGGTATGTTAGGATGGTTCGGTCATGTGGAGAGGATGAATGAAAGCAGGTTGACTAAGCAGATATACATAGAGAATATGGAGGGAAAGGTCGGAGTGGGAAGACCTAGACGAACGTATCTTGATCAAATTATGGACGTCCTGGTAAAGGGTCAGGTCAAAAGTACCCGAAACGATGGATGAAGCGAAGGATATATGCAGAGATCGTCGCAAGTGGAAAGAGGTAGTCTATGCCTACCTCTCCGGGAAAGAGGCGTGATTTTATGTATGTATATATGTATGTTGTTTTCGGTGATATAGGTAATACGTTTTGGATAAATTGTTTTGTATTTTACGCGCTAATAGCGATGCCACGGTATTCCCTTACAATACGACATGGGATTTTACATGATCGTGAATGTTTCGAAGGTCGGCGACGTACCTGAAAAATTGGTTAGGTTTTCTCATGGGATAAGTTAACAAATACATACACGTGTTGCCCACAGGGATAGGCAGAATATCGGTTTTCTCTTGCTACTACATCAATAGTTTTCTTACTTAAAAAAAAAAAGTAATGTCACTTCTATTATTAAGCCAAACTGCTGAATGCTGGCCTATCGGTCTTTCGAGACTGTTGGCTCTGTCTACCGCGCAAGGGATGTATACATGATTGTATGTATGTATTAAACTATAAATAAATATATACGGGACAAATAACACTGATTGAGTTAGCCTAGAAGTAAGTTCGAGACTTGTGTTACGAGATACTAACTCAACGATACTTTATTTTATAATAAATACTTAAATAGATAAACATCCAAGACCCACGCCAATCAGAAAAAGTTCTTTTCTCATCATGCCCTGGCCGGGATTCGAACCCGGGACCTCCGATGTCACAGACAAGCGTAGGTACTACCGCTGCGCCACAGAGGCCGTCAGCTAAATTAAACTAATATAAATTAAACTATACGAATGAAACAACCTATTGATAATTAAAACTAATTCTGTGACTAATAATAATAAATCATTATGACACTCAATCAAAATGGCGTCGGTCAAGCCAATAAAAAAAATATAAACAGCCACCATCAGTAGACGTATGACAAACTAATAAACTACAATTCAGTTTTATTATTAGGGGCCGGAAAGACCGCGTACCATATAATTTTGCCCGACTACTCTAAAAAGGAAAGTAGTGTTTTCAAATTCTCATTTTATATTTATACACCTCCTATAGTCTAGAACCCTTTACTTCAGAATAGGACCAGTCCATATCTTTCCCATGGATGTCGTAAAAGGCGACTAAGGAAAAGGCTAATAAGCTTGGGATTCTTCTTGTAGGCGATGGGCTAGAAAAAGTCACTATTTGAATCTAAATTCCATCATGAAGACATACTTTAAGCTTTTCAGTCTTTTCAAGATTGTTAGCTCTGTTCACCCCGCAAGGGACATAGACGTGACGTGATGTACATATGTATAATATCACCATCCTAAAGTAGTATTTAGTGCGCCCTCCTGCTCATACATAAAATCACGCCTCTTTACCCGAGGGGTAGGCAGAGACTATCTTCCCACATTCCACAATCCTTGCGCACTTATTTTGTCATAAGTGACAAAAAGAGAGGGAATAAAAGTCATAAACTCTATGAATGCTTGTTAACAGGTAACCAATTTTTAAATAGGCATGATGACAAATTTTCTTTGTTTTGGTTTCACAACAACTAAAACTTGGGTCAAATAATGGCATCAATAAACAATGAACTACCTGAGATATACGAAGTAACATAACACATAATTTGGACTAGTCCAAAACGCTACTCAAGTGTGACGTCACACTAGAGTTACTTGTTCGCGTCATGAACTTCATTTGCATGGCAGCTACCTTAATTATTCCGTTTATGGATATGATGTCTTAATAAAAGTTATTCCAAATTTTATTTATTTACTCTTGGCATAGTTATTTTTAAATAATTTTGAATTTTTTAAATGGACTTTCCCATCGTACTTTGAAAGAATATAAAACGTATAGGGTGTCAAAATTAAAACTAAAAATTTACGTAACGTATTTAATTACGTGTATTCTATCATGTTATTAAATAATTAATATTGTTTTAAGACCTCGTCATCATCCCTAGTGGTTTAAATCTCACCCCGGCCAAAAACTCTTTCTTAAGTTCATGTACATTAGTTTTAGACGACTGACGCTATTATTGTGAGGGCGTGAGGAAACCTGCACAATCAGTGTATGCAAGTTTCCTGAGGAATCCAAAATCGGACATTTGCATTTATATTGGCAACTTAACTACTTGTGCCGTGTGGTTCCCGGCACCAATACAAAAAATAATAGGACCACTCCATCTCTTTCCCATGGATGTCATAAAAGGCGATTGAAGGATAGGCTTACAAACTTGGGATTCTTTTTTTAGGCGATGGGCTAGCAACCTGTCACTATTTGAATCTCAATCCTATCATTAAGCCAAATAGCTGAACGTGGCCATTCAGTCTTTCCAAGACTATTGGCTCTGTCTACTCCGCAAGGGATATAGACGTGACCATATGTATGTATGTATGTATTGGCAACTGAAATGAAGCAGTGACCTAAATGGACATCTAACAAACTATATTTTACCTCCAATTAAAAACAATATACGCAAATACTGCACGTCATTAGACCGATAAGACATAAATAATTCACTAAGTTTACTTTTTCGGACCATTGACATAACATTTATGTTTAATTTATTTTTTAAATGTCCCATTATTTTATAATTATGTTTAATTTATTATTGAAATGTCACATTAGTTTCCCAATGATTTATGAATATTTTATAAGTAATATCTATGTTTTTCTATTTTCATAATTAATTAAATGCTTATTTACGAAAGATAAACTAATTTGGTATTACACAAGACTTTATAGGTGAAAAGTGATAAAGATAAATTACAAATGACTACTAAAGATTTTAGGAATATGTTCCAAGACGCCTCAATAATAAAAGTAATATTGATCAATCTGAAATCAAGTCTAAACAAGAATTAAACAGACGGGTTGTAAGTTTAAAAAAAATGTATTACACAAAAACCTACCAACGTTATAACGTCACGTTACGAAATCTACACAGTGGTTTTTTCATACATTAAAAATTTACAAAAATTATTGAAAAATAACCCCTATTGAAATATTAAATCACTTTCAGATTTGATTATGGACTTTCTTTCATATTTTGGTTGACTGGAAGATATCCCGATTGGACCATTGTAAGTACATATTATTTTTATCAAATGACTGTTTTGTTATATTTATTTTACACTGTGTTATATTTATTTTATTGTACAATAAAGAGATTACAAACAAACAAACATATTCAGAATAAAATAAAAAATACATCTACAAAAAGTACACTTAGCGAATTTTGACCTACAACACTAATGTTATGACTCACAGCAGAACCCCCCAAGACCCGTATAAAAACGTAGTAACTACCTGTTTCGATCATTCACAAGCAAGATTTCTCAGCAGCAAGATGGCGTTCAAACTGTTTTTAACGCTTGCCATCCTAACCTTAGTTCGAGCTGATTTAGACGACACATGCACGTGCAACAAAGAACAAATAGAGTCGGAAAGAGAGGCAGTTTGGGAATTAACAGATAGAGTTAAAGGAGCCAATTCTCTACCAGTCCTACCGGCCGTTATAGGCCCTTTAGTGCCTTGCGGGAACTGCTTGAATTACGACAGGAAGAAGCGAATGGTTTTGCCAGAAAATAAGGACCAGGAGGCGAAGATTGTAAGGGTCGGAGTAAAGGATAGAAGGTGCCCGAAGAATTACGTCAGGATCGCGTACATGTGCATCCCAGTGGATTATTGGGATGAGTAAACCCTTATAATTTATAGTGCTATAGACCAGTGAAGTTTTTATGTAAACCAAAGTGTAAAGTGACTGATTGTAATCATAGTATAGTAATTTAAAAAACGGAAACCCAAGACGTCTCTAATTCGATTCGAAAAGTTCACATTTCAAACCAAAAATTACATCCAAATCGAACAAGTTATATCACATCGATTTTAAATCGTATGAAATTGTGTCTCATAAAAACGTACCTCATAGTATTCTTGGGTTCACATATGACACATGTAACCTCACGCGACTTTTCCCAATCCGCAAATTATGCAGGCTTTGACGTCGCAATCCTTGATAGGCTTTTACAATCTGCGCAAGGAATGAAGCTGGCACTCACTATGTGTTCTTCACTGTTAGGAAAACGCAAGGCAATTATAAAAGCAGAAGTTAATCAAAGGGTTTTCGTCAAGACCATAGTTTATAGTCTATAAACACTGCCAAGATATATTTGACTTGATATATTCCTTAACCAAAAGACAATCAACCCCAGTTGGAACGTATATTAAATAAGAAAAATCTACATACAGCATGTGCATTTAAAACATTACCATCATTCTGTCGCAGTTGGTTAAAAAGTTCCTCATTGACCAATAAAAAGCCAGTGAAGTATATGCAAATAAAAATTTACGTTGTGTAGGGCTCCCCTGCACATTCAGACAACTGGATTAACTCAAGATCCAAAAGGGGTTAAGTTCCCCTGCAAGTTTGTGGAGGTCTGACAGGAATCGCTCAATAATATCTAGGGATTTTAGGATGTAACTCGGTCAATTGCCAAGTCTCTCTCATCTTATATCTTTTATATATATATTATATAGCTGGAGTGACTGGGTGTTATTATAATGTTAGTTCCAATAAAAGATACTCAATAATTTATTGTAATGATAAGAACTAGTAAGATAAGCTTTAATAAATATTATTTTGTCGTAATTTTGAACTTTTATTTTTTAATTCAAATGTAATAAGTATACTTATGAACAAGTATTTTTTATTAAGATATAGAAATATATCTGATATTTATATTTAATTAAATATATGTATATTGATATTATGGTTTGTTCCCATTCAGTCACACCTCGATCTGTAACACTGTTACTCAATGGGAAAAAAATTCCCGTTGTGTAGCAGTGGTACACATTGCAACTATCGTTTTCCAAATGAGTGACACTGTTACACAATGGCACTTTGTATTCCCGATCTTTAAATCTGGTTAACAATATTTTTTATAAAAGCATTTCTAATGTTTGTTTAATTAGTTTTAAACTGAAAAAGAATAAGACATGTAACGAATTAATGTAGAAAATACATATATTGTAGTCTTCGATCTTATCTCTTTTCGGCCATCCAGTTCCACGAAATCTATTGTTTCAATTGTGCTTTGAAATACGCCGCAAGTGAGCTGGCGCAGGGTTCAAGTAATTCAGGTAAGTAAATGACGTCACTTAATAAACAATGAAAAACATTAGCGACTACAATATATGTATTTTCTACACTAATTCGTTACATGACTTATTCTTTTTCAATTGAGAACTAATTAAACAAACATTAGAAATGCTTTTATTAAAAATATTCTTAACCAGTGTTAGTGATCGGGAATACAAAGTGCCATTGTGTAACAGTGTTACTCATTGGGAAAACGATAGTTGCAATGTGTACCACTGCTACACAACGGGAATTTTTTTCCCATTGAGTAACAGTGTTACAGATCGAGGTGTGACTGAATGGGAACAAACCGATATTATTTAATTGAAAAAATATTTGTGTTTAATTAATGATTGGCTTTAAAGATACCAGATAAATAAGCTCTGAAGATAATAGCACGTAGTTAGATTATTTTCTAAATAATTTCAACTAACTTATGCCGTTCCCGGCACTTTGGATAGGTGGAACCACTCCATATCTTTTAATTGATGTCGTAAAAGGTGACAAGGAAAGGCTTGGGATTCCTCTTGTAAGTGATCGGCTAGCAACCTGTCAATATTTGAATCTCAATACCATCATTAAGCCATACATCCAAACGTGGCTTTTCAGTCTTTTCAAGACTGTTGTCTCTACCTCGTAAGGGATTTAGACGTGACTATATGTATGTATGTTCTGTTTGGCACAGTAGTAGTGTTCCTACCTTTGAACCACAAGTCCCGGGTTCGATCCATGGTCAGTTCATGATGCAAAATGAACGATGTTTATCAAATTATGTTTTTATAATAAAAGTCACAAAGAGCTTTCTTATAACAAGAAAAAAGTTACCGCTTAATACGACTGTCATAAGACCTAATTAAATAATTAAGCAGGTACTTAATAATATTTGTTTACGCGTACTTACGAGGTGTGATAGTAATTTATTTTTAATTACAGGTTATTTGTAGGTTAAAGATGCTTATTCTTTACATCGGAGGCGGCATAATAAAGTAATTAATAATTTAATCAATAAAATTGTCCAATGGCATTGTGCCGTGTGGTTCCCGGCACCAGTACAAAAAAGAATAGGACCACTCCATCTCTTACCCATGGTGACAAAGGCGACTAAGAGATAGCCAACAGTCTTGAAAAGACTGATAGGCCACGCTCAGCTATTTGGCTTAATGATAGAATTGAGATTCAAATAGTGACAGGTTGCTAGCCTATCGCCTAAAAAAGAATCCCAAGTCGCCTTTTACGACATCCATGGGAAAGAGATGGAGTGGTCCTATTCTTTTTTGGTATTGGTGCCGGGAACCACACGGCAAGGGATACAGACGTAATTATATGAATGTATCGTTCATATGCTGAATTGCTGTCGGGTTTGTAAGAATAAATTGTTAGATAAATAACATGAATGTTTTAAAGTGATTTAAAATTTAAATTATTACGTTTCGGAAAACCTGCTAAGTTATTTTTGATAAATTACTCACACATAAGATACGACCAACTCATTTCAATATTACGTATTGTCAAATGACGTAGGAGTTTATTTTACACTAGCAGTGCCCGCGACTTCGTCCGCGTGGAAAAGTTATTTTGGGCATCATTGAAGCCCTCTAGGATGAATAATTTTGCCCTTCATTTTTCACATCTTCTATATTTTCTTCTCTCCTAATAGTTGCAGCGTGATGACCAATAGCCTAAAGCCTTCCTCGATAAATGGTCTATTAAACGCAAAAAGAATTTTGCAATTCGAACCAGTAGTTCCTAAGATTAGCGCGTTTAAACAAACAAACTAAGAAACTCTTCAGCTTTATAATATTAGTATAGATGGGATTACTATTAATTAATTTAGCTTTTTGATTTTCGAAATAGCAGATACATACTTCTTCTTCTTAAATGTATGAGCTAACTCTTGTCAGTGGATTTAAGTGGAGCATCCTCCATTTATGTATGTTCTCAGTTAGTTTTTTTATTTGTTGAAAAGTACATACATAAAATCAAGCCTCTTTCCCTGAGGGGTAGGCAGAGACATAAATAGTACATAGAACGCATACTTCCCAGTGAACCCGAAATGAAAGTGGCTGGTCATTTTGGCAAAAAAAAGTTAAGTTTTTGAACATCGACAACATAAGATCATCACTAAATGATCCTAAGTCGACACCAAGAAGAAAAAGGTATTGAATTCAATGCAAGGGATATAGACGTGACTATCTATCTATACATATAATAAATCTGTAGAAGGGTCAATTCTGTACATTGAAAATATTGAAAAAATAAATAGCAGGGGGTGTTACTGGATCGATACCAAACCCAAGCATGTGATTAAAAAAATTTTTGTCCGTCTGTCTGTATGTTCAGACATCACGTGAAAACTAACGGTTCGATTTCGATGAAACTTGGTATAATTACACCTTATTATCCTGGGCATAAAATAGGATACTTTTTATCCTGGAAAAATACAAATAATAAAAATCATCCACGCGAAGACCGACATCCGCGCGGACGAAGTCGCGGGCGGAAGCTAGTATGTAATGTTATGTTACAAAAATTATTACTTTATATTACTACTGACTCAGGCGCAAGTGGATCGTTTGAAATGATACAATTATCTCACACGAAGTCTCGTGGTGACGCCATAACATGACTCAATAACACATGGGACAATCAGTCCTCAAAATTATGACTACCATTCGGAAGCGGGAAGGCCAAGTAACACTATCCTTTCTTTATGTGAACTTGTTAACAGGTTGGTGGCGAAATCTGGAGGTGGTCATAGGGTTCTTTCATTCCGGTTACAGGGAGAGATATTTTTTGGGAGGGCCCAATATATGTTCGATTATAATATGTATGTTAAGAAAAACATAAGAATCTTTAAAAAATAGTAGGTGAATGTACTAGTAAATCACTGCGGAACAATTATAAGTTGTTAGTCCCAGCGCATCGGCTGGCTAAGGTAGGGAAATCATTTCTGATTAATTGTATAAGATTTTATAATAAATTATGAAAGTGTTCTTGAAATGCCTGATAGAAAATTCAAAAAGTATATTAATGATGAGCTTCGTATGAAAACCTATTACAGCACGGAGTATTATATTAATGATAAACATGTGTGACCCGAGCTTGACAGAATGGCCTCTTAAATGCTTGTGCATTTTTGACTTTGTTCGAGTACTGATACAATTTGTACAGTATGTATTTGTACATATCTTTACATTTATTAATATCATTTATTTTGTACTTTTTCACTTTTTCTTTATGTAGGCAATGTGCATTAATCTACGATTTAAATTTAAGAGATCTATATTTGTAAATTGACTTCCTTCTTCTATACATGCGCTTTGGGAGCGGTAGTAGATATAATTAGACTTTAAATAATATGTTGACGTCGATAAGTGATACTTGGTACCCAATTTTGAAAATCATTCTTTTCTATAAAAAAGACATAGGTGTCTTTTTTCTAGAAAAGAATAATTTTCAAAATCCCTCCTAAGCCTAGAAGTTATTCCTGGTTGTCTTCAGTCAGTCAGTCAGTTATGAGTTTAAATTATGATGATATTCGAAAAACCTAATAAAAAAAAAAAATCATGAAAAGCCGCGAATTCAGATACTTTTTTTTTGTTCTAGCACATTTCGTGGGTTTTTATTGTCATTGTTCTGAGGTTGTCAACTTTAAGGAAAAATCTTTTACAGTTTTTGTTCACCAGTCTTTGGGCAGGACTTTCCCAAACTGATTGGAGCATGACTTTTTAGTCTTCAAACTTCAAATTTTTATTTGCATAATATGAGTACAACAAGGTCTTAAATTTATAAGTTTACCGCAACACTAAATAAACTTCACACAAGACAATAGGAATGATTACCAAATGTTCTTATATTTTTACATATAATCACGTCTATATCCCTTGCGGGGTGGACAGAGCTAACTGTCTTGATAAGACTGATAGGCCACGTTCAGTTGTTTGGCTTTATGATATAAGTGAGATGCAAATAGAGACAGGTTGCTAGTCAATTGCCTAAAAGAAGAATCCCAAGTTTATAAGCCTATCCCTTAGTCGCTTTTTACGACATCAATTATATACTAGAGGCCGCCCGCGACTTCGTCTGCATGGATTCAATCTCGCAGGAACTCCGGGATAAAAATATATGTATATGTTATTCTGGGTCTTCAGCTGCCTACATACCAAATTTCATCGTAATGGGTTCAGTAGTTTACTGACATCCTGACATACTCGCAAATTTTCGCATTAAAATATTAGAAGGATATTTTTTTTTATAAAATTCATTTAACCCAGTAGGAAATAAGATGGGTTTTACAACAGCGTCAGGAGGAAGGAAGCCTCTTTTATTTTAATGTCATGTTTTTTATTAGGGAAGTCGGAGTTTGGAATGTATAACGTGTGGTTGTGTAATTGTTAAGCAATGTTATTTATGGTCAGGTTTAAGATGGGTGACCAAAATATAAACTACGATAATGAATTATTATGCAATCAAGATATTAACTAACTAGTTTTTTCGCGCGAATTTAGCGCCACTTACAAAAGAATAAAGGTTTTTCGCAATTACCACGGAATCTTTAGTTTTTACCGGCATAGGTAAACTGGCATATACATATAATAAGAGTCGGAACTCTTTTTATATATGCCATTTTGACGTAGCATTTCAATCTTTTTAACACTGTTGTCAAGAATTGTAGTTTGATTTGAACCCTAATTAAAAATTCAGTAATTTCTACTTAAAATTATTTAATTATTATTATTTTAAGTACCTATAAGTTCTATTTAAAACTGTCAATCCATAAAAAAAAATATTTTACTATTTAAATTTTGTGTAAGTCAATTAATCAGCACAATGTATTCTCTCGTACACATTTCTATTCTAATAAGTTTGGATAATTGTGAAGTTGACGTTGTCGAAGAATTTTGTTACCGCTTCTTCTGCACTGACGCTTTGGAAGCGGCAGTAAACTTAGTTTTAGTAATAGTTTATTTATCGTCAACCAATGTTGTGAAAAAATAAAATAAAAGGTAATGTTGAAATGAATTAAATGTCATAATAATAAATAAAAGTTTTGTTTTTTGTGTTAAATCTTTCTGTCACGCAAAATAAAATAAAAATGTGTTTGTAAAAAATACATAAAAACGCGTGTCCTTCGCAGGGTCACTAAGAATAGAAGTAAAATATTCTAAGGTCACACTGCCAATTATCGTAAATCTTAATCATAATTGTGATGCAAGATCGGACCTTGATCTCGTCGCGTCTCGAAAACCGGTTGTGTGAGTAGACCTTTATGACGGAACGCCGCGCGTGCGCAACACGCGGGATTCCCTAGGTAAATACGCGAATAGTTGTGCAGAAAAGTGTTATGATATACCTAGATTTTTTTTTTCTTTTTCATTTCTCTTTTTTCACATTGATAAAATTATAAATCTATGGCGCCGAACCAAAAAGGTTGGCAGCATGGCCGTCGCTAACACAAACGATAAATGGGGTGTTTATTTCTTTTGAGTTATACTAGAAATTTTATAGGAAATACCCGAAACCGACGAGCTTGCATGAAAACAGTTATGAATGTGGATGAAGCGGAAGATATACATATAAGTATGCAGAGATCGTGGCAAGTGAAAATATGTAGTCCCTGCCTACCCCTCGGGAAAGAGGTGGGATTATATGTATCTATTGTAAGTACTTTTACTAGAAATGAATTAACCCCTATAAGGGAGCAATTATCACCCACACAAAGGTTCTCTGCTAAACCCAACGGTAGACTGTTAGATGATGCTACTAGCATTAAGTCCGCCTATTGTACTTTACAAATTGTAATTGTTACAATAAAGAATAAATAAATAAATAAATTATGAAAAAAAAAATTAAAAACAAAATTTTCGTAAGACTTTTGTCCTCGACTGTACAGTTCGTTTAACTCTTTTGTATTACATGCATTTCAATATAATGAGAGTCTTTCCCACTGATGCAAAACCAGTTTAAATGTAATCACTAGAGACACCACATCTACATTAACATATGTATTTCTTTTATTATAGTTCATTCACTGTTTATAAAAAACAGATTCAATATTTGGTTAATTGGTGTTCCGTGGTATCCCAACTAAAAGGATTATAAAGTTTATTTGTTTGTTTATTGTCTCTTAAAGCATTATCAACTGAACGAATCTTCTTGAAATTTTGCGATACTGTATTTGGAATCTTGCTGGTGAAAAACCTATGCCATGCTAATATACAAAGTCATGGTCACGAACTGTCTAGACAGTAATTGCTGTCATCACGACACTGCACCTGCATTCCAATGCAATATCAACTAAAACAGAGCATCGAACGATAAAACGTGCAAGCCCGACTCTTTTGTTCTGTGTTTTATCACATACATACATACATACATATGTGGCGACATCACTAATGTCACACACCAACTGTCAATGAGCGCGAAGATACGATGACAATCTCAGCCAACAGCAGCGATAAGTCTAAATCGCGCAAGAAAAGATTTCATGGATTGGAGCATACCTATATACAACCTAGTTACATACACACATATATATAATCACGTCTATATCCCTTGCGGGGTAGACAGAGCCAACTGTCTTGAAAAGACTGACAGGCCACGCTCGGCTGTTTGGCTTAATGATTGAATTGAGATTCAAATAGTGACAGGTTGCTAGCCCATCGCCTAAATGAAGAATCCCACATCGACATCCATGGGAACGAGATGGAGTGGTCCTATTCATATACATACATATGTACATAATCACGCTATTATCTCAAAAGCTAGGTTTTGAAACCGGGTCCTACTGTGACACAGACAAGCGTACTACCGCTGCGCCACAGAGGCCGTCACAATCACTATACAGGTATTTTGAAAATACTTTTAAAAAATAAAATACATTTTGACCAAATCGATATTTTTATTTATTTTAGGTATTTAGGATAGAAAAATTTAAACACAATCCACAAAATAAAGGCACTTTTTGTGGATTGTGTGAATTTTTTTTCTTTTATTAATACAATTAAAATTATCTTTTATTAATAAAAGTTCGACTGGTATTGTCAAAAAGTGAAAAAAATCAACATCAATTTATTTTTATTACATACATACATACATATAGTCACGTCTATATCCCTTGCGGGGTAGACAGGGACAACAGTCCTGAAGAGACTGACAGACCATGTTCAGCTGTTTGGCTTTTTGATAGAATTGAGATTCAAATAGTGCCAGGTTTCTACCCCATCAAATCAGATCAGTAATCACTTTACTAGCACCAGCACCAGCAAACAATAAATCCGTTAAATTAAAGCGTTGCGTTTGTTTTTTGTGGCTTCTAAAGCGTCCGCAGATGGATGACGCACAATTAATTCCGCCAATGTAGAGACACGTTAATAAATTAAATTTGACCGGTGATGTTTGACTAATTTTGCGTTTTTATTATAGCCATCGATATTTTCGTTTGACATTAACACTAGTCAGACATAAGGCGCGCACTCTGACCAAAAAAAAGGACGCATGGCTGGAATAGCAGGCGCCTCTATAGGTAAAATTCGACATACAAGCATCATAAGATCATTTCATTTTTTTGAGTGGTAATATTGGCTAAACTTAATCACAAAGTAGTTTGCATTTTGAAATGAATATTATAAATGCAAAATACATCTCGAAAGGTATTTCAAATAAAAAACAAAATGTTTTTTATTAAAAGGCATTTAAATACAAAATAGGTATTTTGTATTTGCATTTTAAATAGAAGTATTTCAAATAAATCGCATCTCTGGTAATTTGTACATACATACATACATAAAATCACGCCTCTTTCAAGGAGAGGTAGGCAGAGACTACCTCTTTCCACTTGCCACGATCTCTGCATACTTCCTTCGCTTCATTCACATTTATAACTCTCTTCATGCAAGCTCCGCGGTTTCGGGTACTTTTGACCTAACCCTTTGCCAGGTCGTCCTTAATTTGATCAAGGATCTAGGTCTTCCCACTCCGACCTTTCCCTCCACACTCTCCTTGTATATCTGTGTAATTTGTACCGTGTATATTTGTTTATTTTTCAATTATTTATTTTGTTTATTATGTATTTATTTATTATTTACGTATTTATTTTGCAATCTCGGCGGTCTTAACGTGCTTCCGGTAATCAGACCTCGTTCGCTTATATGATAGAATAACTAACTCACCACCTTACCCACCCTAAATCTTAGTCATAGTTGGCTTTCGGTCACCTTCATATTCCTACTAATCCTGCCATAACTTTAAAGGCTCGATGAGGCTTTTAATAAATAACATGGCTATCATATTTTCATTCCCCACTTCGTCATGAAAAATGCCAGGCCGCGTTCCCTCTCGAAATGTCAAAGGTTGACAGAACTTCACGTCAATGCGTCTAGGATGCACAGAGTAGCAAAAGATGAGAGCCCAAGCCTTATATGATTACATATTTGTATAAAATTACGGTTCTTTTTTTGGAGTGGTACCAGTGTCTACTACTTACCATTATTTTTTATTGAAATGTTCTCTATCTATGAAGACAAAGACTACATCTTTCCACTTGCCATTATCTTTGCACACTTTTGACGCTTTATCCACATTCATAACTCTATGCAAATTTGTGGGTTAAGGTACTTGACCGTACAAAATAAAGCAAATTATTTTGTGAGAGAATGTGGACAAGCTAAAGAACTTAGAGCATGAATCTCGGATTAGTTTTTGTTTCAAAAAAAAGGAAGAGATACACGATAAGCCTTAACAACGTTAGAGAAATTCCTCTCAGCTCAAAAAAGACCAGATAAGATAGTGAGATGACAATGACATCTTCAAATATATTTCTAAACCTAAACTCTATGGCAAAATGATGCTTCGGTTAAAGCTTTATGGAATTTGCGCAGCAGTGTGACACAAATGCAGGCCAAAAAATAAGGAATAACAAAGGCTAGTCTCTATAAAGTAAGCTCCTCTATGCCGGCACACTGACAGGACGCGTCAATGCTACCAATTTTATTTCACGATGCAATCAGTCACGTGTATAATAAACCTTACAAGGTCATTATATATTTGTCTGTATGTAGCATATACAATTACATATACTTTATATACATACATTCAGTCAGAAAAGTATCGAGAATGGATTATTTATTTAAGAGAGCAAATCCGACGAAAAAGGCCAGATTTGTGGAAAGAAAATTCTTGGATTTTGCACCATGATAATGCACCTTCGCACAAGGCCATCATTGTGAACGAATTTTTAACCAAACACTCAACAAATACCATCGAGCAACCACCATATTCACCAGATATGGCTCCAGCCGACTTTTTTCTTTTTCCTAAACTCAAATTACCACTTCGTGGCACCCGTTTTCAATCGGTAGAAGACATAAAAGAGAATTCGCGGCGAGAACTGACCTCAATTCCGGAAACAGCGTTTAAAAAATGTTTTGATGATTGGATTATTCGTTGGCGTAAGTGTATCGTTTCTAAAGGAGCATATTTTGAAGGTGATAAAATAAATTTGGATGAATAACAAACAGTTTGTGTATTATTGATCTTTTCCTGCTACTTTTTTGACAGAGTAGTACATATATATAATATCTATCATTAAGCCAAACAGCTGAACGTGGCCTGTCAGTCTTTTTAAGACTGTTGGCTCTGTCTACCCTACAAGGGATATAGACGTGACTATATGTATGTATGTGTATATATATAAATAGGCGTGGTTTACAATCGTCATCAAACCGTTTTTTACGAGTCTATCGTGTGGCGTAACTGTCATCAACTTATTCCACTCTCATTGGAGAATAATAAAGTTATTACGATGTTTTATCACTTAATATTATCCATGGATATCATATATATGTATATCCATGGAAATTATTGAAATTGTTGTGTCATTTTGTAATATTAAAATGATTATTTTACTATTTGTTACTTTCTGCTTTGTTCCCATAAAAAAAAATATATAGTAAGTATATGTTAGACCTCTGAAAATCAAATATATCGAAACAACACACGTACACACAAACTTATAGTCACGTCTATTTCCCTTGCGGGGTAGACAGAGCCGACAGTCTCGAAAACACTGAAAGGCCATGTACAGCTGTATGAAAATTGAGATTCAAACAGTGACAGTTTGATAGCCCTTCGTCTAAAAGTGAAATTCCAAGTTTAACAGCCTATCCCTTAGTCGCCTTTAACGACTTCCATGTAAAAGATAAGGAGTGGTTCCAATTCTAAAGTACTGGAAACCACACGGCACACTATATTCAAACAAATATTCTTTAAAATTGGTCGTTTTAGGCGTGAAAGCGTAACATACAAACAGAGTATACGAGTTCAACACTTGACTGGTTTATAGTTCATAGTAACCGATTCAACATTACAATTTGGCGCCCAACGTGGTGTTTTTAAAATAATAATTTAAAAATATATACATCATATTGTGACGTGTGGTTCCCAGCACATTAGAATGGTATCACTCCATTACTTTAATATGGATATTGTAAGAGCCGACTAAGGGAATAGGCACATTCATCTAGAGCCTCTTTTACCATGGTTCAATTCGTTCTATGGTTTATGTTCTTCTGCTAAGATAGCGGATATCAGATGGGAGCCGCTTCGTGTAAAAACTTGACTTACCTTATCCAGGATCCTGGTCAAATGTTGCCCCAGGGGTTCTCTCCAGAGAGATGAGGAGGAAGAAGTTTTGGATTGATCATTATATGTACTTTTATCATCCGTCTGGTGTTTTTAATCAGATGCAGATGATCACAGATGACAGGTTGACTAAGCAGATATACAAGGAGAGTGTGGAGGGAAAGGTCGGAGTGGGAAGACCTAGACGAACGTATCTTGATCAAATTAAGGACGTCCTGATAAAGAGGGTCAAGTCAAAAGTACCCGAAACCGCCGAGCTTGCATGAAGAGAGTTATGAATGTGGATGAAGCGAAGGAAGTATGCAGAGATTGAGGCAAGTGGAAAGAGGTAGTCTCTGCCTACCCCTCCGGGAAAGACGCGTGATTTTATGTATGTATGTATGTATGCAGATGATCCAGGAGGATCCAGGTTTTAATATTCATAAAAGCAGTGTTCGATTAAATACAATTTGTATATCCAATGCAGTTTAACACTATATATGTTTAGATAAGAAAATTGTTGACTTTATTTTCGTATCGAAAATAAAGCGTTCCAGAAAAGTCCGTAGGTATATGTGAAGTAAGCAGTATTTCATGTATTTCAAATCTAGAATACTTACTTAATATAAACATACATACAAATAATTTCGTCTTTGTCACTTACGGAGTAGACAGACCCAATTTTAAAAAGAATCAATTTTAACAGTCATAAACAAAATTTCAACATCATTCATTCAATGGTCTTCGTCTTACTGTAAAAATGTGTAGTCACAGTTACCTTATATAACATAGTTATACAGATTAACAAAAAAAAAGGTAAAATTAATGCAAAAACCAAGATATACATTCAAAAATGCCATAAAAGTTTTCCAATCATAAAATAAAAGAGTGATAAATGAACTGAGACGCTTAACGACCGGCACAGCGATCCGTCAAATTTCCCAAGCAATTTCAGCATTTTGTAGTGATAAGTTATCAAGGTTGCTCTAAAAATAGCCCCATTCTTCCGATTCCCTTCGCCACACGAGCGCGGCTTGCTGCACACGTCATCGGCTGTCCGGTCGCTCCCCCAATAAATGAAATTTAACAGAATGAGGGAAAAAAATCAATACCAACACTAGTCAGTCCGTATCGGGCCACTATCGCCCTTCTAATTTACTAGCAACGATAAAAACAATCCCGCTTATGTGTGCGTCCACCGCACACACCGCTCATATCAACTCCTACAATATTCATGCGACATTATGATCGCACCCTTACATAACATCATCAATAATTCCAAATACCCACGATTGATTCAAAAATGTACTCACGGATAAAGCAGACGTCAAATGTTTTGGAAGTTTATCATCCTAGTGCGAGGATCCGGCGAGGTCGACGAACCCGGCAGACACGCTGACAAACACACAGACCGCCATGTTGAAATTCAAACGTCAATTTTAAAATTCGAAACCGCGAACTGTCAAACTCGACCGAAACTTGCTGTCAAAACTTAATGTGCCCGTTATTTTTCGAAATTTAAAACTCGCCTTATTGTTTCTTTAAAGAATGTTCGTTTGTTGTAATTACGCCTATCTATAAACACTTTATTGTATAAAATGGTATAAAAATATTAAAATTATGAACCATGGAAAACTTGTAAATTAAAACGAAATATAAATATATATTAATAATAATAAAAACGTTCAAGCGCCTCAGAGTTCGAGCGCCTACTGACTTAAAATTTTTGGGTATAAAAACATGCTACAATAGCCTCCCGCGGGAGCGCGCAGTCTTGATACTCGCGGGGGCCGGGAAATTCACGGAGAGGGGAACTAATCACATATCGAAGCCTCACACAATAATAATCCATACATACGTTCCATTTCATATTCATATATAATATTCTGAGCTTAGTACAAACTTTATACTTTTCTATTGTCAAACTAAATATACTACCTACCAGTTGCCTTAATACATATTAATATTAAAAATACAATACCAATTAATAATAAAAATCATAATTGACGACCTTTGACGACGATTGGAGTTGAAAATTATTGTTGAAAATTTCCCTGTTTTTTGGCTAATACCTAAAATTGCAGGCTTAATTCTGGCCACTTATCATTAAAAAACGTAAAATAAAGCAAGAAACAGTGCTTTGGTTGCGGATTAAAATTTACAAACAGTATCGCAACTTAAATACATCGTTAAATACTTATTTGCCGATTTTTCAGCGACGCACCATAATTTTTTCAGTTTTACTCACAGTTTTATCCACAAAATTATAAAATAAACAGAATTATATTTGAATGTTGAAAACGGGCACTTAAATATAGATAAGGTACTTTTTTCTATTTATTAATTTAAAACATTTTCTGGACAATAAAATAATTCTAATTTCAAGCACATTATTGCACAAAATACTTAGAATAATTTTTGAGCATTTCTTACACTTTTTCCCATCGCTATCTCAACAGACATATATCCAAAACATTAAATTCTTTTATTTTTACACTTCACAATTTCAAAGTGAAAGTGCCAGTATCAAAAACGTTTAGTCCTCACACAAAATCGCGTGTGTGCGTGTGAGGGGCCGGGCGGGGGGCGGCGGGGTGGCGGGTGAAATTTTTCGTTTTTCTCCCACTTTTCCGTCCCGCTCTAGTTTTTCGTCTCCCTCTTTTTTTCTTCGCCCGTTTTCTTCTTCCTAGTGCCCCACCACATGTGTGCCGGTTATAGTATAAACGAAAAATTCAGATGTCGCTTCGTTTCCGGTGTGTTGAATACTTGTTTATACTATTCGAAACTGGAATTAAGGTATCGTTGTATGATGACTTGATTATGTTAAAACAGTGGACTTTTAGAAAGGCTTGTATTTACTTTTAAAATAAATTAAATTATACGTGATTTATTAAATGTTAAGTAATATTGACAAAACCATAAAGCTTAATTAAATGAATAACCGATTATAAACTACACTATGTAACTTAAGTACTGTTATGATGTAGTAGATGTAAAATAAAAAGTTTGTATTGTTAGATTTACTTAGGTTTAATTTGAAATATTTATAATGATACCTGATGGGTATAAGTTTATTGCATGTGTCTTTTTCAGACACATGCAATAAACTTAAAAGCTATAATTTGAGCTTTATACCTAAATTTCTTTTTGATTAAAATTTAAGCAAAATAATTTTACATATAATATGATATTAGTACTTAGATGAAGGTGTTTGCTTAAAACAAATAAGTACATTTATTTTTTGATTTGCAATCGCCATTTATTTAAAACAATATTTAAAAAAAAAACTCTATCATTCGAATTTTATCTGTGACTGTATTGTAGTTTTTAAAACATTTCATTTACAAAAAGGAATCATTTAATTTTAATCATCACTATTTCTATCGTAAAAAAACAATGAAATATTCAAACTTCTTGATCAAAACAAATAAATATATGACCTGTTTTATCTGTATATCTAAACTATACTGCGCGCCGCCGGCCGCCCGCCCTCGCTCCGACTCGGCGCCTTACGAATATACAGGCGGCTTGCTTAAGATTGTCTTGCTTTTTTTTTCATTAAAACTTATTCTTACATCCTTTATAAAGTAACCATACGGGGTAGACAGCTCCAGTTGTACTGTAAAGGTTGCGGATGGGAGTCGATTCGTGTAAAAACCTGACTCACCCAATCCAGGATCCATGGTCAAAGGCACACCCGGGCTCCTCTCCAGAGAGGTGAGGGTGTAACCGGGACTAAAGCCAGGAGGAAGATTGTGTATGATTTTATATCACGTTTCAGTTATCCAAATCAGCACATTATTTTGTATCTTTATCAACAAAAAAGCTTACGTACGCGGCTCCCATGCCCGCATAAAACGAATATCCAGTTAATTTCCATTCCCGTGAGAATAGCGAGAAATACCCTTAGATCACATAAAAAATATGAGGAAGAACGTGAAGCCATTTTTAATTTCGTATGTAAGTGAACATATACACAAGTGTATCTAAAATCTATATTAATATTTGAACGCGCTAATATCAGGAACTACACGCGGACGAAGTCGCGACACAGCTAGTAATCAATAATATGTATGTATATTTACCTCTTACGGCGCGGACAGAGCCAATAGTCTCGGCAAGACAAAACCAGTTCTAGTGATTCCTCAAACCGCCCAAGGCCACAAATCACTAAACAACCACGTAACCTTCAGAAACACCCTGTGGAACAGCGCAGAACTAGGAAACGAGGGAGTAAGTACACACGCCACCCCCACCCCGGGGGGGGGGGGGAGTACATGGCAAATACGCGAAAGCAATAGGACTTTTAAAATTCTCCAGAAATATGATTTATGTGTTGACGCTCAGGACGCCTCCTTTCTCCTTCAAGGACGGAAGGCCTGATTCGATTTTTAAAACCGCCCGCGCTTGGCGAAAATACATTTTTCAACATTGTTTTTTTTTTTCTTTAAAAACGACGCTGCGTTTCCATTTTATATTGTTGCCAGCTTACGCTTCGACCTTCGCGCGGTTATGAAAAGAAATTAGATTTTTTTTTTTAATTTTCGAATATTAATCCTGGCTGGTTGGTACAAAGAATTGAATTATTTGTATTTAGTTTAGCTTTTTTTTTCTTATTCGAATAATCAAACCTCATTACTAAGAAGGTACTTACTTATCATTTTAATTTTTTTTCAACCTGTCACTAATTGAATTTCATTTCCATTCATCATAAAGCCACACAGCTGAATGTGGCCTTTCAGTCTGACTATTGATTCTGTCTACCCCGTAATGGATAAAGACGTGATTAAATGTTTGTTATAAATTTTTAATTACTATCTTGTTTAAAAAAAATATTCGTTTTCTAGAACTAAACTCCCGTTATACTCCCTATATCTAATTTCAGAATACCTTGAAAATATATGTACTAAGATGTTTCTCGTTCAATAATATCATCGATACGCTTCAAGGACTATCCAAGGACAAATATGTATAAGAATTAACATTTACTTAGTCTTTTATAAATTCAGAGAAATATTTCATTATCAAGTTAATTTATTACTTTAGTTACTATCAATAATCCCATACATACATATATATATATATATATATATATATTACTTATAATCACGTCTATATCCCCGGCGGGGTAGACAGAGCCAACAGACATCAAAAGACTGAGAAAGAAAGATGATAAAATATTATGAACGGAACAAATCACTCTTAAATTAATTGTGATACGATATTTGTGATATGTACCTACGTGATTTGTGATACGAGATTTGTGATACGAAATCTCAACGATACCATATTTATTTTATTGTAATTTATTGTAAATACCTTTATAAATACTCTAAATACGAGTAACCTTTGAACCTTAGTAAATAAATAACTGACAGACAAAATTTTTCTGATATCCGCTAAAAATCTTTGCTAGAGTTATTCCAGATCTCATGGCCAAACATTATTCCCACTTATTCTTTACATTTTCCAGTTTTTCCGTTATTTAATGTGACTTGTATTCCACAAAACTATTTCAAGATACATACATATGATCACGTCTTTATCCCCTCCGAGGTAGACAGCGCCAACAGTCTCGAAAAGACTGAAATTGCACGTTCTTGTATGGCTTGAATGATACAATTGAGATTCAAATAGTGTTAAATAGGTTGTTTACCCATCGCTTAACAGGAAACTGCCAAATTTATAACCCTATCCCTTAGTCGGCTTTTACGAAATCCGCGGGAAAGAGATGGTAGAGTGGTCCTATTTTGTTTTAAAAGCTTTTATTTAGTTTGACTTGTATGTTAACAAATCTTTCAAGTTTAATTTGACCCACTTCCCGATATCCGATTGAGATGAAATTTTTCGTATTGGCTACCGTGTGGTTCCCGGCACCAATACAAAAAAAAAACTGCCAATTTTCTGCACATAGTGCATGAAAACTTTAAAATAATTTTTTAACACATACATACGTACATACATACGTACATACGTACGCACGTACACAAATATATACATACAAATATACATCACGTTACATACATCGTCATACATTATAGGGTAGACAGAGCCTACAATCTCGAAAAGCCTTAACGCTGCAATCTGTTTCAAAATTACACCAAGTTAATACTCGCCCGGTTTAAAATATATGTACATAATAACGTCAAAATCCCTTGCGGGGTAGACGGAGCCGCAGTCTTGATAAAATTCATAGGCCACGTTCAGCTGTTTGGCTTAATGATAGAATTTAGATTCAAAAAGAGACAGGTTGCTTCGCTTAAAAAAAGAATCGCTAGTTAATAAACCTATCCCTTGGTCGCCGTTTACGACATCCATGGGAACGATATGGAGTGATCCTATTCTTTTTGTTTGTAAATATTTTATTGTACATAACAAATTAAGTAGTACATAAAATAAATACTTTTTTTATTGGTGCCGGGAACCGCACGGCTTAAAACAGCTATATCATTTTTCCTGGCCCTCCGTAGCGTCGCGACGACGCACATCAACCCTTAAAATTCCCACTGCCCTATATTTGAAAGCCCTCTCTAAATATCTTTTATGTTTGAAAGACGAAAATATAGTTTCCGATAACATATTTCTATTCAGTTTTATAAAAAGAAATATGTACATTCACATTGTTTATTACTTACTAGCTGTGCCCGCGGCTTCGATCGCGTGGAATAGTTATTTTGGCCATCATTGAAGCCCTCAAGGATGAATAATTTTCCCCGTTTTTTTTCACATTTTCCATTATTTATATTTGCTCCTAATAGTTGTAGTATTATGTTATATAGCCTAAAGCCTTCCTCGATAAATCGTCTATTCTACACAAAAATAATTTTTCGATTCGAAACAGTAGTTCCTGAGATTGGCGCGTTCAAACAAACAAACAAACTCTTCAGCTTTATAATATTAGTAAAGACGTATTTAATGTATGTTAATTATGTATGTGTCCAACAAATATATTGTGATAGTGAATAATGATTTTATCTATCTTTTCTATCTACTTATTTAGTGCTGGTCCCCGGCACTTAAAAAGCCACTCCATATCTTTCATATGGATGTCGTAAAAGGCGACTAAGGGAAAGGCTTATAAACTTGATATTCTTCTTGTGAGTGATGGGTTAGCAACCTGTCACTATGAATCTCAATTCCATCATTAAGCCTATACAGCTGCACTTGGCCTTTTGACTGTTGGCTCTGTCTACCCCGTAGGAGATAAAGACGTGATTATATGTATGTATGTGTAGATAAACATCCAAAAATAATTAACAGTTAAAAAAATAACCAGACGCGTAGCAGCCGGCGTAGACCCTCTACGCCGTAGAAGTTATTCTAGATTTTTTTTTCTTTTTAGCTTTGTCATGTTCCCTTATATAGTATTGTTTACCTTCTATTAAAAATTCCTGTTAGCGATCTAAGACTACATGCCAAATTTTAATTTAAAAAATCTTGTAATATCGACCTACGTAGTAGATCTCGTAGAACTGCTACGGCGTAGAGCGTATATATTTATTTATTAAAAAATATTAAATTAATCGTGTTAGATTTTTACCATAACAATATTATGAACAAATGATGCGCGTGAAGGCACAGGGTTCAAATCCTACCTCGGCCATACACCATTTATTTATTTTTGTTGACAAATTACACAGATTGAGTTAGTCTCGAAGTAAGTTCGAGACTTGTGTTACGAGATACTAACTCAACGATACTATATTTTCTCTCGGGTTCTGTCTATCCCGCAAGGGATATATACGTGATGATATGTAAGTCGTCTTTATTGACATCTACGGGAAAGAGTGGTCCTATTTTAAAAGACCTTTTTCTGTCACTATCTATGTACGTATCTTATTAAAATATATTATCGATGATATGATGATCGGGCTAGCAACCTGTCACTATTTGGATCTCAATTCCATCATTAAGCCGAGCAGCTGAACGTGGCCATTCAGTCTTTTCGGGACTATTGGCCCTGTCTACCCCGTAAGGGATATAAACGTGACTGTATGTATGTATGTACGTATCGAACTTAACTTTGAGGATAAGTAAATGCGAGTATGTGTAATTTGTCCCGTAAATAAAGGTCACATGACGGCCTCTGTGGCGCAGCGGTAGTACGCTTGTCTGTGACACCGGAGGTCCCCGGTTCGAATCCCGGCCAGGGCATGATGACAAAAGAACTTTCTCTGATTGGCCTGGGTCTTGGATGTTTATCTATACTCGTATAAGTATTTATTATAAAATATATTATCGTTGAGTTAGTATCTCGTAACACAAGTCTCGAACTCAATATGTGTAACTTGTTCTGTATATATTTATTTACTGACCTTGGAATATGGTAGACAGTTAAATTGTCTGAATGTGCAAGTTTCCTCACGACATTTCTCCTGGATAACTGACAAAAGAAATAGAGTAACGAGATCGTAATAATTTCGAACCCGGTTCATCTAGCTGACGAATCCGGCACCATACCCGCTCTCTGTAACCGTAATGTATTTTTTGTGGAAAGTCACGTCTATATCCCTTGCGAGGTAGACAGAGCCAACAGTCTTGAAAAGACTGATAGGCCACGTTCAGCTTTCAGGTCTGATGATAGAATTGAGATTCATGTAGTGACAGTTTGCAAGCCCATCGCCTAAAAGAAGAGTCCTAAATTAATAAACCTATATCTTAGTCGCCTTTTACCACATCCATGGGAAAGAGAAGGAGTGGTCCTATTCTTTTTTTCATTGGTGCCGGGAACCACACGGAAATATTTTTATTATATATTTATATTTATCAAAGGTCTTAAAAAATTTCGTTTATTCCAATTCCCGTGGGAATTTTGGGAAATACTCTCTTAATATTAACCTGGACCACGTAAGAAGCATTCATACCAAATTTCTGTCTTTAGACCCTGTGGTTTGGGCTGTGTGTTGTTTGTGAGTCAGACACTCGGTAACACAAGAATTTTATATTCAAACTTTGGCGCGAGACTATTTTATATCTGTGCCGAATTCATGAAAATCAGTCCAGTAGTTTTTGAAATTACTAGTTACAGACATACGAATAAACAGATCTTTTCTCTTTAATAATTATCTTGATTTAGATAGATAAACACGATGTCTTAAAGATAAAAATGAAACAATATCTCTCCATTCCTTTTAATGGGGAAAATCTTTAATTGACCGCTCCCCTATTGTAGCTCACATAAACAAATGTACACACACACATGTATGTATGTATAGTTGTGATATATAGTAATAAAGTATAAATGATGGAACTAACATATAGGAAAATATAATATATTTGTTCGCATAGCTACGTCTTGCGCTATATATATTACTCAGTGATGGAACAGAGGATGCGTGGAGTAGAATGTTGTGCTTTAATTTTTTTTTTAAATAAATAATTTATTTTATTGAAGCATTAAAAACAAATAAACTTAAAAATGTTAGTCTAACTTGTAATACCAAAAGATTATAGGCTCCTCTATGCAATAATAGGTCATGACGCAGGTTTTCAGTGGAATCTTATTATGATTCTGCCAGATGGCTCTGCGTATAATGAAAAAAATGTTTCACAAAATTCTATCCTTATCATATCCTAACAAATATTTTAAATGCGAAAGTGAGTTTATTTATTTGTTACCCCTTTACGTGTTATCTACTGAATGATGAATTAATCTTCTTGAAATATCATGGATATATAATTAATAATCAGGAGAAGGACATAGCGTACCTTTCATCCCGCCAAAAATATATAAGATCCCGTGGGATTCCTTAAAAAAACTTGTATTCTTCTGTAGCTGGCGCTAAATTCGTTGCTTTCTATAAGTGACGTTTAATTCGTTTCTTTTTTGTTGGCGGTGCTAATTTCGTCGCTTTTTTTAGATGACGTAAAATTTATATTCGTCACTTTATGAAGATGGCGTTATTTTACGCAGGCGACGCTGCGGGCAAAAGGTAGTATAGCAAAAGGCATGGAATAGTCGTAACTAGCGACCTTGGCGCACTATTGCGATGAAAGTTTTTAAATATTCATGACGACGCGTATTATCATAAGACAACGCAAGAGGCCCTTTTTAATTCATTTTTTTAATTTTATTCTCCTTTGCAAAACATTGTAATTAGTGCTTGTGGTAATTTGTATCAATTGAAATTACATACCTACATGATTTGAATTGTCTGTTAATTCTTTATTTTGAATACCTAATTCCAATTCCAACGTTCATCGTCATAAAATCTTACTGATATGAATTCGCAATTACAAATCGTAATATAGCTAACAGCGACTCCATACCCCCTCTGTTCCCTCCACACATACGAAGCGCGGCGCTCCGTCTTAAGGACGACATATGAAGTAATTTTTTTTCGAACCCACCCCCATTCGAGTCATAGCCTTACAACCATCACATTAAAGTCCAAAATCGTTTTACACGCGAAATATTTTTTCCATTTCATATTTACGAATATGCCCCAAATTCCCGAAAAATTAGAACCGTGAAAGCTAGGGGGTGGCTGTGGGTTGTACGAATTTTTCTACGCACACAGACGTGGGGGGGTGTAGGGGGGGGATGAGATAGAAGATAGTTTTAGAAAAGAAGATATGTTGTTCGTTACGGGCACCTCACCCGTCACCGAACGGAATGAGTCTTATTTTGATTAAATTTGATTAGTTCGAAGGGAAACAATCTTTATCCCTGGTCTTGGAGCGTGCTCCCATTATTTTTGGCCAATGGATTCCAAATTAGAGGTACTTAAAGGAAAAAAAGGAAAAATAATGACAAAATTCTAAAGATACTGCCGCTGACAATGAATATTTTATTTGGTCGCTATCTACGACCAAAAAAGGGCAACTATAATTCGCAATAATTTGTTTTACGAAAACAATTGACGGCCTCTGTGACGCAAGGTAGTACGCTTGTCTGTGACACCGGAGGTCCCGGGTTCGAATCCCGGCCAGGGCATGATGAGAAAAGATTTTTTTCTGATTGGCCTGGGTCTTGGATGTTTATCTATATAAATATTTATTATAAAATACAGTATCGTTGAGTTAGTACCTCGTAACACAAGTCTCGAACTTACCACGAGGCTAACTCAATCAGTGTAATTTGTCCCGTATACATATATTTATTTATTTCAATCCCAAGTGCAAGTTTAAATCCCACAGTATGTATGAACTAAAGACTCTTTCCGAGTTAGGTAGGTAAGGAATTACTCAAAGAACAGACGCGTTCTTTATAGGAATGTGAAAAAAAAATCGATTATGGAAAAAATCGATTAAAAATCGATTTTTTTAAAGTAAAAATCGATTTTTTTACGTGATTTTTTTTAAATTAATAATCGATTAAAAATCGATTTTTATAATCATACAATAAATGCACTCCGACATTACGTTTTTGTCTTCTGGCTTGGAGCCCAGAACGCGAACTGCCAAAGAATACTATCATAGCTCCATAATATTACATTAACGCCATCTGTGCATTCTTTCTGTGCTCTTAAAACAGTTTAGATGATTAATTTACCTTATAGACGGCCTCTGTGGCGCAGCGGTAGTACGCTTGTCTGTGACACCTGAGGTCCCGGGTTCGAATCCCGGTCAGGGCATGATGAGAAAAGAACTTTTTCTGATTGGCTTGGGTCTTGGATGTTTATCTATATAAGTATTTATTAAAAAATTATAGTATCGTTGAGTTAGCATCTCGTAACACAAGTCTCGAACTTACTTCGAGGCAAACTCAATCTGTGTAATTTGTCTCGTATACATTTATATTTATTTATTTATTTAATCAAACATTCTCTAGATGGAATTAGTCGATGAACAGTATTTTACCGACATTCGGTTGATATTTTATTCATTATTCGTTGCTGAAACTTCATTTTTCAAACTTGATTGTTAAAAACTTTAATTTGTGTTGATTATATAAGAACTTACTAGATAATAGAAACCTATTGTTTATTTTTAATGAAAAAATCTATAGATATAATTTATATGGCTTTTATTTTGACATAAATTGAAAAATTTGGAAAAATCTATTAATATAATAAAATCGATTATTTTCTTAAGAAAAATCGATTATTTGTTAATCGATTTTTCATACTTAAAAAATAAATCGATTATATAAAAATCGATTTTTTATCAGCAATGTCACATCCCTAGTTCTTTAACCTGTGAGTACAAGCAATTTAAAATCACGTGATTGGCCATGGAAGTTTATACTTATAGGTTAGTATAAGTACTAATACCTAGGTAGTATGCTGAGAAAATAAAATAGCCATTTATTCCTGAAAAGATTAAACACATCAATAGATACTTACATTGAACATTATTAATTTTAATTCAACGAAAGGCAATTTGATTCGCGATTGACGATAAAAGTCCTTTATGAGCTGGCAGATTATAATGAGACCTTTATTCAATAAGTAGCTACCTAATCTGTTTTCAAACTTTGAAGGATGAGAAGCTAAGCACCAACCAGTCATTAATATAATATTACGACGGCTTATAAAATTCGCGATTCCTTTTGACTCAGGCTATCCCGTAAGGAAAAAAGACAAGGATTTGCTTATTTCCATTTCTGAGAAGGAAAATGATTTGTTGACAATAGAAAGTGCATTTTCACAGATATTTGTTCATAAGTCTGTGTTACGCCATCTAGCGATGCATTTTTAAATTACTTACAACAAGAACGTGGATAAGTTAGTTCCAATACTAAGTAGAATCTGCTTTCCTTACAATAAACTTGCTACTTATTTTCAAAATAAATTCTCTTAGGTTTCATAGATGGCGCTGTAATTATTTATAGACCATTTCTATTATTATATTACTATTGTGAATATCATGCGTGCAAAATAAAGATTTTTCTTTTTTAAATAAAGTACTGAATTGAATGCATTTGAGATACATTGAATATTCATATTTTTGGGTGGTCTGAAAATTACGCAGGTTCTTAAAATTCTTGCTCAAAAGCTGTAAAAAAATCAGAATCTGTCACTCAACAAGTGTCGTCTATGAAACAAACTATCAACAACAATGTAAATTAATACTTACATAAAAATTCTTAAAAGTCAGAAAATCTCTCAAATAGAATAATTCAACATGAAGCGCTCACGATAAGATTACACGTAAATGAAAAACATAGTCAGTAACACCAGTAACAAAAGTTGGAATGTAAATAAATTCCAAAAATGGATGCCTTGTCCGAAGGTGCAAACAAGTCATCCTGGCTTAGCATATTTCTACCCTTTAGACGAGCTGATTGTAGCAAGAAAATGGGACGCCTTACACTCCGCGATCGGCAAAAACTACGTTTGTTACACAATCTTTAATAACGTAGGCGAAAAGGTGTTTTTGGCTGTTCAAGATAAAAAGTGTCAGAAGTTTGACGTAAAAATTTTCAACTTTTACGGGAACGAGTTAATACACGTGAAAAAACCTTTCAAATGTTGCGTACATAAGGCTTCTGTGTGGGTACCTCCTGGGAACTATATAGGATCAATCAAGAAAGTTGGTTGTTTATTCTTGGTTCAAAATGCATTGGGGGAACCACTTTTGAAGATAAAAGCACAAGGGCTTTGTCATTACGTGTACGATATTTTGGATGGCGATAAAGTGATTGGCGTTGTGAAGTGGAAAATGGCATTTTTGGATGAGAAGAATTTCGGCCTGGCATTCCCTGTTGATATGGATGTGTCAGATAAAGCAGCTTTGCTGGGGGCTAGCTTCTTGATTGGATACTTGAAATATAATATTTGATCTTTCTGACTTTTCTATTTTTAATAAGTAGGGACATCACCCTTCTGGTGTGTGAAGCTCGTAATCGTGGATTAAATATTGTACAAAGCTAGTTAGGGAAGGTAAACAAGGGTTGACATCCTGTAAAAAAAATTGTTCTATGTGGACGAATAGTTCAGTAGTCCTATCGAGAACTGGTCTCTAGTAGCACTATAGGGATTTTGCCATGGATTATACTATGGAAAAAAAACACATTTTATAAACTAATAAATATTTATTGTACTTCAAATCAGTCTTAAAAATAGGAATGTCCTAAATCTTAACTTAAAAATTCTAAACTTATTTAATCAACGCCTTCTTTTCTTCTGCGGCGACTTCACTTCTTCTTCAGCTTCTCCATTTTCCACCTTCTCTTCCTCATCAGCAGCCTTCCTTCTCACAGGGCCTGTGTGAGTGATGGGAATCGCTCTTTCATTTTTAACACCAGCCGAAGATTTTGGCGCGATCACCGATAGAACGCCATCTGACGACAATTTAGACTCAACTGTCTCGGGGTTACAACCTTCAGGCAGAGCGTAGCGGCGTTTGAACTGCCTTGATACATATCCATGTTCATCCTCCTTCTCTTCGTGTTTTCCTTCAATGACGATGTACCCATCAGCAGTCTTCACCGAAATCTCTTCAGGAGCAAAATGCTGGACGTCCAAATTCACCTGGAATTTATCTTTGTCGGTTTTAATGGTAGAACCCACGTCTCTTGCCACAGCCGCTAAGTTCCTCCAGGGACGAATGTATTTTCTGACCTGAATTGATGGGCGGTCGAAGACGTCAGTCAGGAAGTCGTTTGGAGACAGATCCAGTCCAAAGAGTTGGTTACGGATGCGGCGGGGACGTAACTCGTCGAATAAATATGGTAATAGCGCCATTGTATAATACGGCTCACTGGAGTACTAAATAATGAATCAGGAGTTGAAACGCCGATATTCACAAAAACTCGCAGGAAAATGAGTCGTTTCGCGTGTAATTCGCTTGAACAGTACTCGCGTTCTGTACAAAATACTGCTGAGCAAGCTTGGCGCAGTGCTTTTATGAGAAATCGGGATTGCCTAGAAAGAAGGCGAAAATTCTCGATATAACAACGCCATCTGTTAGCGAGTAGAAGTACTATTTATAACACGACTTAAAATGTTTTCATGGATTATTATCTTGTACAAAAAAGATAAACTTAAAATTCTTTATATTAACTATTAATTAATTATTTCTTTTAAAAAAATGCTTGACTAAAGTCAGGTAAAAAGTAAAAATGTTTGCAATTATAAAGTTCCTTTATTTGTCAATAGATACCATCTAGGTTAATAAAAAATAATGATTCATTTGCGTTGTGATTATGAAAAACAAAGTGATAGATGAATAATTATAATGAAATCAATCTCAATTAATAAAGGAATTCGAAACTAACTATATTTCTTCATAATATAACCTACAATAATAATAATAGCGTGGCGTGGTCGTCGAATCGAACTATCGGGGATGCACGCTTAAGACTGATAAAAAGGAGGGCTCTTTTTTATCCGTCAATAAGGACAGTGTCTTACTTCTTCTTCTTGAGGAATGGTAAATAAACTTGAAGTTTCCTGGGAACCTGTCACTATTTGAACAACAATCCATCACTAAGCCATATAACTGAACGTGGCATTTTCAAGATAGCTCTGTCTACCCCGCTAAGGATTCAGACGTGATTATACGTATGTACCCATGTACGTCTGTAAGGACTGTAGGTACTCTATGCAAACTTTATTAATAGCAGCAGATTTTAATTAATTTTTTCGCCAAATTTTAATTATTATTGCGTCAGAATTGCAATCATCTAAAAATCTAAAATGAAATAAAGAAAAACTTTATAAGATAAAATATTCAATAAATCAGTATCGTCTTGAAAACCAATATACAAAAACAAATGTATTACATTAGAGATATTACAAACAAACAAACATACATTTCTATTGTTCCAACTAAAATTACTGAATTGTTTTACTTTTACAGTTATAAGGTGCCTACCACTTAACCAGAAAACATGCATGAAAGGTAGGACCTAACCTGCCTAGTACTAATGACCTAGGTACCATAATAAAAAGGTTAAAAATTAATACATAATTAAAATTATAGGTTTAATTTAAGAAATGTTGCCAGTTTACTATAAATGTAAAATACACACTTTAACAAAATCGAAATATCGTTTAAGTCAGTTTTTGGTAACATGCACAGCTTCTTGAACAATTGCATAATTTTTATATACATTTGTTTTTCTCCGAGGCTTCGCGACGAACATGTCATTAATTTTAAATAATTGCAATCTACCTTTTTTACGTTTCTAAGATAAAGCTTTTAGTAGGCATCATATTTTATTATGTCAAAGCTAGCACGTAACGTAACTTTTTAGACAAAGAAGATTCTCAAATACAAGGTTGTAAATTCTAAGTTATCTTGTAACTAAAAGATTTGGGTAATGAATGAGTTTTGTTGTTGTTGAATGTGAAAATATGGTGACGTCTATAAAAATATGTTTCTAATGAAACATTTCACATATATCAAATTGTAGCCTGGCTTCCTAACAAAGTCATTCATGCCAGAACTATGATAGGTCCATCAAAATAATAAAGGAAAATGTGCCAATTATCCGTTAAAGGCATTTCACAAGACAGATGATATGCATAGAAAATCCCGAGAGTATTAAACTTAAAATGCACGAAATAACCTAAATACACACTAGATATTGTTTAATACTTTGAGTTAATAATCTTATAATCATTACTGTATATAAAATTAAGTTACACAAAAAGTAAAAAATATTATCAAATATGTAGTTGACTCATAACCTAGCAACATTATTTTCCCCTAGACTTTCATTATGGATTTTAATGCAAACCCGGAAACACCTAGCGCCACTAGCGGGGAATAGCAAAACTATAAACCGGATGTACATAGAATGTTCTAGGTGAATTATGAAAATAATGTTATTTTTAAGTTTTTAGAATAAAACTTTTAAAAATAAAGGCTGGAAAAATAGCAAATATTTCAATTGTTACGTTTTAAATAGAAACTAGCTGCCTTTTCGTTCAATAACATGACGTTGATCCCTTGATCCAGAACATTCTGGAACATTCTAGAATGTTCTACATACATTTCAAGTATCTCGTTATTGTAGGAACTATACTAGCGCCAATGTGTCGAATAGCTGAACTATTCTTGAGTCAGTGGTCACAAACAATTTGACCGGGCAATGAGTTCACATGTCTTCTAGAAATGTCTAACCAAAATTACACTTTTACATGATATTAATTGTAGTAAAATTGCCTTTTTAAAATATTATACCGTTTGACTTGTATAATTTTACACGCAAATCAGATTCACCGAATTAGTTTTGCCTTGAATATGGTTGTTTATTTATTTATATGTTGTGACGACCATCTTCATACGACTCTAATCGCCAAAAATAATATCGAGGTTTCTCGTCACCAGAGGGCTGATCTTAAACCCACTCAAAATCATATAATCACGTCTATATGTATCCCCTGCAGGGTAGACAGACCCACTCAAAATATTAGTGTTAATACGCTACCAGCCATCTGGGTACTTTACCTCAAAACAAATCTTTCGGTATAGGCATAATAAGTTTAAGTTTTTAGTTACGGGTATTTCTAGGTTTATATTATATTTCAAGTTAGTGTTTTAATAATATTTGTTATTTTTTATCATCCTTTCAACAACTGTAACGTCTTCCGCATTTAAATAAAAGTAAAGAACTATTATAAGATTTAAAAAAAACAAAAGAATATGTAAAATAGTACAACATACGAACGGCAGTCAACAAATACAAGACCATTACATAATACAATAATTTAATATAATTTATGGGCAATATAATAATTATAATTAAATAAAATATTTGTTTACATTCCTACTAATATTATGTACAGGTTTATTCTTGCTATTATTGAAAATTTTGACTGGTATTCTTTTGTTCGTACCTTTGATATTTTATTCATTCTCGTAATCTTGATTATAATTCATCTACTATACAAATTAATGAACAAAGACATCATTCTTTGTTTAAAATTATCGATCCAAGCAAACTTTTGTGCCAAAGGTTTGTGACTACTGATTTTGTCGCTTGGCGACGCGCGCAAAGTCCAGAAAATTCTACTCGTTCACAGATGTCGCCCTCCGCCAGAACGTATAAAAGACTTTGACAGCTCAGCCCCGGCATTATTTGAGAAATACAAAGAGAACAAGTTGCTGTGAAAACCTGCGCTACGAAGCGATATTTTAACACGTGCTAAATTAAACCACGCTAGTCATAAACTCTATAAGTAAAATAAATTTGTGTGAAAGTTCAGTGAAAAATAACAAGATGCCTGAAGAAATGCAGACCCAGTCCGGCGAGGTGGAGACCTTCGCCTTCCAAGCGGAGATCGCCCAGCTCATGTCCCTCATTATCAACACATTCTACTCCAACAAAGAGATCTTCCTTCGTGAGCTGATTTCCAACTCTTCAGATGCTTTGGACAAAATCCGGTATGAATCTCTCACTGACCCGTCTAAGTTGGACAGCGGCAAGGAATTGTACATCAAGATCATCCCGAACAAGAGCGAAGGTACCCTGACTATCATTGACACAGGAATTGGTATGACAAAGGCCGATTTAGTGAACAACTTGGGTACGATTGCGAAGTCTGGAACAAAGGCTTTCATGGAGGCGTTGCAAGCCGGCGCTGACATCAGTATGATCGGTCAGTTCGGTGTGGGTTTCTACTCCTGCTACTTGGTTGCCGACCGCGTGACAGTCCACTCGAAACACAATGATGACGACCAGTACATGTGGGAGTCTGCTGCGGGCGGTTCCTTCACCATTCGCCCAGACCCTGGTGAGCCCCTCGGCCGTGGTACAAAGATCGTTCTACACGTGAAGGAAGACTTGTCCGAATTCCTGGAAGAGCATAAAATTAAGGAAATCGTAAAGAAGCACTCGCAGTTCATCGGTTACCCAATCAAACTTGTTGTTGAGAAGGAGCGTGAGAAGGAGTTGTCTGACGATGAAGTTGAGGAAGAAAAGAAAGAGGAGGGAGAAGATGAGAAACCTAAGATTGAGGACGTTGGGGAAGACGAGGAGGAGGACAAGAAAGATAAGAAAAAGAAGAAAACCATCAAAGAAAAATACACTGAAGATGAAGAACTAAACAAGACCAAGCCCATCTGGACCCGTAATGCTGATGACATCACCCAGGAAGAGTATGGTGACTTCTACAAATCTCTAACAAACGACTGGGAAGACCATTTAGCTGTAAAACACTTCTCCGTTGAGGGCCAGCTTGAGTTCAGAGCTCTCTTGTTTGTCCCACGTCGCGCTCCATTCGACCTCTTTGAAAATAAGAAACGCAAGAACAACATTAAACTGTATGTTCGCAGAGTATTTATTATGGACAACTGCGAGGACCTGATCCCAGAGTATCTGAACTTCATCAAGGGTGTGGTTGACAGTGAGGACCTGCCTCTCAACATTTCCCGAGAAATGTTACAGCAAAACAAGATTCTCAAAGTAATTAGGAAGAACTTAGTTAAGAAATGCTTGGAACTGTTCGAAGAGTTGGCGGAAGACAAAGAGAATTACAAGAAGTATTATGAACAGTTCAGCAAGAATTTGAAGCTTGGAATCCATGAGGACTCTCAAAACAGATCCAAACTGGCTGACTTGCTTCGTTACCACACATCCGCCTCCGGTGATGATGTCTGCTCTCTCAAGGAGTATGTTTCTCGCATGAAGGAGAACCAGAAACACATCTACTACATCACTGGTGAAAACCGTGACCAGGTGGCCAACTCTTCATTTGTTGAGCGAGTCAAGAAACGTGGCTATGAAGTAATCTACATGACTGAGCCCATTGATGAATATGTAGTCCAACAAATGAGGGAATATGATGGCAAATCCCTAGTTTCCGTCACCAAGGAAGGTCTGGAGCTGCCTGAGGATGAGGAAGAGAAGAAGAAGCGCGAGGAAGACAAAGTCAAATTTGAAAACCTGTGCAAAGTCATGAAGAACATCCTTGACAACAAAGTTGAAAAGGTTGTTGTGTCAAACCGATTAGTGGAATCTCCCTGCTGCATTGTCACTGCCCAGTATGGTTGGTCAGCTAACATGGAGCGCATCATGAAGGCACAGGCACTCCGTGACACTTCTACCATGGGTTACATGGCCGCCAAGAAGCACCTGGAGATCAACCCTGACCACTCTATCATCGAGACTTTGAGGCAGAAGGCCGAGGCTGACAAGAATGACAAGGCTGTCAAGGATTTGGTCATCCTCTTGTACGAGACTGCCCTGCTGTCTTCTGGCTTCACTTTGGACGAGCCTCAGGTCCATGCTTCCAGGATCTACCGCATGATCAAACTTGGACTTGGCATTGATGAGGATGAACCCATTCAAGTCGAGGAATCGAGCGCTGGTGATGTCCCCCCATTGGAAGGAGATGCTGATGATGCTTCGCGCATGGAGGAGGTCGATTAAGTTAATTCCCGCCTAATTTTCGTAGCCATGTTGTAATGGTGTATCGCAGAATTGTTTTGTGCACTGGTGTACAGCCAAAGACTGATTTAGTTCAAAAAATTCCATTATTGAAATAAATAATGTTAAATTAAATTATTTCTGTTGTTTCAATTCGTAATTAATTATCCCAGTGTTAACGAGCTATACAATGCGCACATACATACATATGAACAAGTCAATCACAAAAAAGAATAAGTTTATCGATAGCGTATTGCAATGTGTAGGGAGAACTGTAATCCCTTTAGAAAATTAGTAACAATATTTACATATCATCTATATTTTTGTAATTTTTTTTCAAACTAAGCATAGATTTGTGTGAGACATTTCTATAGTTAGAATTTCTGATAAAGGTACCTTGTATTTTACATAGATTACAAGTCCATACCAACACGAACCTTAAATCCTACTAATAACTTTAAAAAAAATGTTAGAAAGATGTTTTGACCTTTCACTCAAAAACGAATGAACGGATTTGGCGTTTTCCAGTAATAAGTATACCTAGGTATACCTACTACTTACTTTAGCCATAGATTTTGATCTCAATATAACTGTCAAACTAGTTTGTGTATTAGTGCCATGTTGTTCCCGGCACTAATAGAAAAAGGATAGGACTAATCCATCTCTTTTCCATAGATGTCGTCAAAGGCAGTTCCGTCATCTTGACGTTCATTATAATTTGGGATTATTTTAGGCGATGGGCTAGCACCTGTTTCCATATTTGAATCTCAATTCTATCACTAAGCAAAACACCTGAACATGGTCTCTTTTTTTTTTGGAGACATGCCTTGCCTTTGCTCTGTCTACCCCGCAAGGGATATATGTACTTATGTAGATGTGATACATAAGTAGTCTGTAAAATATCAGCCATGAGGGCTGTTTATTTTATTTGCTTTACTGTTCCTAGTTAACGCGGACGTTCATAGCTGTATGTATGGGGAATTTTATCTATAAATCTAGACTATTCCGGAACATTCTAGACGTCTAGATTTGCGGCGCATCGTATTGATCCAAAGCAGACGATGTAGGTCAGGGCAGAGGGTGGGCGGATGAACTTTCTAGATGGAAAGGTTATGGCAAAAAAAAATATTATAGGTACCTAACTAAGTAACACACATTTAATCACGTCTTCATCCCTCACGGGGTAGACAGAGCCAACAGACGTGATGAAATGAAAGAATATTCGTTGTATGCATGTAGCGCCTGCCTGATTGTAAGTATATAATAAATACCTATTAATTATTACTTATTTATTTATATAACCTAATAATCCATGTGTATATAAAATGTACTATATATTGAATGTCCTTGTTCAGTGTTGACGACAACACAGAACATATAAAAGTATGAACCTAAAAATAAGATGAAATATTTTAATCCTTCTTCTAGATTAAGACTAGACGCGCAAATTCTGTATCAAAACAAAGCCACGTGCATATTTCTGTAATTCGCGCGTCTGGTAGAAAATTCTAGACCGCCTTTTGGTAAATGACGCGCATGATAGCGTTTCACTCAAGTTTGCCTTTTTATTACATACAAAAAGTTTCATATTTTTAAACAGTTTGAATTGAAACCTTAATTAAAATAATCTTTATAGACCTTGATGGGCATCACAATACCCATTTTAATTTAAAATGGAGTGATTATTATTATACGTATGTACCTATCTAGTTACAAATTCTGTCGTTAGTTAGGTCTAATCTGAAGAACTTAATAAAAAATACAAGTTTAAAATTATGAAGGATAAAAAGTGCCAATGCTTTTCTTATTATTAGAAAAAACTGCCCTCGATAATGACCATCCTATCCCATAATGGCGTACATAACATTTAGTTTGGTACCTATTTGATGGTCAAATCATATCCTAAATCATGGCTACTAAGTATAACAGAGGAGAAAAAATAAAGAATTTATTTAAAAAAAAAACAAAATTTATTTTTATTAAAACAGCGCTATTTTATTTATTACGGTGTAGATATGATCTTTATCAAGTCACTCAGTGTCGACATTGAAAGAAATTTCTAGATACGCCTGACAGAAATTTACACTCAAAGACACGCAACTAATTATCTTGTTTCCTTCGGTTTCTCTAGAAATTTTCGATAATATCTCGGATATTTTTACGGTGTACGCAACTGATATTTTGATATAAGGCAATTTAACATTTAAACAGTATTTTCAAGAATCACAAGAATCTATCCTAGAATCTAGAAATTCTCTAGGAAAAAACTTCCTTTTTCTCGCGTTAAAAAACCTTTTTAAATAAGTAAATTCTCCTTCGCGAAATGTTATCATTAGTTTACTTAACTTATCATAAGCTTAGGATAAATCTTTTGTTGTAGTTTTAAATGTAGGCTCTGTTATTGTATATTAAAAAACAAATTCTGGATTATTTCCCCGCCCACTTTCCTTATGTAAATAAGACAATAAATCTCAAAATTAAACTACTAGTTACAATTTGGCAACAACAAAAATAAAAAGATAGGTATTTGAAACTTATGTAGACCCTAAGTCTTGCTGTCCGCATCACACTAACTGCATCTCAATTCCATTAATTTTACACCATCCAACTTAACGTAGCCTTCTGTTTGCACTGCAGTTGACTTAGACGAGATATAGGTACCTACTTATGTACGATTTACAAAAAGTTTTTTTCAACATCTTATACACGTAACTAGAGATCAAATTTCGTATAAGTACATACATCACTTCAATCTATACCTAAAGGAAGAGATAGAAAGAGTCAACAGTTTCGAAAAGACCGTAGTTTAGAAGATTAAAAATAACATCCCTCTTACAAAAAGTTGTAAACAAAATACCGAAATATCTGGTACATTTCTAGAAACGATTATTTATAGACAAGCCAATTACGTCTCAAGCCCTTACGGCGTAGGCGGAGTTTCGAGGTTCAATTGAGCATTTTAGGCATCTAGACTTTTCTTGCCTATGGTTTTCGTCTATTTACTTTTGGTTATTTCCTTCATTCTTTCATTCACATAATCACGTCTACCCCGCAAGGGACATAGACGTGATAAGCGTATGTACCTACTTATTTACACCTACTTATACATTTTCGTATTTATGAATCATACAGTTCAATACACTTATTTGTGTAGGTGTTATAGGTAACTGTTATTAGTGAGTTGTATATGATTCATCTTGCCATGAAAATTGGCCATAAAACAAAAATAAAGACAGTTCCCTCTATAATCTTCTAGAAACTTCTACAAATATGACGTCCTTCCTTAGTCTCCAACAGAAACTCCTTGAAACATTTTGGAAAATAGCCCAGTAGTTTTCGCGCCAAAATTTATAACGGAAGTTATTTGAGATACAGATAAAATAAAATACACAAATCTATAGTTACCGCGATGTAATACATAGTACCTACCTATACAACAAACAACAATAGGAATTTTCTAGTAACGTTTTTGCACAGACAGCAAACAGCTGATGACCCCAATACAAACAAATAAAACAATGAATGAATGTAGTATAGTTAGTACAGTTGCTATCTCGCTCTCCCTCAGGGAAAGGGGTGAATGTTTCTCGAATTTACCCGAAATTTCTCCCCATTTAAAGCGCGCTGTTCACATGACTTTTAATATTAGTTTATTTTACATTGTTGGAATAATCATTTATTTTGTCCTCTTCGCCCGTGAACTTGTTAGTGAGCAGACGCGTCGAAATTATTTTCTGAAAAGTGTAATTACGTGCGAGCGACTAAGAGCGATAAGTCTATTAAGGCAAGTGTCAGTTTCCCATCATCTTGAATATTAGTTAAAATATAAATAGCATTATTACATTGTGTGGACACGAAACATCGTAGCGGTCTTAACCCCGCGCTCACCCGCGCCTCAGACCCGCGAAAACAAACCGCTGCATTTTTCGTCTCTGTCTTATTTATGATCCACAGCTGCGTGTGCGTCATTGCACTGTAAGTACAACTAGCTCCACTTACATTGGACGGAAAGCATAAGCCTATGGGACACATCGATCGACGGCCAGTTAACGAGACCCCTGCTTGATTGTTTGCACGTCGGAGCTCAACGTATGTTGAACGGTAAGGACGAGCTTACGAGAACCACCGATAGACGACCAGTGAACGAGACCCCCGGTCGGAGTACAATACGGATCATTCGGTTGATTAGTAAACAAGGTAATTTATAACAGAATATTATAATAAATAGACAAACATGCAGCGCACTCCACCGGAATCACCAAACGCGATAATAACGAATCTCCTATGTGCAACGCAATTCCAATCGGATCCGAATTTATCAACCGGGGGCGAACACTATGTTTCACTACGTAACAAAAGAAGGAGGCAAGACGAGCCGCAGTCTGACCTAATCGAATTCAAAGAAGAAATGAAGGCCTTCATTACATCACTTATGTCTGCACAACAGAAACAGCTGGAAAAAAACACAGTTACTTTGAAAGAAATTCAACGATCTAGCTGCAACATAGAAACTTCAGTGGCTTTTGTAACTGCCCAAAATGAAGAGTTGAAGAGAACAATAACAAAACTCCAGGAAGAAAGAAAGGAAGACAAAAAACACATAGCTTTACTAGAAGACAAAATAGAAAACATGCAGATGGACGTAAGGAAAACCAATTTGGAAATAAAAAACGTGCCAAAAAAACCCAACGAGTCAAAGGAAGATCTGGTAGACATGGTTCTTAATCTTTCACGTACTATTGGTTCCCAAATTAAAAAGGAAGACATTAAGGATGTCTTCAGAGTACGAGTCAAAAAGGAAGGAGTAAAAAATCCACCCATAATCGTAGAAACCTCGTCCACCATACTAAAAAATGACGTACTCAAGTTATGCAAGAGTTTTAATGTGAGGCAAAAAACAAAATTGTGTGCCAAACATCTTGGCCTGAAGATAAGTGAGGATACTCCTGTATTTGTTGCGGAGCAGCTGACGGCGAAAGCGGCCCGTTTATTTTTCCTGGCACGGGACTTCGCCAAGAGCAACTTCTTTAAATTCTGCTGGACGGCATATGGAAAGGTCTACATTAGGAAAAATGAAAACTCGCCTATTATTCAAATTAAAAGTGAAATAAATATTCAGAATCTAAAGATTAGTGAATGACTATTTTTGCTTGCATTAGTTTCTTTGTTATCTCTCGTTTTTGAATGTAATATTAGTCTCTGCTCCTTTATTTATTTTTGTTATTTTTCTTTTAGTTACAATCGTTATTTCATTTATTCTGTGTCTAACTTTTATATGAAAAAAATAGTAGTACGTAATTACAATTTAAATTGCATATGTTATCCTCTAGAACACAATAATCTAATCACAGATTTAAATCAATTCATAATAAAACCTATATCCTATATAACAAGTCATTTAATCACCTTAAAAAATACCAATTTACCTCACACAACAACTGTGTTTTTACCCTATATCTATACTTATACTTTATGCAATGGATGATATGGTACGAACCCTAGATGACTTAGACAATATAACAGTGGCAAGGAATATAGAGTGTGACTATTGCGATCTAACAAGTAACGTAAGTGTAAACAAAAATGATTTTACATTGATAACCCAGAATATAAGAAGCATATATTGCAATTTCGACGACTTTATAACCAATCTTAGTTTTCTCCCTTTTGACATGGATTTAATTGTTTTAACAGAGTGTCGACTTTCACTAGATAAACCTGTGCCTCAACTTACCAATTATAATTCTTATGTTACCACTTATCAGTTAAACCAAAATGATGGGGTTGTGGTATATGTGAAAGATACAGTCGGAGCTAAAATCAAAGAAATAAGACTCTCTGGTGCATCTTGTCTACAAGTGGAAATCCTAAACAATATTGTTTTATGCATATATCGCTCACCATCAAACAAAAGTACTGAAAATTTTACAAATTCTTTGATCTCGCACCTAGAATCCATAAAGACTCAAAAAAGTATCATTGTTACGGGAGATATAAATATTGATCTAATACCTAAGGATGGAGAAATAAAATACAAATACGATAACAGAATAAAATATCTTAATGCGTTAGCAACGTTGGGTATATTACCAGGACACACGTTACCAACTAGAGATAAAAGTTGTTTGGATCACATTATGTTAAAGTTAAATAAAAAAAGAATCGCGGCAACTCTTGCCATCTTACATAGTACTATCACAGATCATTTGTCAGTATTCTTGACTTTATCCAAACAACATCATAATAATATACCGGTGTCCAAATTTAGTACAAATATTGACTTCGATCAGGCTCTAAAATACTTGCAGGAACAACATTTATCCGATCTTCTTTTCTGTGATAACCCAGATCTAGTGATCCAAGTTTTGATCGAAAAATTAAGCAATTCCATAAAAATCAACACAAACATTAGACATGTTCCTAAAAGTAAACGAATATTAAAGCCATGGATAACCCCTGGTAATATTTTAAGATGTATTAAAAACCGCAATAAGTTACAAAGAGAGCATAAAAATAACCCTAGTAATGAAACAATTAAAATTATTTACTTAAGATATCGAAATCATTGCAATAATCTAATAAAAAAATTAAAAAGGAATTATGAAAGAGAATTAATTGCCAAATCTATCAATAATAATAAATCATTATGGAATAATATAAAAAATATAACGTACACAAATAAAACTAAACGAAAAAATACAGAATTATTAAATATTAAACCTACACCAATAGAAGCGGCCAATGCAATAAATAATTACTTTGTTAACACTGGGAAAGAACTTGCCCAAAAGATTACATTACGCACAAATGATAATATCAAATCTTTTATAAATGAAATACCATCTCAACCCCAATCATTTGTTCTACTGGAAACCGACATAGCAGAAGTAAATAGCATTTTAATTAACCTTAAATCCAATAGTGCACCCGGGTGGGATAATATAACTACTAAATATCTAAAACATGGTCAAAATGAGATTATCCCCACCATCACACATCTAGCTAACTTATGTTTTAATCACGGTACATTCCCTGAGCTACTAAAGCGCTCCTTAATTACACCTGTTTATAAGGGAGGGGAAAGAGGCGACCCATGTAACTATCGTCCAATTTCTGTTTTGACTGCAATTTCGAAAATTATAGAGAAGTTACTAAACAATAGACTGATTAATTATCTGAAAAAGTTCGATATTCTATCACCCTACCAATTTGGATTCAGGCAAGGAAAATCAACTCAAGATGCTGTGACAGCCTTAACTTCTCTAGTAACAAACGAGCTTGATAAAGGAAAGAAATGTCTATGTATCTTCCTAGACCTTAAGAAAGCTTTTGACACGGTTTCCATTCCCATACTTTTAGAAAAGTTAGAAAAAGTAGGAATAAGAGGAGTGGCACTATCATTACTTAGGGATTATCTCTCTGGAAGGAAACAAAAAGTTAAACTGGATGATATCACAAGTGACGACGCAGAGATGACATACGGTGTACCCCAAGGCAGCGTATTAGGCCCTACACTATTTCTCATATATTTAAATGACCTCTGCAACATGAAAATAAAACAAGCAAATATATTCTCATACGCTGATGATACTGCCATCGTTTTTACTGGTAAATCTTGGTTAGATATAAAAAAAAATGGCTGAGCAAGGTATGTCTCGAGTTACTAAATGGCTAGACGCTAATTTACTAACACTAAATACATTGAAAACAAATTATATCTGCTTTACTTTAAATAACCGCACACAACCCAAAGGTGATTTTGAAATAAAAATACATACCTGTGATTCAACAGATGACGACTGCAACTGTACTAAAATAGATAAAGTTTCATCCACTAAATATCTTGGAGTTGTATTAGATCAAAGGTTATCATGGCACGCGCACTTGGAACAATTATCGGATAGAGTGCGAAAATTGATCTGGCTTTTTAAAACACTACGACATGTGATTCCAAATCCTGGGAAGGACAGTAATTTAGAATCAAAAAATCTTCTCTCAATAATATATATAGCTTTAGTACAATCAGTACTAATTTACTGCATCCCCGTTTGGGGAGGTGCGCTTAAAACTAAATTCTTGTCGGTGGAACGCGCACAGCGAGCATTACTAAAAGTAGCCAACTTTAAAAAAAAAAGATATTCTACAGAACAACTTTATAAAACCACGGGTATATTGACGGTTAGAAAATTATATATTCTAGAACTGATACTAAAAAAACATAAATCTATGTCTTACAATACGTCCTTTCAAAATAAGAGACGGAAAGACATAGTGGCAAATGTCCCAATTACTAATACCCAATTTGCCAGCGTACAATTCGAGAAGAGCTCATCTGTCTTGTACAATAAAATAAACAGGCAATTAAATATATACCCTTTGACATATCACCAATGCAAAGATAAGCTATTGGAATGGTTGAAACCACTTAGTTATGAAGAGGTAGAAAGTTTATTGGAAAAGGTGAAATAGAGGATAGCATTGCTTTTATTATACATAATGTTAATTATATTAGGGATAGGCTTACAAACTGGGAATTCTTTTTTGGGCGACAGGCTAGCAGCCTGTCACTGTTTGAATCTCAATTCTATTATTAAGCCAGGTAGCTGAACGTGGCCTTTCAGTCTTCTCAAGACTGTTGGCTCTGTCTACCCCGTAGGGGATATAGACGTGATGATGTGTATGTATGTATGTATGTAAATTGTAAAGTAGAATTTAATGATTAAATATATATATATATATATATATATATTATAGCTATAAGTAGTGTAGTTAATAGAAGAGCGGCGTCTCCTGGCACAGGCGTAAAGCTTAAAAGGAGGCACCAATCTACAACTGTGTTACTTATGTAAAGAGTTTTTGAAAATAAACATTTTATTTTTATTTTTTTTATTTTTTAAACGCAATTTTTTTAACATATGTATTTGAATGCAATAGAAATAGGATGAAAGAATAAAACAAGTTTTTTGTAAATATTTGAAAGGAAATAAAAGGAATAAATTTCATATTCCAAACTCCGACTAGAGAAGCAATTTTACATTCGCTCTTATAAAAAAAAATGTATCTCTTCAAAGAAAAATATGCTTAATGAACCAAATAAAATTTTGCTGTTGCTTGAGATCCTCAATGTGATTGGCATAGAATATTAATCTAACCAATTTGTAACCAGTCTTTGTAGTATTTTGAGCTATCACGTTATACAATAAAAAAAAACATTAAGAACTTTATTGCAATTGTAATTGACGCATTGCTATTTATCATTTATTACCTTGTTAAATTAAGAATTTAACTAGTCTTACAATTTCCAAACCATCAGTCAATGAAGTGGCGTGAATAGACCGCTTTACAATGAAACGCCCCCAGCCGTCATTGACGTAATTAAGATTACCCATCTCTTTCCCACTTACAGTAAATCCCACTACTTCTGTTTCCAGAAATTTCGCGAGTGTTGCCATATGAAATTTTAAACTTTCCTGGTGAAATAGAATATTGTTTAAATAAATTTAAGCTTGTATGTAGGTACAGTATAGTACATGTAACTTATCATTTTGAAAATATGATGACCTGTTATCATAATTTATTTATTTATTTAAACTTCATTGAGCCTCAAAGATACAATAGGCGGACTTAATGCTAATAGCATTGGCTACCAGTCAACCTTTAGAAAATATCAAACAGATAAATAATACGGTTTTAATTATATGATATTATATTGATATGCTTTATTCTATTATGTTTTAATTGCTTTTCCCCCCAAAATATTCTATAATATTTCCAGCTATTGTCTTCAATATAATTACAACTTATACACATCCATGCAAAACTTGTAAAATATTCTTTATTATTGATAAAGTTTTCAGTTTTATAAATATTTTAAAATTATAATGTTCTACGTTATTTGTTTAAATTGAATAACTCTTATTATATAGGCTTTAATATAATAACGCAATTAAATTCAAAGGCGTCGCGTATACAAAATTATATGTGAACAACTTATACTTACATTTATTAGACCGTACGTTTTCCAAAAAAATTAAGATTAATAAGTATAAAAAAAATACTTTAATAAATATTTATTTAAGTATTTATACTATAACACAGTTAAGTAGTTTCTACAATTTATCAAATACCTAACTAACTTTTACCAGGTACTTCGCTCACGTAGACATTTTCGTAAGATCTTACTTAACAAATTCCTAGATCATTATTACTTGCATCAATATCTGAATGTCACTAATTTGAATCAATAAACTGTCTGAATTACTTCACTAGCTAGATAAACATAATTATAACTAATTTTATAAAAAAATAAATCAATTTTTGCAATCATGCTAAAATATAATATTTACTATTTTAAAACGGACACTTATTACATGATATAACTCCCCTTATTGTTGGTAATTTTATAACACTGACAGTCCAAAAGTGTGACGTATCAATGTTATTGTTTCGTTCCCTTTCTAGCAGGGTCGCTTGCTATTGGTTCTCCAGTGAGAAAGTTCGAGAACGTTCTACAGTATCGCGCTCCTCATTGGTCGATACCAGCAAACTGTGGAATTTTCTCGGAGCTGATTCGTTTGGTATATATACGCGGCCCGCTGCGCGGGAAGGGCAGTATTATTTGAAACACGATACAAGATAGTCAAAAAGTGTTTACGAGTTCGGTGCAGACCGAAGTTATTACGCAAGTAATTATTATTGAAAGTATTCATCGTTACAAGAATCAAGAAAATACAAAATGCCAGCTGTAGGAATCGATCTTGGAACCACCTACTCCTGCGTCGGAGTTTGGCAGCACGGAAACGTGGAAATCATCGCCAACGACCAGGGCAACCGTACCACGCCATCATACGTCGCCTTCACAGACACAGAGCGACTCATCGGCGATGCAGCTAAGAACCAGGTCGCCCTGAATCCAAACAACACAGTCTTCGACGCTAAGCGACTCATCGGGAGAAAATTCGACGATCCTAAAATCCAACAAGACATGAAACACTGGCCCTTCAAAGTGATCAACGACTGCAGCAAACCCAAAATTCAGGTCGAGTTCAAGGGTGAAACGAAGCGATTTGCACCTGAAGAAATCAGCAGCATGGTCCTCACAAAAATGAAGGAGACTGCGGAGGCGTATTTAGGAACGACAGTGCGCGACGCGGTGATCACAGTGCCGGCTTATTTCAATGACTCACAGAGGCAGGCGACGAAGGATGCGGGCGCCATAGCCGGCCTGAACGTCCTACGCATCATCAACGAACCAACCGCGGCCGCGCTCGCTTACGGCCTCGACAAGAACTTGAAAGGCGAGAGAAACGTACTCATCTTTGACCTCGGAGGCGGCACTTTCGACGTCTCCGTTCTTACCATCGACGAAGGCTCGCTGTTTGAAGTCAAGTCGACGGCCGGCGACACCCATCTCGGCGGCGAGGACTTCGACAACAGACTGGTCAACCACCTAGCTGAGGAATTCAAACGCAAATACAAGAAGGATTTGAAGACCAATTCCCGCGCGTTGAGGCGTCTTCGTACTGCTGCGGAGCGCGCAAAACGCACTCTATCATCTAGCACTGAAGCCACCATCGAAATCGACGCCTTGTATGAAGGTATCGACTTCTACACCAGGGTATCCCGGGCTCGCTTCGAGGAACTCTGCGCAGACCTGTTCCGCGGCACTTTGGATCCCGTCGAGAAGGCCCTGAAGGACGCCAAGCTAGACAAGAGCCAAATCCACGACGTCGTCCTAGTCGGCGGTTCGACGCGCATCCCCAAGGTGCAAAGTTTACTCCAGAACTTCTTCTGCGGCAAGAAATTGAACCTTTCCATCAATCCGGATGAAGCGGTTGCGTACGGTGCGGCAGTGCAAGCGGCCATCTTGAGCGGCTCCACCGATTCTAAGATCCAAGATGTGCTATTGGTGGACGTGGCTCCGCTGTCTCTCGGCATCGAGACGGCCGGCGGTGTCATGACTAAAATCATCGAACGCAACTCTAAGATCCCTTGCAAGCAATCGCAGACATTCACGACTTATTCGGACAACCAGCCAGCAGTTACAATCCAGGTTTACGAGGGTGAGCGAGCGATGACGAAAGACAACAACTTGCTGGGCACCTTCGACCTGACGGGCATTCCACCGGCCCCGCGCGGCGTCCCACAGATCGAGGTCACCTTCGACATGGACGCTAACGGCATCCTGAACGTTTCTGCGAAGGAGAACAGCACTGGCCGAAGCAAGAACATCGTCATTAAGAATGACAAGGGTCGTCTGTCGCAAGCGGAGATCGAGAGGATGTTGAATGAGGCAGAAAGATACAAGGAGGAAGACGAGCGGCAGAGAGAACGGGTGGCCTCTCGTAACCAACTGGAATCGTATGTGTTCAGCGTGAAGCAGGCGGTTGACGAAGCCGGGGACAAATTGAGTGAGGAGGACAAGCAGACGGCGCGCAGTGCCTGCGAGGATGCTTTGAAATGGCTGGATAATAACACCTTAGCGGAGAAGGACGAGTATGAACATCGCTTGAAGGACGTCCAACGCGTGTGCTCTCCAGTCATGACGAAGATGCACGGCGGCGGCGCTGGAGGCATGCCCGGGGGAATGCCAGGGGGCATGCCGGGTGGCGATTACCAAAGGAGCGGACCCACCGTAGAAGAAGTTGATTAAATATTACCTTAATCCAGTTAGAACCTATTTTTGTTATCCAATCCAGTATGTATAAGTTGAGATTGATTTGTGATATTAATTTTTAAGACTGATAATTTATTCTGCAGCAGATGATCACCTTGTTGGTAAAATAAATATGATTTATTTTTAAAAAGTTCCATCTTTTATTTCCCCCGATCTCTCGGTTTTAAAAATGAGTACCTGGGTGAAAGAAGAAAAAACAAAATCAATTGTTACTCTTTCACGCAAAAACTACTGAACTGATAACGATGAAATTTGGTATGTGGGTCTTCACCCAGAATAACATATAGGCTACTTTTTATCCCGGAGTTCCCGCGAGATTGATTCCACGCGGACGAAGTCGCGGGCGGCCTCTTGTTATTTAGGTATGTATAAATGGTAAAGCGGACTTCTCATTTTTTTATGTCGCCATTTGCGACATCCATGGGAGAGTTGTTGTGGTTCTATTCTTTTTCTTTTATTGGTGCCGAGAACCAAATACGGTTACTGTAGAAGCCAATTTAATCAATGAAGAGATAGTTAAAAATAGGAGTAAGAACCTAAATAAAAGTATTATTTTTAGTCCACCTTGAAATGTTTGTGGCTCTTAACGCCATCTTGTGACCAATATTTGACCTTTTCTATTTAAAGAATGCAGCATTCGCGTAAATATCAGGTACTTACGCTCATTTCTGTTTTTATAATTTTTTACTAATATAACCGCAAGATGTCGTTATAAATAATTAGTATGTCGGTTTGTATTTGCAAGGTGAAAGAAATGAGATGGCTTCGTGTGTCCCTCATTTGCATTTTACGACATCCATGGCAAAGATATGGAGTGGTTCTTTTCTAAAGTGCTGAAAACTACACGGCAAATTCATTAGCCACGTAACAGTTGATGTTTTTTTCTAATCACTCGTTATCTCTTATCAGTTAAAAATGTACTCGCCGTGATTGAGGTGAATAACAATTTAATCTGATGTGATCAATGTCATTCAACTATATTCAATGGCTAGGCGTTAGATTATTAGTTTACGCACACAGCTTCGCCTAAAATTAATATTGATTTTTCTACAAATAGGGAAGCGAAAAAGAAACTGTTTGTAATATCTATGCATGGATATTTACATAGTTTGAAGTCGGGCCAAATTGGACCAGCTGATTTTCTTCCCTCGAAATAAAAAAAAGGTTGGGGTTCAGAATATTTCTTTATTTTTAATGTCATTTTTTGAATAGTGTTTTGTTGGTGTCTCGTTTTGTCAGTGGACAATTAAAGACCGTATTTTTGCAATCACTTTATTTTATTTATTCCTGCCGCTATTTAGGGGCATCTCTGGAACAAGGAGAGCTTCGGGTCTACCGGGCAAAACGAATCCATAACAATGTGTATTTATGTATGTTAGTCCACGTGTCAACGTGTCAGTGGACTTATATAGGTTGTTAAGGTAACCTGTCACCTGTCACTATCTGAATCTCAACTCCATCATTTAGCACTCTAGCTGCATGCAGCTTTCCAGTCTTGTGTCTGATGCGATATCTTTACGTCATACGTGTATTTGTATGTGTATTGAACCACGTCGTCAGTCAAAAATAAATGCCTATATTGATTAAAGGAATAGAGTCCTAATTATGATTGGTTTTGTATTTTTTTTTCTACATACATACATACATACATATGGTCACGTCCATATCCCATGCGGGGTAGACAGAGCCAACAGTCTTGAAGACTAAATGGCCACGTTCAGCTATTTGGCTTAATGATAGAATTGAGATTCAAATAGTGACAGGTTGCTAGCCCATCGCCTAAAAGAAGAATCCCAAATTTATAAGCCTATCCCTTAGTCGCCTTTTACGACATGGGAAAGAGATGGAGTGGTCCTATTCTTTTTTGTATTGGTGCCGGGAACCACACGGCACTTTTTTTTTCTCAAAAGCTAATAAACATATTTATTTAAAAGGGCATTGCGCCAAAGCGCTCAATACTGAATCATGGTTATTCTCGACATGAACAAAGCACAAAGTAACAAAACAGTTGTTGCCCGAAATACGCTCCCGTGGGAATCGTGTTTTGCAAGTTTTAAACCAATATGGGAACAAGTTATACAAAGTAATTTACTATATCTATAATCACGACTTTTACTCTTCCGGGGTAGACAAAGTTGTTGCTCTTGAAAAGACGCCACGTTCCATGGAATTGAAATTCAAATGTCACTATTTATGCCGTGTGGTTCCCGGCACCAACAAAAAAAGAATAGGACCAATCCGTCTCATTCCCATGGATGTCGTAAATGGCGACTAAGGGAAAGGCTTATAAACTTGGGATTCTTCTTTTAGGCGATGTGCTAGCAACAAGTTGCAAAGATTAATTAATTAATTACAAATAAACCTAGGTACTTAAACTTCTTATAACAAAACGGTCCAATTAAAAATCTCTTCCGTTTTGAAGTCGGTTAAATAGAGAGATGTAGGTACCTAATTATTTAGGATGCCACCGAGTATACACATTCCTTTCAACACACCGACTGACAAAACATTTGATATATATCGGTGATTGTTATAAAATACCGTTATTAAATACTAGCTGCGCCCGCTACTTCGTCCGCGTGGAATAGTTATTTTGAGCATCATTCAATCCCTCAAGGATGAATAATTTTCCCCGTTCTTTTTTCACATTTTACATTATTTCTTCGCTCCTTGTAGTCGCAGCGTGACGTTTTATCACGCTGCAACTACAAGGGTTCAACTTTTTGTCTTTTATAACACAAAAATAATTTTTAAATTCGAACCAGTAGTTCCTGATATTAGCGCGTTCAAAAAAACAAACAAACAACTTCAGCTTTATAATATTAGTATAGATATCAATTACCAATCAATAGATATAAAGTGTTCGTCATTGTACTTATTATAAAAAAGGCAATTGACGTAGCTCAATCGTAATGGCTGATAAACTTGTAGCGATAGTTCAGCTCGACCAAAGCTCCACCAAAGGGAAGATCTTCCGCCAGGCTAGGTGTGATGCCTGGGGAACCGCGCGACAGACGATGTTGTGTCGGAGATTGTATTTATGCTCCAATCCATGAAATCTTAGTAATCGCGATTTAGATTCTTCTCTGCTTTGACTCTTGGAATTGAGATTCAAATAGTGACAGGTTGCTAGCTAGCCCATCGTCTACACAAAGAATGCTAACTTTATTTGCTCCTCCCTGAGTCGAATTTTACGACATTCATCGGAAAGAGATGAGTGGTTCTATTCCAAATACACGGCTCGATTTGTGTCCGTGTAAGTTGTCATAGCGTCAGTCATTTGTCAGTGTAGAAGTTTAATAGGACAGGCAAATGTTTATTATGGCTTACACATGTTTTTCTATTACGGTATTTTAATTTCCTGTACAATTTCCGAGAAAAACAGAAAAAAATAACGCAGCGAAATATCCCAAAACCGTCACTTTTAACATCATTAGAAGTCACTTCACTTTTATCATCAACATAACGTGGCCTATAAGTCTTTTCAAGACTGTTGGCTCTGTCTACCACGCAAGGGATAAAGACGTGACTATGTGTATGTATGTAATAAATTAATAAAATACTTCTTTCACATCACTGGTATATATAAACATAAGTGATGAACATCTTCTAAGTTTGCTTTAGAGACAGGAGCCCACATTAGGATTTACAGGGTTTTCACACAGATCGAAACTGCGCCGTCTGAGAGAATGTAAAAGACAATTAAAGGAAAAGCGTATAAACTTGGAATTATTATTGAAATCTCTCACTCTCTTCTAACACTAAGGGTTGGTTTCAGAGTTTTATCATTGGCTCTGTCTTCCCCGTAAGGTATAATGACGTGATAAGTGTGTGCGGATGTCATTGAAATGTCCAAAATAGATTAAATAAAAAGTGACACGTGTAGGACGTCGCTTTCACGTTTACGCCAAATTGTAAAGTCGAATCCACAAACGCAATATTGGTTTCATGAGAAAAACTATACCTATCTATAATACTAGCTGTGCCCGCGACTTCGTCCGCGTGGAATAGTTATTTTAGGCATCATTGAAGCCCTCAAGGATGAATAATTTTCCCCGTTTTTTCACATATTCCATTATTTCTTTGCTCCTTATAGTTGCAGCGTGATGTTATTATAGCCTAAAGCCTTCCTCGATAAGTGGTCTATTCAACGCAAAAAGAATTTTTCAATTCGAACTAGAAGTTCCTGAGATTAGCGCGTTCAAACAAGCAAACAAACTCTTCAGCTTTATAATATTAGTATAGATAAGATACCCGAAATTTATTGTCAATTTTGTTATTTCAATTGAATTATTTTAACAATGTATACTTTTTCTAGTCTAAGTTTCGATTATTGTGAAGTTGACGTTATTTAAGAAAATGCTGCAGTGCAGTTTGTTACCGCTTATTCTGCACTGACGCTTTGGAAGCGGTAGTAAACTTAGATTTAAGTAATTTGTTTGAGGTCAACCAATGTTGTAAAACCAAGAAATTCAAATTCAAATATGTATAACAATTATTAAATGAAATTTGAAATATCCCATAAAAATTAACAAAATTTTTGAAATTGAATTAAATTAAACTTTGAATTAATTTAGGAATCCCCTTTTAAACTTACAAAAGACTAATATTTAATTTATTTTTACGTTTAAATACTTTCGGCTGTCCTACATTATCAGTCTGTCACTCAGTTATCCAACAGCATTATTTAAATTATTTTACTCCATAATTATGTTTAATTTGATAGATATGTTTAGTTTCAATGTATTGTGACTGCATCCGTGATCCTATCTTTATCCAATTCTTACTAAAGTAATGTCAAGCAATTTTTAGAATTTATGGGATTAGAAATAAAAAGGAACGCTGGTCTTCATGTTTATTTTGGAATCTTTTTACATCGGATCGAATTGGAAATGCATAGAGTATACAATTTCCTATCGGTAAATTCATAACAATGCCATCTAGTGCAAATCGGTGAAACTACAACGCAGTCAATACATATCGTTGCGTGTACACTCTGAAATTAATTAGATGGCGCTGTCGATAGACACGTTAATAATATAAATATATGTCATAGCCGTGTGGTTTCCGGCACTTTAGAATAGAAGTAGGCGATGGTGTAGTCAAACTGTCACTATTTGAATTTCAATTCCATCTTATAGCCATACCGCTGAACGTGGCCTTTCAGTCTTTTCAAGACTGCTTTCTTTGCCTACCCCGCAAGGGATATAGACGTACGTATGTATGTATGATATCTGTGGTGATGTAAACGAACCTTTACATGGCTACTCTTTGTTTAAACAACATAAGTTGTTTTGTCCACAAAATCGGCAAAATGCCAGATTGTGAATGAGTTTGTTTTAACGTATGTACGTCCGCAGTCGCGTTGTTATTCAGACTAAGACCGTATCTGTTTGTTAATTAATCTAATCTGTTATTATCTACAGTTGGAAGTCGTTGGAATATGTTTTTTAGTGCGGTCCAGTACATAAGTGACCAGTGTTGTGAACGCAGCTGAAACAAAATGCATTTAATTACAAGTTTTCAGTGATTTTTTTTTGTTTTTATATTTAATGACATGCAAGTTTTGTTGTGATTATTAAATAGGGTTTTGTAATTTTAAATGAGACTTATTTTATGACCTCGAATATGGAAAATAATGTGGAAGGGGTGCAACCGAGGGGTAAAAAGTGGCATTCACCATTTATGAGGCAGGTCAGTGAAAATTATTACTCAATACATACTTTTTTAAATCGCGCGACACGAAAGCCACGTTTTATAAAAAAAATGTCTGTTACTCTTGAAACTACAGCTGTTTCCACTCATTTTCGTTCAACGCGGATGTTCAAATTTCTTCTTCTATGAATGAAACATTCAACCTCTTTGTCTTGTTGCTACTTATGTTTGTTGCTAGCTAAGTGCTGGCCAGTTGTAAACATGATATTTCATTTTTTATTTGATGGAATGTTGATGAAAAAATTTAGAATTTTTTTCTTCACGAGACAGAACAATAAGTGCATATCTTTAAGAATTATTTACTAGCTTAGTTCAATATCTAAATATTGTATAAATCAGTGAATTAATAAAGTTAGTTCTTTTCTTCGTAACAAGTACTAGTTTTCATTTTTTCCCATTAATTTTAAGTTATTCAACAGATGGATGTGGTTTATTTCTTTTATAACTATGTCTTATTGATTTATTTTTATTTTTTATTTAAACTTCATTGCATAAAATAACAAATGTATAGCACAATTGGCGGACTTAATGAGCCTGACAGAGAACTTTATATGTCTATTTCTTGTAACTGTGCAAATTTCTATGCAATAATGCACTAAGAAACAAAAAAAACAAATCCAAAATCAAAATCGCGCTATAGTCAGATCTCAGACAAAGGTAGACAGAGCCAACAGTATCGCAAAGACTGAAAGGCCACGATTAGGCAAGGCAAGAATTATGATGATTTTAATGAAAATCAGAAATATTCTAGATCTAAACAAGGTAAGCAGACGCGCTGTCTTGGGACGCGTGCCAACGGGAACATATTGCCAAGACGTTTTGATGTAATTCCTGCAATGTCAATGTAGTAGCCTGTCTGATTTCCGGGTTGAAATAGTTTTTTTTAAGGCATTCTTACCTAAAAAGTAAAACCCGGGATATTACTGAGGTCGTGATATTCAAATTCAAATTTTTTATTAATTACTATAGGATACTAGGTACATATGGCTTAATAATTGTCAAAACGTATGGTTTAACAACATTGGTTGACGTCAAATAAATTACTTAAAACTAAGTTTACTGCCGCTTCCAAGGCGTCAGTGCAGAAGAAGCGGTTACAAACTGCTGATAAGTAGGAAGCTGAAATTTTCACAGAATATTAACTTGTATATTATCATTAAAAATAAATACATTAAATAACAATAAAGTGATTATTAAATGCCTCCCATACAACAAACGTAATCTTAAAGCATTTTTTTTGGTTAAATTTTAATAAACAGGTAGAAACGTGGCTATTAAAAATAAATATTTTATCAATAAACGTAATCTTGGAATGGGACTCTGATGATGCATTAGGCCGAGTCGCACTTGACCGTTTTTTTTAAATTTTGGCAGCAGTTGGAATATTGAGGGGTAAAGCCATACAGCCGATCGTGGCCATACAGTGTTTTCAAGACTGTTGGCTCTGTTTTACCCGCAAGGCATATAGACGTGATAATATGTATGTGTGTACAAACAATCACATCTATAGCAGGCACTTAGACGTTTAATATCTTGGTTGCATGGTCCGCATACGATATTTTGAAGTAAAGTTTGTTTTCAAAGAACCACATAATTTGTGTATTTGACACTTCCGTTTCCAGAAGCCTCGGCGGAAAATAACAGATTCTCGTTTCATAGCGATTTATAAACAGTAAATTCAAAGTGACTTTTGTTATAGCGTTAGAAATTGAACTGTATTTTTTAAATTATGTTTTTAACTATACTTCAGTAAAAAAAATTTTGACGAAAAAAGTATAGGTTTATATCACGATCAGCTGTTTGGTCTCCGCCATTTTAAGCGTTGTCATTCACAAAGGAATAGGTAAGTTACATTACTTTTTACAAATAGTTTTTAACTACAGAATACTTAATTTAGCAAAAAAATTACACTCTCTAGGGTTTTTCTATGTGTTTTCATTACCCGTTGAGGATTTGAGATTTGATTTCATACATTTATCTTTCTTATTGACTAGAAATCTATTTTAAATTTGTGAATATTGATAGACACGCGTGTATAATATGTCTATTGCCAGGACACTAACCGTGATTTACAGACGTAATCCTTTTGTCCGCTACAACGAAATTCTCAAGAACTGATGAATTAGTTATTTTTTTAATAACATGTGAGTCACATAACACTTGACTTTGCAGTCGGTAAACGAACAAGCCCCGAAGAAAGGTAATAGAGATTTCATAATTAATCCTTGTTTTTATAGCTGTTTATCTGTTAATGACTGGATATCTCCGCACTCAAGGCTCAGATATAGCATATACGTAGTTGATATGATTAATTACTCTAGTATCACACTTGACATACATAATAGTCTTTAGAGAAAATCGATCTATATGGCTGGCGTCTGGTCTATGGGTAAAGTGCCCGGTACGAAAGTTGACCAAAATTCTAGTCTATGGACGCTGCGCAGAAGATTTTTTTGTGAAAAATTCTAATTCTAAGTTGTGCATATTTGATGAAATGACATGAAGTCTTCTCCGTGACACGCAGCCCAGCCCAGCACGCTCAAGCACTGGCTGTAGGATAGTTACAAAGTTAGTTATTCCTACAGAAGATAGAAGGAGAAAAGAGGAGAGAAATAATCAGTTTCAGAAATTATCAATTTAAAATTACTATATTATTACATAACAAAAAGTCACGTCTATATTCCTTACGGGGTAGACAGAACCAATAGTCCCGAAAAGACTGAATGGCCACATTCAGCTGCTCGGCTTAATGATGGAATTGAGATCCAAATAGTGACAGGTTGCTAGCCCATCGCCTAAAAAAAGAATCACAATTATGTAAGCCTATCCCTTAGTCGCCTTTTACGACATCCATGGGAAAGAAATGGAGTGGCCCTATTCTTTTTTGTATTGGGACCGTGAACCTCACGGCACACTATATTATTGAACATAAAATATAATATTTGACAATAAAAATTATATCTCTGACATTTTTTACCTAACAAACAATAGAAACGCTGTCGTATCATCATCATTCGTCATCGTCATTCGGACGTCTTAACCGCTCATACACTGACGCAGTGTTGAAAACGAATGACTTTAATGTGATGATTATTTTACTAAATACCTAATTATTTTATACATACATAAATATAGTCGCGACTATATGCTTTGCGGGGTAGGCAGAACTAACAGTCTCAAAAAGGCTGAAAGGCCACGTTCAGCGGTATTACTTCATAAAATTGAGATTTCAAAAGTAACCAACTTGCCCGTCGCCTACAAGGAAAATTCCCAAGTTTTAAAGATTTTCATATTCTATAGTCGCCTTTTACAAAATCCATGGGAAAGATTAGGAGTGGATATATTCAAATGGCAGAAATCACACGACACTAACATTACTAGCAATTCAAAAATGGTAAAAACTGACAGTTATCAGGGTAACATTAATGTTATGTCCGCTATATAGCAGCCATCATTATAGCTGCTATAAAGAATCTGCTAGCTAATAGCGTGATACAATAAAACTATACCTTCATTGGTGCCGTGTGAAAACCGGACTGACTGACAGCTCAAACGGCTGGTCACGTCTATATCCCTTGTGGGTTAGACAGAGCCAACAGTCTTGAAAAGACTGATAGGCCACGTTCAGCTATTTGGTTAAATGATAGAATCGAGATTCAAATAGTGACAGGTTGCTCGCCCATCGCCTAAAAAAAGAATCCCAAGTTTGTAAGCCTATCCCTTAGTTGCCTTTTACGTTATCCATGGGAAAGAGATGGAGTGGTCCTATTCTTTTTTGTACTGGTGCCGGGAACCACACGGCACACCAACCACGACCACCGACTCTCTATAGAGAAACATTTCCTGCCAATTTTTTGTTGCTAATTACCCGACTGATAATGATATCGGAACGAAGAACTGCATAGCAACAACATATATATCTTAGATTGTATGATTCCAATCAGGCATACCAATTAATTTTGCCTTGACGACGGACATAGTACATATCATTACCGCATATTACATTGTCATACCGCCAATGACGCATATGGAAAGGTATGTCATGAAAATCGGCTAAGCGTGAGTGGACTTCGCACAGCGGATTCTTAATACGTTTTCTCTCTCTATCTCTATATTTTCAATTCATGTTTGTAGACCAGCACTAGTCTTCTTACTAGACCAGCAAGAAAGCTATCACAAAACATAAAATCACCTCTATGTTCCCTGCGAGGTAGACAGAACCAACAGTATTAAAGACTCAGCTATTTGGCTTAATGGTAGAATTGAGATTCAAATAGTGACAGGTTGCTAGCCCATCGCACTAAAAAAGAATCCCAAGTTTGTAAGCCTATCCCTTAGTCGCCTTTTACGACATCCATGGGAAAGAGATGGAGTGGTCCTATTCTTTTTTTTCTATTGGTGCCGAGAACCACACGGCACTTAACAGTTACTTGATATGCGGTTGCCTAAACGTGGTGTAGTTAAAAAAAAATTATTCTTATCTTGTTCTTCATCACATTCCAGTGTTTCATCACCGCGGGGGTGTCTCTCAACATCATCGCGCACGGCTGCGTCATCGGCTTCTCCGCCATCTTGATTCCAAGTTTGCGAAGACCAGAGTCTCACATACACGCGACGCCTGCGCAGGAGTCATGGATAGGTAAGGTTGATTGTGTATTTACTGTTCTTTGGGATTCTGAACTTAAAAATTTAATCGCGGCAGTGTCCCCAAAAGGTAGGCAGAGACTAAACACCTTTTGAAGTCTATTGTATCCTGGCGTTAGACCGGTTGGGTGCTTCCCTGACTGGAGAAGAGCCCGGGGTTCGCATGATCATGGAGTGGGCAATATGTTCTTCCTAGAGGGCGCCCGCGACTTCGTCCGCATGGAAACCCTATCAATCCCGCGGGAACTCCGGGAATAAAAAGTTTTGCGTGAAAGAGTAACAAACATCCAGACTGACATCCTGACATACTAACAAACTTTCGCATTTATAATATTAGTAGGATAATGAAGAACAAGTTATTTAATTGAAACAAATTGACAAAGCCTACCCTGGCTGAGCGTGGTTTTTCAGTCTTTTGATGACTGTTGGCTCTGTCTACCCCGCAAGGGTATATACCCGCATAGACGTGATTATATGTTTGGTTATGTTAACAATCTTTTTAAAAGGTTAATCGTATTTAAATGCTTCTATACGCACTCTCTCTAACGTAACTAAAAAACTATCTTATTAAAGAAACATATATTTATGAAATGACATGTAATGATTATCATGATTTTGATGACTTCCACATCACCTATAAATATATCTAAACTTTAATAATACCCAAAGCAAGTAAATTAAACTAATTAACGAATTGAAAACATTCGAATGATCTTGTCAGCGATTGAAACTTTGATTTGGCACGGAGTTATCCCAAAACTTACAATGTAGTCAAATCTTGGAAGCCACTGCTCATTAATATAAAATCTATATATGAGCCGCGATCGATACCTTATCTTGCAATATAATAAATATCAGCGCAATTAACGTAAGCTTCAGCTAAAAGTAGTTTTTAAAGGCAGAATCGCATTAACTTTATCTGTACCTTACAAACCAACAGTTACTTTATAAACCACTTCTTACTTTCAGCTTCTGTGGTGGGCGTCGCCTTAATCATGGGTAACTTCATCATCACACCTTTGATGGGTACGATCGGCAGAAAGCGGTCTCACCTCGCCACCATCGTGCCCATCATGACCGGATGGATCATGCTTCTTCTAGTCAACAGCGTCGCTGGTCTTATCACGGCAAGAGTCCTCCAAGGCATAGCCATGGGCATGTTGGGCCCTTTAGGATCTATCATCATTGCCGAAATGACCGACCCAAGGAACAGAGGAGCCTTCTTGACCTGTGTCTCCCTATCATTGACCATTGGCGTTCTTTTCAGCCACGCTTTAGGAACTATCTGTTCCTGGCAACAATGCGCTTTGATTTGCTCATTTTTGACATTCACCAGTCTCATTTTGATTATATACTCACCAGAATCCCCGTCGTGGTTAATATCAAAAGGACGTTATCAAGAAGCAAGCGATATATTCTTTTGGCTCCGGGGACAGAACGATGAACAAGTAGACGAGTTGGAAAGCATGGTTAAAGCACAAAAGATGATCAGAAAATCAAGCGTTGCTGGACAAACTTTACCTTTAGGTGCGAGGGTCAAACGTGGCTTCAAATACTTCTTCACGACTTGCAAGAAACCTGGCTTCTACAAACCAATCATTATAATGTTATTCATGTACATCATGTTCCAATTTGCCGGAATCAATGTTATTAGCTCTTACGCCATGGATATTATTAGAAAAGTGGTCGGCCCTGAGGCTAATTCCAAAGTTATAATGGTTGCATTGGATATTGAAAGACTGATTTGTAATATTATGGCTGTGTTCCTTATGAAGAATTTTCCTAGGCGAACTGTGTTGTTTAGTAGTGGAACTGTCTGTATATTAGCTTACATTGGGAAGGGATCTTATGTATACGCGAAGCAATATGACCTCCTGCCTTTCGACAACCAATGGATACCTATATGTTTAATAGGGATATATATGTTCTCCCTCACAATAGGCATTTCGTCGGTACCATTTGCAATATCTGGAGAAATATTCCCGTTGGAATATCGAGGATTGGCCGGAGGACTTGGTATTTTACCGTTATCATTGAATTTCTTTATAGCTGTAAAGTTTTTCCCAGTTCTAACCAATGCTATAGGTTTGCCTTTTACCTACTATCTTTACGCAGGTGTAGTAACTGTTTGTTTAGTGATACTATACTTCATGTTGCCAGAAACAAAAGACAGAACTCTGCAGCAAATCGAAGACTCACTCTGTGGCGTGTCTCGTGAGGACAGGGTCAGCTCGGAACCTTTGAATAAAGAAGGCGGAGAATTGAGAAGGTGTAGTTCTCATATTCTGTATTAAATGGAAAGTCAGTATTATGAAACTAGTAAATCACTTCACTTTTCACGACACAATCAACAAGTGAAGCTTGTACTGGATATTAGTTATGTTATTTTAACCAAGTGATATAGTTATAAATCGTGACTGTTATTTTCTATTTTCAGATAAGTTTATTTATACGGTATATTTGATTTATGTATTATATAATCTGATGATTAAATTAAGGTTAATAATAAAATTGAGAAATCTTGAAATTGTCATTTTATTCTGATAGACACATTTGCTCTACTCAACTCAGGGTCTCCGGCTTGCTAGTAGGAGGACCCGCAGTACGTACCAAGTATTCATTGGGGCTCCTCTCATTCCCCGTCGTCCCTGCCAACTTCTACTTTGACAAGTTCCAACATGTTATCATGTTCAGTTCCATCAGTTTTGATCATTTCACAATCGATTCCTTTGAAATGACATTCGATTTCGTACAAAGTTTTACCCTTTGTCTCGGGTAGGAGGAAATATAAAAATATACCACAAATACTGATGCAAATGGCGTAAACACAAAATGTGCCATTGACACCTATCTCTCTAAAGGATGTAGGTGCAGTTTTGACAACAACGAAGAACATTAAAGACAGGAACATTCCCGAAACCCCACTTCCTAAGCTTCTATATGCTAAAGGGAACACTTCCCCTGCAATAGTCCAAGGTATTGGCAAAATCCCTAATGTTTTCCCAAAGATATAACCTAAAGTGGGTATCACAGGTACCCATTTGTACTGTTCTGGTATATATTCTAAATCGCGTAAGTACAAAAGTAATGCCGCTGAGAGTAATGATACTACACTTATTATTACACCTAAAAATAGCACTGTCCGTCGGTTCAATTTGTTTACTACAAAGCAGGACACCACTGCTGTTGTAAATCTTAGTATATCGACCATTAGCATGCTAGTATAGTCTTCTATAGATCCATCTGTGACCTCCTTCATCATGGGCACAGTGTAGGAAGGTACGACAGTCATTCCAGAGATTTGGAACAGTATAAACATGAACATCATGATCACTGTCGGCTTATAAAACTCTGGCTTCATTATCACGCTTCTATAATGTCTGTATCTGTTCACTTTGACCTCATTCACCTCTTTCTTCTGGCTGTTCAGTAAAATTTCTAGTTCTTTCTCTGAAGCGTGGTCATGACCTCGGAACCAGCGGAAGGCTTTGCGGCATTCGTTGAATTTGCCGATGGAGGCTAAGTAGGGGGGTGTTTCTGGGCTCAAAGTGATGAGGATTAAGGAGACGAGGTAGAAGCTGCCGCAGGCGATGGCCGCTGATCTCCAGAACATGAGGGTGCCCAGGATGTGGGCGACCAGCATGCCGGCGGCGAAGGAGAAGGCTATGGTGGCGAGGAAGGCACCTCGGTGTTTCGGAGCTGAGTATTCCGCTATGGAGACAGGTGCGGCCGCAGCTTGGAGCCCCATCGCGAAGCCCTGAAATGGCATTTTAAATTTAAGTACATTGAAAAGGTATATGATTTGAAATTGGAAAATGTTTATATGTGTTCACACACACTGAGGTAAATATTCGATGATGACTGACTTCCGATGAAATTAATGTAGAAATATTCTAGAATTTTAAGACCAGAGTATGTATAATTGATGAACTGGCTGCTTTTGGAAATCTGTATTATCTGTAAACATTCATACATACATACATATGATCACGTATTTATCCCTTACGGGGTAGACAGAGCCAACAGTTTTGAAAAGACTGATAGGCCACGTTCAGCTGTTTGGCTATATGATAGAATTGAGATTCAAATAGTGAAGGGTTGCTAGCCCATCGCCTAAAAGAAGAATCCCAAGTTTATAAACCTAACCCTTAGTCGCCTTTTACGACGTCCATGGGAACGAGATGGAGTGGTCCTATTCTTTTTTTATTGGTGCCGGGAACCACACGGCATTTTCTGTAAAATGTTTTGAAATTAAACCAAAAGTGCATTGTACGATAGTTTCAGCATAAAAGTAATACACATACATAGATACAATCACATCTTTATCCCTTGCGGGATAGACAGAACCAACAGTCCTGAAAAGACTGATAAGCTGTGTGGTTCCCGGCACCAATAAAAAAAAGGAATAAGACCAATCCTTATCTTTCCCAGGAATGTCGTAAAAGGCGACTAAGGGTAAGGATTCTTCTTTTTCGGCGATGAGCTAGCAACCTGTCAGTATTTTAATCTCAATTCTATCCTCAACAAAAACCAAATAGCTGAACGTGGCCTGTCAGCCTTTCAAGACTGTTGGCTCTGTCTACCCCGCAAGGGATATAGACGTGACTATATGTATGTATGTTTATTTTTTGTTTATATAACGAATGAATTGCAAGAATGAAACAGGGAGAATAATAATGGAATAGTAGGTAAGTACCTAACCTAACCTACTGTGCAAATAAAATAGTGTATACCAGCTGTTAACTAACAGTCAATTGAAAACCAATGATCAATTGACTGGTTCATATCCAGTCACGAGATCATTCGATTGTATTGAATGGGCCTCGTGATGCCTATGTCTTAGGATAGAATAGAATAGATTTATTTACAAAATTGGATACAAATTATCACTTATTGACGTCACATCACTTAAATCTAATTATAACTACTACCGCTTCCAAAGCGCATGTGCAGAAGAAGCGGCGGAACAAACTACACTGCAGCATTTTCATCGGACGTCAATTTACAAATACAGATCTCTTAAACCTTAATCGTGGACGAATGCACATTGTATATATTAAAAAGCATGAATGAATGAATGTAGAACTAGTTATATCAATAAGAATAAGAATATTTCGTCATATAAATATTAATAGTATTATTTTATTAATGCCATGTGGTTCCCGGCACCAGTACAAAAAAGAATAGGACCACTCCATCTCTTTCCCATGAATATCGTCCAAGGCGACTAAGGGGTAGACTTACAAACTTGGGATTCTTTTTTTAGACGATGCGCTAGCAACCTGTCACTATTTAGATCTCAATTCTATTACTAAGCCAAAAAGCTGAACGTGGCCTATCAGTCTTTTCAAGACTGTTGGCTTGCGGGTTACGCAAGGGATATAGACGAGACCATATGTAAGTTGTATGTATGTATGTAGTAGATTAGAAGGCATTTGGGAATATAGAAGTTCAAGGTTACCTGGAGAGTTCTGCTGATGAGCAAAGCGGCCGGCCCCCCTGCAGCCACCATGAGTGCCCAGCCCCCCATTGCTGGCAGCGTGCTGAGCTGGTTGGTGAGCCGTCTGCCAAGCCGCTGGAGGCTGAACGGAGCCGCCAGGATGCCGGAGATCAGGGCCAGGCCGAGAATCGAAGCTGGAATTTGTTTGTTTGTTTGTGATATCTTTATTGAATAGAAATTTACACAGTAACAAGATAATAGTGCATAGTTATAAAAGAAATAAATCATTTGCTATGGCGGACTTATCCCATGAAAGGATCTCTTCCAGTAACAATAAAGGATGATGTTGTTTGTATTGGATGAAGTTTGTTGATGCGGTCTTGTTACTCCTTGCATTTTGTATTACGTCCACTCCATCTCTTTCCCTTGGATGCCGTAAAAGGCGACTAAGGGATTAGCGCACATTCAAATAGTGCAAGCTTCCATGCTTGTCTTTCCATGCAGTTTGTAAAACTCATACATATAGTCACGTCTATATCCCTGGCGGGGTAGACAGAGCCGATGGCGTTGTAAAGACTGAAAGGCCACGTTCATCTGTCCTATAGCTTTATGATGGAATTGAAATTCAAGTTGCTATTCTTTGAAATTTATGGAATATCAGTACTTTCAAAACCGCTGGCTCTGTCTACCCCGCAAGGGATATAGCCCAGATAATATGTATATATGTATGTGCTTCACAGCTTTCTTACCAATCCATGATTCGTGGTCTTCAGTCAGTTTGAGGGTGGACTGAGGGTCCCTCAGCTGTTCCAGCAGGACCCCTGGGTACGCGATGTTGGCACCTGTGCCTATCATGTACAGCACCACTCCACTTACAGCTAGAAGCTGGAAATAACAGAATAGAAGAGAATAGATTTGTTCTCAAAATTGGATACAAGGTATTACTTATTGTCGTCATACATACACATACATATGGTCACGTCTATATCCCTTGCGGGGCAGACAGAGCCAACAGTCTCGAAAAGACTGACCGGCCACGCTCAGCTATTTGGCTTAATGATAGAATTGATATTCAAATAGTGACATTTGTATTACGTCCACCCTATCTCTCCCCCCATGGATGCCGTAAAAAAATTATTTCACTTATTGACGTCACATCACTTAAATCTAATTATGACTACTGCAGGCTACAACAAAAGCTGATCGTGGCCTGTCAGTCTTTCAAGCTGGCTCTGTCTACCCGCAAGGGATACAACGAGATTTTATGTTATGTAAGTTAAAGTTTTTGACTGCCATTTTAACGGATCTACCCGGACCGTTCCACGTTTGATAAGAGATTCAGAAAATTATTATTTTTTTACCAATGATTTATGGTTGATTATGAATCATCTTTGTTAAAACTAAACCAACTTATAAATATGTACCTGTCTCATAAATGGAGGAATTCTCTGCCTCGCGTGTTCAGTCATTTTACCTCCGTGACCTTATTAGTGTAAATATAAAATCTCCATGTCGGAATCTGGAACAAAGTTACGATCAAATTAATAGTATACACAACAAAATTAGTAATCTGCAGTTTAAAATAGGTTCTGATTATATTTATTTATTTTAAATTAGTGACCCTAGTGACTAGACATAAACCTTCCCCAAAAAACTCTTTAACCAACATTTCAAACAGGAACAAAATCCGACCATAACTTTTGAGATTAGCGCACTGCCGTGGTATAACTAAAATGCCGTTATCTGACATCAGGATTTACACCTTTTTTACCAGTAAAATAAGAAAAAAAAATCTCTTTCGATCTGTATATACGACTTTTTGGTACCTTTAAGTCATAAATAGGCGTTCTCATTGATGAATGGCATCAGTTTAAATTTTTACCGCAGTTTTTGACGCTTTACTTAAAACAAGGATTTGGCAGATAACGGCATTTTAGTTATACCAGGGCAGCGCATACGTACAGACAGAGATAAGGGGGGATATACATTTTGTTAACTTTATAATAATTAGTTATGTTTACAAAAGAACAAAAATATACATATTGTCTTCTCTCAAGAAAAAGTTATCCCGGTTTTTTAATCCTGTGACATTTTTTTAAGAGATAAATTTATAAGCCTGTCTTGTTCATGACTGCTCTAAAACTAATTTATAAACGTTACATATTCAAGTAACAACTTTTTCAAAGTATTTCTGAGCTGAGTTTGAAAGTCATTACACATCACAAATTTCTGACTTATACTTTAGAGGTAACTCCATATACATATACAATCACGTCTCTATCCCATAAAGAGGGTAGGCAGAGTCAACAGTCTTGCAAAGACTGAAAGGTCATGTTCAACCTGTCACTATATTATATGTATATTTAGATATTATTATAGCTTATTGCTTAAAAGTAGAAACCAAAGTTTATTCACCGTTCTCTAAGTCGCCTTTTACGACATCCATGGTAAAGTGCCATGTAGATGAGTAGAGGAACCATACGTGTTATTAATACTTTAATATTTTTTTATATTTAAAAAAGAACTAATCTAAGTTTAATTTCAGGAAATGATTGTGATATCTTATAATACAAGTAGTTAATATATGGTTATATTTTGCAATCTTAAAATGAAACGAGCTATTTCAAACGTAATTACCATCCATCAACTAGACAATCAGACATCAGACATGAACATAAAAAGTGGCAAAAAATTGATGACATGAAAAACAAGATAACACCATAGTCTTAAATGGCGGAAGGTAATTGTAAAAATGTCTTCCTAATTAGGTCGAGCCTTCTTTTTCTGTATCTTTAATTCAAAAATATACATACAAACACACAAATAATCAATTTTACATACATACATATGGTCACGTCTATCTCCCTTGCGGGGTAGACAGAGCCAACAGTCTTGAAAAGACTGAATAGCTACGTTCAGCTATTTGGCTTAACGATAGAATTGAGATTCAACTAGAGACAGGTTGCTAGCCCATCGCCTAAAAATTTAAAAATCATTCAATCATTTAATCAATTTTATAAATTGTAAATTATTTAGATCAGATATTTGTTGTTATATGTAGTCTAAAGTAGGTCGCAATTTGATATGTCCAATAAACCTTTCACTGGCACAAATTGTAGATTATTATCTGGAATTGCTATACATAGTCAGTGCCGTGTGGTACCCGGCACCAATAAAAAAAGATTAGGACCACTCCATCTTTTTGTAAAAGGCGATAGGTAAGTAAAGTTGGGATTCTTCTTTTAGGCGCTTGCTGTCACTATTTGAATCTCAATTCTATCATTAAGGCAAACAACTGAACGTGGCCTATCAGTCTTTTCAAGACTGTTGGCTCTGTCTACCCCACAAGGGATATAGACGTGATTATATCTATACTAATATTTTAAAGCTGAAGAGTTTGTTTGTTTGTTTGTTTGAACGCGCTAATCTCAAGAACTACGGGTTCGAATTGAAAAATTCTTCTTGCGTTGAATAAACCATTTATCGATGAAGGCTTTTAGGTTATATAACATCACGCTGCAACTATAAGGAGCAAAGAAATAATGGAATATGTAAAAAAAAAACGGGGAAAATTATGCGACCAAAATAACTTTTCCACACGGGCGAAGTCGGGGCACAGCTAGTGTATGTATATTTCATTGGAAATTAACCCCGGAACCGGTAGTTATGTGACTTATGAGGACTTATCTACCAATGCAAAGGCCGGTAGGAAGTGAATTATTGGTGTCATTACAAAATACCTTTAGTAGGTTTTGTTTCAAGATCAAACTTGGTTCTATTTATTTATGTTGTTCTACCTTAGAACATATATACATTTATTAATAATACAGATATATACATTTTATAAATAATACAGGTATTAAACGAGCCGTGTGGTTCCCGGCACGAATTGAAAAAAGAATAGGACCACTCCATCTCTCTCCCATGGATGTCGTAAAAGGCGACTAAGGGATAGGCTTACAAACTTGGGATTCTTCTTTTAGGCGATGGGCTAGCAACCCGTCACTATTTGAATCTCAATTTTATCTTAAAGCCAAATAGCTAAATGTGTGTGTACGTGTGTTGCCTGCCTCTGCCTACCCCATTGAGAACGAGGCGTATAAAACAATTCTAATGTCCTAATGTTCTGATAACTTGTTTCACAACGTATGTCGTTCACGTGGCCTTTAGTAAATTATGTGTCGTTTATTTCCGTGTAAAATTGCACAGAAAATTAAACTTGGTTTTACTCACGTTTTGTTAAGATACTTAGTTTGACGGCCTCTGTGGCGCAGCGGTAGTGCGCTTGTCTGTGGCACCGGAGGTCCCGAGTTCGAATCCCGACCAGGGCATAATTAGGAACGAACCTACTCTGATTAACCTGGATCTTGGATGTTTATCTATATAAGTATTAATTATCTTATATATAAAATGCTCGTGTCACAATGTTCGTTACCGTACCTACTCCACCGAAACGGCTTGACCGATTCTCATGAAATTTTGTGAGCATATTGAGTAAGTCTGAGAATCGGCGCACATCTATTTTTCATAACCCTTACTGATAAGGGTTGTTAACATTAACATTTTTTTAAACTAGAAATTACTTAAAGATTATTTATATGGCAAAACGTTTGCCGGGACAGCTAGTATAAATATTATATAGTATCGTTGAGAGTGATTTATGAATTACGAAAACCTTACCTAACATACCTGACTAAAACCATTAGCGTCTTCTGAATAAGTAAAACAATGGCCAACTAGTTTGATTTGTATCATATTGCAAACACACTAGAAAACCGTTTAAGGACTTAAAAACAGATGTGACACAATAACATAAAGTTAAAATGAACAAAATTAATAAAAAAAAAACATACTTACCTGACTTAGTATCTAAAAATAACCAGAATCGGTCCCGTGCCGACCTCCCCTTAGGTCGAAATCATCTGATCATCGTTCATTCACTCCACACAACCCTTATTTCAGATTCGTTCCACCCTTTGACTCCTTCAATGACATGTAATTTCGCCACGAACTTTCATTTGTATGAATAGTGTAATTCACATGTAACTTAGAAAAGTTAATTCATACATACATACATATAATCACGTCTATATCCCTTGCGGGGTAGACAGAGGAAACAGTCTGGGATAGACTGATAGGCTCCTTTCAGCTGTTTGGCTTAATGATAGAATTGAGATTCAAATAGTGACGGGTTGCTAGCCCATCGCCTAAAAAAGAATCCCAAGTTGGTAAGCCTATCCCTTAGTCGCCTTTTACGACATCCATGGGAAAGAGATGGAGTGGTCCTATTCTTTTTTGTATTGGTGCCGGGAACCAAACGGCTAGCAACCTGTCACTATTTGAATCTCAATTCCATCATAAAGCCGTACAGCTTAACATAGCCTTTCAGTCTTTTCAAGACTGCTGGCTCTGTTTACCCCGCAAGAGATAGACGTAACTATATATTTGTATGCTATCCCTTACAGGTAAGACAGAGCTAGCAGTCTAGAGAGAACTGAAATTGCCTATTGTCTAAAAGAAAAATCCCAAGTTATTATTATTATTACCCTTTCTAGGTTTCCCTAGGTATTACTCTGTATTTAGTGTACCAACTTACATAATCTATGCTGCAGTGTAGTTTGTTCCGCCGCTTCTTCTACACATACGCTTTGGATGCGGTTTTACTTATAATTAGATTTAAGTGATGTGACGTCAATAAGTGATACCTCGGATCCAATTTTGAAAATAAATCTATTCTATTCTAATATTTTTGTTTATAGACATATAAATAAAGTGCCGTGTGGTTCCCGGCACCAATAGGAAAAAATAGGACCACTCCTTCTCTTCCCCATGGATGTCGTAAAAGGCGACTAAGGGATCGGCTTATACACTTGGTATTCCTCTTTTGAGCGATGGGCTAGCAACCTGTCACTGTTAGACTCTCAATTCTGTCATTGCAGCAGGGCGTCGCCTTTCAGTCTTTTGGTGACTGTTGGCTCTGTCTACCCCGCAAGTTGTACGTTAATAAAAGAGGACACTAACTGACTGACTCTCATATAAACAAAAAACCGAAACCATTAGCTCTAGATATTCAAAATTTGGCATGTACTTTCCTTATGTGGTTAAGTCCGAATAAAGAATTTACCGAAATACCCGATAATAATAAGAACGGACATAAACTAGATTTTTCTTTAAACATACATGATTCGAAGACGAAAATGTCTCATGCCTGTTAAAACAAATAAAGTATCTATGGTTACGTGGCCAGTCAAGAAAAAAAATAAATGAATAATGAATGAACGTATTCATAAAGAGAACAATGTGATTGTTTTTTTTTTATTAAGCAACTTGCAGATTCACAGAGACATTGATTATGCCAGATGTTCTGGATATAATATAGACTGTTTGAAAATGTGTGTGTGTAGTGTATGTAAAAAAAGTTGTATTTGTTCATGGTAACCCGTATGAAGATAAGAAACTCGTTACCAGGGTGTGAGTTATATTGTTCCCCTAAATGACTCTTTCTCATGGACGTAGCAAAAGGCGACTAAGGGAAAGGCTAATAAACTTGGGATTCTACTTTTTTGTTTTAATTGTATAAATCTATTTTAGTGGTAGGTATAAGGAATTTTCTGACGTTAGATCAAGCAAGTGTACCCCAACGACTACCGACGAGCTTGCATGAAGAGAGTTATGAATGTGGATGAAGCAAAAGAAGTATGCAAGGATCGTGGCAAGTGGAAAAATGGTGGGCTCTGCTTCCCCTATGGGAAAGAGGCGTGATTTTATGTATGTATGTATGTCTTATTATTAGTTGATCGATTGAAATACACGAGTGTGAGTGATCTTTTAACATGCTCATATTTGCCAGATAAAAACACACGTTTAGTGTGTTTTTCAAAGACATGACAATAGTTTCCTGTTGGATTGCCTGCCTGATTTGGTATCAGCGTTGGAAAAGTTTGATTCACTATTTGTTTGCACTTTTATGCTGTAGTCGTCTCTTACGACAAGCACATGAAGAAACGAATAATCGATTGAGAATCACAAAGGACACCCTTGTAATTCTCAATCATAAATTAATAACCAAATATCTGTGACATAACACATAACTAACTACATCAAAAACATACATAAATTTCAATAAATTGAATACCTTTTTACATTAAAAAAAAACTATAAAATGAAAATCTTACCAAAAAAATAAAACAGTCACAAATTAACACACAAAAAATTACAAAATCACACACACACACACACTAATTTGTCATTCATTGAAAAACTTCACATGTAAATCATACAATTTTTACGCATAGACATACGTCTTAACAGTTCTAAAGCTGGTTTCGACTGCTTGCAAAAACCTGCCCGTCTGGGTATGAACAAGTGTGATTATTTTAATGAAATGTTATGTTCCGTACAATTGATGGGTCAAAAGTTTAAACATTGCAAAGTTGATTAATTTATGAGTTTTGATTTTAAATATGGGGTATGTTATTGTTTACGTTGTATTTGTTTATTTAAAATGTATTTATTTTTATGAAACCAAAAAAAATGTGTATTTAAAAAATCGTTTATTAGTTAGCTAATGTTTTTTTTTTAAGTCAATATCTTATTGAAGATGTTTTTTTTATGAACTGAACATCATTTAGAAAATAATATGTTCAAAGTATTTTATTTTTTAATATACTATAGGTTTTATTTACAAAATATTATAGAAAATTATATATTTTAATAAAAAGAGAAAAAAAACTAGTTATAATTTATAAATTGTGTAGTCCCTGTACATCGTTTGCCAACGGCCAAGTGCCCAGAAGGCTGGCAAGGCTTAATCTTTGACCTAGGAAGTTTCCAGCCGTCTGGAACGTCTGGTCACGGGATGCTCGTTCAGTCAATTAGAAATAATGAAAATATTAATAAAAAATGTTTTTATTGTTTTATTTATTGTAACAAAGTATCACTCTGCTCACGTTGACAGATTTATTTATAAGAATTTACTATAAATTTTATTTTTAATAATGCTAAGAATTGTATGTGAGAATCCATTATGTATTTGCACACCTGTCTCTGGTAAAATATGTAGAACTCCACATAATTATTTAACACAAAAATCTTTGTCTTAAAGAACTATTTTTTTTAAGAAAGGAAACTATTAATGTTTTCAAATTTTACATATTGATACAAATAAAATATAACAAGTCTTTCTCAGTAAACTAAATGCGAAAGTGACTGTGTTTGTTTGTTACCTCTTAACGGGCTATCTACTAATTTAATCTTCTTGAAATATCACGTATATATGTATAATTAAGAGTCTGGAGAAGAACATAAGGTACCTTTCATCCCGGTAAAAAACTATAGTTTCCATGGGGTTAGCTAAAAACCTGTATCCTTTTGTAGGTAGCGCTAATTTGCCGCGTTTTGTTTTTGTTTAATGGCGCTAAATTAAAGTTCGTCTCTATGTGTAGATAGCGCTATATTCACGCGGACGAAGCTGCGGGTAAAACTAGTATTTAGTCATTATCGTTCAATGTTTCATTGATACCTGACATCAAGTTCAAGTACACAAGCGAACACACTGATTACGTCTTACGATTTGGCAATTTTACATACATACATATATATATATATATATATATATATATATATATATATATATATATATATATATATATATATATATATATATATATATATATATATATCTACATACATACATACATATGGTCACGTCTTTGTCCCTTGCGAGGTAGACAGAGCCAACAGTCTTGAAAAGACTAAATGGCCAGCTGTTTGGCTTAATGATAGAATTCAAATAGTAACAGGTTGCTAACCCATCGCCTAAAATCCCAAATTTGAAAGCCTATTCCTTAGTCGCCTTTTACGACATCCATGCGAAAGAGATGTAGTGGTCCTATTCTTTTTTGTATTGGTGCCGGGTAGATTTTGATGGAATTTGGTACACGGGTTACCACTTGTGTATGTAAGTTGCACTTCTAAATAACATATTAAATATGTACCTACTTTTTATACCGAAATTCTAACGGAAACGAAGATCTGAAGCGCAGCTAGTTAAGTATATTCTGTTCCTGTCACACCCCCGTAATCGACTGAATGAGGGGATTTCCCCCAAAATTGCGATTTTTGGGAAATCCCCTCAGACATAAAGTGAAAAAGATATTTATTCGACGGAACCCTAAAACCCAGTTGCTCAGAAAGCCGGTAGGATGCATGAAGAAAGTGCTCGCCGCGCAGCCATGAGAACGTGACGTCATCACATCATAGAATTACGAATAATATGAGACTATAGAAGTGGCGGAAAGATATGATCTCTGCCTACGTCTCTGAAAAAGGCGTGATTTCATTTATGTATGTATAGAAGCGGTAACAATTGGTGTATGTGTGTGTATGCCACCATAACGTATTAATTTTGCATCTCAATCCTGAGATTAATTTGAAAGCTTCATAACAGCGCTGTTGCGGCCGTTCAGCCTCCACAGACAGATAGACACTTTGACTTGACATTTAGATGAATTATAACTGACTGACTTAATAGTAAGATGACAATCGATTGGACTGACAAGACAAGACAGGACACGCCTTGAACGATCTAAAAATCTGGTGTTTTTATTGGGACTGACCCACCAGACCCTCGCGTGATCCCTAATATTTTCAAGGAACATTTTTATATTTTCTATAAAACTTTATTTTTGTAGACATAAAACACCGATTTTTGTAGACATCAAACACGTAACAGAGAGTTTAAACGAAGCGACTTGTGTAAAAACAAAAATTATATTACAGAGGTCCAAAATTCCCACAGGCACGGGATTCCTGGCATTAGTTTTGCTGCACAACTAGCTGTGCCCGCGACTTCGTCCGCGTGGAATAGTTATTTTGGGCATCATTGAAGCCTGAAGAATCAAGGAGGAATAATTTTCCCCGTTTTTTCACATCTTCCATAATTTCTTCGCTCCTTATAGTTGCAGCGTGATGTTAGCATAAAGCCTTCCCCGATAAATGGTCTATTAAACACAAAAAGAATTTTTCAATTCGAACCAGTAGTTCCTGAGATTAGCGCGTTCAAACAAACAAACTCTTCAGCTTTATAATATTAGTAAAGATAAGCGGTTTCACAATATAAACTAGCAACTTATTACGACAGACTTGTGTAAGGTCCGTAACTCATGTGATGCTAACTTTGACATTTAAAATAAAGAGGTAGCATACCTTGCTTTGAAGGTTCTACTATATGTCTTGTGACGAAGATAGTTCGACAACGAATTTCGTTGCGACGGCAACAACGAATTTCGTTGCGACGGCAACAACGAATTTCGTTGCGACGGCGACAACGACCACGACAACTACGCATTTCAAATAAAAGTCGGTAATTTTCAGTACTATACCTTCTTAAACCTATACTTTTATTTAGTGGTATTTTTGCATATGATTAGGATTCTTCTTTCAAGCGATGGGCTACCTGTCACTATTTGGCTTCTGTGGCGCAGCGGTAGTACGCTTGTCTGGCCGACTTTTTCGAAAAGACTATCAGTCTTTCTGTCGGCTCTGTCTACCCCGCAAGGGATATAGACGTGATTATATGTATGTATGTACTGAATTGTAAATACGGATTGTTAGCTTTTTAATTATTAGAAAATTTTAAAAACTAGTTGTTCGCTGCGGACTAAGACCTCGCAATCATTTTATTTTTATTCAACGCAAAAATAATTTTTCGGTTCGTACCAGTAGTTCCTGAGATAAGCGCGTTCAAACAAACAAACAAACTCTTCAGCTTTATTATATGTATAAGTATAGATTCGACCAGTGAGAGGACCAAGAGTAGCGTTGAAAATTCCGAAAGAAACAAATTGTTTTTTCGGTGAAAGAAACGTTTTTTTCGTTTTTTACCGTTTTATTGGTTTGTTACATTGAAATATATCAGAATAAAACCTTGGGGAAAAAACGGTTTTATTGAGATTTTCGTCGTTTGTTTCGAAAAATAAGAAAAAAACGATTGGAAAACTATATATATATTCTATGTATAATTATCAATTTTTCAAACAATGATGCATATTGTAAGGAAATCAATACTTTTCCTATCGTATTTTTCCGTTTCTTTCATATTTTTCCGTTTTATTAATAGAAAACATGAAATATTTCATTCTTATCTTTCTTGAATCTTTCGTAAAAAACTTGTATAAAACCGAGGGAATTTGAAAAAAAACCGGAAAATTTCCCGCTTTTTTCAACCCTAACCAAGAGTAAGGCCTTCGTCGTAATTGTTTTATCAACAAGACATGGTTGCAATCCCACCAATCATTTGGAAGGGTTTATGGGTTCAAGAATGGTCACGAGAAGGGCTGGCCTCGGACATACATACATACATATAATCACGTCTATATCTCTTGGGAGGTAGACAGAGCCAACAGTCTTGAAAAGACTGATAGGCCACGTTCAGCTATTTGGCTTTAAGATAGAATTGATATTCAAATAGTGACAGGTTGCTAGCCTATCGCCTAAAAGAAGTATCCCAAATTTATAAGGGTATCCCTTAGTCGCCTTTTACGACATCCATGGAAACGAAATGGAGCGGTCCTATTCTTTTTTTTTTATTGGTGCCACGCAGCCTCTGGCACTGGCATAGTTTTATACATAATAATGATACATCAAATTAAGACTTTTTTCCAGAGGGATAGGCAGATGCTCCATCTTTCCACTTGCCACGGGAGGTTTCGTCTTTTTTGTAATTCACTAAAATAAACGCAGCTTGGATTTTAATTTTTGTTTACTTTTATTACAAACAACATCTTCATCACTTGATAAATACAAATTACGTACAATATAAAACTTACCACGAGACTATGTCTAACCCGTAAGGGAAAGAGACGTATGTCTGTAAACTATGATGACCTTATTTATAAAAACATAGGTATAAAATTTATTGACATATAAATATCTATACGACGTAAAAATCTAGATTTAATTTCATTTTTAATATATTTACTTACTATAACTGGTAAAATATATAACTTAGCTGTCTAACAATTAATGTATTACTTTGAAATAACAGAAATAAATATGACTAGTTTTAGACTTAGTTATTTTGGATTATTTAGTTAATAAAGGTAGTTAGTTGAAAAAATAAATTATTAAATAAAACAGATACAAATAAAAATATTTACCATGCTACTAATGAATTAAATTAGTGGCGTAGAAATCAATAATTAAAAAAAATATATTAAAAAAGTGATTCCATAAATACACTATTAATTCTTGAACACAAATACTTCATTATCTACTTAAGGTAATTAAGTTTGCCTATTTTTTTAATATTTCTTTTTCACATTAATATATTATTTCATTTATAAGTAGTTAGTATTTAAACGTTTTTTTTTTTGTGTAACTATAAACATTAGTGATTTGATGTTGGACTACGCGGGCTCGGTATTATTAGAAGACTTTCTCGTTATTTCGTGTGTAATTTGTTCCTACTGTTAAAAGATTAAAAATGGGTATTTTAAAACTAATAATTGTCAGGAAACAAGTAACATAAAAATGGCGCACCCGCAACCCAACGTCAGAGTGAACAAATAGTGACGTGACGCATTGAGTCGATAAAAGTAGTGATGTCGATCGTGTACGAATCGATACTTTTCCTTGTGGTTAACTCATATAATATCTTTTTACAGCACAGCTAATATTATAACACACGTAATATCTCCAACGATGCCATTTTATTTAAAATTTTACACTTATATAAAAATACGAAAAAGTTTAAGATTACACTAACCTAATGCTCTTCTGGTTGACAACGCACAACTGCCCCATTTTCCATTTCTAACAGATCAATCTGGAAAAACTTATGTATAAAATAAATAAACGCTAATGGTCTTACAATTAAACCATTAAAATTAAATAATTAAAAATCGGAGTAGACCATGTTGGCTTTACCAGCGCCATCTAGTGACACAGGTCTGTAATAGTTTGACATTTCGCCCCACCCGCGCGGCGCCACATTGAAATTGGGGCCACAGACAAGAGGCAAGCGCGGGCTGATCGGCGAGGCATAGACATCGTTTAATTTCGTCGGGGCTAAAGGCACGGGCACTTCCACATTGTGCATCATTATAGTTGGCGAGACAGGGAAGGGTTCCAGTTTAGGTAGGCTCGTGTTTGAGCTGTTTTTTAGAGCGGATTTGGGGTAGGTCTTCTGGTTCCGCAGGCTGGACGGCGGGCGGTACGGCGTGTCGTGGTTGGCGACTGGCACTGGTGTGCTGCATGTGTTGGATGTGTTCCGGCCTGGAATCAGCAGAATGAGGGGGTGAGCCAGACGGTCAAAGTGTTATGAAAGGCCTGAAGAAGTCCATTCTGAGACGTCAACCTTGGTAAAAGTCCTCCGTGCTGCAAAACTAAGCCTTATTGCCCAAAGCCTCAGCATAATTCAGAAGTGGGAAGATCATGGTATAATAATGAAATAGCCGCCGTCTGACATGTAATGCTTATAGAAAAACCAGTTTATTTTTCTAAGACAGAAGACAAAACCACAGGTGAGTTCGATGAGTCCATAATCCAGTTACCTAAAGTTTTAAAAGCATTCTTCATTACATACATACATATGGTCACGTCTATACCCCTTGCGGGGTAGACAGAGCCAACAGTCTTGAAAAGACTGAATGGCCACGTTCAGCTATTTGGCTTAATTATAGAATTGAGATTCAAATAGTGACAGGTTGCTAGCCCATCGCCTAAAAAAAGAATTCCATGTTTGTAAGCTTATCCCGTAGTGGCCTTTTACGACATCCATGGGCAAGAGATGGAGTGGTCCTATTCTTTTTTTGTAAGATGCATCAAATATGTAACGCATTGTGCACAGACTGAGGTCGGCAGACCTGTTGCTCGTAAATAATCCTATTTTCTCATTGGCTTCAGACCAAACTGTCATGGCGCATCATGCGATGTTTATAATTAATTTTTAAACTTGGTGATGGATTATCAACATTAATTACAAAGTCCCTCTTTTATCTATGTCTGTATATATGCGTTGTTAATCTCTGAAAGCTATCGATGGATTTTGTTCCTGTTTAAAATGAAGGTTTTATATCTATTAATTCTACCCGTGCGAAGCCAGAGTGGGTCGCCTATATTATCTGATAGTTTCAGTCTGATCATAGGTGGACCCCATATCCTACCCAGAGATGAGGAATCATCATCCTTAATGAATAAATGTTAGTTGCGTAGCCATGGAGAAGAAGCAGAGGATCCTCCCAAGAGCACGGTCCAAGAGTGGGTGAGACAAGCAAACACGAAACGAGTTCTAGGTATATGCCCCCTTTCCTTCCAAAAAACCTTACTTTCCTTCCAAGTCATTCATGAGTGTGCCGTGTGGGGGAACCACACAAATGACAAATATAGATTCTTTTAAATCTAAATCGTGGACGAATGCACATTGTCTACATTAAAAAAAGGAAGGAAGTTAGGAAGATATGTAAAAAGGAACAGTGTTGCGCGCCTCCAAACATGCCTGACTACGAACTCTGTCAAGAGATTACGACAAACATACAAACAAACACGCCTATAGGTAATAGGTATCCCTTGCAATTACAGAATCGATATTCTTGAAAAAATTTGAAAGACCAAAGAGTTTGTTAGGACAAAGAAGATAAAAAGAGTGCCGTGTGGTTCCCGGCAGTTGCGTGTGGTTTCCGGCACCAATACAAAATAGAATAGGACCACTCCATCTCTTTCCCATGGATGTCGTAAAAGGCGAATAAGGGATAGGCTTACAAACATGGGATTCTTTTTTAGGTGATGGGCTAGCAACCTGTCACTATTTAAATCTCAATTCTATCATTAAGCCAAATAGCTGAACGTGGCCATTCAGTCTTTTCAAGACTATTGGCTCTGTCTATCCCGCAAGGGATATAGACGTTACCATATGTATGTATGTATGTACATTCATGAGAAAGGGATGGAATGGTCCACGTGCCTCCGTAATATAACTCCATTAATAGCACATCTGCCATATTTAAGTTATAAAGGAAATATAAATAGATCAGTGCATTTTGGCCCACACGAGGCTCCCGAACTATGCCAAGTATGGCTACAAATAGTTACGTTTAATAATAACTGTTGAGTTACACAGCCAAACTCCTGCGCGATGCCTGGTCAAAATGGTCTGAAAGTGGTTAGAATTTAAAACGTAAAAAGATTTGATTTTTTGTTAAATGCCATTTCTGTGACATCAGATTTGGTACATACATACTCGTAGTTACACAAGACTTACGAAATTCAAATTCAAAAATGTTAATCATTATTATGGGAGACTTCATATCACTTAATAATTGTCATATCTTTTGGTTACACGACATTGGTTGACGTCAAATAAATTACTTAAAACTAAGTTTACTGCCGCTTCCAAAGCGTCAGTGCAGAAGAAGCGGTAACAAACTGTACTGCAGCAATTTCTTCAACAACGTCAACTTTACTTCGAGAGTAAACACAGGCTTCTTTTAAATCGTGAAATTAAGTAAGGGGAATAAAAATATGTTAGTTTGGAGACGGGTCTCCGGGGAGATCTTAACTGTGCTGAACTGACCTGTTTAAAGCCCTGACCAACGTCTCAGTCAATACCATTTTCATTCCAAACCTCGGTTGGAATTAGAATAGAAATAGAACAAGAATAGATGTATTTTCAAAACTAGATATGTACAAGGTATCACTTCTTGACGTCACATCACTTGAATCTAATTATAACTACTACCGCTTCCAAAGCGCATGTGTAGGAGAAGCGGCGAAAGAAACTACACGGCAACATTTTCACCGGACGTCAAATTACAAATATAGATTCTCTTAAATCTAAATCGTGGACGAATGCACATTGTCTACATTATTTTTTAATTTGGAAGGAAGTTAGGAAGATATGTAAAAAGAAATAGCGCTGCGCACCTCAAAGAACATTCCTGACCACGAGCTCTGTCAAGAGCTTACGACAAACACACAAACAAACACGCCTATATCCCTTTTTTTTATAAATATAAATAAATAAATATATAGGTACGGGACAAATTACACAGATTGAGTTAGCCTCGAAGTAAGTTCGAGACTTGTTTTACGAGATACTAACTCAACAATACTAGTATATTTTTATAATAAATACTTATATAGATAAAAATCCAAGACCCAGCCCAATCAGAAAAAGTTCTTTTCTCATCATGCCCTGGCCGGGATTCGAACCCGGGACCTCCGGTGTCACAGACAAGCGTACTACCGCTGCGCCACAGAGGCCGTCCTTGCAATTACAGATTCGACATTCTTGAAAAATTTGAAAGACCAATGAGTTCTTAGGACAAAGAAGATAAAACTTTTTCTCACCTCGCCCTTCATGAACCCATTTCACGGATCTCTTCTTCCTGTTGACGTACATGCTCTGGCCTCGGCTCATGTGGTTGCTGGAGTCACTCAGACTCTTGGAGATGGCCCTGGCCAGGTCCATCTGCTCCTTGACCGTGGGATGAACGCCGGGCACGTAGAAAGCTGATGATGCAAACGTTTTTTCTGGAATAATCGAGGGTATAATGTTAATAATGTAATAAATAATGACGTGTCGTTGAATAGTGCCGCGTGGGACCAAGCACTTTAGAAAGAGTCAAATCCCTATCTTTCCAATGAATCGTAAAGGAATGGGCTAAATGGCAATGGCCTGGATGTCGTAAAAGGCGACTAAGGGAAAGGCTATTAAACTTGGGATTCTACTTGTAGGATGGAGGAGCGGAGGATGGACTAGCAACTTATCTGTATTTTAATCTTAATTTCATTATAAAGCCATAAAGTTCAATGTTGCCTTTCAGTCTTTTCAAAACTGTTGAATCTGTCTACCCCGCAAGGGATATAGACGTGATTATGTTTGAATATTATACGCACGACTCTTCTGTGTTGTTTGGAAAAAGAGATGTGGACGAGAGAATATTCAATGATTCTGTTTCATGAATTTGCAGTCACAGCCAATATTGAATTAAAAAAATTACAATGAGTGGCTAAGTTTGAAAAAAATCCTCACCGAATTTTTTGTCCTTCTTTATAAGATGCTCTTCAGCATCAGGCGCAGGCGTGAAGATCTTGTTAAGGTCCACCTCCTTCTCCCCCACGATCAGCGGCTTGTTCTCCAGGTCTTCCTGAAAGGTCAGCCATTTTGTTAAAATGGTTATAGGGAAAAAATACGACTAGTTTACCAAAAATTTATTTAACTAGGTTTTTGGGTTTTTAAAATGCCAAATTTTACAGTCATTAGCGGACAACTTTGAAACCGATAGATATAAAATATTAACGCTAAAACCTACACGCTGTCTCGTTTAAATTGTTTATGACCACAATTTTAGTTGATTGAATTAAAATGTACTTGTATCAAGTCACAGATCAATTAAAATAAAAGATTACCATATAGAGAAGGCCGTAAAAATCTATACTAATATTATAAAGCTGAAGAGTTTGTTATAGTATAAAATTTCATTGTTTTATATTTATATTGATCTTTTTGACAGTCACATTATACCAAAATAACTACTTAGGTATGTATGTTTTCCGTACATAAATTTAGATATTTTGACAAGACTGTATCAGTCAGATTTTTTGAGAGATTATGATAAATATACAGGTTTAAAGATAATTAAATAGGAAAATCAAATACCTGGTAAATATTTACATTGGATAAAAAACTTAATGAAATGCTTTATGTTTATGTTTATACAAATCAAATTAACTAAGAATTAATATCAGCGCTTCGTTTGCTGAGCGATTCTTAATTAATGACAGAGGCGACAGGTGACCCTCGCGCGGGCAGCTCTCTTGCGCAGCGTATTGCTATTGCAATGCAGCGCGGGAATGCTGCCTGCGTGATGGGGTACCAAGGGGTCCAAATTTAAATAATATTTTTTTTATTTTGTGCTTATTATTTCGTATTACCTAATTAAACTAATAATTACGAAATTTATTAGTAAAGTTTTACCTCACACAATTAAAGATTTGTGTAAGTACATAATGAAAAGAAAGAATATATTAGTTGGAATTGATAACTATAAATAAATATATTTTTAACCAACAAAGTTAAGTCACAACCTTGGCCTGGACCTTGCCAGAATTACCAATATGATTTTATTATGAGTTACTAACTATTTATTTTTCAAACCATTCGTAGATGTCAACTAAGTATATGAGACAAAAAGGTTTATATACAGGGAAAGTATGCAACTAATGCGTCCATGATTCCAGTGAATTCGGGACTTTCTTACTGGAGGCAGCTCCAATGGTTGCACCACCTGGCCGTCTCGCGAGAACTCTGCATCGTTCTGTGTGCATACACATTACTATTTAATTATTATTTAATTTTACTGTATTTAGCAACCTCTGCCTATCCCTCCGGGAAAAAGGCGGGATTTTATGTATGTACGTATGTATGTTAGAATAAAAAAGTGATAAAGCCATCTATACAATAATAAGAAATTTCACCTCTTTGTAATTAGTATCTAATTAGTACCTCTTTGTAATTACTATTGAAAAATTTCCAAAATCAGCAAACATTTATTTGATTAACTGATTTTAAAGCTTCGCATTGCATTATGCTATATATAAATAATACAGGTATTAAGCAAAAAAACTAAAACTTTACGTAAATAATAATAAAAAAAAGTCTCTGTAAATTGTAAGTCTTGAGTATTAAATCTGAATTGATGGCCATTTTTTTTTCAAATATGTATTTATTCATAATTATGCGTACTTATTTAATTGATGAAAGTATAGTAGGTAATTTAAAAGTAAGTATATATAGTGTGTATAAGTAATAAGAAATAAGTATTAGGACTGGGTTGACTGGTAGGAAAATCATCTTAACTCACATTAAATGTGCTTTATATGTGTATCAATCACATAAATGATTAACCTACAATTAACTAAAAAAAACTTAATAAAAACAAACTTAAATACCTGTGTTATTTAAAATCGACAACATTTTTGTTAATATGTTTAAAAAATCATAATAAATATATATAAAATTTGTGTTAACGTATTTTTTTATATAATTAATTTTACAAGTTTCATTAGGTACTAGCGTTTATTACTAACCGTGTTTTTAATAAATGATTGTTCTGAAAAACATATAGCACTCAAAACTTTGTTAATGAGCGAAAATGTTTATATTGATCTTTTTGACAGTCACATTATACTAAAAAAAACTACTTAGGTAGGTATGTATCTTTTCCGTACATAAATTTAGATATTTTGACAAGACTGTATCAGTCAGATTTTTTGAGAAATTATGATAAATATACAGGTTTTATAAAGATAATAAAATAGGAAAATCAAATAGGTACATAGTAAATATTTTATAGAGCCCCTTATCGCGTAAACAGTGTACCTACATATACTTACATGTAGATTGAAAAACCGTTAACAAGAATCAACAGTTTGCCTCTTCAGGTATGAAATATTTTAACATTGTTAAAAATCCATATATTTATAACTACCGTTAAATATATTAAATTTCAATATAAATAATAAAATAACAAAAAAGTAATTACCTAATAATGGTATGGCTCCCATACGACAAACGTAATTTTTAAGCATTTTTTTTTGTTTTTTGTAATAAACAGGTAAAAGCGCGAATATCTATATTAATATTATAAAGCTGAAGAGTGTGTTTGTTTGTTTTAACGCGCTAATCTCAGGAACTACTGGCTCGAATTGAAAAAATATTTTTGTGTTTAGTAGACCATTTATCGAAGAAGGCTTTAGGCTTTATAACATCACGCTGCAACTATAAGGAGCAAAGAAATAATGGAATATGTGAAAAAAAAAGGGAATAATTATTTATCCTTCAATGATACCCAAAATAACTATTCCACGCGGACGAAGTCGCGGGCAAAGCTAGTAAAAAGTAAAAGTGTTATCGCTGTCGAGCGGAAACCCTGTTTACTTTTCCTGACAACAAATAGTCAAATCACGCAAACTTTTTACTATTAAGTACAATTAATTCTAAAATTTAATTTTAGATAATAAGAATAAATATTTTAACAACTAATTGTAAATTTAAATCAGTATTCAAACTATTAATTGTAATTTAAAAATGTCGTAATTTATATTGTAAATTGTGTAGTCCCTGAAAAATATGTAAATATAACGTGATGATACCGAATGGTACGGAACACTTCGTGCGCGAGTGCGACTCGCACTTGGCCGATTTTTTTTATTAATGATTTAAGAAAAAATCTCATAGCATTTGCCTATGCTAATGGCAAATAATAGACTTCTTATGCACCACTAAAATTGAACAGACTTACCGTCTCAACGTCTTGGCTTTGAGCCAACATTTACTAACCACTGAGCCAACATCTGGCGAAGTTTACGAATACAGGCCAGATTAAAACCAGAAAAAAAATTGGACCTATGTTGATTTGAAAGTAATTTATTTGACGTCAACCAATGTTGTTAATCCATACTTTTGAATTATTAAGCGATATGAAGTATCCTATATACATATAGTAATGAATAAAAATTTTGAATTTGAATTGGTCGAAAAGTCGGTTGGCGTTCGAATCGATAAGGTGCCCGGTTAAAATGCGTGATGCGCAGAAAGGCACACGTTCAAATCCCACCTCGGCCACGACTATTTTCTAAGTTATGTAGGAGTACATTAGTTTGAATATTTACGAACGCTCTTACGGTGAGGGAAGACTACGTAAGGAAACCTGGACATTCAGGCAACTGGATGTGTAACCATGGATCCAATACGGTTTAGGTTTACCTGCAAAGGTTGCGGAGGTCAGATGGGAGTCGCTTCGTGTAAAAATCTGACTCACCCAATCTTAATTTTTTTTCATTTAGTTTCAATCATTCAATTCATGGTCAAATGCATACCTATAAGAAGAATCACAAGTTTATAAGCATATCCCTTACTCGCCTTTTACGACAATGAGAAAGAGATGTCGTGCTCCTATTCTTTTTCTATTGGTGCCGGAAACTACACAATATATAATCAATCAAAAGCCTTCATTGTGGAAAAATTTGATGCAAACATGCCACCGCTACATTTGACAGTCTCAACCCTGGCTAAGAAGCCGAGTCCAAAGTTCAACAACACTATAGCCATGACCAGACTGGCCAGGGTTCGATGCCCGGCGAAGACCTACATACTCGTATAACACTCCAATGATTTAAATTAACTCTTCAATAATATTTCTAATGCTTAAACTAGAATTTCAATGATTTAGAACTACGATATTGATATCTGTTGGCGATGTGCCGGATTTTCAGCTCTAGTTAGTAATTTTATTTTTTATGGTAATAGCAAAATTAATTGTTTGAATTTGTTGTCACCACGACATTTCGCTTCATCCAACTTGTTTAATTAAAAGGAGTACCTTATAAAATATGTTATTTTTTAAATACATACATACATATGGTCACGTCTATATCCCATGCGGGGTAGACAGAGCCAACAGTCTCGAAAAGACTGATAGGCCACGTTCAGTTATTTGGCTTAATGATAGAATTGAGATTCAAATAGTGACAGGCTGCTAACCCATCGCCTTAAAAAAAAAAGAAACAAGTTTGTAAGCCTATCCCTTAGCCGCCCTTTACGACATCCGTGGGAAAGAGATAGAGTGGTCCTATTCTTTTTTGTATTGGTGCCGGGAACTACACGGCACTTTTTTTTTTTAATATATATTTTGGCAATTCTGCCAGCCTTCTGGGCACACCACCGCAAGTTGATATTGACCACCGGACACGACGTCACATACTGAGCACAAAAAAGTCCAAAGTTGTAATACTGTGGGCAGTAAAGTAATTGAAAACAATAGAGGACAGCGAGTGGGCGAAACATCGACATGATCGTCATGTAAGTCAATGATCTATGATGATACACACATACATATGGTCATGTCTATATCCCTTGCAGGGTAGATAGAGCCAATAGTCTTGAAAAGGCTGAATGGCCACGTTCAGCTATTTGGCTAAATGATAGAATTGAGATTCAAATAGTGACAGGTTACTAGACCATCGCCTAAAAAAAAAGAAACTCAAGTTTGTAAGCCTATCCCTTAGTCGCCTTTTACGACATCCATAGGAAAGAGATGGAGTGGTCCTATTCTCTTTTGTATTGGTTCCGGGAACCACACGGCACACAATATATGTATCTATGATGTAAAGAAATCATAATTATTCAGCGACCATCCATACGAACAATAACTAAGGTCGATTACCTGTCATATAATTATGCTGTTGTTCACGTGTTTTCATATCCTGGTAGAGTAGTTATGAGGACCACTTGAAAAAGTATAATTAAAATAAGCCGTAATTAACAATATCATAATAATATCCCGTACATAAAAGTGCCGTGTGGTTACCGGCTCTTTAGAATAGAAACACCCCAACCTTTCCCAAGGATGCCGTAAAACGCGAATAAGGGATAGGGTTATAAACTTCGGATTCTTATTTTAGGCGAGGGGCTTGCAACCTGTTACAATTTGAAGCCCAATTCCATACAGATAGAGTTGGATTTTCAGTCTTTGCGAGATTGTTGGCTCTGTCTACCCCTTAAGGAATAAAGATGTGATTATATGTTTGTTTGTAATAGTATCTATATTATAGGTTAGGTATAGTATACTTTGGAAGCGGTAGTAGTTATAATTAGATTTAAGTGATGTGACGTCAATAAGTGATACCTTGTATCCAATTTTGAAAATAAATGTATTCTATTCTACAATCGTAGATTAAAAACTCACTGTAAATACATTTATCACCTTTTAGCCTACCTTAAAAATATCTCCCATACTATCAGCACACAGCACATTTGAAACGTATTCCACTTTTTGAAAACTCGATTTTTCCAAGCTCGAGGAACTTATCGCCATTTGTATCATTATTTACTATTTCCGTTTCCGTATTTCACTTATTTTTAATTTATTTATTTATTCTCAGGCATCAAAGTCTTTAATTCACCAATATATACCACACTTCCTGTTATAACTTCGGTATTAAGAATAAGGTTGATAGCAACTCTAAAAACCTCGAGAATTTGAAATAAAGTTTTCAAATTCAAATTTTTATTTGAATACGTTTTCTATTGCAATTTTATGGTTCAATAAAATTTTAAACAAAAAAAAATTTGCTGCACACGATTATACGACAGTTTATATTGTTGTCAATATTTTAATTATTTCCTGAACCTATTTCTTTGTCACAAAGATGTGTTGTTCGCTTTTAACTTCTATCACGACTGTTCTACAATCTATTAAAAATTGAGAGTTTTGTAAGAAATGCCGAAATAAAGTTAGCTCCCGGCCAAATCCGCCATTATAATTAGATGCATCGGATTAGGGAGATAACTAGGTTAATCTGTTCGTCTGTCTGTTTGAAACGTGTAAACAGGCGGCTGGGATTTGAATTTTAATCTTTGAATATTAGTTTTATTAAGCCGTTTGTCATATGGTTTCCGGTCACTCCGAACTCTAAATGGATTTAAAATATAAGCTGAACTCTTTCCCGGGATGAAAGAAAGAGATTACATATTTCCACTTGCCATGTTACACGAAACAAAAAATGTGGAATCAAATCTGGTTGATATTGATGTCTCGGTGATTTTAGGACACAAAAATATGGAATTTGATTACCCAGGTGATATTGCCTGGGTGATCAAAGTGGATTAAACCTTTTTATTGCATATTTCTTTTGCTTCGGAGACCATTGTCCACTACCAAATCTAGGATTTGAAAAGGTTACTGATAAAGATCGACTGTCGTGTTTCGCAACCTAAAAGCTAGACCAGAACCAAACCTAGTATAGTTTTTAGTTGAACGCTTAGAGTACTCGAAGCTCGAAAGCTTGCATGAAGAGAGTTATTAATGTCGATGAAGCGAAGGAAGTATGCAGAGATCGTGGCGAGTGGAAACATGTAGTCTCTGCCTACCCCTCCGGGAAAAAGGCGTGATATAATGTATGTATGTATGTAAAATATATATACTTGTACAATCTGCAAGACACTCTCAGCAAGTGCTTGTCTGGCGTCAGTCCAAAAAGTAAACGCGTACAAATTGTTCCTTGAACTCGTTTGGCCTGCGTCGGCTCTGTCTATCGGTAAACACGAATTGGCAGCTGTTTGCTTTGCTTTGAACCATTGGTTTAATGGTTTAACTACGCCTGTTTCATTTAACATAAACGTATATACGTAAATCTGGACGAGGCTGGTGACTACATCTTTCAATTTGCAACTATCCCTAATTCTTTCGTATTTTAAGGCACTCTTGACATTAATAAATACGTTAAAGCCTACCCTGTCTGACTTCGCAACTTTGCATGGGACCCTTAATCATATTGGATCATGGCCACACATCTAATTGCCTGAATGTGCAGGCTTTCTCACTATATTTAATTCAACGTAAATAAATAAATAAATAAATAAATATATACGGGACAAATTACACTGATTGAGTTAGCCTCGAAGTAAGTTCGAAACTTGTGTTACGAGATACCAACTCAACGATACTATATTTTATAATAAATACTTATATAGATAAACATCCAAGACCCAGGACAATCAGAAAAAGTTAAACGTAACAACATCGTTTGACAACTAAACTACTTTGGTTCATTTTAAATTTATTTAAACTACGGAAAATGAAAAGCCATTGATATTAGGAATCTGTGGTATCTCATTATGATACCAACATTGCAGATAAAAAAATTAAAAATCAAGTTATTAATGAGAGTAAACTTCATATGCAAATGACGCATGGATTTCATAAACGCTAGTAATTAAACAAATATAGTTATGTTTTGCGGTTAATCAATATATTCTAGCCTTATCTACCAGTCCACCTAGCTCCTAGATTTATATTTCTATCATATTATTAGCGTTAGTAAACTTCTAACTAACTACTATTAGTAATAAATACTTAAATAAATAAACACAAAATACCATAGGTCCCAAGATTGATCCTTGCGGCACACCGCTAATGTTAGAAGCCAACACTTAAACTAGAACAAATACACTTACCCAACTTACAGGGAACAACTTATAACTGAGGTTTGTCAGAAACTCCTTCTTTTGGGGGTCGAACATATCGGATGGCTTAAATCCCCTTTTAGTGATGAGGGCACTGTTGACGCTGGAAGAACTTTTGGTGTCATCGTAGCTGTCTCGATGGACGATCCTGTCGTTGACCTTGTGGAAACTGGACATCTTGTTGGACGAATACTGGCTCTCGCTAATCGTCATCATTTTGAATTCTCAATCGACACGGCAAATGTTCGTTTTCACAATGTTTTTATGCTATTCTCGTACTTGTTTACTCACTGCTGGCAATGTGACTAATGTTACTAATTGCGCGAATTGTTTCACTGATTTGTGTTCAGTGACATAATTCGGAATGCTATTCAGGTCAGATAACGTTAACGTATGTAAAGTGCCCAATTTTGTTGTTGAAATTTATATTAGGTGTATACTTTCTTTTTGTTCTTGTAACAATATTGTTACATATTGCATCAATGTTTTTCAAGGTTCTGCTTTTGGCTAATTCTGTGCTAGCAATTAAAATTTTTGCAGTGTTTTATATTAGGTAAACTTTTAATTATGTAATATATATAGTAATCATCTCTTTTGTTGAAGAAATGAAGCATGTGCGGGTTGTTTATTTATTTATCTTTATTAGGGAAACAAACAGTAACATGGTATTTTATTAACATTATCTTATACCTGCTATGATTGCTTAAACCAATAATGTTTCCTCTGTTTACTTAAACATAGTATCGAAAAGAAAATCAAAAGAAGCCTACCAGCAGACTCAAATCAGAAAAATTTACAAAAGCATAGATAAAAACCTTGATTTTAATTTTTTACATCACAGATAAACTGATAAGTTCTTTTCAGATGTTTACAGAAAAATCTTCTGTATATTTTTACTTCACGGAAACAAAGACGCCACAGAATCAAGTCTCTCCCAAACTAAACTATGATTAATCGTCCGAATTGCGATGTTTATACGGAATCCTAGAGTGAGATGAAAATAGGGTTAGCACATTGAGGATTTTCAGTTGATGAATTGTATATTACTTTCTCATGAATTTTACTTTCGGGTAATAATAACAGCTACGTGTACAGAGAAGCGTCAGCTTTAAAAAATCTGATAATTTTGAAAATTATCTGCTCAATCAGGGAAAGATTTATGGTTAAATTACCGAACAAATTATATTAAAAAGTTTAACAGTGTATTAATAATGTATTCAAAAAATTTTAAAACAATATCTTTCTTAATTTTGCAAGCGAGAATTTTCTGGAACGTATTTCCACCGCTCGTATTTTTTTAGTACCCACATGCAGCCCTGAACAGCGTAAAATATTTCACAAGAACAGCTTTATTGCAACGTAATAAGACAGGAATTTGCGTGCAATGTTAACTGTAAACTTCGCCAAACAGTGGGTGTTGCCGAAATAATTGAGTTTAGTTGCTACGCGCGATAAGCTTAGGATCTTCTCTCTTATATTTGTTAAAGTATATTTTTTTTAATCCGTGTAATAAGTTGGTTTTACTTCATATTACTTAAATATCTTTGTCAATTCCATCATAATGCCAAACAGCTAAACGTGGCCTATCGGTCTCTTCAATACTGTTTGCTCTGTCTACCCAGCAAGGGATATAGATGTCACCTATATGTATATATGTCTGTTTGTCAAACTACTCTTACCGCGATTCCATCCTCGCTATATTTTTAAAGAAGTAAAATTTTTCTCCATTCAATTTTCTCTAACAAACCTCATTCTCGTTTAAATAGGTCTGCTTTTGTATTTGTAATGCTACACAGGCTAAGTGTATGTTGAAAACGAGCCGTTGGACTCAAAATTAAATATATGAATGCAGAGTACTAATGTCAGAAAACAGAACCTCGGCTATGGAGAAGAAATAGCACCCCCTATAATGGTTCCAAATCTGGTTGCAAATGAATTAAATTACCTTTATTAAAAAGAAATAAAAAATTAATATGAAAATAAGGCGCTCTGTCTGTCTCTAGATGGAATATTATCGCTAACTTATGAAATATGTCCTATTAATTAAATTTTTGTGTATAAATTCCAATATAAAGTTGAAAAAAAAATAAGAACAAGAAAATTCCGTGCCAGGCGAAAGGCCAGGAATTTTCAAACCCTAAACTAAAATTTGCAACTGTTTTATTTTTTAGATAAATAAGTTTGACATACTTAAACTACGACACAATTTATATTGTGAATTAAGAATTGCCCACATGAAAAATTCCGGTTTATAGAAAAAAAAAAACAATCGTAAAAGCACTAAATTAATTTCGATCACAATTTACACCGATTCGTAACACATTTTCGACTTTATTTGGCAAAGAAACGAACTAAGTTCGCGATGGTGCGTGCAGCCGGCACAAAAACTTTTCTCACTGACTAAAATAAGCTCCATTGCATAATGCGAAGAAAAGCTTTAGTGTAGGGTGTCCATAGGTTCATTTTTGAACATATTTCTTTTTTTTTAATTCTATATTGGATTAGGCATTTGTCTTCCATCTCACCACTTATTATGCTACCCGCGTCCACGTTTTCAGTAAATAAATTGTAGGCTATGCGTGACCTCAGGTTTTTGACAAAGTTACGCACTAATTTACTGACTAGACTTTTTTAAAACAAAATTGTGAATAACTCAAAGACTCCTTAATGATTTTGAGCCAAGTTGATTTTTAGGCTTTATTTTGCACAAAGTTTCCCCTAAGTCTAAGTTCTAGTAAGGTATATTATTTCTCTTTGGTATATATATATAAATAGTTAAATGAATATACCTATTATTATGACATCTGTTTTCTCTTCTCATGGCTATATAATATTATTTATTATGTTTTACACTATTTTAAAATGCATTTTTCAGTTAAAGACATATACATTTTTGTGTTATATCAGTATTTTGCCTTTCTAGGCTTCTAGCTCTGTCTACCCCGCAAGGGATGTAGACGTGATTAGATGAATGAATGAATGAATGAAAGTAAGTACCCTTAAGAAATGGCCTGTAAGTTTGTCTTCGTTAAAATAAGACTTGGACACCCTAGTTAGCCGTCATCAGTCTAATTCGGGCGGCGGCTACGCGCAACGCTTTTCTTGCCCAATACACTTTTTTTTTTATTTACATGACATATTCTTCTTGTCGTGTCATTACGAACGCAGCGTTGGAAACCACCCACTGGGTGGTCGGACGACCTTTTGAAAGTCGCGGATTTTGGATGAAAACTCATATTTAAAAACATTATATATTTATATATCTGTGGACGCGAGTCACTTCCATTGTTGTGTTCTACAAATTAGCTGCTATATTTCACAACTACCTCTAAAATATTGTTCTTAAAGTTGAATCAAATATATAAAATACTCGTGTCACAATGTTCGTTCCCGTACTTCACCCAAACGGCTCGACCGATTTTCATGAAATTTTGTGAGCATATTGAGTAGGTCTGAGAATCGGCCAACATCTATTTTTCATACCCCTTAGTGATAAGGATTGCCCACCCTGAACACCGTTTTATTTTTTATTTTATTTTAACAATAAATTACTTAAAAATTATTTATTTGGCAAAACAACGTTTGCCGGGACAGCAAGTAGTTATACATATAACAATGAAAATATTCTTCTACTTCTAACTTCAAAAAAGGATCTCATGTATTTTAAATCGTGAATTAAATATATTTTTAGGTATATGTCGAATAAAACAAATTATAAAATAAACAAATTTTAATTTATTGATATAATAACTAAAAAAAAAATATTTTACACAATACATTATAATTAGTATTACACCACTAAGAATAATTATTTTAAACATATCAAAGACGTGGACTAGCAAATAAAATCAACTTATACAAAACATTTCAATACGGTGTCAAAGGAATCTGATAATTTGCGGACATTTCTATTTACTAAAAAACCGTCCGGGGTGCCCATTTCCCTAAAAATTGTTACATCTTCAATCATATTCCAAATTTAGTGTCACATTAAGATATAGTAAAACCTTAATTTCTCTTAACAGTACTTAGTAGAAATTGTAAAAGCTACCAATTTGTAATAATTTTTTATTGAACATCGAAATATTTCGAGTACTTTATCGGCATCATATTTCAGTTGCTGTTGATATAAAAAAGATTTTAATATATCTTTTTGTTACACATAATTTTTAAGTGAACCTTTTTGAATCATTGAGCGGGCCCCGGCGACGTCCATTTCCCTCCGATTTAAGTATTAAAGTTACAGTTAAAGATTAAAATATGGCAGTCCATTCCAATTATATGATGTAAAAGTGAGAAAAATTGGTCTGAAAATCAAATAGGAGCTTTAAACTATTAAATATCGTACATATCGATAATGCTATATTATATTAAATGTTGTCGTACATCGATCGGAAAAGAAGCCATTACAGTAGAAAAAAATTGTTTATTTTTAAAAAATCGTCTTAATCTAGGCGTAAAACTAGCAGACCAGAGCTAACTTCAAATATCCAGAATTTTTTATGTCCAACACAGCAATGGCTGTATGAGAGTCAAACTCTTGCCTGCCTCGGTCGCCATTTTGTTGATGTTGGACACATAAAATGGCTTCCAATACAAACCCCTTAAATAGACAAGTAGATGCATGCGTGTGTATACAAATATTATCATATTATATCAACTTACGCAGAACACGTGAAAACCAACAATGAGCTGTTATTATAAGATTATGTAAAAATGGCGGAGCAAGTCTGATATGCCATTCGAAAACTTTTTTACAGTCATCTTCATTGCATGAAACTTTCACGTTTGTGTTAGAAATAAATACAATTCTAATACACTGTTTTCACAACATATTTCAGACAGTAATTTCTACACAGATAAATATTTTAATGCGTATTTGAGCACGATACATATAAACGTACAATTTCTTTGCAAATAAGAATGGTCTGTCTGACGATCATTCGATATCGCCGTCCCTCATCAACGTAGTTAGTAAGACAAGGATGGCGACATGTCAGTTTGACAGATAACTTTTAATTGCAACGAAATTTTTTGTTGATACTGGTGATAAACGGTGACGCATCAAAAGCGATCCGAAACCGTGTCAAGACCCAGTGTACCGCCAGCCCTATATAAAACATCTAAATAACCTATCTAAGACAGAGGCTTAACAAAATATAGTAGCTCGACAACCATCCATCGACTAAACAAATTAATAAGCTAACGGGTGATGCTATACCGCCGGTCAAATAACGAAGCTTCTTTTTACCTAACCACCTAGTAGGACATTATTTAATAAATTGATCAAAATAGCTCTGTAAAATGCGGGTAGATGAAAAAATATCACCGTTATTCATACGTATACTCTTTTACATGATTATATCTGTATACATAGTAAAGCTTTATACCCCCCACCATCTGATTCAAAAGGCTTCAAAGATGTTTTGTTAGATACTGGCGCACCAGTTCATGTTTTTACAGAGCTATCGACGAGTACGAACGCATTTATCGTGTCCAACGGTAACAGGAAAAAAAAACGTTATTCGGCCGAGAGTATAACAAAATTAGCATCATCCGATTTGTGCTATTCCAAATAAATACTGCAACGAAAGACTACTTACCGAAACGTTACGTAAAATGACGTTTTACAGCAATACAGAACGCCTATCTCAATTACCCCTTAAGACTATGCCCTAGCCTAAATCTAGAATATGAACTATTGGGACTTTGGTGTTTCCCGTCCCAATAATCAAGGGCAGAAATCATGGCCGCCACGTTTTTTCAGATGGAAATGATTTCGTATAAAACAGTGCCTAAGTACAGTAGATAGAAAACATGAAGCCAGCATTTTTAGACCGTGGGCTTCAACTACATTGTCCAGTGCTGTGGTTAAAAACTATTATTACAAAAGCTATTCATTTCAAAATTAATAAGTCCAAAATGTAGAAATTACGGCACAGTTTTTCGTAGAAAATGGCACTTCTATGCCGACCAAGTTACGTAGTGACCAGCGTAACGCCGCCGTACTGGGTTGACAGTACTATTCATTTTGTTCGTGATAATTCCTGAGAAGCTTATTATCCTTACGCTAGAACGAAATAAAATGTATCTTTCTCGTCCAAACAATTATATTTCCAATTCAGATAAGACAAACAAACATCACATAAAGGTTCTGTAAAAATAAAATCATCAAAGTACACGCAGAAGATCCGATTTTCAAAACGCCATTGCGGCAAAAATTATACCGTATGACGTGCATTTTTCAAATCGGACCTTCTACGCCCCATTAGGAATGGAACTGAAATGCATAATTTAACACATGTGCGCAAAATTATCATTTTTGTGCAACGAAAAATATAATTCTCAAAATAACCTTAATCTTAAATGTTATACATTGATACGACGTTTTGAGTTTAAAGATTATATTGCAAATGTCAAAGTATAAATATTATTACGAATTAAATTAGCTTGCCTGCACTCCAAAACAAATATTGGAGGGAAAGCAGCTATTCAATAGCAAAGTCTATTGGTCTTACTTATGAACCAGAGGTTTGGAAATATGCTTTCGCAACGGATTATCCCCTACACCTTTTGACGTACAATTCATTAGACAAGATTTAAATTATATAAAGGGTAACTCAATATTTAATATTAAAATGTATGTAAAACAGACGAAAAATCGTTGCGACTTACACATTTAATCCCTCAATTTTATTAAAAATTCTTAAATTATTGAACGTCGGTTCATGTGTCGTTAACTAAAGTTGTCAGCACAGCAAATACGGCTAAAAACATTTTCCACTGGGCTTTGACCTTATACTAGGTGAACGAAACCGAACACCAATCACATCGCTCGAAATTTAAACGAGGAAGTTTTCTATTGGTTGATATTTAGGTCATTGAACTGTTCTTTAATGCACATATTGATATTTATTTTATGTTATTCTTGTGTTAAATGTTAAAATGCTTTGACAAGAGATGTTTTTAACTCTTTTGAGTGGACACCAACTTTAGTTACCAACCCAGTAAGACCATAGACATTAGGCATTCAGTTCCAATAAAGAGATCTATAGACGAATCTCATTCTTAAACATATTCTCATTCAATAAATTACACATAGATACATTAATAATAGTTTTTGGTTCTTTAATTTTAGTTTTTTTTATATAACTTGTACGACTTTTCTATTGTGCGATGTGTCATCTGGAATGAAGAAAGAAGAGCTTTTAAATATGAATAACAAATACTTTTTTCTTGTTTATATATATTTACGATAATTGTCGGAATAACTTAAGAATGTGGACTCCAAAAACTTTCAAAACTAATTTATTTTAACTTTATGAACTAATTACCTACCCCTCTGGGAAAGTAGCGTGATTTTATGTATGTATGTATGTAACTAGATCAAAACTTCCCAAAAAAAAAAAAGAGTTCTAACTACATTTCCCGGCAAGTAAGTTGAACCAAAATTATACTCTATTGAGCGCAGAAATTTTTATACATAAAAAAGAATTCTGCTCGTCCCGGAACTGTCAAATTATAGGGTCAACTTAAACGCCGGATGGTGTGATTAAATTATAAACTTACCAAGTCACAGAAACATAAAACAGCTGTTCCCTCCTGGGCAAAGGTATTGGGATACGCTAACCATAATTATACTTTAAATATATATAATATAAATGTATAATATATATATATAATAAAACGCGCACACTCACACGGACAAACCCCAACATACAATTTTAAATGCTCAACACGCTAAATAGCATTAAAGTCCCTGTTTATTATGAGACTTGAATTTTTTTTGGAAATAGTGATTTATATATATATATATGTATATAGTAGTACGGTTATTATGTGGATATATTAAGGTAGCGTCACAAATCGTCGTATTATCATGTCTCTGTTTCTGGTGAGGAATGTCGACCTGTGACCAGGATCCTGGTGTGGGGTAGACGGGTAATTACTAATAGCGACTCCCTTGTGACCTCCGTGACCCAATAAACGGGTACAAAGCCTAACCGAGCTTGTATCACGGGTCACACATTAAGTTGTTTAAAAAATGCGCAGGTTTCCTCACGATGTTTTATCCACCTTAAGCTCATTTCTAATGGATAATAAATTTAGAGAGATGATTTTATTTATACCGTGAATAAAAAATGTAAATTTCCTTTTCATTCAAAACTTTCCGAGATACAATTTCACACTGTCACTTCATATCTCTAGAATTAAGGTGTAAAAAATAGTTTGGCTTCGATTATCTAGAAATATCGATATGATGTATAATCTCAATCCACATTATACATTTATACACAAATACATACATCTCACCACGTCTTCACCCCGTGGGGACAGACAGAGCGTACGTACCTATATCCACATATAAACCGTACATTTTGTAATATACATTAGCAAAGTCGCGTTTTAAACATTCGTCGCGTCTAAAATAGTATAAAACTTCACCTCCCCCATTATCTGTAATCAATGTGGACTTTAATCTGTTATATTAATTTGGAATAACATAACACCACTCTTTTTTACGCAGGGGATTAAAAAGGGTTCTTTGCAGACTGAGGAACCCATGTTGAGAATATAACTTGATTAATTTCGAATAAATCAGGGGTTTATTATTGACTAAAGAATTCCAAAAATAACATGAAACTAAACGAATATATCTTGAAAAAAAAAAAAAAAATCAAGTCTCAATCGTTCCAATTAGACGCGCGCGTGGGGTCAAGTGTGGCGTGTGTGTTGTGTGTGAAGGGGGGGTGTTATAGGATGTATGTGTGTATGTTTAGTTCCATATGCGTAGGAATGAGTCCCAGGAGCCGGTCGCGACCGCCATTCCGTTCTCGGTGACTCCCAAGCAGGACACTCGGTTGTCGTGGCCGGCCAGTATTCCTGTGGGCAGAGAAAAAAAAAATGTTAGTAAAATACATACTATATTTATACAAGGTGACATTTAAAACAACTGCATCCTTTTAAACATAGACTATACCCATGCTTCTGAGCCGTTTGAGCCTATTTTTATTTAAATTAAACGCCATCATTTTCACATTTAAAAAACCCTCAAAAACTACGTCACACGCTTTATTAAAGACCAATACTACAAAAAGAAATTAAAACTAAACATGTAAATAAATGTCTGAAAAATAAATTATTTTTCTAGTATCAAGATCAAGTAAAGTACAGAGTTGTCGAGATCGCTCAGCTGAATGAATTGTGTCGTTGACCTCTGAATCTTACGCGTCGCTTTTCCGCCGGCCAGGGTAATATTACGAATTTGGGATCGTGATTTATGATACTTTTATTTTTTTCGTACTTTCTGAAATATGAACCGATATTTTTCTTTTAACGTTTTTAAATATTCTTTAGATGAGTACACTTAACAGTTAAATTTATGCAGTTCACCCTGTATATATCCGTAGCTGAACGTGGCCAATCAGTCTTTTTAAGACTGTTGGCTCTGTCTAACCCGCAAGGGATATAGTCTTGATTATATGTATGTATATATGTATGATCCCACTTCCGACGTCAACTTTTAAAAAAACAATCATCAAAAACATCCACTAACCGGCTCGCTCGCTCTTCATCGAATCCCAAACGTTGCAGTTGAAGTCGTCGTAGCCGGCCAACAGCAGCCGGCCGGACTTGGAGAACGCCACCGAGGTGATGCCGCAGATGATGTTGTCGTGGGAGTACATGGCCAGCTCCTGGTCGGCGCGGATGTCGAACATCCGGCACGTGGCGTCGTCGGAGCCGGTCGCGAACGCGAACCCGGACGGGAAGAACTGAGGGGATGAAAAGAAATAATTAAAAAAAAATTATACAACTGTAGCGGCGCCAATAAAAAAAGAAAAGAAGGCAACCACTCCCATCTCATTCCCGTGGATAGATCGCGCGAAATACTACCGCTGTCCCGTTTCAAGTTATAATAAAAAGTGAAACGGCTGTAGCGGGAGCGATGTTTCGGCTCGACCGCCACCAAAGATTTAGGTTTTTCGCGGTTTTGGACTGATAGCGTCGCGTGGTTTTATTTTTTATGTTTTGTGATTTGTGGCATATAGATTTCGCCGCAGAACGAATACCTATATAATAATTACTAAGGTTGAAATGTTGACGAAATAAAATTGGGAAGTGATCAATAAAAGTTAACACAGAGTTAGTGAAATTTCTAATTAGGCATAAAAAGTCACGCTTATTTTCCTGAGGGGTAGGCAGACTAAATCTTTCCACTTGCTACGATCCCTACATACTTTCTTAGCTTCATACACATTCATATCTATCTTTTTACAAGCTCTTCAGTTTCGGGTACTCTTGATCTGACTTTGACGATTTCAGGATAAGAGTCCTTTATTGACGCCTGAATTTCCAAGGTAATATACAAATTCGCTTTTATAACCATGTATGGACTGGACGGACATGTCTGGTAGACATATTTCTCAATTTTAAATAATCAAACTATCAAAATGGGCATATAAATTGGAACTAGCTGTCCTGACAAACGTTGTTTTGCCATATACATAATTTTAAAGTAAATTTCTAGTTAAAAAAAAATGATAAGGATGCACAACCCTTATCACTTAGGGGTATGAAAAGACTACAGACCTACAGAATATGCTCACAAAATTTCATGAGAATCGGTCAAGCCGTTTCGGAGGAGTACGCGAACGAACATTGTAGAATCTATACTAATATTATAAAGCTGAAGAATTTTTGTTTGTTTGTTTGTTTGAACGCGCTAATCTCAGGAACTAGTGGTTCGAATTGAAAAATTCTTTTTGCGTCATATAGACTATCTATCGAGGAAGGCTTTAGGCTATATAACATCACGCTGCAACTATAAAGAAATAATGGCAAAATTTGAAAAAAAAAAAACGGGAGAAAATTGTACATCCTTGAGGGTTCAATGATCATCTCAATGATGCCCAAAATAACAATTCCACGCGGACGAAGTCGCGGGCACAGCTAGTTATAGAAAAATATAAGATTTGAATAAGACGAGTGATACATAATAATACAACATGCACTCACAGTGACCGCGTTGATGTCGCTCTCGTGGCCGGGGAAGGTCTGCTTGCACTGGCAGTCGCGGATGTCCCACAGCTTGGCGGACGCGTCGCACGCGCCCGACACGAACGTGCGCTGGTCCGGCGCCAGCGACAGCGACATCACGTCGCCCGTGTGCCCCGTGAACTGCCCGCACTGCTGGCCCGTCTCGATGTCCCACAGGGCGCTGGGAATGGATTGGAAATGGTTCAAGGTGTGTTTATTTATCATAGGCTTATAATTTCTTTTTTATTAGTTGATTCTTCTTTTAGGCGGATGGGCTAGCAACCTGTCACTATTGGAATCTCAATTCTATCATTAAGCCAAATAGCTGAACGTGGCCCGTGTGCCCCGTGAACTGGCCGCACTGCTGGCCCGTCTCGATGTCCCACAGGGCGCTGGGGGGGGCATTGGAAATAGTTCAAGGTGTGTTTATTTATCATAGGCTTATAATATCTTTTTTATTAGTTGATTCTTCTTTTAGGCGGATGGGCTAGCAACCTGTCACTATTGGAATTTCAATTCTATCATTAAGACAAATAGCTGAACGTGGCCCGTGTACCCCGTGAACTGGCCGCACTGCTGGCCCGTCTCGATGTCCCACAGGGCGCTGGGGGGGGCATTGGAAATAGTTCAAGGTGTGTTTATTTATCATAGGCTTATAATATCTTTTTTATTAGTTGATTCTTCTTTTAGGCGGATGGGCTAGCAACCTGTCACTATTGGAATTTCAATTCTATCATTAAGACAAATAGCTGAACGTGGCCCGTGTACCCCGTGAACTGGCCGCACTGCTGGCCCGTCTCGATGTCCCACAGGGCGCTGGGGGGAAACATTATAAATGGTACAAGGTGTGTTTGTTTATCATAAGCTCATGAACTCGAAATTCTTCTTTTAGGCGGATGAGTCTGTCACTATGAGCTCGAGATTGTTCTTTTTGGTAGATGAGTCTGTCACTGTTTGGATCTTAACTCTAGTATTAAGCCGTACAGCTGAACGTGGCGTATTAGTCTTTTTAAGACTGTTGGCTCAGTCTACCATGCAAGGGATATAGACGTGATTATGTGTATGTATATATGTTGTTTATCATCCTTCTAGCGTTTGTACGGTGGGTTTAGGAGATAGATTTATCACCACGCTTTGATTGGATGCCGCCTTTTGCGACATCCATGTAACTAGGAATATAATAAAAGGGGGTTTTCCTTTTACACGATACCACTCTAGCTGGCTGGCGAGTGGCCGGGAAGTTAGTTTTCCCACTGGAATCTAGACAGATGCTGTGACTCACCAGGTCATGTCCCCGGAGCTGGTGAGGATCTGGTTGTCGTCCAGGAACCGGCAGCAGGACAGGTAGCCCGAGTGGCCGGGGAGCTAGTCTTCACACTGGAATGTAGACAGATGCTGTGACTCACCAGGTCATGTCCCCGGAGCTGGTGAGGATCTGGTTGTCGTCCAGGAACCGGCAGCAGGACAGGTAGCCCGAGTGGCCGGGGAGCTCGCGGGACACGCGCACGTTGCCCTCGCGTGTCTTCAGACTGGAACACAAGGTCAAATTTATAGTCATTTATTTGCCAATTAAGCGTACCTTACATCTGTCATAAAATTAAGAATGGAACTTATTTTACTTAGCAAACTTTTACAGGCATGGCGAATAGGCGAATTACAGTATTTTTACTTAAATTAACTTACACTATAGAAATAAAATAATACAAAAAAATAAGAAAGTATTGCAATGCCAAAGTTTTTTGCCATTACATACATGCCGTATGTATCTAATCAATTTAAAATTTCATAACATCGTGGTATAAACCTTTGACTATGGTCACGTAGCTGAAAGTATATGTATGTACATTATTTATTATCGTGATAACTCCCAAATTATTTTTATTTTGGTTTATTATTTTTGTTGACTGGAAGAAATCCCATTGTGGATAAGTCCGCCATTGTACATATTCTTCTAAATCCAATAACTGTTTTGTAATTTGTTATATTTATTTTTATAGTTTATAAACAAACAAACAAATTATTTTAGAAATCCCATGATTTCTATAACACTAATTCACTACATACCTAGAGGGACTTCCAATTAAAACTCACCTGTAAATAGAGCAGATGTTGTCCAAGCCGCCGCACGCCACGTAGGAGCCGGAGGGTGCGTACGCGCACGTCATCACCCACGACGAGCGGAGCGGGATCGCGTGCACCTTGTTCGTGGTGTGGCTGTCCCACACGATCAGCTTGCCGTCCTGGCTGGCGGATACCAGGTTCCTGTGGGAGAAAAAAAAAATAACTTATTCAACTGCTACATAAGCATTTAAGTTTTTAATAAATAGCTCTTTGGGAGAGGAGCAGAAAGAGTTTTTTTATAAGCGAAACCATATTACATATTATCACATCTATATCTCTTGCGGGGTAGGCAGAGCCAACAGTCTTGTCAAGACTGATAGGCCACGTTCAGCTATTTGGCTTTAAGATAGAATTGAGATTCAAATAGTTGCCAGCCCGTCGCCTAAAAGAAGAATCCCAAGTTTGTTAGCCTAGCCCTTAGTCGCCTTTTACGACATCCATGGGAGAGAGATGAGAGTTGTCCTATTATTTTTTCTATTGGTGCGGGGAACCACACGGCACAATATATAAGAGAACCAATTAATTTTTACGAAATTGTAAATATCTCAAAAATTACTAAATAGATTTAGATGCCCCACAAATTTTCAATTAAAAATTCAATTTACTGATCCTACAATGGATTTTAAATATCATCAAAATCAAACCAACGGTTCGAAAGTTATCGCGTTACAAACATACGCAAGATAAAAAAATTATTTTCGCTCAAGTTGACTGGTAGATGTCGCTCGCATCGCTCACTCGGTCGGTCAATAAATTCAACCCTTTATACATATAGTTTAACTGAGTAAAATCCTTTTCAACTACCTAACGATTGTCGCTCAACACAATTTACTCAAAGAATTTACAATAAAATCTACTGTTATTTACCAAATTAATTATTTCCTTTTATCTCATGGTTCTATCATTAAGCGTCATCAAGATTTCCAATAATGTCATTTAAAAACTTGACTCGCGACTTATTACTGGAATTTCCTAAAATTCTTCCTCAATAATAAACGCCTGTCTGTAGTCGTATAGATACATACACATATCACGTCTTCATCCCTCACGGTGTAGACAGAGCCCACATAAAACTCGAAGGTCTTAAAATTTTTGAAGGTGTACTATCCTGTAGCGGCTACTTGCTGGATCTCGTGACTCCCACCCACCCTCTTACAACTTGTAGAACTAGTTCTAATAAAGATTGTCTTTATTCTATCATTTTTTTATTATCTCATCTCTCTCACCTGCGACGTTTTACTCAAATGCTCCAGTCTATTACTATGGACACGGAGTTTCATTGTTGTAACTCTGTATTTTCCATTTCAAACCCTTTTCCTTTCCTGTTAAAATCGATTCAAACGGCCGTAGTTCACGCCCCCAGGTCGAACGTCAGGCACGTGAAATCCCTGTGTGACTAATACTAGAAGTACCTACACCTTTAATGAATCCTACTACTATTATATCCTATCCTACTACTATTATATCCTATCCTACTACTATTATAAAGGCGAAAGTTTGTATGGATGTATGGATGTTTGTTACTCTTTCACGCAAAAACTACTGAACCGATTACCATGAAATTTGGTATGTAGGTAGCTGAAGACCCAGAATAACACATAGGCTACTTTTTATCCCAGAGTTCCCGCGGGATTGATAGGGTTTCCATGCGGACGAAGTCGCGGGCGGCCTCTAGTACATATATATATCCTAATGTGTATTATTTCAAAGTAAACTTTTTAGTATCATAATTGACGAATTCATAATACCCTCTATTTGTTCACTCGGCATCACCTTGTACAAACTGAGGCGCTCCATTAGCGACTAAATGTTTTCCTCAAACAACCAAAATGGCTATCGGCTGTTATTCTACGGTCACGCAAACGTTTTATTGAGTACGCCATCTTTGTTTTGTGAAATATAAATGTTATGTCTGTGCCGCGCATGTTATATGTAGTATAGTAGCCTATGTGTTATTTTGGGTCTTCAGCTACCTACATACCAAATTTCATGGTAATCGGTTCAGTAGTTTTTGCGTGAAAGAGTAACAAACATCCATACAAACTTTCGCCTTTATAATAGTAGTAGGATTAGGTACCTGTATACATACATGGAATAAGTACAATTAAGGACGTCCTGGTAAAGGGTCAGGTCAAGCGTACCCGAAACCGCCGAGCTTGCATGAAGAGAGTTATAAATGCGGATGCAGCGAAGAAAATATGCAGAAATCGTGGCAAGTGGAAAGAGGTATTCTCTTGTCTACCCCTCCGGGCAAGAGGCGTGATTTTATGTATGTATGTATACATATATGTTATAAAATGTTAACTGATCAATGTCTGTATTTGAAGTGATTGAGACTGCAATGTCCTGTTTATTTATTCAAAAAATCAACAGAATATTAATTACAATGATTCTTTATAATAACAAATCCAATAATAGGTTTTCCTTATTTAATAATTATCTAACGTCACTGTTATCGGTTATAAAACCATTTACGGAATTGACGCAAAACCTATACCAAATTATATATATACTTTACATTCATACATTATAAAGATATATATATATTCCTTTGCGAGGTAGACAGTGCCATTAGTCTTCATAGACTGATAAGACGCGTTTAGCTGCAGCAAATAGTGACAGGTTGCTAACCCATAGCCCAAAAGAGAAGAATTCGAAGTTTATAAGCCAATCCCTTAGTCGCCTTTTACGACATCCATAGGTAAGAGACGGAGTGGCCCTATTCTTTTTTCTATTGGTACCGGGAACCACACGGCACATATATATGTAATAATATATAATACCATTTTTATCGCCAATAATCTCGAAAAGACTGAAGTCGACATTCAGACTATATGAGGCCAAATCATAAAAATGTTGAAAATAAAACAAAGATTTCGAATCTAGTTTTCCTCATCAACACGAAGTTTTAATGACACCGTTATTCCTAGAAGGCGTTCTGGCGAGGAAAGTAAGTACATACTAAACAATTATTTATTCAAAAATTAGGGGAAATCTGTTCGTCAGGTTTCTAAAACAAACGGAGTAAATACAGTACCTACAAATCGCGTCATGAAAACTCACTGATCTGAATTAAAATAAATATTGTGTTGCGAAGTGTCGACGTATCAAACTACTAAGGTAGCAGTAGCAGGGTACCATACGAGGGTCCAATCCCACTGCTATTATTTATACTCTTTTCGGAATAGAAAAAGATATTTCACATTCCAGTAAGGCTCGCAGTAAAACCGTCGTCCCAAAGTCCAGACGGGAGTCCCTTCGTGTTTTTACATGACTAAGCAACTTCCAGATCATAGTCATAGGCAAACAAGGTTTCCTATCCACGGAAAACGAAGATTTTTTTTTATTTCATGCTAATTGTTTAAATACTCATTTGCGATAAATCCACCTCCTTTTTGGTAGTACCCAGCGTATTCATATTACAGATCAGTGTAACATTGTATTACTCATATTGTATGCGTCAAATGTTTTGTCGGAGGATCTTTTCAATAACCGACCAAAATGGAAGGCCTCGGATACAATACGTATTTTTATACCTCATATGCATAACTATGCCAGCAGTATAGTATAGTTTAGTGTAATTATAAGCAGCGAATATATAAATTATACTAAGAGTGAAAGCAAGTTGACTAAGCAGAGATATACAAGGAGAGTGTGGAGGGAAAGGTCGGAGTGGGAAGACCTAGACGAACGTATCTTGATCAAATTAAGGACGTCCTGGTAAAGTGTCAGGTCAAGAGTAGGTATACGAAACTTGCATGAAGAGAGTTATGAATGTGGAAGAAGCGAAGTATGCAGAGATCGTGGCAAGTGGAAAGATAATGTGTCTGCCTACCCCTCGGGGAAAATATATTGTATATTCTACAAAGTTATATATATTTCCGCCGTGTAGCATATTGTTTACAGCCAGAATTATGCTGAGTACCCTTTCGGGAGCACCATACTACATACAAGTTTATTATTGTACATATTATTGTTTCCTTTTTTGTCTTTTTGTTATGGTATTTTATGAATAAATTCTTTTTACTTTTACTTTTTTTATTTACTTAAACTGCAATTTTCTCAGTCTCAACTCTGTAACTTGTTTATATGTATGAGCAAATAAAGATATAATACCTGGAGTCACTGCCCCAGTGCATGGCATAGATCTTGGCGAGGTGACCCCGCAGGGTGCGCCTCGTCCGCATCTGGATACGCCCGATCGGCTCGAGGTTGGCCGTCGCTTGCGCAAGCGAAGTGTCGCACGCCGCCTTCCGTGCATCCTGCAAATAAACATAATTGTAATAGATTGGAGAATGTAATGTGCCGTGTGGTTTTCGGCATTAATAGAAAAAAGAATAGGACCACTCCATCTCTTTTCAATGGATGTCGTAAATGGAGACTTAGGGACAGGCTTAGAAACATGGGATTCGTCTTTCAGGCGTTGGGCTAGCAACCGGTCACTATTTGAATCTCAATTGTACCTAGTACACAGTAACAGGTAAACATAGTAACAGGTTGACAGAGATGTCCACATTGAAAGCCAACGGTGCGTTGCTAAATAGTCTTAACTGTAACACTAATCGCTTAGTTGCATTACAATATTGCCGTAGTTACACAAGTATTAACGAAATGTCTAATTTCGGTCTAGTCTTATATTTATTGTATTTTCTAAATATCAAATCAATCCATCTTTATTTGTATATTTGGGGGTGTACGCCGTCCCGTTTCACGTTATAATAAAAACTGAAACAGCGAATGGCGTAAACACCATGTAACTGGCCAACAAAATGGTTTAAGTTTTCAAGAGTCTGGAATTTTTAAGACTTTTCAATAATTGTCTTCTACACGCCTCCTGCGACATCCACAAGAGTCCTATTTAAAGGAAAGACTATAGATTTGTGACGAACTTTAAGCAGGGAATAAAAGTTTTCAGTTCTTGTCTAGCTAAGAAATTAAATGTATCTTATAATATTTACTACGTGCCCCATTAACATATCGTCCCTTAACTCCAAATTTTCAGTGACTTTGAATACTTTAATTAATGGGCCACGCTGTTAATATCTTGTTCGCATTTTCCGGAGACCAATATGTCTTTACCTATATTTACACTTACACTGCATCATACTGATCCAGATACCCAGAAAACGTTCGTCGGTCACAGTCCAGCACTATTTTATAAATGGCATCCAACGTTTCGGCATAACTGAACTCAGTTTTGATTGTGTTGGAGTGAAATAGAAAGCAGATAAATATAGTAGCATTGTGACGGTAAGACGTCAAATATATATTTATTAAAGAGACTGTACCCGTATGGCATTTTTGAGGGTCTCCGCCTCCTGCCGCAGGCTGTCGAGCTCATTCATCGTGGCCGCCTAGCTGAACGACCGGAGCAAACGCCTGTGATGCCGCCAAGCGACTACGATACGCTACGCCTGCTGACCTGTTAACAAACAAAACTGTTGTTATAAATACATTTAAATTGATAGTTCAGAGTATTATATTCTGGTAGTGTTTAATCAATCGATACAAAAGTTATGATGATTATAGCTCACAGTGGGCATAAAAAAAGAGTAACTGATTAGTTATAGGTGTGTCAAGTGTAAGTAGTGGTTCTTACTGAAATTGAAACTCGTATCAATTATGCCGAGATAAAAATCTTGGCATAATTTTATGCCATAAACATATTGAAGTAAATGACTAGTACATAATTTTTCAGGCCAGGTTGTCATTACTTTTTAATTATTACCAACCGGACACTATTACTAAGATTAAACTTTTTTCTTCTATATTCTATTAAGTATTGACGTTGACTCTATAACTCTATCATCTGTAATGAGTCGCCAAACTTCAATAAACTTTGCTAACTTCTCGTGTATAACTCCTACCACATAATAAACTCATAGTTTTACGAGTTCCAACTTCTCTGAGGAAAGCACGATCATAAAATACAGAACAGGATGGTACAAAGTACAGTCAACATCGCCAAGTTCTAAGAATTTGGTAGCTACTGCACAAGATTTTGTGGCGGATAGTTTTGTTGTTGCCTGTACGCATTTCCACGAATGTAGACGCGGGAATACCGGAATGAAAAATTTATTTCGGAAAACGCACACGTTTGAGTAATCTTTTGTTGCGATTTTCTTAAGAAAAACTTTAAATAACTACAATTACGTGCGAGGTGATAATGTATACTTAAAAATAAATGATTTTAGAAAAATACTTAAAATAAGGTTCAGACTGTGTATGAAACCTGCCAAACCTATTCGGAATTCGCTGAAATATTTTGATTACGAAGTTTTGGAAATACTGGTCATTTTAAAAAGCGACTTACTGCCCCGCGGCTTTACGCGCCTTAAATCCTATTCTTTTTTCTATCGGTGCGGAGAACCACACGGCACACACGTTATGCTGTATGTACTACTGAACATTTTTGATCATGATATGCCTACTGAAAAGCTTTTGAAACGTTATTTAATTCAACAAAATATGTCTTGAAATACATTGTGCTTCATTTTATTCTCGAGTTTTTTACATTTAAGAGACCAGGTGTTTCCTAGTATTTGACTTCATTAACGTCTATATTGTTGGCATCTTCTCAATACTCAATAGATATACCAAGAGTAATATTCTCGGAATTTACGTCTTCCAAAAACAGTTTTTGAAAGGAAAATATTAACTTAATTACATGTCGAATAGCCTATTTAACTCGCTTTTAGCAAGAGTTCAATTTATTTCATTTTCTTTTATATACTCTTTTTTACCTAATAACATTATTTTTGTAGCATGCACATTGTACATATGTGAAAAAACAGGGCAAATAACTAATAAGTAAGTCAGCCCGACATTATGTGCGTCTTGATAGCCATATTTTAAAACAATCATGTCAACACAATAGCCTTCTATATTTATACACAAAGAAAACAGCAGTAGCTTTAATATCAGGCACAAAATAATTAAAGTCGAGAAAATGAATTGCTGTACGACCTTTTTTATGACAACTGTTTCGTATTTATTAATAACATACATTTAGTCTCGTCTTTATCTATTATGGGATAGAAATTTGGCTGTATAGCTTAATGATAGAATTGAGATTTAAATAGTGACAGGTTACTAGCCTAAAGCTTTCAAGTTTATTAGCCTTTCGCTTGATTATTTCAGTATTCCTTCTTTGTCGTTTCCTTTTCCCACTTTTGACGTGGGGTCGGCACAGTATGTTAGTTTTTTAAATTACCTCTGCCACTTGCCACTTCACTGGTCCCTCCCTTTCTCCTCATACTATCCTTTACGCCGTTCATCCATCTATTTTTCGGTCTTGCCCTATTTCTTAAATCTTCCACTTGCATAGTTGATTATTTCAGTATTTCTTTATTGTTTATTTCTCAAAATGCAGTTGTATGCCACGATAAGTGTACCTACTTAATGTAAAAAATATTTTTTGCAGAATGATGTCTATGTTTGGAATTTATTACTATAAACTCTTAAAGGTTGATTTCTGTACTCTCTCTATTTTGTAAACGAGAGCAAAGATAAGGGCGAAGCTGTGCTGTAGTAGACAAAAGCTTATCTGTTCATCAAATTAGAGAGCTTAGGTCCTCGCAGGGTATAAATCAAGTTTTATCATCAACTTTCGGTCTTTTATAAGTTCTAAAATTTTCTCAAGCGCGTTAGATTTCCATGTGTAATATTATAGGTACCTACGGTGATGGACAACAGCGTGAAGAAACCTGCACATTCAGGCAACTAAATTTCATGATCCAATATGAGTTTGGTTCCTTTGCAAAAGTTGCAGAGGTCAGATGGGAGTCGCTTCGTGGAAAATCCTGACTCATCGCACCAGAATCAAGATCATAAACTCACCCCAGGACTCCTCTCCAGACAGGTGAGGATGTAACCGGGGCTTACGTCAGGAGGAAGAGAAATATTATGGGTTCATGACATATAAGTTTTAATTTGAACAAAATGTGGTTGAAGCGAAGGAAGTATGCATAGATCGTGGCAAGTGGAAAGATGTAGTCTCTACCTACCCCTCCGGGAAAGAGGCGTGATTTTATGTAAACAAAATTACACTACTTCTATTATTTTCTGCAATCATTTACACGAAATCATATAAAAAAAAATGGGCCGATTTTAAAAGCCACTTAAAACACAATTGTAGTACCTATAATAAAATTGCGAAAAATCTGTCTTTAATTTCGGATTGATACTCGGAAATCCTATCCTATTATAGAACGTGTGATCTCAAACACCTGAGTTGTTTGTTTACATTATATGCCACTTATCGAAAACACCAGTTTTTGGGACATTGCCAATAATTTATCGTGGCAAACTGCTTATAAGTGGGTAAATTTAATTTTTCTTACATAGCTGGTAAACAAAATGGTTCTGCCTGGTTGCTGTTCTGATTAACCTATACTTGGGAAGTTGTATCGAAATAGGATACGAATCAATCGATTACGAATAAGTGGAAATTATGATTCAAAATACAATTAATTTTTAATCAGAATTTCACCTTATTCGTAAATAATGAGACATGTCGAACTAAAAAGTACAGTCCCCAAAACGACAATATTCTGAATTAAAATGTAGTTTTTTGCAAATACAATAACAAACAAATAAATGTTCCACCACGCTACATTAATAATTAAAGTTATAATGTATTTATTTATTTATGTACACAAAATAATATACAGGATCATTTAATACAGTAATTCTACTACAGATACAGATAGTACAGATGGCCTACCGGACCAACTGTTAATTAAACACTAACTACATTCAGCTTGGGAGTACTTGCACCATCGCGTGCCGACCAGAATTTAAAAGTCAACCCATTGTTTGACATAATAAGGTAAGTACGTCATCGGTCGGTATGTTATTAGAGTTTGTAATGATGAAGTTGTAGTGCCGTGTGGCTCCCGGCACCAATACAAAAAAAAGAATGGGACCACTCCATCTCTTTCCCATGGATGTCGTAAAAGGCGACTAAGGGATAGGCTTACATACTTGGGATTCTTTTTTAGGCGATGGGCTAGCAACCTGTCACTATTTGAATCTCAATTCTATCTTAAAGCCAAATAGCTGAACGTGGCCTATCAGTCTTTACAAGACTGTTGGCTCTGTCTACTCCGCAAGGGATATAGACGTGATTATATGTATGCATGTAATGATGAACGGATTCTTGATTTTTGTGACACGCTGCAATGACTTAGGTCGAAAACTGTTGACGGATTGAAATATCATCATCATCATCCTGGTTTGTAAATGGCACGTTGACCCTGGGCGGCGATCTTTGACCACCAGCCAGGAGAGGAGAGAGAGAGAGACAAAAATTCATCTATGCAGTTAGCTGAATTTGGGGGACCAAATGACTGCATTCAGACCACGGCAGTTTATATTATGGTTACATATTCCAACAGCCGGAAACAGCACAATGGGATCACATAAATATTAAAGAGTTTGCTGCCAGTCTACTGCGGCTAAAATCATACACTTTCAACATACATAGGTATATATATATATACCATTGCGGGGTAGACAGAGCCTATAATAGTCTTGAAAAGACTGATAGGCCACATTCAGCTATTTGGCTTAATGATAGATTTGAGATTCAAATAGAGACAGGCTACTAGTCCATCGCCTAAAAAAAAAGAATCGCAAGTTTACGAACCTATCCCTTAGTCGCCTTTTACGATCATCCACGGGAAAGAGATGGAGTTGTCCTATTCCTTTTTCTATTGGTCCCGAGAACCACACGGCCGGGAACGTACTGAAAAAATTTAATCATCTGTTTTATTACGTAATCTTTGTTTTGGAATTCGTCGAAGTAGTGAGAATTTGAGTGCGGCGAAAATATTTAGCACGCTCTCAAATGTTACCGATTGTTATGGATGGAGTATTTTTATTACACTTATCTCACTCGGGTGAAATAGATTATTATGATTTGGTTTGAAATTATGTGCGGGGGGTCAGATAAATATTAGAATAAATACATAAAACAAATTCAGCTGATTTGTCCTTATTTTTATGACAAGGCAAATATCGTGATAAAACCTGTCTGTACAATAAAACTGCGTTGTGGGTCTCGGCAGCAATAGTAAAAAGTAGTTGTAATAAATAAAGGTAATGTTGAAGGTACCGTCCAATATTTTAAAGGTTACTCAAATACACGACGATGCTTAACGTTACATAGTTTGTACTGTGATGCTATCATAGGTAGAATTCAGGTAATTATGAAGAATAACACAAATTTCTCATGACCCCATTCACAGTTGAATAATATTTGGATTTAATTTACCTGCGAGCATGAGCGGTCTGCAGTTTTCTTAACCCGTGACGCGTCCGCATTTCCTAAAGTCTACACTCCGGTAACGTCCCGTACAATGAAAATTTTGCCGACTTTCCGCAGAAAAGTTAACTTTGTGCTTCAACCGTATAATTATATTCAATGAACTGTATACCTAAAAAAAGATAACGAAACGAGCATCAAGTTAAAAGTAAAATTATATACTAATAAATACCTCAAGTATCATCTGTAGCCCCGAACATTTTAAAGATGACATTTTTTTGGCCGCCATTTACACTTTACACGTTAATTGCACGAAATTCATTCCCATTTCATTAAAATATTTTCCAATAACACAAAGCTAAGTAAATTCCGCTACGAATGAGTATAATCACAACACTTGAACGCAGACAATCACTCTTCAATTGTTTATTAATTATATACTATGCAAATGACACACGATAAACAATTGCCGTCGGACACTGTCAATTTCGACCGTTGGCGAAGAAGGGGTGCGGGCGGGGTGCGTAGCCACGAATCGAGCAACATACCGTTAGCAACAAAAATGTAATTCAATCGTAATGTGTCATTTTTACGCAAGTTTTTTGTGTGTATTTTTTTTAATAAAATCCATAACGTGTTTTAGTGAATGAATCGACCATATTTCTTGCTAAGTATCGAATAATTTATGTGGGTCCATTCAGTATAAATGTTGTAATACACCAGAATTCGGGTGTCGTATTTTAACTCCTAAATCTAATTAAAATACCACACAATAAATAACGAATAAATAATATATATTTTTTACACTAGTATTCATAAAAAATTAAGGTCTCCTTGTTTTCCGCCTAGCCGAATAACGCTTCTCCGCGATAGATTTGTTTTATTTTTTGTTTGTAATGAATAAACCCAGAAACTACTGCACAGATTTTGATGAAATTGTCACAGAGACAAATTAAACCTTCAGGAGCTCCTTTTTTACCACGGGCGGAGCCGTGGGCTATAATAAAAAAAGAACAAATCACATAGATCGAACGTGAGTTTGAGATTTGTGTAGCGATAGGTAGGTACTACTTACATTTATATAACAACATCCTCTTGGATATTCTTATATTCCAGATCCATCCTACTAATATTATATTATAAATGCAACTTTGTAAGGATGGATGTTCGTTACTCTTTTACGTAAAATATACTGGATGGATTTTGATGAAATTTAATATATAGGTAGAATATTACCTGGAAATATAGGTTAATTTTTATCGCGAAATTCTCACGACCACGGACCAAAGCCCAGGAGCGCAGCTAGTAATAGATAATTTGTACTTTATCGCACCATTTTGCTATCACAGTTTGGTCTGATGGTAAGTCAGTCATCTGACTAGTCAGTAGAGAATGCCATATGGCATGAAGTCCACCTTTGTACATATTTTTTGTTAATTTGTGCAATAAAGTTTTAAATAAATAAATAAATCTGGGAGTAATGATAATTTCAATCATTTAATAATACACATTATAGCCATTCCACATTTTTTTTATGAAAAATACAGATCACTTGAGAACCCTGGTCAATGTCTAAGTGCAGAACCCTAAATTAAAATTTACAACTTCCGCCACATAAACGTAAGCCTACCACTAAACACACACTCGATAAAATAATAAGACCTATTTTTAAAGTGGTTTAAATTTTATTTTAAGAAACATTTTGACTATAAACAAAGTGAAAATAATATTTAAAAGAAAAAATAATTAAACAAATTTGCAAAACTTTTTGCGAACGGTACTTTCTAACCGACTTCAATCGCCATCGCAATATTACAAGGTCAATGCCATGCAATGAACAATATGGACGATCGAAATCACATAATTACGAATTATTGTTTATATTATAACTAGTTCAACAGAATTAATTAAAAACCCAGAGAGCTGAGTAAATTTACGTTAAACTTTATATAGTTTATATGGTACTTAGTTTGATAGAATAAATATGAAAACGAATGAAAACATTGTCGATCGTAGTTCGATTTCGGTTCGTAAAAGTAATGTCGATTTCTCGACATTAAATCATAAATTTAGGCCAGAACAAATATTGTTAATAAATAGGTTATTTAATAAGCTGTAATTTGATATGTAATACATTAAACAAACACTTTCCTTCTAAAAGATTTTGACATAATTCCGTTAATAAATTTTACACACCGCTCAATGAAAATAATAATGGCGGAAGGCACTTGTCTTGTCGCGTACTTCACTCACGAATATGTTCTTATTTACAAAATTTTTGTTGATTGTCATTGGTTTAAAAAATAAAAAACGAAGGACAAAGACTTTCTGTTGGTTGTTACACAAGTTTTGGGCGGACCAATGATATTTAAATGATTGAAAAAAAATACCAAAGACAACAGACTGCGTTATTGCCTCGGTTAGGAACTAGGACGCTTCGTGCCGTTTTACGTTAGTGCCTCGGTTAGGAACTAGGACGCGTTATGGGTTAAAGAGTTACAATTTGAAATATTTATTTTGTATAAGGTCTGTGCAATCTGCAATGTTTTGTAGAAGTAGCAACTCCGGTGTACGTACATAATTACGATCATGTTTTTATCCCTTGCGGTGTAGACAGAGCCAACATTATTGAAACGATTGATTTGAACACGTTCAGCTGCTTGTGTTAATGATAGTTTTGAGATTAAAATAGTGACAGATAGCTTGCCTATCGCCCAAAAGAATCCCAAGTTTGTAAACCTCACCCTCAGTCGCCTTTTACGACATCCATGGGTAAGAGGATGAAGTGGTCCTATTCTTTGGTCTATTGACGCTGGGAACCACAAGTCTGCACCACTCACTTCCTAATATTTGTACAGTACAGGGCCGTGCTAAGGGCGGGGCACGGGACCTTATTTTATTTCGCACAGTCGGCTTCAAATTTACGACCGCAAACAGCGGTAAGGGCTCGCTGAGTACACGTCTGGTCTGGGTCGCCTTCGGTCGGCATCGTTTTATTCTGTATCAAATTAAGTTTGCTAAGGTTATACCAGAGACAAGTGTACTTTTTTTTATCTATCCGGAAGAAAAGCGTTGAGGTGTTGTAAAATGCTTGGACACAAGAGTGGACGTCGGATTAGAATTACAATTTAGAGACAACTGTTTGTTTATATTTTAAATAAGTACTTAACGTGCTAAATTTTTATTCATCTTTATTGTGAAAAGATGTAAATTCACGATTTTGTTATCAATACTAATATTATAAATGTTAAAATGTGTTTGTTTAGCTATCTTTCACGTCAAAACCACTGAACAGATCCCAATGAAAATTTACATTTAAATTTGGGGTACGAAGAAGGATATAGGGTATTTGTAACGCGGGCGGTGTCGCAGCCGAAAGCTATTTGTTTGATAAAATAAACACATTATATCTTTGGCACTGTACAAGGAAGCTTTTTAGACAGAACCAACAAAATAAAGTCCTATGAATTAGACCTATTAGCAAGAAACTGATGCGAATGTGACGTGCGATACGTATGCGTATACGCATAGCACTTTCTATCCATGTATTCAGTATATGAATTTGTATGAGGGAAAACATAAAAATACACTATTCTAATTGTTTACTATGGTCGAGGCAAAGAGGAAAGATGTAGTGATAGTGGCAAGAGGAAAGATGTAGTCTGGCTAACCCTAAGGGAAAGGAGTGTGATTTTATGTTTGTATGTGCCTAAGAAATTTTATTAACTTTTGTTGATATCTTCCCCATTAACTCACGTACTAACTCATCACGATACCTCGAAAACTACTAGGCCGATAAAGATGAAATTTGGCAGGAAGGTAGATTGTAGTTAGGAGACGTCGGCTAAGAAAAGATTTTTAGAAAATTCTCAGGGAAATTATTCGTTTAAGGTGGGCGGAGCCCCGGTCACTCTTCAGTTTTTCTTTATGTCTGTCACACTGTACTGTAATATACACCCTATACCACAAAAAAATTGCAGAGGGAACCAAAACACCTCCTTGATATTTTTTGTGCATATGTAATTAATTCAGAAACTTCTTGTACAGTGATCCAATCTGACCCCCTCTCCTCTAGTGTACAGTCGCCAAACATTTATAAGGCAGATTTACATTTTCGCCACTGTACTTACACATTCCCTGTTAAAACTTGTATCAACTATATACCAGTCGGCCTTGTTTACGCAATCGTAGTAAGAAATGCGTTGAAAATTGACCGACAAACGCATGTAATCGTGTACTTACATAGACCGAGTTATTCCAAAGGTACTGTTACGAATCTAAACTATACAATTTAAAAGAACATAAGTATAGATATTTATTTAGGTACAAAAATGTAAAGGTAAACAAACTATATGTCACCGGAAAATAATAAAAACTCCCAGTTTACAAACTCCTTGCGCAGGATTCTAAACGAGTGATGAATTATATTATCTTACGTCCACATTTTATCTTAAAAGGCAGAATCCGAACCATTTTATCATAAAAGGCTTAGGGCGTCCACACACTTGGCGTCTTTCGCGTACGCAGCGGCGTGCTACTACCGTCGTTCCCCACCTAGCGTCAACGACGTTAAAAAGACCCTTAGTGCAAGAGAGGCCCTAAGTTATAAGCCTTTTTATTTACCTTTTTTGTTTTGGGCGGCTCTTCCGCTTTCACTGCCGTTTTCCTAAGACATATGTACATATATAAAATACACGCCTCTTTTCTGGAGGTATAGGCATCTTTCCATTAGCCACAATCCACATTCATAACTATCTGCAAACTCGTCGTCTTGACATGACTTTTCATCAAATTCTGTTTTGATTAAGGAATGTCCATCTAAGGCATCCCACTTCACGGTTCCCATTCACTCTCCTTCCTTAGTCAACCTGCTTTCATTCATCCTCTCACGTGAGCAAACTATCAAAGCATTCCCTCTTCCATCCTATGTCTTTGTTAGAGAATAACTTAGAGTCATTCTCAATTAAAATTTTACAAAAAGTAAATGTGTTCAGACCAAATTAATCTAAATAAACGTGTAACCACATTTCGAAGTCCACTGCAAACATAACAAGGCCTGATATATGAAAAAAGTTACATAATCAATCAAACAGATATGAACAATTACCTTGTTACTAATTTGGATAACATTCATTTCATCTCTATTTAAAAGTATTCATTAAAATAACAATTTAAAATTACAAACTTAAATTAGAGACTTGGGAGCTGGCAGCTTTTATGCTCAGCAAGTATATAAATCTCGCAAACAGCAGGGAATGTTGCAAGTTCCTGGGCACAATGCCTTCATATATTTTTTTATTAATTTTGTTTTTGATGAATTAATGTAAACATGAAATAAAATTCAATATACACCCATAGTAAGTACATGCAAAATTAAAAGTCTAATTTTCAATATCCATTCTGAAACAAGATTGTGGTGGCAAGAAATACTCATCATGATAAAATGAGAACAAATTTTGTGCTTTTATTTTTTTAATTTTTATGTAATGTGATTGGAGGAGGCCTTTGTTGACTGGCAAACAGATTATCAGAAGAATACATGCACAAAACAAGATTACAGAATGAACTTTTAAGAATTGTAATGTTAATATGAATAAGGGCTTATTTATTTTTATATTTAATGTGACACTAGCCATTGCCCACAGCTTCACCCACCAGCTACAAAATAATACAGGTTTTCCATAAATCCCATGGGAACTATAGTTAGAACGGCGATGAAAAGTTGCCCTTCTCCAAACTCATAATTATTATTATACGCAAAATTTCAAGAAGATTAGTCCAGTAGACAATGCAGTGAAGACAAATAAATTACCACTAGAGATTGGTATAAACATTAAACTGTCTGCCGTGGGTCTAACCAGCTGCTCAGTGGTATGGATATAGCTTTATGGTCCGTTTTGGAAACATGAGGGTTTAAAACAGGATAACTGGAATGCACTATAGGAGGGCTACATCCTGCATTAGATAAAGGCTGTTTAGGTTAAAATTATTAATCAATACTTAAAATGTTCAATGTCTTTGAGATAAATTTATATTTTTTTAAGAATAAATTTTAGATTTACATTTTTTAAGAATAAATTTAGTCCACTGTTGAGGTCGCTGGAAATAAATTATTAAAAAAATTACTAAAGTACGGAAATAGTAACAAGTGTGAAAGAGAGCAATGTCCTTCTTTAGGAACCTTGAAGCATTTAAGGATTCACAGGAGGATGAGGAGCACAATTGAGGATCTAACTGCAACTAACTAAAAATTTTAGAGAGATTTAGAACATCAATCTTCTGTTGGAAGATGGTCTAGCAATCTGTCACTGTTTAAAGCTTAATTACCAAACCCTACAGCTGATAATGGTGATATTCTTCAAATGACTTGCCTATGTCTATCCCTTAATGGATTAACATGTATATGTATATATGTTGTGAGGGTATAAAACATATTAGCAATTACTCATTTGAATAAGTTTGTCAAGATGAAAAAGGTGAAGGTATGATGTCACCTGGAGTGATGGGATAATGACATTTTAATAATGTATTGTCATTTATATAACAACGAATTTAAATGAATTTGATATAATTATTGCATACCTACCCCTAATTATATTACATATTACTGACCTACCTACCTACTTTCTTATTCTAGGTAAGGTAGCTACACTATTTCACATTCACGGCATTCTGGTGTTAACATTGTTTTGGGACTATTAACTACTGATTACTGTATTATGTATACTGCCAAACATTATCAAACTAATCTTTAGTATAACTAAGAATAAAATAAACTGTAAAAGACAAAGGATACAAATATTTCACTCAAATTAATGTCAATCCTGAGGAAACGTGTTCATTTCAATACGAAAAGGTGATAATCAGAATAAATCGATGTCCTTTTCAGTAGCAACAGGGCCGCCAGCCCAGTACTGTACATTATATATTATTCATACGACTTTCTCGATAGAGCTTTGACGTCCTGCTATCCTTTAGCATCCAAAAATGGATCTCGTGTCCGTATATTGGCATACGTGACTCCATTTGCACGATAACAAGGACCATTTTTTCTAATAGGCGTTTCACGCAACCGGCGGCGCCAAGGCAGAGCATACACCCATATCGTTACACCACTCATACACTTTCCAGACTCCACATTTTCATGGCAATAGTACTTTTAAACATATTCAAGCGAAAATAAAACATATAAGCAGCTAAAAACAAGGCGAACTGCTAAAAAGATAGTACTTTACCCTTCTGCCAGCTAAGTCTCGTAGTAAGTCCCTCCAGCGGTTTTCAGGCTCTTCCTATAACACCATTAAGACTGGATTCTCACTCTTTGGCACATTGTGAATTGTTTTAACGGCACCACACTGAATTAACAATATATTCACTAGCTTATATCACGAAATCATCCACCATTTAGCTTTTCATACACCCTCGAGCTGGGTCCTTTTCACGGCCATTTGCAAATTGCGTCAAAGTTCCTGGAATGTGATTGGCCAGTTCTTTGCTAGTGTAGTTAGAATCCGTTGCGCCATCTATTGAGTAAATTATGCACGAAAATATGTGATTTTCAAATATGAGCTCTATGTCAATGCTACAACAGATATTATGATAACAAGCAAAAGCAGATACGACATTGTGTAATAAATAAAATAGGGTGCGGTAAGACATTGTTGAGAACCCCGAATCGTGACGTCAAACTGGGCGTGAATATAATTTCGCGGACTTTTTAAACGTGTTATATGAAATAAAATGTGACCATTATAGCCAAATTACAGCGTTACATTAGGAAGATAATAATATGAGATGACATACTTTATTCTATATGATTGAACATAATATGAAAACTGTAGGTTAATCAATCAAACAAAGATTCTATCGCGACAGCCTCCAAGGCTCAAACGCCCTTTGATTTGAATTCTATATTTACGTGAGAAGCACTTATATATAAAAGATAATGTTAATATTGTGTCCTCGTCCTTTTTATAACTATTATACAATTTGTTATGTAAATAAATATTCATGGTGTTATAAACTAATATTTCGCGGTTATAAATTCTCTTTGGTTTGGTCTTTCTCCTATTCCTTCCATTATCTTTCCTATGCATATCCATGCACTTAAATCAACGTTAATGTCAGTGCATTCTGTCAGTGTCAATGAACCAAGATTGTCATGTCAATGTGTATGTTTGGTTTTTTGGAATTGTCGATGCTTTAAAATGATAACTATTTTGTTGATTTGAGAGACAAAGCAATCAAATAAATGACTAAATACAATTTGAGTAAACATACTCATGATCGGTATTACTAGATCCTATATGGGTTAAATATATATGTTTTTGAATAATTTTAAAACTGAATTCATATAATAAAGGGGAACATGTACTCTTTGGCCTGCGTTATATTAGGATGTTCATCGCATTTTCAAAAGAATACCAAAGAAAAAATAAGCTTTCATCGGTAAGTCTTCTTTATTTGATTCTTTACTATGACAATTATTTGCTTATGTTTTGTAAAAATCTTGTTAGTGGATTCTTACTTATAAACAAACACTATCATGTCGTCATTCCTTACGGCTTCTTACACCGTATCCCTTATCATCAAATAAGGGACATAAAAACAAGACTCAAAGACCACAAGAAAATGCAGATGGGAATGGAAAAGATGATATTTTTTTTATTGCATTCCAGATTCCCCGATGTCACATATAGAAAGCAGAAATGGATCAATGCAGTTTCAATGAGCCGTGACAACTATAAATGGCAGGAAGGTGATATGATCTGTTCCAAACATTTTGCAAACTTTTACTTCATTGATGCTGAGTGTAGAACGCTGAATGAATATGCTGTACCAACTTTACATTTGGTCAAAAGGGAAGGATATTTGGTAAGTTTGTTGAAAAAACGAGTTGTGAATTTTGTAAAAAGTATACTACCAAAGGAGATTATAAATTTTAAATATGTAGGACCAAAAGTTCAGGAATATATTATATATACCTATACACTATCAAATGAAAAGCACTGTAATATATGTATACTTTAGCAAAACAAATAAATATAATTTACAATAAAAATGCTATGTTTTTTGCGAATTAAACCAATCATGACAAATGTTGTTATTGCATATGTATGCATGCATGCCAGCTTTCTGTGCTGGTTATCATTAAAATAAAATAGTAACATTAATATAGTATGTTGCCTACAATGCAGTAGTATCCATTGGTTATACTTGGCTGCTGTCTTTACACACCATAAAATATTTTTTAACATAGAATTTAATTATTACAGGATGTTGGTGTCAAAAAGAATGGCAATAATCTTTACCTTGAGGTAGCTGTTAAGAATAAAATTTATTCTTCATTGAATGAGAGCGAAACAGAAGATGAAAGACAAAAAATATCAAATGCACCTATATCTATGTCAGTTTTACCTCGAAACGTTCTCATGCTAAAGCAAAAAACAGGAAATCCCATTAATGTTGAAGATGATACAGAAGCGGATTTCGCCAATAGAGAAGCAGCGTCAAGCAGCAATAACCCAATAAGAGACCCATTAAAGATTGAAACTGACGAACCAGAGGAATGCTTACTTGAGGAACATCTTAATGAAGAATACCTTGAATGTCAAGATGATGATGAAGATGATAAAGACAATTTAGAACTACAAGAAGCAAATAATGAAATCTCAATGCATCAAACTCATTTAAAAAAGGTTAAGACGACATTTCAAAATCATAATATGATATCAGAGAACACTGCGATGTTGCCAGTTAGAGTGTATAGGCTAGAGAAAGCCCTCGAAAAGCAGAAATCTATATCAGCACAACGTCTAATGAAGGTCAAAGCTCTGACGAAAAAATTGAGACGCTTAGAAAAAAAAAAATGTAAATTAGAAGAACTAATCATTGCTGTACGCAAAGAAAACTTGAATTTAAAGAATAGTAAAATGCAGACTGGGGTTCCCTTGACAAGGTTTGTCTATTGTCTTCCTAAAAAGTCATAGCCTAAGAGTACCCAGAATCTACGTGAAGAGAGTTACAAATGTGGATAAAGCGAAATGGAAGAAGGAATCGTAACAAGTGGAGTGATTTAATTTTTTCCTCACCCTTTGGTAAACAGGCGTGTTATCAATGTATGTAAGATATTGCCTAAACATTTTGTAAATCAGGATAAAAAGAAATGTGAATATGATAATATACAAAAAAAAAAAAAAAAAATTTCAAAATATTTTATTTCGAAAACAAGAACAATTACAAATTAAGTAACATAGGATAACGATGACATCTGCTGAAGTTATGAAACTGTGTCCCAGATGTCAACACCCACCACAAGAAAACATATTATGTATTTTCTTAACCTTTTCACCCAATATGCCTTATTAAACGTCATTCTATTTCTAACTCCTTAGTAAAGGGCCATTTACAAAGTGAGTCCATTGTGTTAGAACCATTCCAAATTTATTATAAAACCCCACTGGTGCAGTGTATTGGCTTCGTGGGAGAACATGTGTCAAATCAAATCAAATCATTTATGTGTTAGAATACAATTTTTACAACTAGATGGTCACGATATAATTGAGTACATGCATTCAGCCTTATAATCAGGCGTACAAATATTTGGATGTGTCCCCGTCGAAGCCATTAAGTAATTACACTAGTTTCGTTTTTAACACACACTGAACTTAAACTTTGTGTTAGTATATTTTATAAATATAAATGAACTGGTTTACTCGATTGGTTTGTGTAAATGAATGACACCAATTTTATGCGTTATACTGGATGGCGCGAAAAATCGTCACGTTTATAAGGCCCTTAAACTCAGAGTTAATAGAGAAAAGCCATTAGTCGTGTCAATGTAAAATACTGCAGGTCCCTTTGTAAAACTGTAAATTCAAAATCACTTGCAATAAACCTATTTGATCACTTTATTGTTTACTTTTATGCATACCTACGTACATATAGATATAGTCACGTCTATACCCCACAAAGGATGTGGGGTAGACGGAGCCAACCGTCTCGAAAAGAAAGGCTATGTTCAGCTTGGCTTACTGAAAGGAATTGAGATTCTAATAATGACAGGTTGCTAGCCCATCGCCTACAAGAGGAATAAGCCTATTCATGAGTCGCATTTTACGACATTCGGAATGTTTTATCGCAACTGATGATACAAATCACCATCAGCCTCCACCCATCCATTATAATTTCATACACCTAACATCTCAATTCTGAGTGTTACAGTTTAACAGAACTGCACAAAATGATGTGTCGTCGTCATGCAACGTGCGTGGGTCGTAAGACGCTCCTTATAGTTATTGTATTACTGTAGTTTTAAAGTACAGTATGGTATTTCTATGGTCCTATATTTTTTTTGTGGTTGTACACTCTCATACAGACAGAAGTTACACAGAATTTCGATATACAGAAAGTTAGTTCTTAGAATACGCGTTCTAAACTGTGCATTAAAGAATAAAATAAATTGATATGCTTGCCATGTTCACTTCTTTGTAAATAATGTATCAGAAAATATGTATTTATAGGTATAAAAGATTAAACTAATTGATTCACTAAACCTATAACCCAAGCCTCAGGGTTGGCCGTTAGCGCCGCTAGCTACTTTAAATTTGGAAATTGAGATGTACATAGGGGTACAAATACAAATATTTTTTTATTAAGGACCCTAGGTATGCAATGGTCTTACAATATAATTTTAAGCACAGCGTTAAGAGAGGTTTTCTAGCAGTAGCGTTTTTTTTGGTACTTTACAAATTTTAAATTACTTTTATTGGTTGTCCCAGCTCTACAAATGTACGCTGTGGATCCTTAGCATTATCTGGTTTTTTTCCTTGCAATTCTTTGTTTTTTTTACGAAGCGAGCTGTAACAGTCATTGTCAATACTGTCAGTGTCACCAAGCAAGTAAAATGGGAAATGGTGAAGTAAATAATTTGCTTCTTTTCATTATTTTCAAATTGAAATGTAAATAAACTAACAAAATAATTGTGTGATTAATAATACGAGTGATGTGTTGTCTAGTGTTTGTGATTGACTAAATAAGGAGTTGAGATTAACTTGAAATTAAAATAATAGAGCTATAAGTAGGCAATAAACAACATCCATTAACTTGTGTAAACACAAAAGAAGTCTACTGTAAGTACAATCAATTCTTTATCCTTAAAATTAACTCAATATGTTTTTGTTTAAGCATATGATTCCGCTTTTTACTGTTAATGCCCCTATCCAACAAGACTCCAATAAGAATATTTTACACTGTTATTAAAACGCTCAGCCGAATCTTTTGGTCACAAACAGAATATGTCCATTTCTCTTAGATTTTAGAGAATACAGGAGAGCTGTGAGACAGGATTTACGAAAACTACCCGTATGGCGAGGAAAAAAAGTGAGATTTTTCGCGTTAATGTCGCATTTTAAAGCTCATTTTTAATATTTTGTAATTGAAACAAAAGAAAATCTTAATCCTTATATCAACAATCCAAACATAAATATAGGTACTAATAATATGAAGAATATTGATTTGTTTGTAATGAATTAACATGGGCAACCTTTTTTCTTGAAATTCCCATGAGAGTGTAACCTGCAAAAAACTTGTAAAATAAAGTATATTAACTTTTTTTTAAATACAAATATTAGAATTTAGCAAGAGTTTGCATGAAGAGAGTTATGAATGTGGATGAAACGAAGGAAGTATGCAGAGATTGTGGCAAGTGGAAAGATTTAGACTCTGCCTACCCCTCCGGGAGAGAGGCATGATTTTTTGTATGTATTAAAATTTAGTGAAATAAACTGAAGTTTTTGAATCAATAAAATTAATTGATAATCATGATTAAGTAATTTGTCTATGGCAAGCTTGATTGATAAGATAAATTGTTTCACCACAAACACATTAAAATAGTCACACAAGACCACAAATGTGTTTTATCAACCAATCAACTTGAAGCAAAAATATATTTTTTGTAATATGTTTATTACACAATAACTTTAAAACTGATGGTCTGATTTTGATTACATTTTAAATGGATATAGGATCAGTCAATAGAATTTTCAAGTTCGTAGGGCATCAAAATCTGAAGAGTAAAAAAATATCATGGACAAATTTTCATGGAGATTAGTTCTGTGAGAAAGATGAATGAGAATCAACAAATTTTCACATTTGTTTCTTATAAGTTTAAATCAGCCGTGTGGTTCCCGGCACCAATACAAAAAAGAATAGGACCACTCCATCTCTTTCCCGTGGATGTCGTAAAAGGCGACTAAGGGATAGGCTAACAAACTTGGGATTCTTTTTTAGGCGATGGGCTAGCAACCTGTCACTATTGGAATCTCAATTCTATCATTAAGCCAAATAGCTGAATGTGGCCATTCAGTCTTTTCAAGACTGTTGGCTCTGTCTACCCCGCAAAGGGATATAGACGTGACCATATGTATGTATGTATGCAAGTTTAAATTTTTAATAATTAAAATAAAAAATTATATTGTCATACTATTTATATCATGTGTACAATAAAAACATTACAAAATAGTAAACAACTTTTAAAGGAATTAGTTTTTTTCCCTCGTCGGGAACCAAACCCAAGTCTTCGTAATGTCATGAAGGTCATCGGCTTTACCATCAGATTTCCTTTGTTCCTTTGTGTTCAGCTATTGAATGAGGCACCACTAATAATGATATCCTCTTTAGCACATTGCCTTGCGTTACAATGTATATGAGTCACTTAACCGACTTTGAAAGACGAGATTACATGTTTTACTTTATGAAATTAATCCTACTACATAATATAATAAATGCGAAAGTTTGTGACTATGACAGGATGTCAGTATGGATGTTTGTTACTCTTTCACGCAAAAACTAGTGAACTGGTTATAATGAAATTTGGTATGTAGGTAGCTGAAGACCCAGAATAACATAAAGGCTACTTTTTATCCCGGAGTTCCCGCGGGCTTGATTCCACGCGGACGAAGTCGCGAGCGGCCTATAGTTATTAGTAAATACTAAAATATTGAATGTGGATGAAGCGCAAGAAGTATGCAAGGATCGTGGCAAGTGAAAGATGTAGTCTCTGCCTACCCCTCTGCGAAAGAGATTTTATTTATGTATAACTTGTAAGTATAAACCCGGGTCTCTTCCCGGCTACAACGAAAAATCCCGTTATTTATTAATTTCGCGCGATAAAAGTGGCGTCGCGCGTGCCATGTTATGTGGGCTGGTTGTGTATCCATGATCCAATATGGTTAACTTCCCTTGCAGAGGTTGCGAAAGTCAAGTGGGACTCGCTTCATATTACAGGTCTTTGCATGAAGCAGCTGCAGTGCAGTTTGTTACCGCTCCTTCTGCACTGACGCCTTGGAAGCGGCAGTAAACTTAGTTTTAAGTAATTTATTTGACGTCAACCAATGTTGTTAAACCATACGTTTTGACAATTATAAAGCGATATACGAGTATAGTATCTTATAGTAATGAATAAAAATTTTGAATTTTGAAGGATCATTCTGCAGAGCTACAGAATCCAAAAACTGGACATAGAACTGGATTTACGCGAAGACATTATTAACAGCTGTTGAAAATAATGATGATATACAAACAGCGACAAACAAAAGCAGTAAATTGTAAACAAAAATTTTGATAATAACTTCCGTGTAAAAACTAGTTATTTCGTTATTCTAGTATGTTAATTTACATATATATATATGTACACATCTATATTCCTTACGGACTTACGGAGTAGAAAGAGCCAGAAATATTGAAAAGACCGAAAGGCCACGTTCAGCTGCATGGTTTTATAATGTAATAGACATTCAAATAGTGACAGGTTGCTAGCCCATCGCCTTAAAAAAGAAATCCCAAGTTTGTAAGCCTGTACCTTAGTCGCCTTTTACGACATCCATGGGAAAGAGATGGAGTGGTCCTATTATTTTTTGTATTGGTGCCGGGAATCACACGGAACATGATAATAAGATGATAGAAGAAAAAAAAAACTAATTAATTACAGTAATTATGTATTTATCTATATGTAACTCGGATTTTCTGTGCGATTTCAACATATCCGCATGTTGTAGCGAACACGCAGGAGTTAACGTACGATAATATTATAGTGGTTTTATTTAATAATGATTGTCTCAGAACAATGGTTAACCTATTATGGTTAACCTTAAGCTCCTGACATAATTGTTAAATGAATTTAATTACTCTATTATGACGGAGATAGATAGATAGATAAAACTCTTTATTGCACCATAGGTAAGAGTAAAACATACAAAACAGCACAAAGCAGATAGAGTAAGTACGGGCGGGCTTATCCCTAAGTGGGATCTCTTACCTGCGACGTTTTACCTAAATGCCATACCTTTGCTAATAGTATAGAATACAGTACTACATACATACATGTTTGTTTGTTTGTTTGTAATATCTTTATTGCATACCTAGAAATTTAAGCAGTAACAAGAAAATAGTTCAAAGTTATAAAATAAACAAATCACTAGCAATGGCGGCAACTAACATATGTATTATCACGTCTATATCCCTTGCGGGGTAGACAGAGCCAGAGCCAGAGTATTGAAAAGAATAATAGGCCACGTTCAGCTGTTTGGCTTAATGATAGAATTGAGATTCAAATAGTGACAGGTTTTTTGCCCGTCGCCTAAAAGAAGAATCCCAAGTTAAAAATCCTATCCCTTAGTTGCCATTTACGACATACATACATAAAATCACGCCTCTATCCCGGAGGGGTCATTTACGACATCCACGAACAAATTGATGGAGTGGTCCTATATTTTTGTTTTTTATTGGTGCCGGGAACCACACGGCACATAGACATTGTACATTATGGAATTATGAATTAATTAGTACACTTGTCTCACATTGCAATAAGTACCCAACGGAAGTCAGGTCGCTTACCAAACCAGTTCGCTCGGAAGACGGGCTTTGCGAAACCATTGCGATATTCGGCCTCTATTATCTATGCCTCGTTGGGTCTGAAACCTATTTCCAATAGCTTAGCACTACATTGCAACTACGTTACTAACTGTAGGTACTATGTTTTGCTTGGCTACGGAACTTATTTCCAAAATAGGCAATATGTATATCTTGAGATTATTTTTGGGCGATGGGCTAGCAACCTGTAACTATTTGAATCTCAATTCTATCATTAAGCCTAACAGCTGAACGTGGCCTATCAGTCTTTTTTAAAACTGTTGGCTCTGTCTAACCCGCAAGTGATATAGACATGATTATATGTATGTATATATCTAGATTACATCATGAAGACATACAGCTGAACGCGGCGTTAAAGTATTTTTTAAGACTGAAGACTGTTGGATCTAGTCTGCCCCGCAAGGAATATAGACGTGATTATATGTATGTATGATAGATAAGAGTGATGAGTGTGAAGGAAGCGGGAGAGGTTTGTAAGTATCGTGGCAGGTGGAAATCCACAGTCTCTGTCTACCTCAGTGGGAAAAAGGCGTGATTGTATGATTGTGTGTTTTATAGTGCGAGATGCGTAAAAAAATCTTTTATTTAAATTATCAATTTGGTTTCTGTGAACAAATACCATGTTTATCTCAAGAGTTTAATGTTTGCTGGATGCATACGATGTATATCTAATAGAAAGTCCTAACTGGTCTTACCGACCGTGAAATTACTATGATAACCAACCTGACCGTGCCGTGTGGTTCCCGGCACTAATATAAAAAAAGAATCGGACCATTCGATCTCTTTCCAAGATCTAAGATCTCGCTAAGGGCGATAGGCTTATAAACTTGGGATTCTACTTTTAGGCGATGGGCTAGCAACCTGTCACCATTTAAATCTAAATTCTATCATAAAGGCCTAACAGCTGAACGTGACATGTCAGTCTTTCAAGACTGCTGGCTATGTCTACCCCGCAAGGGATATAGACGTGATTATATGAATGAATGATTGAACCAACCTTACCTTAGTCCCTCTTATCGTTATATACGTTCTCCGTTTCTACTCTTATTAATTTTAAGTTCAAAACACAATACGTATGGTATGGTTATGGCACTAAAGAATAGGACCACTCCATCACTTTCCCATGGATGTCGTAAAAGGCGACTGAGGGATAAGCTATTAAACTAATTTCGAATTGTTCTTCTAGGCAATTAGCTACCAGTCTGTCACTATTTAAATCTCAATTCTATTACATAGCCATACAGACGTAGTCTCAAATTTTTTAAAAGACCGTTGGCTCTGTCTACTCTGTTAGAGATTAAGACGTGATTATATGTATGCGCTTGTTTTCACATAGGACGCAATCTATGTACTTACAAGCAAGCATAGAGATTCGAATGAAAATGTTATTTATGCGAGAGTTTTCGAAATATTCCTCTGTTTCTCTATGGTTTTGCAACGGTTGCTTGTTGACAGACAATGGCGTCTACACGTATTTGTTGAATCAGCCACAAATATTGGCTGTTCCGATGTCTGTAGTAATGGAAAACTAAGGGCCTTCATCAAGATATCTGAGATCAAGAGATCTGAATCATGATTAGGATTTCTTTTTTAAATTTTCTTGTGTATTCATACTTCGCCACATACATACATACATATGATCACGTTCATATCCCTTGCGGGGTAGACAGAGCCAACAGTCTTGAAAAGACTGAATGGCCACGTTCAGCTATTTGGCTTAATGATAGAATTGAGATTCAAATAGTGACAGGTTGCTAACCCATCGCCTAAAAAAGAATCCCTAGTTTGTAAGCCTATCCAGACTTCGCCACTCCGCTAAAATATGTTAGTTTCCCTATAATCAGTGACAGATTAACAAATTTGCCTCTGCATTCTTCTCTCTTCATCTCTGCATTTCAATACCCCACACGAAGAAAATAAGGTGGAGGTCTAATGTCGAATTTTATTATTAAAAAATCTAAATAATGTTATATAATTAAGTAGGTATTTTTTTATTTCTGTAAGCAAACAAACATTTTTGTGCCTGAATTTGCCGCCCCCTCAAAATCGCCGCCCTAGGCTACAGCCTACTCTGCCTGCTGGTAAATATGCCACTGCCTTTGATGTTCACATATATAAGCAAGCGGAGTATGTACATTGTGCATGTATGGCTAAATATTGAAATGAGCATTGCAAATGAGTTCCACATTTGGATATACTTTACGTAACTTGCCGACGTGTGACATCAACATCGGTTGGATGCTGCGCGCGCGCACACTTTAGACATGTTTTGTATCCAGAAAAATGATGACTGATTCTTCTTCTTAAATTTAAGAGCTAACTCTCGTCGGCGGACTTAACTGGAGCGTCCTCCAATAATCTATTTTCTCTTTTAATTTTTTATTTGTTGGTGTGTTGTAACGTTTACAATTTGCTTTATTTGATTAAAATATTGATGACTGTTCAGAACAGTCCAATCCAAAGTAGATTTTTTTCAGATATACTAACTTATTTGTTTTTATATATATATGTACAAGTACTAACATCGATGCGGGGCTTTGCTTCCATAGGAATTTCGGGTCAATTTTACCTGGATTTACACATAATGTAACTGAATCCTTTTACCTAACTGTAAACTAATTACTTACATTAAAATCATCATTCAGTAGTTTTTGCGTGAAAGAGATACAAAATCACATCCACATATCCTTAATAAAAATCGCATCTTTATTAATAGTAGTATATGAAAGAAAAGTAAGAAGAAACAGGTTCAAATCCCACCTCTGCCTTGTTCCAATTACTGTTTTAGAAGATATGTACATTAGGTTGAATACTGATGCTCTTACAGTGAGGAAAAACATCGTGAGGAAACCTTCACATTCAGGCAACTGGATGTGTAACCATGATCGATCCAATACGGGTTAGGGTTACCAGCAGATTGCGGAGGTCAGATGGGAGTCGCTTCGTGTAAAAACCTGACTCATCCAATCCAGGATCCATGGTCAAAGGCATACCCCGAGCTCCTCTCCAGAGTGATGAGGATGCAACCGGGACTAAAGCCAGGAGGAAGAAGTAGGATATGAAAGTAAGGCCCGTAGGATTAGTTCATTTTATAACCAACTAGCTGTGCCCGCGACTGCGTCCGCGTGGAATAGTTATTTTGGGCATAATTGAAGCCCTCAAGGATGAATAATTCTCCCGTTTTTTTCACATTTTCCATTATTTCTTCGCTCCTAATAGTTGCAATATAAACAAACAAACAACTCTTCAGCTTTATAATATTAGTATAGATTAACCTACACCGTGGCAAGTAAATGATTTTGAGATCTGTCTTAGTATAGTATAGAGTGCGTGCGGTCCAATTTTCACTGACCGATGGTTTCTTGACCACCTGACCGCTGGCCAAGAGTGCACAATGGGCGCTTTAGTTCCGCGCAATTGCTGTAGTGATGTGCTCCTATTTTTATATATATATCGATATTTTCAAATTATTGAAACGATATAAAAAAAAATATCAAAATAGTCAGCCAGCGGTCTACACAAGTGAATACATGAAGTCTCTGCCTACCCTGAAAAACCGATTTATCACGCCTTTAAGTATTGCCTGAATATCAACGTCTGTTTGTTTATTTGTTTCCGCCTCGCCTATTTTTTGCATATTCTCTTCTACGTCATCTTTTATAATAGATATATTTCTGTATGTCATTAATAATTATTTAAATTAGTTTTGTCTTATTATAATTGGTATTATCTTGTTAATCGTAAACCCCGATATTGTCACAATTTTATCATAATTAATGAACATTACAAGGATAAGGCCATAAAATTTAAACAATTTCCGTATTTTCGTGATTGTAAATAATTACAAGTGACAATAATAATTGAATTATAAGTATAGTGATAGGATATTTATCAAAACTGGATGACTTTCCTCAATTAACTTTCAAAGGATAATTAGTTTTATATAGAAACCCGTATAAATTAATACAAAGTCGTGAAAATGGGAAGTGTTTTTGCCAAATTTTTATTATTATTCTTTTATTTATTTTTTTGACAAATTATACAGATTGAGTTAGCCTCGCAGTAAATTGCAGCGGATATGTTTCTAACTAGCGGCCCACAACGGCTACGCCCGTGTGAAATCTATACTAATATTATAAAGCTGAAGAGTTTGTTTTGTTTGTTTGTTTGTTTCCGGTCTCTACCAGTCTACCAGCTGACCGAACAGAAAAACTTTAAGTTGGTGGTGTGATAAAGTGCACATGCATACTGCAATACTTACATTACAAACAAAATACACATATACATACATACAAGATACATTAAATACATACATATATACGATCTCGTCTATATCCCTAGCGGGGTAGACAGAGCCACCAGTCTTGAAAAGACTGATAGGCCACGCTCAGCTGTTTGGCTCAGTGATAGAATTGAGATTCAAATAGTGACAGTTGCTAGCCCATCGCCTAAAAGAAGAATCCCAAGTTTATAAGCCTTCATATACTATACATATATAAAATCATATCTCCTCGTAGCATATCAAAATTACCGCTGTTTCACTTTATATTATGAAATGAAACGGGACAGCGATAGTTTTTCAGGTGATGAAAACGGCGTTGCGCGTGCGGTTAAGTGAATCTCTGGAGTTAGGAGTAGGTGGGAAAATGGCAGAATGGTGAATCAAAAATAACTATGTCACATTTTCAAATCCGGCCTGTTATCTAGATCCCATAATCACGCAGCATTTTGTATAAAAATAAATCGCGTACATTCCGATCAAAGTCATCACAATTGTCTACTGATTACGTTGATAATAATTAAAGTGCAAAAGTATAATCAGGTAATTATTACACATACATAGATATAATCACGTCAATATCCCTTGCGGGGTAGACGGAGCCAACAGTCTTTAAAAGACTGATAGGCCACGCTCAGCTGTTTGGCTCAATGATAGAATTGAGATTCAAATAGAGACAGGTTGCTAGCCCTAAAAGAGGAATCCCAAGCCCATCCCTTAGTTGCCTTTTACGACATCCATGGGAAAGAGATGGAGTGGTCCTTTTCTTTTTTCTATTGCTGCCGGGAACCACACGCCACACAAATATATATTTAATGTTGTTTCTGACTTGGTTGATTCCTTTGATACAACATAGTTCTTTAAATGTTTTGGAGTAATCACTTACCAGATGGAAGGACGATCTGGTCAAGATTGATGAAAGGTAATGAATGATGAGGAAGGCTCAAGAATGAGAAGTATGGCGTGCGTTGCTAAAGGTCCACATTCAGGATTGGATGAAAACAGTTTGAAGAAGGAGATATGTCTTGGAGTCAAAAAGCTGTTTTCGTCAAGATATCCTAATAATATTATAAATGCGAAAGGTTATGAGTACAAAAACTACTGAACCGATTTTGATGAAATTTGGTATGTAGGTAGCCGAAAACTCAGAATAACATATAGGCTTTTTATCCCGGAGTTCCCGCGGGATTGATAGGGTTTCCATGCGGATGAAGTCGCGGGTGGCCTCTAGTATACCATATAAGAGAGATCCATAGTCTGTGCCTACCCCTGTTGGAAAGAAGCGTTATTTATGTAAATGTGAACTTTGGAGTTACTGCTGTTATCACTTGTTGTCAGGTGGGTATGCTTGCTTGCTCATTAAAACGATTTAAAAATAAAAAACAGTCGGTTTTGGTACAAAAATTATTGTTTTTTTTTTAATCCACACTAATAATAAAGAGGAAAGATTTGTATTTTTGTATGTTTGTGTGGAATAAACTCAAAAACTACTGGTCCGATTTTGATAAAATTTGGCACAGATATAGAATAGACCTTCAAAAGTGACATAGGCATAAATTTGTTTTGAAATAAATTTATTTCAAAATATAAAACACAAAAATATGTCCACCCGTGCGAAGCCGGGGCGGGCCGCTAGTCTAATATATTTCAGTTGATTACACTATCGATAAAGCGATTGACGACTATCGATATTGAAGTCCCATCCCTAAAGTTATGAAACATAGTCTCTTGTGTTATTCAACATATGCACACGTGAGTCCATAACAGCTGGGCATTACATGTGCATAATATTATAGTAACCCCTTTTCGTCTGCATCAAAACAAATTGATTTCAAACATATTATTTTTATCTATACTAATATTATAAAGCTGAAGAGTTTGCTTGTTTGTTTGTTAGTTTGAACGCGCTTATCTCAGGAACTACTGGTTCGAATTGAATAATTATTTTTGTGTTGAATAGACCATTTATCGATCAGCTATATAAATAACATCACGCAGAGACTATTAGGATCGAAGAAATATCGAATTTCATACCTTTGCCTACATTTTCCGCGTTTACAAAAACCAAACCAACTTGACATTATTGACATTGACAGCAAACATAACCTATGAATTGTTATTTTATTTTCACTAATCGTTATGTTGTTTTAGCATGACGGTAGAAAACAATCATTATCCATTATTATTTTCAAAATTTAGTATTTGACAAATCGATAAAAATTTACCAAACAGAGAGAGAGAGAGAGAGAGAGAGAGATTATTTTCCGTAACAGTTGACGTATTGACGCTAGATTATTACTATTAAGATATGCGATTAACTCTCTTCATCGTAGGGATGACGTCACAGTTGTCAATTGATACTGTCAGGTTCAGCTGAATGCGGCCTTTTCAATATTCTCAAGTGCTCTGTCTGCCCACATACGGGATAGACAGACATATATGTACGATACAGTCCCCTACATCTTCTACCGCTGTTAATCGCGTTATATTCTCTGGAAAGGGACCTGGGGTGCGTCGTTTGGCAATGATCCTGTATTGGGTGAGTCAGGTTTTTACACGAAGCGACTCCCATCTGACCGCAACGTGTGCAGGTGAATCTAACCCAAATTGAATCATGGAAACAGTTGTTGTCACTTAGTTGCACCCTATTAGAACCACACGGCACAGTCCACGGACTAAAGATATTAAAATACATTGTCGCCTTTTCTCGCCTTTTCTTTTAACATTTGTGTGATTCGTCGTCCCGTACATACATACATACATACATATAATCACATCTATATCCCTTGCGGGGTAGACAGAGCCAACAGTCTTGTAAAGACTGATAGGCCACGTTCAGCTTTTTGGCATTAAGATTGAATTGAGATTCAAATAGTGACGGGTTGCTAGCCCATCGACTAAAAGAAGCCCAAGTTTATAAGCCTACCCCTTAGTCGCCTTTTACGACATCCATGGCGAAGTGATGGAGTGGTCCTATTCTTTTTTCTATTGTTGCCGGGAACCACACGGCTTTACTTACGTACGCTTGCGGGGTACACAGAACCAACAGTCTCGAGTCTCGACGGCTCAATGGTGAAATTGAGATTAAAGCAGCAATTTAGACTGACTCCCGAAGTTAATAGGCATAAGATTAGTTTAGGAAGACGAAATATGTACCTTGGAAAGTTTTAAATACTTAGAGAATTTCCTAAAGTTACCACCGACACTAGATAATTAGGTCACATTGCGAATAAAGTCGCTGGCAAAAACAAACATAGTAACAGAAGATTTGTACTTAATTGATACTTACCCTCGACGATGGTTGGACGATATCGTGGTACAACGTCCAACTCCGCTTATCTATTGCGTTTAATTTCGTGTTATCAACAAAGCAGAAATATTACTAAACGGATGTGGAATGCCTTGCGGGGCTGACAAAGTGTAGGTGCGTCTACTTTGTTTGTCATCGAGCGAGTTGCAAGTTCATTCGGTTCTGTTCATTTTAACCTTTGGACGCCATTTGCGGTTGTAAATAGCGTGATTGAGATCCCACGTCAATTCTTCTTCTTCTTTGTACTATTGTACTAATTTGCACCAGGTTTATCTGAACTTGGTTGTCACATCGGGACATTGTGAGGAGTATTAAATTTGGTTTTATGTTTTACGACCGGCTGCCGGTTGAGATCCCATCTATACTAATATTATAAAGCTGAAGAGTTTGTTTGTTTGAACGTGCTAATCTCAGGAACTACTGGTTCGATTGAAAAATTCTTTTTGTGTTGAATAGACCATTTATCGAGGAAGGCTTTAGGCTATATTACATCACGCTGCAACTATAAGGAGCGAAGAAATAATGGAAAATGTGAAAAAACGGGGGAAATTGTTCATCCTTGAGGGCTTCAATGATGCCCAAAATAACTATTCCACGCGAACGAAGGCGCGGGCACAGCTAGTGTCATATATACATTTTATAAGCATTTGTCTTCCCTCTCACCTTATGGTAAGTGACGATGAAGACGAAGATGTTAATTGCCCATCCCAGAGCTACCCATTTCTTCTGCTTTTGAATGTTCACGGACTGTACTTGTCAGGGAATTTAGACGCAGGCAGTTCATTCCACAACTTACTACTACTATATATATACATATATACATGAAAATAATTACGTTTTTAGTAGATGGCGCTAAATTCACGCGGGCGAAGTTGCGGGTAGAAGCTAGTACCTATCTCAATAAAAAGCACGTCAGTGGTGGTCCCATGCGTCAATTTTTTTAAACTCAATCGTCAATGTCAATCAACGTGCCACAGTGAATGTGTGTTTGTATGCCGAACGCGTAACTCGTAAACTATATCCCGATTGTAAACTTGCCTTGACGTCATCAGAACGCATGTTTCATTCGCATTTAGATTTATTGCTCCTGGAGATTTTTCTCAGAAAAGCAATGAAAATCATTCTTCCTCCTAGCTTTAGTCCCGGCTGCATCCTCACCACTCTGGAGAGGAATTCGGAGTATGCCTTTGACCATGGATATGGATGAGTGGTAAGGATGCAACCGGGACTGAAGCCAGGAGGAAGAAGATATAGTCCCGTCTTTGGCTCTTACTTTGGGTAGACAGAGCTCACAATCTCGAAGACTGAAAGGCCACGTTCAGCTGTATGGCTAAATGATATAATAGAGATTTAAATATTGATAGGTTGTTACCACATTGCCTAAAAGAAGAATCCCAAGTTTATAGCCTTTCCCTTAGTCTTTTACTTTTAATTTATGGCATTCTTATCGGCGGCGCACAAATACATCACCTTTATACGTCTCTTGAGCTCTAATTGACTATTTTATGCCTAGATAAAGACTTGTATTGTTAAACATCTAATTATAAAAAGTATCGTTCACGTCAAGTGCCGCAACAATAAGTGGTAACATTTACCGTTGTTACTTTTTGTTTTTGGTCAAGCTTGTCGCTTCTAGGCTGTTGCAGACGCGGCGACAAAAAGTTGCCTTGTTGTCGCCCAAATGACTGATAGGAATTATTACTTTCAATATACATACATATGGTCACGTCTATATCCCTTGCAGTGTAGACAGAGCCAAAAGTCTTGAAAAGACTAATTTAATTTTAATATTATCAGAAACACTGGCGTTTTGTATTGGTAAATTTGTTTTTTGTCATGAAATCAGTCAATGGTATTTTGTATCAATGATATTGAAACATAAAGACGATTTGATAATAAAGTAAATATTTTAAATTACGAAATTTTTTTAATCAGACATTTTTGCTACCAAGGCGTTTAGCAATCTTGGGTATTTAGTAACTATGGTATTTTGATATCAACACGTTAAATTGATAATGTAATTTTATAACGTGGGATTCTGTATTCTGATCGATACCCGACTTTCATCATCAATACTTAGATTTTTGGAAAATCTAAACGGGGGTTTTGAAAAAATTATTCTTTGTCAGCGGTTTGCCTCCCCCTCCAACCCTAACGAAGCCAATAAAAATATTTTACAATGGCTAAATCGAACCGGATTAATGGAATCTTACATACATACAGTCACGTCTACCTCCCTTACGGGGTAGACAGAGTCAACAGTCTCGAAAATACTGAATACGTTCACCTTCATGATGGAATTGAGAATCAAATAGCCCATCGCCTAAAAGAGGAATCCCAATTTCATAAGCCTATCTCTGAGTCGTCTTTTAACGAAATCCACGGGAATGATATGGAGTGGTTTTATTCTAAAGTGTCGGAAACCACACGGCACAATGAATCGCTACGTGTGCAGCGAACTTTAGCAGCAAAAGAATAGTTTTTTCGCAATAATTTCGCCCCTACGTTCTACAAACAATGGCGGACTAGCGAGAGAAAAAGTGTCAAGCAGGGAACTGTGTGGTGATTAGCGACATGACAATGAAAGGAACTGCTTTGAGAATGCGCGCATATCTTATACTAGCTGTGCCCGCGACTTCGTCCGCGTGGAATAGTTATTTTTGGGCATCGTTGAAGCCCTCAAGGATGAATAATTTTTCTCGTTTTTTTTACAAATTCCATTATTTCTTTGCTTCTTATAGTTGCAGCGTGATATTATATAGCCTTTAGCCTTCCTCGATAAATGGTCTACTAAACACAAAAAGAGTTTTTCAATTCGAACCAGTACTTCCTGAGATTAGCGCGTTCAAACAAACAAACTCTTCAGCTTTATAATATTAGTATAGATATAAAATTCTCGTGTCACAATTTTCGTTCTCGTACTCCTCCGAAACGGCTTGTCCGATTCTCATGAAATTTTGTGAGAATATTGAGTAGGTACTATTAAAAAACCTGAAATAAATATTTGTTTGCTATAAATTCAACTGAGTAATATATATACAGGGTTATTTTTGATTACATAATTAGAATACTTTTAACAGGTGTATCAGTACACCAAATTGAACAACTTTTACTACGGGACCAACCTTGAAACTTCAAAAAAAGTCAGCTGTTTTTTTCGTTTTGGTTTTGCTCCTTGTGAAAGGATTCTTGTAAATCAATACATACTTACATATTAGCACGTCTATATCCCTTGCGGGGTAAACAGACCACGTTTAGCCGTATGTCTTAGTAATGGAATTGAGATTTAAATATTGTCAGATTGCTAGCCTTTCACCTACAAGAAGAATCCCATTTTTATTAGCCTATCCCTTTGTTGCCTTTAACGACATCCATGGGAAAGATATAGAGTGGTCCTTTTCTGAAATGCTGGGAACTGCACGGCACTGCAATCAACCTTTTCATTAAAGCTTGTTGGTATAGGATACTTAACTTGATCTCTTCATCAGAAGGATCCAGATTCGATCTCGTGAACGTAGACGAGGAAAATTTTAACAAAAACAATCACTTCGTCGTATCTATGTCATGTTCATGTATGTCTGTATTGTATAATTTTAACCTCAAATCGCATGTTACATTGTTAAAAAAAACATACTTCACGTTGAAAAAGAACAATTGTTAGACATTGTACAATAACATTGACTAGGATAAGTTAATTCATTTATTTTTGAGTTTTAGTTTTACAGATCGTGGCAAGTGGAAAGAGGTAGTCTCTGCCTACCCCTCCGGGAAAGAGGCGTGATTTAATGTATGTTTTAGTGCCGTTTTAGACTTTGGTGTTATTTTACCTAACAACAATGATCCAGTCTGGATTAAGTTCCTTTGTTAACAAGACACCAGGAGACAAATTCGGGAATGGGGGTAATAATGATGATTGGACTTCTTCATCCTCCTCAGTCTCGGTAACATTCATACCTCTTTGGAGAGGAGCCTGGGTTAGGCGGTGACCATTTTTTTTTAATTAAATTTATTACCTTGAGAGCCTTGCTAATTTGGTATCTATTGCATATATATTTTATGTAAGTTTATTATTTGGTATATTTACGTATGTATTTTTTAATGTATGTCTATAAATGGTTGTGTGTTGCGTACACGCCTATCACCGTTTCCAGCATGCCTCCTATCTCGGGTCTGCTGGAAGAGATTTCTTTAGAAATAAACAGAACCTTTGTAATTTTGTTTCTTCTGTTTATTATTCTCGATGTTTTCTGTGTACTTAGTAATTAGTAAATAAATAAATGAATTATTCTTTTAAGCGATTCATTAGTGATGGGCTGTCTAATCCGTCCGTTCCATTCTCAGGCCCCCAAAATAACTTATGAAACAACATCGATATCCCAATTCAGCGATTACACTCGTGTCGAAATGTGTTACCGACACAGTAGAAAAACATATGATAAAACAATGAATTTATCTGGCAATCTCAAAACGGTATCATAATCGCGTGTTGCTGTTGACCTTACTTCGTATTGCAGTGGTCGTGGCGAATAAACGTAAACCGCTCAGTTTTTGTGCGACCGTCGAACGCCACGCACGTGTTCGAATACTTCTCGCCCGCTCGCCGATTTGATAATCGAGTACATTATTATATACTCTGTGTTGTTTTTTGAGTGTTGGTGGATTGTGTTTAAGTTTTGTTTAAATTATTTATTGGTAAGTGAACATGATTAATTGGCTGTTTGTTTTGTCAATTCTGTGTGTATGTAATTTGTAATCTCTAGGTTGTGACTGTTATTTGAAGCGAACTCATCTTTGTTACATGTTTTTTTTATAACTTCGATATTATGACTTACGCGCATAAACGTAGGTAAAAGGAGTATTTATATCTGGTAGTTAGATCACTTCTAGAAAGCCACTGTGCCGGTTATGTACTGGGTAATTTACTACAAGAATACACAATATTAGTGGGGCTAGAATGTTACCTGGCATACTTTTAAAGGAAACCTTGTAAGGTAATAAATGATGTTATGAACTCCCAACTTTATATACGTAAAATTTTCGTATGTATCTAAAAATTTGGACTAAACATGAGCATGTAATAACGGTTACCAAAATATTATTTACGTAAAATACCTACCTTCTCGTAATAAATAAGTCTTTGTATATATATCTTAACGTCTTAACACCTTGTTAACGTCAAATTTTCAACACAGCTAGGTTTGTTGGTTATATGTTTATACTGCACATAATTTAATTTTAATTGCATTGAAATTTTACGAATTTTATGTCAAATCTTTAGTATTTACACGAGACAAAATTTCCGAGAGAAATGGATACTCGTTTAAAACTTGAAATTCCGACTTTCCAAACAAGGTATCAGCTGATAAACATTATGGCAAAAATATTTTTAACTAGCTATGCTCGCGACTTCGTCCGCGTAGAATAGTTATTTTGGGCATCATTGAAGCTCAAGGATGAATTTTCCCCGTTTTTTTTTCACATTTTCCATTATTTCTTCGCTCCTTATAGTTGCAGCGTGATGTTATAAAGCCTAAAGCCTTGCTCGATAAATGGTCAACACAAAAATATTTTTTCAATTTGAACCAGTAGTTCCTGAGATTAGCGCGTTCAAGCAAACAAACAAACAAACAAACTCTTCAGCTTTGTAATATTAGTATAGATTAGCTTTTACCGCTAGCTTCGGCGCCACCTTCAAAAGAGTACAGGTTTTTCACTAATCCCACGGGAACTACTTATAGTTTTTATCTGAATGAAAAGCACCTTATGTCCTTCTCCAGAATGTTAATTAAATTTCAAAAGGGTTGGTTCAGTAGATAACGCGTGTAGAAACAACAAACAAATAAACTTACTTTCACAAATTTGTAATAGTAAATTAGTTGGAATTTCCCTTTACATATCTTTGTTGATAAATTTCAAAGTTGATCAATTATACGAAATAGGTTTGCTTAATAATATGGTTGGTGTTCAAGTTCATGCGCACACATACGTTATCACGTCTATATTTCTTACGGGATATACAGAACCAATAGCCTGGAAAAAATGGTTAAGAAAATGCCTAAGAATGAATACTTCCGAACCTGTTTCAAATCAAATATTTGCTGTGCAATTTGTGCGTGAGAAAGTTGTAAAAGGCATATCCCATAGGCTCCTCTCCAGAATGGTGAGGATGCAACTAGGACTAAAACCAGGAGGAAGATAGTGTAGTTAGGCCCAAAACGAACATTACCAAATTAATAAATAAATATATACGGGACAAATTACACAGAATGAGTTAGCCTCGAAGTAAGTTCGAGACTTGTGTTACGAGATACTAACTCAACGATACTATATTTTATAATAAATACTTATATAGATAAACATCCAAGATTCAGGCCAATCGAAGAAAGTTCCGTTCTGCCATGCCCTGGCCGAGATTCGAACCCAGGACCTCCGGTATCACAGACGAGCGTTTTGCCACTGCGCCACCGAGGCCGACAAATTAATAAGAAGTACTTATGATAAACTAATATGATAATTAAGTAAGTACCTATTTGGTATGAAGTTAAATAATTAAATCTATCGCATTTGACACCTTTCCGTTTATTGTTTTTCTAAAGTTATAAGTAGTTTAAATTAGTGTCATTATATTTTTGAATAAGTTATACACACATACATACTTTGCAGTGTAGATGGAGCAAAAAAAATGTTTACGTTCTGGGTGAAATGGTCACAGTATGTAAACATTTTTTTTTCTCAATTCAGTGATGTAGTTTCTATGGCATATCGACTTTTGTAACGAGGTCAGGGTCAAAGTAATCAGGTCTCGGATAATAATTATTAGTTATTTTATGTTATACCAATATATGTGAGTTTTTTTTATTACATTATTTATATTCACTGTAGTGTAAGTATTTGAGTTACACATTTGCCATATGTAACTAATCATTATTTGTTTGTCATTGTAGTAAATTATGAACGCGAATTTTATTTCTGTGATGCATTTTTAAAATGTTGCCTGCAGAGAGATTGCATTGCATGATTCCACTCCTGCGCATTACTTAGATTCATGTTTGTTTGTTTGTTTGTAAACTCAAAAAATTCAAAATTCAAATTCAAAATTTTTTATTCATTATTATAGGATATTATTATATCGCTTAATAATTGTCGTATGGTTTAACAACTTGGTTGACGTCAAATAAATTACTTAAAAACTAAGTTTACTGCCGCTTCCAAGGCGTCAGTGCAGAAGAAGCGGTAACAAACAAAACTCTTTATTGCACATAGAAATAGATATAACAAATTACAAAACAGTTCTTGGATTTAGAAGAATATGTACAATGGCGGACTTATCCCTAATGGGATTTCTTCCAGTCAACCAAAATATAAAGGAAAATCCATAATTAAAAAGGCATCGTAAAAAGCATTGAGGATGCAGTATAATTGTGGAACAGGAACAATATGTGCCGTGTGGTTCCCGGCACCAATAGGCCCCGCAAGGGATATAGACGTGATTATATGAATATATATGTATGGATGTGTGCTATAAAGGGATTTTCATTAATTCATTCACCACGGCCAGGTTAACAAATTTGGATGTGTAACCACGATAGATCCAATACGGGTTAGATTTACCTGCAAAGGTTGCGGAGGTCAGACGGGAGTCGCTTCGTGTAAAAACCTGACTCATCCAATCCAGGATCCATGGTCAAAGGCATACCCCGGGCTGCTCTCCATGGTGAGGTGAGGATGTACCCTAGGGACTAAAGCTACGAGGAAGAAGTACCTGTCTTATGAAAAAATGTTAACCTTTTTCTTGTCTATTTATAATATGAATTATTTTATGTTATCTCAATAAATTAAAAATCCATTCATAATTAAAAATCATCAAAAATTATTAACGACACGTATGATTCAATAAATGTTTTCAATTATGAATTTGTCACAATCTTGTTATAAACTTTCTTACGAGGCAATACTTTCCAAGTCGGTCACATACGATGGAGAAAGTGAAGAAATAACCGATTTAAAAAGTAGGTGTCATTGTGTTACGCCTTAGTTTACGCTATAAATAGACGTGTGGAAATTTAGCTAAACTAAGTATAGTCTGTTTCAGGTACTGAAATAAAGGTTACATACACACGTATAGTCACGTCTTTCACCCTTGCGGGCTAGACAGAGCCAACTGTCTTGAACAGACTAAATGGCCCCGTTCAGCTGTATGGCTTTATGGAATTGAATTCGAATAGTGACAGGTTGCTGGACCATCGCCTATAAGTGGAATAGCAATTTTGTAAGTCAATCTCTTAGTCGCCTTTTACGAAAATCTTGATACTTACGCTTGTTTGATGAAAATACTTTTTAAATTAATTAATAACCATGAGAAGTAATACTTATGATCCAAGACGAGTTAACGTCTCCTGCAAAGGTTGCATAGGAGTCGCTTCGTGTAAAAACCTGACTCTCCCAATCTAGAAGCCATGGTCAAAGGCTCACCCCTGCCTTCTCTCCAGAGGTGAGTATGTAACCGATACTATAGTCAGGAGAAAGAAGTATTTTAATACATTGTGGAACCTCTTCGATCATTTTAATTGATGTAATTACAAAGAGACAGGAGATTTGAAGAATCTGTCCCTTTCTAATTGGCCTTATTAGAAAGAGAGGGAAGAAAAAGGCGACCGTAGCTTGGTACGCGCGGCGCCGTTTATGTCGCGCAAAAAACTATCGCTGTTTCGCTTTTTATTATGACAGATGAAACGGGACAGCGATATTTTTTTGCGCGATAGAAACGCCTCGCGCGTGCCATGCTGCGCGGGCGTCGTTTATGCTTCCGTGATGACACGACACTTTGTCTATTTATAGAATCGATCAATTAAGATATTTTTTATTAATGTTTCGTCAACGATGATAATCATCACCGGAAATTTTCTTTCAATGAAGGTAAAATGTAGGGTAACACTATAGAAATCAGAATTATATAAAAATTAATGACATTAAGATCCTATTCTATTTGGTATTGGTGCCGGGAACCACACGGTATCCTAAGTATATGTTATTATTATGTATTTATCTGTATTTTTGCGTATTTGTATGTATTTATATGTATTATATATAGATAAATATTCTGTGTGCATTTTATTATGTTTAGACATTTATTTATCATGCTCTGCGCCAACGCCGATCTCCTGTTTGGTTTCCTTCCGCCCAAAGGTTGACTGGAAGAGATTGCATTAGTGATAAGTCCGCCTTATCTGCTTTGTGCTGTTTTGTATTTTTTACTCTTATGGTGCAATAAAGAGTTTTATATATCTATTAATGAAAATGTAATGGTAACACATAAGCCGAAGAATACCTAGTTTATAAGCCTGTCATCCCTTAGTCGTCTGTTACGAAATCCAAAAAAGTGAAAGAGATTGTCCCACTCTTTTTTTATTGGTGCCGGTAATCACACGGTACAACCGTTGAAATAATCCTCCTTATTTGCCTTTTTTTACTTTAAAGTAAATGAATATACATATACTCGTATTATTACTGCATTATTATTTATTAATTACAAAAGCATTAGCGACACACAATTAAAATGAATCTAGATTTTTTTGTCCTATTTACAAAATGCGTGTAACAGTTTGAGGTTTTGTAGTTTGTGTTAGAAGTGGCGACCTCAATGTCATGTTTCCCCCAAGCGGCTAGGAATTCTATCGTCGCGTTTAACCACAAACCTTTCAGAATATCACTATTCGACCACGATTATACAAAAGAATTTTAATGTTAGTGGTAACTATTGTGATGGGTTAGCAATCTGTCACTATTTGAATCTCAATTCTATAGGTACATACATACATACAGAGAATCACGTGTATATCCCTTGCGGGCTAGACAGAGCCAACAGTCTCGTAAAGACTGATTGGCCACGTTCAGCTGTATGGCTTAATGATAGAATTGAGATTCAAATAGTGACAGTTGCCTGAAAACAGAATCTCGAGTTTATAAGCCTATCCGTTAGTCGCCTTTTACGACATCCATGGGAAAGAGATGGAGTGATCCTATTTTTTTTTCTATTGGTGCCGGGAACCACACGGCACCTCAATTCCATCACTGAGTGTATTTTAGAAATATCTATTTCAAAATATTTCTACTTTTTTACGGTGCCTTTTCCCCGCTCTTTACGTGGGGTCGGCAGAGTATGTTAGTTTTTTTCCAATAACTTCTGTCAGTTTCCATCTCACTCCCTTTCTATGCACACTATCCTATACGCTGTCCATCCTTCACTTTTTCGGTCTTCCCCTATTTCTTAAACCTTTTACTTCCATGTCAAAATCTATACTAATATTTATAAAGCTAAAAAGTTTCTTTGTTGGTTTGTTTGAACGCGCTAATCTCAAGATCTACTGGTTCAAATTGAAAAATTCTTTTGCATTAAATAGACCATTTGTCGAAGAAGGAAAAAGGGAATAAGGAGCAAAGAAATAATGGAAAATGTGGAAAAAAAACGGGGAAACTTATTCATCCTTGAGGGCTTCAATGATGCCCAAAATAACTATTCCACGCGGACGACGTCGCGGGCACAGCTAGTATGTAATAAACATATACAATGTATCATACCGGTTGCTAACACCATTACTAAGGAAGTATTTCGTACTTGTTTTTTTTTCTACCAATTTTGGCTTTGTGTCGTCATCACTCATACTTCCTTGTTTTGGACAGCCATATTGATTTCAAAAATAAAAATAAGTTTAAAATTTATCTTTAGTTTTGCTATGCTTCACTGAAATTTCAATGTGTGGCGACAATAACAGTGAACATCTTAAATTCTGCAAGCATTTTTAAATGTCTAAAGACAAAAACAATGATTGAATGATAGTTTGGTCGTGTTAGAAGACTGAACGATAGCAGTACTCTTAGTATGGCACGCGCGAATCCATGTTTATCGCGCGAATGACTATCGCTGTCCCGTTTTACGTCATAATAAAAAGCGCAACAGCGATTGCTTTTCGCGCGATATCAACGGCGTCGCGCGTGCCAATGTACGGGGGCGGGTCGACTAAGCAAATATTATAAGGGGATTGTGAATGGGAAGGCCTTGATGAACAACTATTTAAGGACCAATTTTCATACATATACATTTGGTCACGTCTATATCCCTTGCGGGGTAGACAGCGCCAAGAGTCTTGAAATGACAATGGCCACGTTCAGCTGTTTGGCTTAATGATAGAATTGAGATTCGAATAGTGACAGGTTGCTAGCCCATCGCCTAAAAAAGAATCCCAAGTTTGTAAGCCTATCACTAAGTCGCCTTTTACGACATCCATGGGAAAGAGATGGAGTGGTCCTATTCTTTTTTGTATTGGTGCCGGGAACCACACGGCACCAATTTTCAACTATAGGTATTTATGCGTGGTGTCAGCTGTGGAATTACAGATATGCCAAAAACATTTGTCTTAATACACATAAAAAAATATTTTTTTTAACCTGCTTTTTCTAGGTCACGTTAACCCTTCACTATCACGATCCGTTTAGCCACTTTATATAATTAAATTATTAATATATTATTATTATTAACATTGAGGTGATATGGGTATGGTCAGGTCAAGAGTAGCTTAAGCCGTAAAGTATGCAGTGGCAAATGGAAAGATCTAGTCTCTGCCTACCCATCCGGGAAAAAGGCGTGTTTTTATGTATGTATGTATGTATGATACGGGTGATTATACATCAAACAACATGTTTTGTTGGTTTCGTAAGTTTTAAAATATTACGAAAACTTAATTTCAAGGTACCCTCAATGTCAGATGTTGTAAGTGAATCATTTTACTAATATATTATGCTATCGCTCATTTTATGAAGATTAATATCGCATCTATTTTGGATTTTTTTTTTTAAATTGCGTCTCTGTAAATGTCTTCGTACGGCCAGTATTTTTTAGAGTTCTTTTAATTATCTATGTAAGTATACATTAAAAAAAATTTATAGATATACTATGTGACTTGTCACTTACTGTTTGTGTGATCACTGATTTAGCAAAAAATCAAATATATGTACATATTTTAAATATCACATTTGTTTTTTTTTGTATGTAGTTGTACATTTAAAAATACACGTCAAAAATATACTTGTGCATTTTTTTTGTATTGACTAAGCTAATGATTCTATTTGAATTTCAATTTTTTTTTCAAACATTAAATAAGCAGGGGTTACTGCGCAAGGCATAAAGACTTTGTTAAATGTACCTATGTCGGTAAAAATTTGAATCCGTTTTTTTATTAAGGTATTTTTGATAGATCCCTTTTGTATAAAAGTTGACCGATTGTGTTATGCTATTGACAATACAAAGTCATAGACATGAATTATTTTGTTCTCATTAACAATTTTTGAGAAATACGAGTAGCTATTCTTGTCTAAATAAAATCTTCAAAGCGTCATCTTAACAGGATTTTTAATTCTATACGCGGCCGGTACCGGTGGAATATGCTAGTAATTTTATAAAATAACTAGCGACCCGCCCCGGCTTTGCGCGGGTAGCATTCATAGATATAAACCTTCCTCAGAACACCTTTCCATCATTTCAGACAGTAACAAAATCCGTCCACACAATTCCGATATAAGGGCATACATACAGACAGAGATAATAATATGGGACATTATAATATTATATGTAGTGATAATAAAAATTTCTTGTTAGCCTTGCAGAAGGGCAATGTCGGATTGCCCAACTGCATAACTTGGTAAGTTAAGTTACGAAAGAAAATAGTTTCGGAGATTTCGACATGTCTGTTTACAAAATAACATAATATGGCATTATATATTTTAAGAGATAACTATGCACATGTGGTTAATTTGTTCAAGGGTGAGAATTAACCATAGACTACCAATGTTCACGAATATGTCAAACCGATCTACATATGTATGTTATAGATTTAATAAGTTATGTAAGGCTTTTTCTTTCTTTTTATAAGTACTCGTTTTTTACCCGAGCCATTTCGATCCCATGGGAGAAATTTCCAGAATTTTTTAATATCTAATTGAACTATTTTAATCAAATTATAAAAATAATCAAAAATCGGTCAAATGCGTAGCTTGTTACTGAAGTTAGTAGTAGTAGTTGAAACGGAAAGACGCTTGAAATGAAACCACAAATAATTTTGAAAAAATGAACAAAATAAAATTTAAGTTAATTTAATATTAAACACACATAGAATCACGCCTGTTACGCAAAAAGACACCGGTTCGAATCCTACCGCGGCCATAACTGTGACAATGACTATTCTCGAAGTTACGTACCTACATTTGTTTGATTACCAACCTATGTTCTTACGGTGAGGGAAAACATCGTGAGGAAACCTTCACATTCATACACACATATCGTCACGTCTATATCCCTGACGGGGTTGACAGAGCCAACAGTCTCGAAGAGACTGATGGGCCACGTTCAGCTTTTTGGCTTGATGATAGAATTGGGATTTAAATAGTGACAGTTTGCTAACCCATCGTCTAATAGAAGAATCCCAAGTTTATAAGCCTATCCCTTAGTCGCCTTTTACAACATCCATGGGAAAGAGATGGGACTGGTCCTATTCTTTTTTTTTTAACGGTGTGTCATGACTCATGAACCACACGGCACATTCGGGCGACTGTTATTGTTCCGAAATCTATGGAGGCGCCTAATAAGTGGAACGTCTGCAGTGTTATTGGTATATTTTTTTCCACGCAACGCCACACTTTCTACGTCGACCGGCGGAGAAAGTGGCAATGCTCAGTTTTTGGCAGCCGCTTACCGTGAGTTTACTTTCTTTGACCCGTCAAAGTGTTTGCTTTTTATTTTTACTATATATGTATGTTTAATGAATCACGGTCGATAACTGGCTCCGTAAATTATATTGATGCTTGAATAATGAGATAGATCATACATCTGTCAGTCACTCAGTACTTAACCGAAAATTTAATTTTGCCTTTGCCTGCCCCTATAGTAATAATATAACGGTCTCTGTGTAGCGGTAGTGCGCTTGTCTGTGTCACCGGAGGTCCCGAGTTCGAATCCCGGCCAAGACATCATGAGAAACGAACTTTCTCTGATTGGCCTGGGTCTTGGATGTTTATCTTTTAAGAAGATGGCTTCCAGATGCAAGTACCTAGTTCATCAGCTTTGTAGAACAAATGGCAAAAAAACATCTAGTGAGTTTATTTGTTTGTTACTCTTCACGCGCTATCTACTGAAGCAATCTTATTGAAATTTTGCGTATATAATTAAGAGTCTGTATAAGGACATGGGATACTTTTTATCCTGGTAAAAACTTTAGTTCCCGTGGGATTTTCGAAATCCCTGTATTCTTTTGTAGGTGACGTTTAATCGCTTTTTGTAGGAAGTGATAATTTCGTAATTTTTTGTCGATTTTTCTAGATGGCGCGTAATTAACGCAGGCGAAGCTGCGGGTGAAAGCTGCTGTAAAATAAAAACCTAAAAAAGATATTAGAAGAATTAGGGCACTTTAAAGAAAGTTATTCCGTATTTAGCCCATGAACCTAGGACCCTGATTAAATTCATTTCCAATAAGACAATGACTATTAGGTACCCAAAACTAACGTTTTTCTAATTAAGTGACTATCAAAATTAAGTGTTTAGTATTCAATATGAATATGCAATGTTTTCAATAGTAAACACCCAAAATTATTCATACACCTTTGCTCCTTCGATTAAGGAAAAAAACTGTCAGTCAGTCAGATTAATTTGTTAACAATGACGGTGACATCAGCATTAGATAGCTAACTGTTAATTAACCTTTCCAAGAAATTGTGTGTCGTGGGTTGATTAGATTTTTAGGGTTCTGTGGTCAGAGGTTTTATATAAATTAGTTTATAGTCATGTGAGGTCGTGCCGCTGCTACATTTGATTGACGTCCGATGAAAATGCTGCAGTGTAGTTTGTTCCGCCGCTTCTGCTACAGCCGCGGTAGTAGCTATAAATAGATTTAAGTGATGTGACGTCAATAAGTGATACCTTGTATCCAATTTTGAAAATAAATCTATTCTATTCTATTGAAAACAAAATGTCTATAATTCCCGTGCCGCGACACGCACTTAACTCTTTTTTTCTGAAATACTCTATCGTCATTTACCACACTTCGGACCTTAGACTGTGACGGTATTTTAATATTTTGCTGACGTCAGAAAAAACAGGAATTCATGTCCATATTCTAGCAATGGTTTCTAAGTAATAGTGCCTATGAACAGACAGACAGGCAGACAGAAACAATAATGGAAATATGATGACTACGGAGTTTTTAAAAGTCTGTTATATTATAAGCAATGATAATTAAAGGACCTGCCTACTACTCCGGGAAACAGGCGTTATCATGTTATCTATCTACGTATGACAATAATATTTATTTAGTGATAAAATTATAGTTTACTAGAGGCCGCTCGCGACTTCGTACGCGTGGAATCGATCCCGAGGGAACTCCGGGATAAAAAGTAGTCTATATGTTATTCTGGGTCTTCAGCTGCCCGCATATACCAAATTTCATTGTAATCGGTTCAGTAGTTTTTGCGTGAAAGAGTAACAAACATCCATACTGACAACCTGACATACTCACAAACTTTCGCATTTGTAATATTAGTAGGTTAAACGTTTGTGATATCATTATGTTTAAGTAAATAAATAAATTTTTTGCATTACCAAAATAAATATCTATAACTTTTATATTTACTAGGTATCTTTTTCCTGTTATAATCGTAAATCAAAATTTTTTTTCAGACTTATTATATAATACCCTTTGTATTTCACAGAAGGTTAGTTTTTGTTAATGTCATTACACTATTCCGTCTTATTTGACGTACGTAATATAAATGGCTGAACGTGTGGGTCTTTGATTCTCGTGACAATTGGCCTCGTCTTCCCCGCAAGAGATCAAAACGTGATGTAAATAATTTGTATTTGTACTGTTTGTATCAATGTAGGATACGACCTTTTGTTTTAGGGTCAGACATGTTATCATTAGTGAATAGAAAACAAAACAAGAATTTTCTAGTATAATACATACATACATACATACATATATGGTCACGTCTATATCCCTTGCGGGGTAGACAGTGCCAACAGTCTTGAAAAGACTGAATGGCCACGTTCAGCTATTTGGCTTAATGATAGAATTGAGATTCAAATAGTGACAGGATGCTAGCCCATCGCCTAAAAAAAGAATCCCAAATTTGTAAGCCTATCCCTTAGTCGCCTTTTACGACATCCATGGGAAAGAGATGGAGTGGTCCTATTCTTTTTTGTATTGGTGCCGGGAACCGCACGGCATATAAAAATCATCACTATTTGAATCTCAATTCTATCATAAAGCCATACAGCTGTACGTGGCCTTTCAGTCTTTTCAAGACTGTTGGCTCTGTCTACCCCGCAGGGGATATAGACGTGATTATATATATGTATGTAAACGTTTGAATTTAAAGTTTGTTCACCAACTAAGTAAAAGTTGTTCGTATTGACGATTATAATTAATAATGCTCCCCCTTTTTGAAAGTATACCCTTACTGTTTATCTAACCTTGATTAATAGGAAGCGGAATTTTCTTACGTCCAAAATATTTGAAGTAAAAAAAAACAGTGTTTACAATCGTTAATGTGTGTTTGTATTGAAGGCAAAAAGTCATGACAAAAAAACTGTTATATTTTAAATAGTTCAACGGCATTACAGTGGTTAATTTATACAATCAACTAGCTTGGACACGAAGTTTCGCGCGAATTTAGCGCCATCTGCACTCGCTAATTTAGCGTCATTTTCAAAAGGATAATTAAATGCTTTTCGCAAAACCCACGAGATAGTTTTTACCTGGATGAACCCTATGACCTTCTCCAGACTCTTAACTATATATACGCAAAATTTAAAGAAGATTATATATTACATTTCTTTACAAATGGGCTAGCAACCTGTCACTATTTGAATATCAATTCTATCACTAAGCCAAATAGCTGAACGTGGCCATTCAGTCTTTTCAAGACTGTTGGCTCTGTCTACCCCGCAAGGGATATAGACGTAGCCATGTATGTATGTTCGTTACAAATGTTTTCAATATTTTGGGATTTTTTTTAATACATAAATCGTTTTAACCTCTTCAGCAAACTGTCCCGTTTCAAAATTAACAACTGAACGTGGCCTATCTGTCTTTCGGGACTTTTCTAGACTGTTGGCTCTGTCTACCCCGCACGGAATACACGTCTATAATGTGATATGTTATATGAATATGAGCCTTTTGGTTAAATAAAACCATAAATTTATAAGAGTTCACATAGCAATTATCAATGCAAGTTAACATGACGACAGCTTTACCGTGCCTCGCCATGACCTTAACCCCCATCACAAGTAGGCAGTAATCACTATTACAATTAAATAACGATTACTCTCACGTGCGCCCCGTGTTATATCGGCTAATTGCTTCTGAATAACTATGATAGTGTTAACACGATAAATGATTGCTGGATCTTTCAGTCATTATTACTTTTTGATTGACAATTAATAGTATTATTATGAGGAAAAGGAGGAAAATCATTATATTTTATGAAGTCCCCATGTTTTCTTTGTCTACCTTAAAGTCTTCTTCCTCTTGGCTTTGTTTGTTTGTTTATAATAGCTTTATTGCATAGAAATTTACATAGTAACAAGAAAATAGTAAGTACCTACATAGTTATAAAAGAAACAAATCACTTAGTTTAGGTTTTAGTTCCGTTCATCTTCTTCACTTTGTAGAGGAGCCCGGGGTGTGCCTTGGACCATGGATCCTAGATTTGGTGAGTCAGTTTTTTACACGAAGCGACTCCCGTCTGACCTCCGCAACTTTTGCAGGGGAACCTAACCCGTATTAGATTCATCATGATTACACATCCAGTTGGCTGAATGTGCAGGTTTCGGCGACATTTTCCCTGAAGGTAAGACAATCAGTTAGTATTGAGACTAATGTATGTAACTTTGAAAATAGCCAGTACATGCCCGATGTGGGTTCGAACCTGTGACTTTTTGCGCCGCCGCATTTTAACCGGCCACTTATCGGTTGATCAATTGCAGAGAAATTCTTGTCTTAAGTAAAAGTACTTCATTGGACGCTTTCTCTCGGTAAGGTGATGTCAACTATCCAAGCGGGAAAGCATTTTTTTTTATAAAACAGTGTTTAAGAAACGTAATAATTCGTTAAAAAATAAATTAATAAATGTCGTGTGGTTCCCGGCAACATGACAAAAAAGAATAGTACTACTCCATCTTTTTCCCATGGATGTCGTAAAAGGCGTCTAAGGGACAGGTTTACAGACTTGGGATACTTTTTTTAGGCGATGGGCTAGCAACCTGTCGCTATTTAGCCAATTTTATCATTAAGCCAAACAGCTAAACGTGGCCTATCAGTCTTTTCAAGACTGTTGGCTCTGCCTACCCCACAAGGGATAAAGACTTGACCATATGTATGTATGTAACTTATAAATAAAAATTGGTATTTCGTTGTACCAAACATTATATTTGTCTACCCCGCAACGGATATAGACGTGACGTATGTATGTACGTATGAGAATCTTGAACATTCTACTCGCCTCGCGGCTAAATAGTTACTTATCAACCGTCATTATAAAGGAAGTGAGCAGGCGGCCTTCGACCGAAAAGAGGCTACAATGTTTGTGCAGCTAGTTTTCCTCCGAACTGACTGGAATATTTTGAGACGCCGACTTATTTCTAGGACATACTTATAAATATAGTCACGTCTATATCCCTTGCGGGTTAGAGAGAGCCAGCAATCTTGAAAACACTGAAATGCCACGTTCAGCTGCATGGTTTAATGATTAATCGAGATTATGAGATGATAGGATACTTGCCCATCGCCTACAAGAAAAATCCTTAATCTATTAGCACCCTTAGTTGTCTTTTATTTTATTTTTTGATGGAATTACATCTAAAGATAGAGGTTGCTAGGTATTTACCTTAATGTAAAGTATTGTACATGCATACATATAGTCACGTCAATATCCCTTGCGGGGTAGACATAGCCAACAGTTTAGAAAAGACTGATAAGCCACGTTCAGATATTTGGCTTGATGATAGAATAAGTAAAGTATTGTGAATAAATATAATTTGCGCGAAATGAAACGAAGCTGGCTTACAATATGTATTTTCTTTCTTACCAGGACGGCGTATAAAAGTCTTATGTCTGAATTCTTATCTTTGTCAGTTGGTGATTTTGTTCGTTTGGAATATAATTTAGCGGAAATCATATGAAATATACAGGAAAGTAATAACAGTAGAGTGTATAATTATGCAAGAAAAATAACAATCGCAACGGCGGATTCATGCCATAAAGTGTTCCAGCCAAGCAGCAAGTTTCTCATGATATGTTTTCTATGTCCTCCGATTTAAACTATGTCCGTTTTACTTCAAAAAATAACAGAGTTATTTCACATTTATAATAATGGTTTATAATTACTAAGTTGCAGAATTCGCAATCACTTTTAGCATTTTAGCCAACGAGATTGCCAATTTATGATATTTCGTTTCGCAACAAAATATCGTTTCGGTTTAATACCTTACGGGTCAAATTAATAGCGTTGTACGTACCTTAAATACGAGACTTGCGAATGGCCAGATCCTTCTTGCGCAAGAGCAACATGCATCAAATACGTGCCATGGGATATTTGCATTAAACTTGGGCCGATGTAATTGCTTCTGTATGCACTTTGATTGCCTCTTATTACGGTACACGCAAAGTTAATTATCTATTCTTTAGATTTAACAAAGGCATTGGACAGTGTGCATCACGCTTTTGTATAAAGTATACATGTATTCCTTTTTGATCGGCGGTGCCAACAGCCGACGTGATAAGTGACAAAGCATTAGGCTTGCGTGCCTGACTCACTTGGGGGTCAAGGTTATTTTATGCTAAAACACGTGCACGTGTACCTCAGGGAAGTATTTTTGGACCTATGTCATTTTTTGTCCGTACGAATAGACAACATGTTTAGAAACATATCTTTGAAGATCAATGAATAATTTATAGAAGTATCACTGTCAACATTACTTGTTATGGTGTGTTGCCTATATAATCCGATGGAACTTTGCTTTTGTCACGTCAACTATGTGGTTATGAATATTCAAATCAAGTTTAAGGATATACAATACAGTGAAAAGTTAATAAATATGTTTTTAAAAAATAACACTTGATAATATTTTTAAAAGTGTTTATAAAATGTTTATAGAATTTATTCGGTCTTGGCGCAAGGTTAGGCTAACCCTAAATCGACGAGATTACAAGATCTTATGATCAATGCTCATGAGGCGAAAGAAGTATGCAGGGATCGTGGCAAATTGATAGTTTGAGGTCTTAACACTCCGATACAGAGGCCTCTTTAATGAAAGTAATTTTGCGTTTATAAAGAAATTAGAATCCTTAGCTTATACTTCAGTTATTATGTTTTTTCCAATTGAGAAATACTCGCAAATGATCAGAATCACAAAAGAAATGCTTAGCTTATGTTAATTACGTTTTAAGTATGATGGCTATGTTTTTTGTATTGTGTTAACATTAGCAGGAAAATTTGTTGGCATAACAGTTTCCAAGTTGGTTCTGCATGGTTAATCATTTGTTGAATAATGAAGAAGTAACTGTTACCCGGGCTCTATGTTAATTTCGAAAATTCCTTCTTGTATGTTTTATAGGTTAGTTACAGTTAATACACCAGTCACGGTCGTGTTAAAAGATAAATTAATGTAACATTGCAAATTAAAATGCAAGGGTTATAATTTTATCTTTTGGTTGGAAACGGAATAAATAATTAATTTCATTTTGCAACACATTAAGATTGAAATTTATATATTAGGAGTTGAATATGTTTATATTTTCAACATTGGATACGAGGTATTATTGTCGTCAACACAACATAAGTCTAATTATATCAACTACCGCTTCCAAACAACGTAAAGTGTATAAGAAGCGGCGGAACAAACTACACTGCAGCATTTTCACCGGACGTCAATTTTGCAAATATAGATCTCCTAAATGTAATTCGTTTACGAATGCACATTGTCTACCATACTATATAAAGTTGTGATTGACCCGTGATTGATTTTCCTATCGCTGGTTCGAACGGAAATTGAAAAGGAAACTGTGTATTAAATTCTCGCGGCTAAAGCAGGATATGGTTCAAATGAACATATAAAACTATTTATATATTCATTTATATTCTTTTGTTGATACTTCTTTGTTTTCATCATTCGCTGCCTAATCCTATTTTTAATGGGCAGTCAGGAAGTTTTTCTTCAATTCTCTCAGCTAGAATTACATCCATATACTATAAATCAAAAATACCATTTTTTCTATATCACATTGAATCTTTTATGAGGGAAATTTTTTTAACATTCTCCCCTTTTGATTTTTGTGCCCGCTTCCCAATTTAGCATTTATTGTTACACGAACTACCGGTGCAGAAGGTCGATTTGTACGTTCACCGTTTTGTAAATATTTATATTATAAATCGATGTTTCTGCAGAAATTTGCGCTGCTTGCGCTCTGAGCTTTGTTGTAATTAATCCTCTTGCTGCCAAAGAGGCGTTAATATTTCAAATTTAATTTTAAATTGCTTTATTTAGTGCCGTGTGGTTAAAAGCGCTCCATCTCTTTCTGATTAAGGGATAAGAGACTTATAAACTTGAGATTCTTTTTTTAGGCGATCGGCTACCAACCTGTGACTTTTTCAATCTCAATTCTATCATTAAGCCTAACAGCTGAACGTGGCATATCACTCTTTTAAGCTCTGTCTACCCCGCAAGAGAAATAGACGTGATTATATAAATTAATGTGACTTCTGGAGACGAATGTGTGATGATGACTGATGATGATAATTTGTATTTTACATTGTTATTGAATTACCATTTTCATTGTTCCAGAAAAATGGACGAGCGACCAGAGAAGACAAACACAACTTGATCATACAAACGTAACTAAAGATATTATAGCACTATAATATCAGAAACAAGTTCCAAGCGTCTGTGATTACACAACTCATATGAGATCTCCTACAATAAGTACCGCTAATTATAAGAGTAAAGTAAATTGCATAGAGACTATTGATGACATAAAGGAATAAGTTGATATTAATGACACAGTAAATGCTGAACAGAATAATCTCGACGATATTGTTATAAATGACGATTATAATCCGGAATAAGACAATATTGATGCTGTAGAAAAGATTGTTAATAAAGACAGTAGTTTGATTAGAAGCAAAGATGCCGGCGATTTTGTCGAAGATTAGGGAGCAGGCGTCGAGGGTGCAGCCCTCCCTGGCTGTGGGGGTGGGGGTGGGGGTAGCGCTGGCTGCATGCGCTTTGTACACCACGAGAGATAGGAAGCAATCACCGCCGTGTCACAATAATAATAATTATAAGGTAAGGACATGATTCTTGTTTTTATGTCTTAGTGCATAAGTGAGTTGTTACAAAAATGGGAGCGAAAAGAGACGTTTGAAATTTTGATTCGGTCGTTTATCAGTTTTTGCTCTTATTTTCATATATTTATTGTTGTGATTCCTTTGATGGTTTATCTTAATAACTTGCCTTATTTTAAAATACCCACTTAGTATGTTACTATCCCATAAACATACATAAAATCACGCCTCTTTCCCGGAGGGGTAGGCAGAGACTACCTCTTTCCACTTGCCACGATCTCCCATGAACATAACATAATGAAATTAATTCCTCTTTTGTTTAAGTTGTATTCTTACTTTTTCCTTGATGTACATAAATATTTAAATAAATAAAAAATAAATGAAAGAACATGTAGGTTTTTATACATTTCCAGAAATTAGCGTTTGCTAAATAAGTGATTTGAAAGACATACGAATTGGTAATAGTTATTTTATTACCCGATCGCGGACAAAATTCGTTAATAATGTCGTTAAAAACAAAATTATAAGTAAAATGTAGCCTGTGATTAAAAAATAATGGAAACTACAGACTAATATTTACTCGGGAAAACCGCTGCTTGGTCAAAACGATAGAAACTCATTAAACGTATAAAATCAACTAAGTAAGCCATATTTGAACAATTTTGTTGAATAAACAACCAATGCGGCTTTGGAAAAACGGTTTGAGCAATCGAGCAATTGAAGATTCAGTTATAAGAGATAATAATATAATACGGAGCAATAACGAGTATTTATTTACTTAGAAGAAAAATAAGAATGTGGATGAAGCTAAAGATGTGTGCAAGGACAGACGCTGTCAAGTGGAAAGATGTAGTCTCTGCCTACTGCACCGGGAAAGAGACGTTTTATGTATGTTTGTATAGAAAAAAAATGTCGCGACCAATTGAGAACAGTGTCCTTTTGTGTAGTTGGTTAAGCATGAACAACATAAATAATAATAAAGAGGAATTGTGCTGAAAAAAAGGGACACACATTACATGTCAATAAAATTTCACTAGTCATTTCTTAAACTTACATACATACATATAGTCACGTCTATATCTCTTGCGGGGTAGACAGAGCCAGCAGTCTTGAAAAGACTGTTAGGCCCCGTTCAGCTTTTTGGCTTGATGATAGAATTGAGATTAAAACAGTGACAGGTTGCTAGCCCATCGCGTAAAAGAAGAATCCCAAGTTTATAAGCCTTTTCCCTAGTCGCCTTTTACGATATCCATGAGAAAGAGAATGTGTCCTATTCGTTTTTTTTTTATTGGTGCCGGGAACCACACGACACTAATTGGTGCCAGGAACTACACTTAAAACTTGATTAATTATAATTAAGTCGATACTTAAAAATTATTCGAAACTTCTAGTGTCATTAACTGTTTATTTGCCTTCTGACATAGATGTCGGATTTATAAATATTCAAGTATTTACCACACCTATAAAACATTTAAAATTCGACATGTATTAAACACACAACAAAGAATAAATCAATTTACAATTCGTCCTTATACTTAGGAAAACAGGTTTTCTTCTTATTCTTTATCTTAAAAATCGTGTTACGTTTTATCTAACTTAACTTGTAGATGACTAATAAAAAGTTAAATCAACAAGGCATAATTATAAACTTGGGATTCTTCTTTTAGGCGATGGGCTAGCAACTTGTCACTATTTGAATCTCAATTCTATCATTGAGCCAAAAAGTTGAACGTGGGCCTATCAGTTTTTTCAAGACTGTTAGGCTCAGTCTACCCCGCAAGGTATATAGACGTGACTATATGTATGTAAAGATTCGTAAATACTAGGTTGACACACGTATGAGTAACCAGTATGAACGCCTACGTAACGGCTTTCCATATTTGGTCGCGCTAACTAGAACATTCTAAACGTATTTGGGGATTTGATACCTTGTTCTCAAAAGGAATTTTGGATAGCGTATATTTTTCGATCGTGTAACGCATAAATAAATAAATATATACGGGACAAATTACACAGATTGAGTCAGCCTCGGAGTAAGTTCGAGACTTGTGTTACGAGATATCTAACTCAATATACTATATTTTATAATAAATATAATAGAATAAATTTATTTTCAAAATTGGATACAAGGTATCACTTATTGACGTCACATCACTTAAATCTAATTATAACTACTACAGCTTCCAAAGCGCACGTGTAAAAGAAGCGGCGGAACAAACTACACTGCAGCATTTTCATCGGACGTCAATTTACAAATACTTATATACCTAGATAAACATCTTAGACCCAGGTCAATCAGAAAAAGTTCTTTCCTGGTGTGTTATGTATATTTGTTCTTATTTATTTATTTATTTACCAAACTAAATATTCATATGGAACATAATATAATTCCGCAAAACTATATCAATAACATATATCGCGATGGTCCCCACATATGCAAAATGGGAGGGTTGCCAGAAATATTGATAATTTAAATCATGATTACGGAACTTTAATTCATAAAGGGTATAACTGAAGTTGACTGAGTTTTATTCACCTAAATAATATCAAATTAGACTTATTTTTTCATCAAAAGTAATATTTTAATTATTTATTTCAGAGCAATTGTAAGTATTTATTAGGTCTCTTGTAGATATAGCTTCATAAGTGTGATTACAATAAATTTGCGTGTATTACGTTAGACCTTATCTTGCGTCTTTTTTAAGGCAGTTAGAACGATAACTTAAGGATTGAAGCAAGAATGAATAAGAATTATATAGTTTGCATTTAAGACTTCATCTTGCTTACAAAAGAAGAAAATGTCCTCAAGTCCCAACTAATATTGTGTTAATGCGAATTTAGGTTTGTTTGTTACTTCTTCAAGCGTTGTCTACTGAACTAAGCTTTTTGAAATTTTGCATATATATAATTAAGAGTCTGGTTAGAGACAAAGGGTACTTTTTATCCCGGATTTGCGCAAAACCTGTATTCTTTATTAGGCGGCGCTAAATTCCCGCGAGCGAAAGCTAGCTTCTTATAAAAAAAAAAAAATCAACGACCGTTCCTTCTTTTCATATAATTCTCATCAACATCTTGTATCTCTTTCAGGTGTCAAAGAATGGTAAACTGCAATCTGTGGAGAACACAAATGACGTCACGGAGACGTGCGGGGGGAGGTGCGGGGCGGAGCAGTGTGCGCTGTGCCGGGGAGACGCCGACACAGACAACAAACAGAATATTGTGAGTTGATGTTTCTGACCATTAACATCACGATAAAAAATATAAATATATATGTATAGTATAGTGCCGTGTGGTTCCCGGCACTATTACAAAAAAGAATAGGACCACTCCATCTCTTTCCCATGGATGTCGTAAAAGGCGACTAAGGGATAGGCTTATAAACTTAGGATTCCTCTTTTAGGCGATGGGCTAGCAACCTGTCACTATTTGAATCTCGGTTCTATCATTAAGCCAAATAGCTGAACGTGGCCATTCAGTCTTTTCAAGACTGTTGGCTCTGTCTACCCCGCAAGGGATATAGACGTGATCATATGTATGTATGTATGTATGTATGTATGTATGTATAGTACGGGATAAATTACACAGATCGAGTTAGCCTCGAAGTAAGTTCGAGACTTGTGTTACTAGATACTAACTCAACGGTACTATATTTTATAATAAATACTTTTATGTCACGCCTTTATCCCTTACGGGGTAGACAGAGCCAACAGTCTTGAAAACACTGATAGGCCACGTTCAGCGGTTTGGTTTAATGATAGAATTGAGATTCAAAAAGTGACGGGTTGCTAGCCTATCGCCTATAAGAAGAATCCCAAGTTTATAAGCCTATCCCTTAGTCGCCTTTTACGACATCCTTGGGAACGAGATGGAGTGGTCCCATTCTTTTTTTTATTGGTGCCGGGAACCACACGGCACTAAATAAATTGATATATACCTACGGGACAAATTATACAGATCGAGTTAGCCTCGAAGTAAGTTCGAGACTTGTGATCAGATAAAGTTCTTTTCTCATCATGCCCTGGCCAAGATGATTGGAACCCGGGACCTCCGGTGTCACAGACAAGCGTACTACCGCTGCGCCACAGAGGCCGTCAATGGGAGGAGTATAGGATATACCACTCCATATCGATCCCATGAATGTCTAAATAGACTTGGGACTCTTCTTGCAGGCGATGGGCTGGCAACCTGTCACCTATTTGAATCTCAGTTCCATTAATAAGCCAAATAGCTGGATGCGTTTCAGTCTTTCGAGACTGTTGGCTCGAGGGATATACCTAGACGTGATTATATGTATGTAGATTTTCTTAACATTAACGTCTTATTCAGCCTAGGTTTACTCCTGGTTACGCCTTTGACCATGGAACCTGGATTGGGTTAGTTTGGTATATACAAGAAGCGACTGCCATCTGACCTAAGCAACCTTTGAAGGGAATCCTAACCCGTATTGGATCGATCTTGGTTTCATATCCAGTTGCCTGATTGTGAAAGTTTACTCACGATGTTTTCTTTCACCGTAAGAGCATCGGTTAGCAATCAAACTAATGTTCATACATACATACATATGGTCACGTCTATATCACTTGTGGGGCAGACAGAGCCAACAGTCTTGAAAAGACTAATAGGCCATGCTCAGCCATTTGGATTAATTAATGATAGAATTGAGATTCAAATAGTGGTAGGTTGCTAGCCCATCGCCTTAAAAAAGAATCCCAAGTATGTAAGCCTATCCCTTATCCCTTAGTCGCCTTTTACACATCCATGGGTAAGAGATGGAGTGGTCCTATTCTTTTTTGTACTGGTGCCGGGAACCACACGGCACATATTCATGACTTCGAAAATTCATTGGTCTGCTTCTTAGCCTGATCCCATTATTATACAGAAGACCCATTATTTAGAAATACAAATCAAAATTATTTTTTCATGTTAATTTAATTTGCCTCTTGACTTGCAGGAAGATGCCGACGAGACCCTATCAGTCCCCGAGGAACACGTTCCAGGCCTCAATCTGGAGTTCCTCAGGCAACTGGTGACACTGGCCAAGATAATGGTGCCCGGTTTCAGGAGCCACGAGGTGGCGTTGCTATCGGCCCACACCCTCTGTCTGTTCACGAGGACGTTTCTGTCCATTTATGTGGCGTCCTTGGAAGGGTCTATAGGTAATTTTGGCTTGGGTTTTCCCTTTTTTTAATTTTCTTTGACATTTGTATCGTTTTCTTTCCGAGGTTGTGTCACTCAGGAAAGAGAAAGAGAGATTTCTGCTCTCCTGTTTGAGTCCGATTTCCTCACCAAAGCTTGATCATTTGAGTGTAGTTTGCGTGTGGTTCATGGCACTAAAGAATAGGAACCACTCCATATCATTCCAATGGATGCTGTCAAAGGCGACTAAGGGAAAGGCTAATACACTTGGGATTCTTCTTGTAGGCGATGGGCTAGCAACCTGATTCCATGATAAAGCCGTACACATAAGTCTATCCCTTAGTCATCTTTTACGACATCTAAGGAAAAGATATGGTGTGCCGTAATCTATTCGTGATTTTATGTATGGTTTTAATACTTAATTACTACTTTCCATTCCAGTCAAACACATAGTTCAAAAAGACATGCGCCGCTTCGCTTCCCTCTTGATGCAATGGTTCGGCATAGCTGTTCCCGCCACCTTCATCAACTCCATGATCCGCTACCTGGAGGGCCGCCTGGCGCTGGCCTTCAGGACCAGGCTGGTCAACCACGCGTACGAGCTGTACTTCAAGAACCAGACCTACTACAGGGTCGCCAACCTGGACGCTAGGATCGAGAACGCTGATCATAGGTGAGTTTGGATTGCTTCAATGTGGTTCCTGTCAATTTAGGATAGGATCGCTCCGTCCAGGGTTAGATTCTCCTGTCAACGGCGTCATGGAGGTAAGATGGCAGTCGCTTCGGGTAATTTTCTGACTGTCTACTCCAGGGTCGCGTCAATGCTACATGAACGACCGCCTGGCGCTTCTTGTAGCGTTGAAGGTTTCAGATTACGAGCTGTACTTCAAGAACCAGACCTACTATAGGGTCGCCAACCTGGACGCTAGGATCGAGAACGCTGATCATAGGTGAGTTTGGATTGCTTCAATGCGGTTCCTGTCAATTTAGGATAGGATCGCTCCGTCCAGGGTTAGATTCTCCTGTCAACGGCGTCATGGAGGTAAGATGGCAGTCGCTTCGGGTAATTTTCTGACTGTCTACTCCAGGGTCGCGTCAAGGCTACATGAACGACCGCCTGGCGCTTCATGTAGCGTTGAAGGTTTCAGATTATGAGCTGTACTTCAAGAACCAGACCTACTATAGGGTCGCCAACCTGGACGCTAGGATCGAGAACGCTGATCATAGGTGAGTTTGGATTGCTTCAATGTGATCTCCTGTCAATTTAGGATAGGATTGTTCCGTCCAGGGTTAGATTCTCCTGTCAACGGCGTCATGGAGGTAAGATGGCAGGCGCTTCGGGAAATTTTCTGACTGTCTACTCCAGGGTCGCGTCAACGCTACATGAACGACCGCCTGGCGCTTCATTGAGCGTTAAAGGTTTCAGATTATGAGCTGTACATCAAGAACCAGACCTACTATAGGGTCGCAAACCTGGACGCTAGGATCGAGAACGCTGATCAAAGGTGAGTTTGGATTGCTTCAATGTGGTTCCTGTCAATTTAGGATAGGATCGCTCCGTCCAGGGTTAGGTTCTCCTGTCAACCACCTTTTCAGGACTGTTGGCTCTGTTTACCCGTTAAGGGATATAGACATGAACGTATGTATGTATGTCCAGGGATTGCCAGGCGTTCCTTCATGTAGCGTTGAAGGTAGCTGAACCATTACAGTTGACTGATAGACATCTTACACTTTATACTCCTCAAGAAATAAACACGCGGCATGAACGAACTTCCTCTGATTGGTCTGGGTCTTGGATGTTTATCTATACAAGTATTCATTATAATATATAGTATAGAGGCCGCCCGCGACTTCGTCCGCATGGAAACCCTATCAATCCCGCGGGAACTCTGGGATAAAAAGTAGCCTATGTGTTATTCTGGGTCTTCAGCTACCTACATACCAAATTTCATGGTAATCGGTTCAGTAGTTTTTGCGTGAAAGAGTAACAAACATCCATACATCCATACAAACTTTCGCCTTTATAATAGTAGTAGGATCGTTGAGTTAGTATCTCGTCACACAAGTTTCGAAATTACTTCGAGACTAACTCAATCTGTGTAATTTGTCACGTATATATTTATTCATACATACATACATATGATCACGTCTATATCCCTAGCGGGGTAGACAGAGCCACCAGTTTTGAAAAGACTGATAGGCCACGCTCAGCTGTTTGGCTTAGTGATAGAATTGAGATTTAAATAGTGACAGGTTGCTAGCCCATCGCCTAAAAGAGGAATCCCAAGTTTATAAGCCTATCCCTTAGTCGCCTTTTACGACATCCGTGGGAAAGAGATGGAGTGGTCCTATTTTGTTACCGCTTCTTCTGCACTGACGCCTTGGAAGCGGCAGTAAACTTAGTTTTTAAGTAATTTATTTGACGTCAACCAATGTTGTTAAACCATACGACAATTATTAAGCGATATATAGTATCCTATAATAATGAATAAAAATTTTGAATTTTGAATTTGAATTTATTCTTTTTTGTAATGGTGCCGGGAACCACACGGCAAATAATAATCATCACTATTTGAATCTCTATTCTTTCATAAAGCTATACGCGGCCTTTGTGTTGGCTCGGTCTACCCCGCATGGGATATAGACGTGATTATATGTAAGTATGTAAACCTTTGGTTTTAAAGTTTGTTCACCAACTAAGTAAAAGTTGTTCGTATTGACGATTATAATGAATAATGCTCCCCCTTTTTGAAAGTATTCCCTTATTGTTTATTTATATTTTATTTAATTTATGTCCACAGATTAACGGAAGACGTGTCGGTGTTCACCCAGTCGGTGGCGCACCTGTACAGTTCCCTGACGAAGCCCTGCTTCGACCTGCTCCTCATCGTCCTGACCCTCGCCTCCTACTCCTCCAAGATGAAGGGCAACATATTCCTTGGTGAGAAACTATTAACAGATTGAACTAACCACTCTTCAGAATCAAGGTCAAGAGTACCCGAAACCGCCGAGCTTGCATGAAGAGAGTTATGAATGTGGACGAAGCGAAGGAAGTGTGCAGAGATCGTGGCAAGTGGAAAGTCTCTGCCTGCTTCTCCGGGATAAAGGCGTGATTTTATGTTATGATTCCATAAAAAAATATATATATATATATATTAGCTTCTACCCGCTGATCTAGTATATTCGTCGCTTTTTGTAGATGCCATCTACAAAAAGCGACGAATATAAACGCCATCTAAAAAAAAAAACAAATTTAGCGCCACCTGAAGGAGAATACGTTTTTCGCAAATCCCACGGGAATCATAGTTTTGATCGGGAAGTTAAAAAGTACCAAAAGTCCTTCTCCTGACTCTGAATCATATAACGTGTTAAAAAGATAAATTCAGTAGATAACGCGTGAATAGGTAACAAACGGTCAAACTTACACTCGCATTTATCATATTAATTGTGATTTAAAAATAACTTGAAAATTAGTCCTTCTGCGCTGAAACATTAAATGATTTTATGTCTAATATTATGAAAATTTTTCATTAACATATTGTTTTCAAATTGACATTCTGTACGTCCTGAAAAAAATACCTGTTACCAATACATAACATACTGTCTAAGATGTTAAATGTTGTGTTCGCTTGATTTGACTTCGCAATATGTTGAATTTGAAAAATAAATCAATGTTTACACCTAAAATATGGATCTATTTGAATGAAACTATTTGAATCTCAATTCCATGATAAAGTATAGTAAGTAAAGGCTTTAGCGGGAGCGATAGTTTGAGCTCGACCGCCACCAAAGGGAAGATCTTCCTGCAGGCCGGAGTGATGCCTGGGGAACCGCGCGATACACGATCTCTGTCTACCCCATAAGGCACATAGACGTGATTATATGTATTTATGTATAGATAAATACATATAATATACTAGTTGAATCTCAATTCTATCATCAAGCCAAAAAGCTGAACGTGGCCTATCAGTCTTTTCAAGACTGTTGGCTCTGTCTACCCCGCAAGGGATACAGACGTGATTATATGTATGTATGTATAGATAACAATAAATCTACATATGTGGTAAATTTATTCATTGTTTTTTTTTTACATTAAATAAATTTATTCCAGGTCCCGGCATAGCGACAGTGGTCATATGCCTGACCGGTCAACTGCTCCGCCTGCTGAGTCCCAGGTTCGGCGCCCTGGCCGGGGAGGAAGCCAGGATGAAGGCCAACTTGAGACACGTCCATTCGAGGCTCATAGCCCACGCGGAGGAAGTCGCCTTCTACGGCGGCCATAAGGTAATTGAAACATACATACATACATATGGTCACGTATATATCCCTTGCGGGGTAGACAGAGCCAACAGTCTTGAAAAGACTGAATGGCCACGTTCAGCTATTTGGCTTAATGATAGAATTGAGATTCAAATAGTGACAGGTTGCTAGCCCATCGCCTAAAAGAAGAAACCCAAGTTTTTAAGCCTATCCCTTAGTCGCCTTTACGACATCCATAACTTATAATAATTTATACAATTATATCTTTTCCATCCCGACTTTAATATTATAAATATGAAAGTAACTCTGTCTGTCTGTTATGCTTTCAAACCTGAACCATCGAATTTCATGGAATTTGATACAGGGATAAAGTCTTCCCTGAGGAAGTATTTATTTATTTGAAGTCAACCAATGTTGTGAAACCAAAAGATTTGACAATTATTAAGCGATATGAAGTAAATAAAAATTGTGGAAAAGTTATTTTGGTCATCATTGAAGCTCTCACGGTAGAACAATTTTCCTCGTTTTTTTTCACATTTTCCATTATTTCATTGGTCCTTATAGTTGCAGCGTGATGTTATATAGCCTAAAGCCTTCATCGATAAATGGTCTATTCAACGCAAATAGAATTTTTCAATTTGAACCAGTAGTTCCTGAGATTAGCGCGTTCAAACAAACAAACTCTTCAGCATTATAATATTTGTATCACTACATAGTATAAAACAAAGTCGCTATTTCGGTCTGTTTTTCTGTATGCTTAAATCTTTATAATTACGCAACGGATTTTGATGCGGTTTTTTGTAACAGGTAGAGTGATTCAAGAGGAAGGTTTTTATGTATAATAACATTTATAATTTTGCACCCGTGCGAAGCCGGGGCGGGTCGCTAGTAGATAGTTAAGTTTTAAATACATTTCCTATTCAACCAGGTGGAGCTAGGTCAACTCCAATCTGCCTACCAGGAGTTGGTGGCTCAGATGACGTCGGTGTTCAACAAGAAACTGTGGTACGTGATGCTGGAGCAGTTCTGCATGAAGTACGTGTGGTCCGGCACCGGCATGGTCATGCTGGCTCTGCCTATCCTCACGGGGGCCAGCGGCGATGGTGAGTCTCGTTCTGGTTATTATAGGATCCTAAAATGGGGATAGGTAGACAGATGAGTACAGGGTGGCTGCCTATCCGTTTTGCTGGTGTAAAGTATTTAAACACCGAGCTGGTCGCTACCTATCCCAACTGGGAACAGTCTCACATCTCACCAGCGGTGATGGTGAGTCACATTCTGCTGATTATAGGATCTATTTTAGGTGAGATTTTGGGGATAGGTAGAGAGATAGAATACAGGGACGCTGCTTATCCCTTTTGCTGATGTTAAGAATTTTAACACAGAACTAGTTGCTAGAAGACGTCATAGTCGCTGCCTATCCCCACAACGGGAAACTGGTGGTGACTGTAATGGATGTCGTAAAAGGGATGAAGACTTCATTATATGTATGTACCAAAGGAAAAATAATACGATCACTCCATCTCTTTCCCATGGATGTCGTACAAGGCGACTAAGGAATAGGCTTACAAACTTGAGATTCTTATTTTAGGCGATGGGCTAGCAACCTGTCACTGTTTGATTCTCAATTCCATCATAAAGCCATACAGGCTGAACGTGACCTATCAGCCTTATCGAGATTGTTGGCTCTGATTACCCCGCAAGGGATATAGACGTGACCTTATATATGTACTAGCTAATACAATGCTTCATTTGGTTTTGTAAGCATTAATAAATTCGTGTTAACGTCTCGTCGACGTCTTGCACAACTTCCCAATTGAGAAATGATAGAATTGAGAAACCTAGGTGGTCAGGGAGGTCATGTAATGTCATTTGTTCCAGGTAAAAGCGGCGAGAGCATCAGCGCCCGTACGGAATATATGACCACGTCGAGGAATCTATTGAACTCCGCGGCCGACGCCATTGAGAGGCTCATGTCCAGTTATAAGGTAATATATCGCATGCGCGTGCGCTGCGCTTCGTTCTGTTGGTAAATTGCAGATAAAAAAATGTATGGAGTATGTCTCACCCAATTGTCTTTTTTATATCTGTGCAAAATTTCGTGATAAATAGGTTTAGTAGTTTTTGAGTTTATTCGTTATAAACATACGTATAATTTTCATGAATATGTGTTCATATATTTTGAGTTTATTTGTTACAAAAATACGTATAAATTTCGTGAAAATGGGTTCAGAAGTTTTTGAGTTTATCCGTTACAAACATACAATACTGTACATTTCCTAATTAGAAGAAATTGTTTTGTCGATAATGAAAAAGAAACATTCGTATTAAGTATTAATTAATTTATTAATATTATGAGTGCTGTGTGGTTCCCAGCACCAATATAAAAAAGAATAGGACCACTCTATTTCATTTCCCATGGATGTCGTGAAAGCCGACTAAGGGATAGGCTAATTAACTTGGGATTCTTCTTATAGGCGATGGGCTAACAACCTATCACTATTCCATTAAAAAAAACCATACAGGTGTGCATGACGTTTCGTTTTTTTTAAAACTGTTGTTTCTGTCTACCCCGCGAGGGATGTGATAACATATTTGTATCTTTCAAGTACACACATCAGCCGGTTACTATGTTAATATACATATGTATGTGTCAAGATATTAGTTCAGAATGTCTAATCTATACTAATATTATAAAGCTGAAGAGTTTGTTTGTTTGAACGCGCTAATCTCAGGAACTATTGGTTCGAATTGAAAAATTTTTTTTTTGCGTTGAATAGATCATTTATCAATGAAGGCTTTAGGATATACAACATCACGCTGCAACTATAAGGAGCGAAGAAATAATGGAATATGTGAAAAAAAAACGGGGAAAATTATTCATACTTGAGGGTTTCAACGATGCCCAAAATAACTATTCCTATTATAACTACTACCGCTTCCAAAGCGCATGTGTAGAAGAAGCGGCGGAACAAACTACACTGCAGCATTTTCATCGGACGTCAATATACAAATTTAGATCTCTTAAAAAATCATGGACGAATGCACATTGTCTACATTAAAAAACATGAATGAATGTAGAACTACATATATGTATAGTTAAAAAATAAAATAAAATCGGGGAAAATTATCCATCATTGAGGGCTTCAATGATGCCCAAAATAACAATTCCACGCGGACGAAGTCGCGGGCACAGCTAGTATATACAGGGTAACTTTTAATTCAATTGCATAAATTTAACTGTTAAGTGTACTCATCTAAAGGATATTTCAAAACGTTAAAAGAAAAATATCGGTTCATATTTCAGAAAGTACCAAAAAAAAATAAAAGTAACAAAATCCACGATCCTAAATACGTAATATCACCCCGGCTGGCAGAAAAGCGACTCGTAAGATTTAGAGGTCAATTTACATGTTTAGTTTTAATTTCTTTTTGTAGTATTGGTCTTTAATAAAGCGTGTGACGTAGTTTTTGAGGGTTTTTTTTAATGTGAAAATGATGACGTTCAATTTAAATAAAAATAGGCTCAAACGGCTCAGAAGCATGGGTATAGCCTATGTTTAAAAGGATGCAGTTGTTTTAAATGTCACCCTGTATAACATAAAATAATTTTCAACCAACAGGAAATAGTAACACTGGCGGGCTACGCGACTCGTGTCTCGGACATGTTGACCGTGTTCGACGAGGTGGCCGTGGGCAAGTGCGTGAGGGACGTGCACGTGGCCCCGGGACACTCGCCCGGGTTCCAGGTCACGTTCCGGGACAAACAGCCGGTGCCTCAAGGTAGGATTTGTGAAATATATATGTATAAATAAATAAATAAATAAATAAATAAATAAATAAATAAATAAATAAATAATCGTTGATTTTTCTCTCAACTTATTAGTAGTAAGTATACATAGTTCAGCTTATGGCAATATCTAAATTAAGTGGAGAGAACTGGTGCCTGAGGTAGGTGGGTATAACCCTCCTGTGTTACAGGTCTATGTATATATATGTATGTATATTCATTAAGATGTTGTATACATTTTTTTGGTAAAACATAAACTAAGTTGGTTGCCGTGTGGTTCCCGGCACCAATACTGTTGTAATGTTTTTTTTTTAATTATTAGTGTAGACTAGCTTTCAGGGCTTCAAACCAGTGGGAATTTCTAGAAAATGAAATTGTTTAGTCGATAATGAAAAAGAAACATTCGTATTAAGTATTAATGAATTTATTAATATTATTAGTGTCGTGTATTTCCCGGCACCAATACGAAAAACAATAGGACCACTCGCATCTGTTTCCCATGTCTGCTCACGTTCAGCTATTTGGCTTTAAGATAGAATTGAGATTCAAATAGTGACAAGTTGCTAGCCCATCGCTTAAAAGGAGAATCCCAAGTTTGTAAGCCTACCCCTTAGTCGCCTTTTACGGCATCCATGGGAGAGAAATGGAGTGGTCCTATTCTTTTTCTATTGGTGCCGGTTACCACACGGCAATGTAAAATGTATTGTAAATTAATATGATTAATTTTATTCCAACAGGTAAAATTATCTACACGAGCGACCTCTCCATCCGCCTGAGGAACGTGCCGATAGTGACCCCCGCCTGTGACGTGGTCGCCAGCGGAGTGAACCTCAACATCGCGCCCGGGACCCACCTGCTGATTGTGGGACCCAATGGATGCGGGAAATCCAGGTAAAGTTATGTTATAAAGATTGATACTAACAGCTGAACTGAGGAATGTTGGCTCTGTCTACCCCGCCTGTGACGTGGTCGCCAGCGGAGTGAACCTCAACATCGCGCCCGGGACCCACCTGCTGATTGTGGGACCCAATGGATGCGGGAAATCCAGGTAAAGTTATGTTATAAAGATTGATGCTAACAGCTGAACTGAGGAATGTTGGCTCTGTCTACCCCGCCTGTGACGTGGTCGCCAGCGGAGTGAACCTCAACATCGCGCCCGGGACCCACCTGCTGATTGTGGGACCCAATGGATGCGGGAAATCCAGGTAAAGTTATGTTATAAAGATTGATACTAACAGCTGAACTGAGGAATGTTGGCTCTGTCTACCCCGCCTGTGACGTGGTCGCCAGCGGAGTGAACCTCAACATCGCGCCCGGGACCCACCTGCTGATTGTGGGACCCAATGGATGCGGGAAATCCAGGTAAAGTTATGTTATAAAGATTGATACTAACAGCTGAACTGAGGAATGTTGGCTCTGTCTACCCCGCCTGTGACGTGGTCGCCAGCGGAGTGAACCTCAACATCGCGCCCGGGACCCACCTGCTGATTGTGGGACCCAATGGATGCGGGAAATCCAGGTAAAGTTATGTTATAAAGATTGATACTAACAGCTGAACTGAGGAATGTTGGCTCTGTCTACCCCGCCTGTGACGTGGTCGCCAGCGGAGTGAACCTCAACATCGCGCCCGGGACCCACCTGCTGATTGTGGGACCCAATGGATGCGGGAAATCCAGGTAAAGTTATGTTATAAAGATTGATACTAACAGCTGAACTGAGGAATGTTGGCTCTGTCTACCCCGCCTGTGACGTGGTCGCCAGCGGAGTGAACCTCAACATCGCGCCCGGGACCCACCTGCTGATTGTGGGACCCAATGGATGCGGGAAATCCAGGTAAAGTTATGTTATAAAGATTGATACTAACAGCTGAACTGAGGAATGTTGGCTCTGTCTACCCCGCCTGTGACGTGGTCGCCAGCGGAGTGAACCTCAACATCGCGCCCGGGACCCACCTGCTGATTGTGGGACCCAATGGATGCGGGAAATCCAGGTAAAGTTATGTTATAAAGATTGATACTAACAGCTGAACTGAGGAATGTTGGCTCTGTCTACCCCGCCTGTGACGTGGTCGCCAGCGGAGTGAACCTCAACATCGCGCCCGGGACCCACCTGCTGATTGTGGGACCCAATGGATGCGGGAAATCCAGGTAAAGTTATGTTATAAAGATTGATACTAACAGCTGAACTGAGGAATGTTGGCTCTGTCTACCCCGCCTGTGACGTGGTCGCCAGCGGAGTGAACCTCAACATCGCGCCCGGGACCCACCTGCTCATTGTGGGACCCAATGGCTGCGGGAAATCCAGGTAAAGTTATGTTGTAAAGATTGATAGTGACAGCTGAACTGAGCTATGTTGGCTCTGTCTACCCCGCCTGTGACGTGGTCGCCAGCGGAGTGAACCTCAACATCGCGCCCGGGACCCACCTGCTCATTGTGGGACCCAACGGCTGCGGGAAATCCAGGTAAAGTTATGTTGTAAAGATTGATAGTGACAGCTGAACTGAGCTATGTTGGCTCTGTCTACCCCGCCTGTGACGTGGTCGCCAGCGGAGTGAACCTCAACATCGCGCCCGGGACCCACCTGCTGATTGTGGGACCCAATGGATGCGGGAAATCCAGGTAGAGTTATGTTATAAAGATTGATGCTGACGGCTGACCTGAGGAATGTTGGCTCTGTCTACCCCGCCTGTGACGTGGTCGCCAGCGGAGTGAACCTCAACATCGCGCCCGGGACCCACCTGCTGATTGTGGGACCCAATGGCTGCGGGAAATCAAGGTAGAGTTATGTTGTAAAGATTGATGCTGACAGCTGACCTGAGGAATGTTGGCTCTGTCTACCCCGCCTGTGACGTGGTCGCCAGCGGAGTGAACCTCAACATCGCGCCCGGGACCCACCTGCTGATTGTGGGACCCAATGGCTGCGGGAAATCAAGGTAGAGTTATGTTGTAAAGATTGATGCTGACAGCTGACCTGAGGAATGTTGGCTCTGTCTACCCCGCCTGTGACGTGGTCGCCAGCGGAGTGAACCTCAACATCGCGCCCGGGACCCACCTGCTGATTGTGGGACCCAATGGATGCGGGAAATCCAGGTAAAGTTATGTTATAAAGATTGATGCTGACAGCTGAACTGAGGAATGTTGGCTCTGTCTACCCCGCCTGTGACGTGGTCGCCAGCGGAGTGAACCTCAACATCGCGCCCGGGACCCACCTGCTGATTGTGGGACCCAACGGCTGCGGGAAATCCAGGTAAAGTTATGTTGTAAAGATTGATGCTGACAGCTGAACTGAGGAATGTTGGCTCTGTCTACCCCGCCTGTGACGTGGTCGCCAGCGGAGTGAACCTCAACATCGCGCCCGGGACCCACCTGCTGATTGTGGGACCCAACGGATGCGGGAAATCCAGGTAAAGTTATGTTGTAAAGATTGATGCTGACAGCTGAACTGAGGAATGTTGGCTCTGTCTACCCCGCCTGTGACGTGGTCTTTGAAGACGTGTAATTGGTTATAAAATGTTCATTTCATAAGCTAATGAGTTAATTATAAAATAATTCATTCATATAGTCACGTCTATATCCCTTGCAGGGAAGACAGTGCCAACAGTCCTGAAAAGATTGAATGGCCACGTTCAGCTGTTTGGCTTAATGATAGAATTGAGATTCAAATAGTGACAGGTTGCTAGCCCATCTCCTAAAACAAGAATCCCAAGTATATAAGCCTATCCCTTAGTCGCCTCTTACAACATCCATAAGATGGAATGGTCCGATTCCTTTTTTATGTTGGCAACCGGGAACCACACGGCACAATAGAATAAAAATATACCTGTAGCGGCCGTTCAGCCTCCATGGACAAACACTCTTTGACTTGACAATTTAGATGACCAAAACTGATTGACAGACTGTGAAAAAAAGGACAATCGACATCGACACCAAGACGAGAAGACGACAAGATGTATCTTGAACGGGAAAAAATCTTTTTTATCCAGACACAGACAGACAGACAACAGACCCTCGGCCCGTTCAATCCTACTACTATTATAAAGGCGAAAGTTTGTATGGATGTTTGTTACTCTTTCACGCAAAAACTACTGAACCGATTACCATGAAATTTGGTATGTAGGTAGCTGAAGACCCAGAATAACACATAGGCTACTTTTTATCCCAGAGTTCCCGCGGGATTGATAGGGTTTCCATGCGGACGAAGTCGCGGGCGGCGGGTACCTAATAAATGTGTTTGTATTACAGCCTGTTCCGAATTATCTCCGGACTATGGCCGGTCCACGGCGGGGAGCTGTGGGTGCCCCGACCTTGTGAATGCGCTTACTGCACGGACGACGGCACCGAGCAGGACCACTGCACCACCAGGCCCATCATGTTCTACATACCGCAGAGGTACGACACAGTGTTACATACATACATATATAAATAAAAATATAATAAATATATACGGGACAAATTACACAGATTGAGTTAGCCTCGAAGTAAGTTCGAAACTTGTGTTACGAGATTGAACGCGCCGCTTTATTTTACTGTTCCTATCCCTTTTCATTCCGCACAATACGATAGTGACAGCATATGTGGTTTCTTCGGAGCTCGACAACACTCGACGGCTTACGAATGGAGCCATAGAACATTTCAATTCAAATTTGAAAACTAGTGATTGAAGAAAAAATATGGCCGAAAATTGACCGCTCCGCTCATATAATAAAAATAGAAAAAGTGCGCATCTTTGAAACAAGAAGAACCCTGGCCAGGGCCCAAGATACCAAAATACAAGAAATTAAGGTACGTGTTGTGCGTTTACATTCCCGCTTCCCGCTTCTTCCTTTCACAATATTCACTCTACCAAAAATCCAGCGACCTACATAGTTGTTTTCCGCTATTCCATTTTGTGGTCCTTCGAGCCGGATAAAACCCGCTTCAAACCCGCTTCATGCATATTGTTATTGACGAGATTTGTTTAAAACCGCGATTTTCTGTAGATAATCATAACCGCATTGCGCCGACATTCGGCCGGTTTCTGTGTAGAATCTACCTACACAATTAAATAAAAACGTCCGCTCACAGTACTCTCACACCGCTCACCGCTTATTTTGAATAAGATTTTGGTATTAAGTGTTTTATTTCGTAAAATACCTCTATCCGCCATCTTTTACCATGGAATCTAAGCTCAAGTTGTTACAAGAGAAAAATAAGGTTCGCTTTGAACGTCTTACTAAATTATACGAGGTAGGCAAACATTTGTCTCCATCTACTACCGAATTGCGCTCGATTGAGACTTTTATGTCCGATAGTCAAACTGTAGACATATTGCGTAATGATTTCATGCAAACTTTGGATGAAATTAACCTATTACACATGGAATTAGATCCCAAATTCCAACCAAGTTATAAGTCACTTTCATCATTTGAAGATATTTATGCTCGTGTTGTAAGGTTCCGTGTAAATCTAAAAGGTAAATCCGTTTCTTCGAGTGCAGTTCCGCAAACAACGAATAAGGCTCCCTTCAAACTAGCTCCGCTTCATATTCCTAGCTTTGACGGAAAAATTGAAAATTGGCCCGTTTTCTATGAATCTTTTAAAGCTAATATACATTGTAATCCAGATTTAACAGATTCTCATAGAATTCAATATTTAGTTGGAAGGCTCACCGGAAATGCATTAAAAATTATAGCAGGCGTGATTCCTTCTGGCGAAAACTATAAGTCCATTTGGGACAGTTTAACAAAGAAATATCAGGATAAGAGAGCCCTAGGTTCGTACTATGTTTCCACGTTGCTTAATATTAAAGCCGCTTCAAATAACTCTGTCGCGTTAAATAATTTCATAGATACATTTGACGCTGCCGCCGCTGCACTAAATCAATTAAAAATTGAAGATACTTATGATTTTATTTTATTTAATTTAGCATTCCGCAAATTAGATTCAAGTACCGCTCAGGCGTTTGAAATGACTGCTAGAGATAAAATGATTCCGAGTTATTCAGATTTAGTTGAATTCATTAAAAGTCAAGTAAAAATATTAGATCGCACTACTAATAATAATAATTCATTCAACCGCATTAATCAAAATAACAATGCTACTATTAATAATTCAAACCGCTCCCGCCATACAGTCCATTCGTTCGTAACCCGCAATAATAATAATATCGACAACCGCTCTGTATGTTCAATGTGTAATACGTCTGAACACTTTCAGCTTTATACTTGCCCCGCATTTAAATCTTTGTCACCGAAAAATCGCCTTGAATTTATTAAATCGAAAGTAGGGTGTGTAAACTGCCTTAGCTTGACACATTCCGTGTCAAAATGTAATTCGAAGTATAAATGTAGACAATGTGGAAAAAGTCATCATTCTTTGTTGCATTTAGATTCATCCTCAAATAAAAACTCACCTTCTGCGTCATTTCGAGATTCGTTCACTAGGACAACCATACAAGACAGCGCTGCTTCGGCTACAACTGGTACAGAGAATTGCGCCTCCACCTCCGCGGCATCAATGCCCGTTATTAGCAAAGATCGCGAGCACGTATCGCTCTGCGCTCGCTCACCTGACCTAACGAATGTTCTTCCCTGTACCACGTTAACTTGTCATAACCGTACTGAAGTGCTTCTTTCTACCGCCAGTATTTACGCGTATAATAATGATAAGAATATAAAAGAAACTGTTCGATGTCTTATTGATAATGCTTCACAGAATAATTTAATTACTCTAAACTGTTGCAAAAAACTTAATTTGAAAATTATTCCGCTGTCAAATTCGACTTTAAAGGGTGTTGGTTTGACTTCCCGGCCTGTTATAGGGTATGCTAATTTCACGATTTCTGCAAAAAATAATAAACAAACATTTAACTTAACCGCATTAGTCATAGATTGTATTACCGATCGTCTTCCTATAGATTATATTGACACATCTATTGTTAGGCATCTGGTAAACATACCGCTTGCAGATCCATTCTGGCATATTCCTGGAGAAATCGAAATTGTCCTAGGAGCAAAGTTATTCCCATTCTTACTTCTTAGTGGAAAAGTCATTGCACCGCCAGCTCCGCCCGCTATTGAAACTATTTTCGGATTTGTTTTCATGGGTGACGCCGCTGCTAATACCGCTTCGTCAGTCATTGGCGATATAACCGCAATTCAGTCTTCATCTTCCGCTTCATTTTTTACTTCTTTTGAAAAAAGTATAGATGCCTCTCTTTCTAAATTCTGGGAATTAGAGGAAGTTCCTGTGAATAAATTTCTTAGTCGTACTGATGAAGAATGTGAACAAATTTACGCTTCTACTGTCTCTCGCGACTCAACTGGTCGCTATTGCACCGTGTTACCATTCGCTAAGGATCCCAGTAGCTTAGGGAACTCGTACACTGTTGCTCATCGCCGTTTATTGGCACTGGAACGCAGACTTAGCGACACAGATTTACGTGTGAGCTATAACGCCGCTATCATGGATTACATAAATAACAAATACTTAGATCCAGTGTTACCATCGGACGAGTCTGATGGAGGTTATATAATTCCTCACCACCCAGTTGTCAGATTGGACAAACAGACTACTAAAGTCAGGGTTGTTTTGGACGCGAGTGCTCAATGTCATAATGGTGTATCTCTCAATGATATTTTACACACTGGACCTAATCTTCAAGCTGATTTATTTTTATTATTACTTAATTTTCGTTTATTTCCAGTAGCTTTAACTGCAGATATAAGGCAGATGTATCTTCAGATACTTGTAACTGAGGAACATCAAAAATATCAAAAAATACTCTTTCGATTTGACCCTTCTGAACCGATTCGTATGTTCAAGTTCAACAGAGTGACGTTTGGACTTAGGTCCAGCCCATTTGTTGCAATGCGCACAGTACGTCAACTTTGTAATGATGAACGTTCTAATTTTCCTGTAGCAGCAGCTATAGCTGAAAAGGAGCTCTATATGGATGATTTAGCTAGTTCAATTTTAAATGAATCAGATGCTGTCGAAGCTTCTACGCAGTTGATTAAAATGTTTAAATCAGGTGGTTTTGATTTAGTTAAATGGTCGAGTAACTCTAAAATGGTACTTGATAATATTCCGCTACCGCTAAGACTTTCACAACAAGTAGAATTTGATAAATCCGCTTCTCTTAAAATATTAGGGCTGGAATGGCAGCCGGAGAGTGACACATTTGTTTTTAAAATAAATAACGATGATCGCTCTTGTACCAAACGTTCTATACTTTCTTCAATCGCCCGCTTATGGGACGTGTTAGGTTTTGCCGCGCCTGTAATTGTTTATGCTAAACTTCTAATTAAAGAACTTTGGCTTCAGAAGGTTGGATGGGATGAAGCACCTCCGACAAATATATCCGCTATGTTTATTAAATTTAGAGAACAATTGCCACTTCTTGCTAATTTAAAAATTCCGCGCCATCTGGCTGTAGCTCAGGGTTCTAAGGTTAATATAGTTGCTTTCGCTGACGCTAGTATGAAAGCGTATGGCTGTGTTGTTTTCTTACATGTTACCGATCCTACTGGTAACATATGTGTCCGCTTGGTTTGTGCAAAGTCAAAGGTTGCGCCAGTCAAAGTAGTTTCACTTGCCCGCTTGGAGCTCTGTGCTGCCGTCATAATGTCTAAACTAACCAAATTACTCTACGATACTTATTCAGCGCGCACGCCTATAGATAATGTTTATGCTTTTTCAGACTCAAAAATAGCTCTTTCGTGGATTCATTCATCTCCACATCGGTGGAATATTTTTGTCAGCAATCGTGTTGCCAAATGTCACGAGAATCTAGAGCCTAAAAACTTCTACCACGTCGCCGGAGTTCAAAATCCCGCAGACTGTCTGTCGAGAGGTTTATTACCTGAACAATTACTCACGCACAAATTATGGTGGAACGGTCCTGAATGGTTAATTACGCCTGTGCCACAGTGGCCGATAGAATCTTTTCAGCCTGAAAAATGTGAAGACTTGCCAGAATTTAACAGTAAAACGCTTGTCGCAACCGCTTCTCGTGGTGTAGAACTGTCTCCTCTTTGTTCTTTATCGTGCAAAGTTTCTTCATGGAATAAACTGTTAAGAATAATTGTATATATTTTACGCTTTGTAAGATTATTGCCCCGCTCTAAAAGGTTAGAGACCTCTCATTTAATTACCGCTGAAAACTATTTGCTTCGATCAGTTCAAATCGCTCATTTTACACATGTCATAAAAGATTTAAAAAAGGGTAATATACCTTCCGCCCCGCTTAATAAATTAGACTTATTTATATCGGAAGATAAATTAATCAGAATAGGAGGTCGATTAGCTAATTCAAACTTACCGTTCGAAGCGAAACACCCTATTTTACTTCCTAAACATGATAATGTTACTTACTTGATTATAGACTATTTTCACCGCGTACATTGTCATACTGGTGCCGCTCTTCTTAGCTCTTTGATTCGCCAAAAATATTGGATAATATCATCTCGATCTGTTATACGGCAACGAGTACATAATTGTAATTTTTGTTTTAAAAATTCTCCTTCGCATCCAACTCCTAAGATGGCGAATTTACCCGCATTTCGTGTTCAAGAGACAAAAGCTTTCGTTCATACTGGCGTGGATTACGCTGGGCCTATTAACATCACTATTTGTAGACGTCGTGGTCAGCGAAGTCAAAAGGCATATATTTGCCTATTTATTTGTTTAGTGACGAAAGCAGTTCATATTGAACTTGCCTCAGATTTATCTTCTATTACATTTCTTTCTGCATTTAAGAGATTTATATCCCGTAGGGGTCCAGTTTCTCATCTATATTCCGATAATGGAACTAATTTCGTTGGCGCTAAGTCTCATTTGAATGAGCTTTATAATTTTTTACTTTCTTCAGATTATAATGATTTACTCTCAAGCGAGCTTGTAAATCGCCGCATAGAATGGCATATGTCTCCTCCCCGCGCTCCGCATTTTGGAGGAATTTGGGAGTCAAATATAAAAAGTTTGAAGACTCATTTGTACCGCATTATTGGCAATCAACTACTTACATATGAAGAGCTTTTAACAGTATTAACACAGATTGAAGCAATAATGAATTCACGACCACTCTGCGTACTACAGGAAGAACCGCATCTTGAGCCTTTAACTCCCGCGCATTTTATTATGGCTTCTCCACTACAGTACTTGCCACTCGCACCTGTATCTTCTACGCCGCTAGTTACACGTAAATCGCTACTCGATCAAATGATTCGCTCATATTGGAAAAGATGGCATTTAGAGTACTTGAATAATTTACAGGTTCGTCAGAAATGGTTGAAAGATGTAACGAACGTCAAAATTGGTACTGTAGTGTTGATACATGAAGATAATGTTCCCCCATTACGATGGCCATTGGGAATCATTGAAAAAACTTATCCAGGTGCAGACGGTACTGTGAGAGTAGCTTTAGTTAAAACTCAAAATGGTTTTCTTAAAAGACCAATAATTAAATTATGTCCATTGCCGTCGCAATAACAATACCGCATTTTCTTAATAATTTCTTATTTTATGAATGTTATTATATTATTTTTTCCGCTTTAGTTAATATTAAAATCCACTACTATTTACGCTACTCTATGAGTGATTTCCTTTTATTTTTCTTTTGAGAAAGCGATGTTTCTCAAGGCGCCGGAGGATGAACGCGCCGCTTTATTTTACTGTTCCTATCCCTTTTCATTCCGCACAATACGATAGTGACAGCATATGTGGTTTCTTCGGAGCTCGACAACACTCGACGGCTTACGAATGGAGCCATAGAACATTTCAATTCAAATTTGAAAACTAGTGATTGAAGAAAAAATATGGCCGAAAATTGACCGCTCCGCTCATATAATAAAAATAGAAAAAGTGCGCATCTTTGAAACAAGAAGAACCCTGGCCAGGGCCCAAGATACCAAAATACAAGAAATTAAGGTACGTGTTGTGCGTTTACATTCCCGCTTCCCGCTTCTTCCTTTCACAATATTCACTCTACCAAAAATCCAGCGACCTACATAGTTGTTTTCCGCTATTCCAGAGATACTAACTCAACGATACAATATTTTATAATAAATACTTAGATAGATAAACATCCAAGACCCAGGCCAATCAGAGAAAGTTCGTTTCTCATCATGGTCCTGACCGGGATTCGAACCCGGGACCTCCGGTGTCACAGACAAGCGTATTTACTGCTGCGCCACAGAGGCCGTCAATACATATGATCATGTCTATATCTCTTGCGGTACTGACATATTCGAGGAGAGTGATAGGCCACGTTCAGCTGTTTGTGAATGAACACAGTATTATATATATAGTATTATATATATATATTAATATATATATATAATACCGTATATATTAATTTATTTTATATAAAATAAATTAATATATACGGGACAAATTACACAGGTTGAGTTAGCCTCGAAGTAAGTGCGAAGTTCGTTTTTGCGTATGTAAATTTAAGAGTCTGGTGAACTATAGTACTATAGTTATTATAGAACTATAGTTCCCGTGGTATTTCGAAAACCCTATAACAACCTTTATAAGTGGCGTTAAATTTAATAAAAGCGCGGGCAAAACTGTACTGTGACAAAATATAACAATTATAATGTCAAAATTGAAATGCATTCATATGTATGTCTAACTAATTATTTATTGTATGATTCCTAAGACTATCGACATCTCTATCCAATTTATCGTGTATTAATTATTTCCAGGCCGTACATGTCAATGGGCTCCCTCCTCGACCAGGTGACGTACCCGTCCCGCGTGCCGGCGGGGTCGGCAGAGTCTCACGCGGCGGAAGCTCGCGCCCAGAAGATCCTCAAGCTAGTGAGGCTTGACACCATGGCGGCCAGGCACGGGGGGTTGAGGGCCGTGCGGGACTGGAGGGCCACCATGTCGGGGGGGGAGAAGCAGAGGATGGCCATGGCAAGGATGTTCTACCACAGGTGAGAATTATTATTTAAAAAAATTACATACATATATACACATACATAATACATATGGTCACGTCTATATCCCTTGCGGGGTAGACAGAGCCAATAGTCTTGAAAAGACTGAATGGCCACGTTCAGCTATTTGGGTTAATGATAGAATTGAGATTCAAATAGTGACAGGTTGCTAGCACATCGCCTAAAAAGGGATCCCAAGTTTGTAAGCCTGTCTCTTAGTCGCCTTTTACGACATCCATGGGAAAGAGATGGAGTGGTCCTATTCTTTTTTGTATTGGTGGTGTCAAATTACATTTCTCTATTTACGCCCTATTTCTGCAATTCTCATTTTACCTCATTCTCTCTTTCTGAATATTAATTGCGATATTTCGTTACGTTCGTGACAAATGACATTTAACTTAATACATTTCCTAGATTTTTTGTTTGTTAGTTACTCAAAAAGATTGGCCGATTTCGATGGAATTGTTATTGGGATAATATTATTAAATTCCTGTAAATTCTTACAACCACTAAATAATATTAATAGTAGCCTTTATTCGCTGGTTTTTTGTGTGTTCCTCATGCATCAGCAACAAGTTGTTGGTCAGGTTGTCCATTGACACAGGCCTCCCCCATCGCCTTCCACTCATCACTATTGTTAGCTGAAATTCTCCATCATTTTCCACAAATAAAATAAATATATATATATGTACGTGACAAATTACACAGATTAAGTTTGCCTCGAAGTGAGTTTTACACTTGTGTTACGAGATACTAACTCAACGATACTATATTTTAAATATAAATATATACGGGACAAAATACACTGATTAAGTTAGCCTCGAAGTGAGTTCGAGACTTGTGTTACGAGATACTAACTCAACGATACTATATTTTACAATAAATATTTTTCTATAGATGAAAAACCAAGACTGAGACCAGTCAGTAAAAGTTCGTTTCTCATCATGCCCTGACCGGGATTCGAACCCGGAACCTCCGGTGTCACACAAGCGTACAACCGCTGCGCCACAGAGGCCGTCACAAAGACTTAATACTAAAGACTGACTTAAATACTATTTTTATACAACCTTAGTTCTTTTAAAACACTAATCAAAAGACTATATTCTGATGCATATAACATTTGAGTGTACTTATATTTATGTAAGTTTATATATATTTTATTTATGTATGTTTATCATGAATTAGTTTGTAATTAATTGATTGTTGTGACGCATCCTCAATGCTTTTAATCTGCGCTGCCTTTTGATTATGGATTTTCCTTTTAATTTTGATTGACTGGAAGAAATCCCGATTGGGATAAGTCCGCCATTGTACATATTCTTCTATATCCAATGACTGTTTTATTTTTGTTATATTTATTTTTATGTGCAACTAGCGACCCGCCCCGGCTTCGCACGGGTGCAAAATTATAAATGTTATTATACATAAAAACCTTCCTCTTGAATCACTCTACCTGTTACAAAAAACCGCATCAAAATCCGTTGCGTAATTTTAAAGATTTAAGCATACAGACAAACAGACTAAAATAGCGCCTTTGTTTTATACTATGTAGTGATAAAGAGTTAACAAACAAACAAACAAACTATTTTTCTATCATCAGGCCGGTATACGCCCTTTTGGACGAGTGCACCAGCGCCGTCTCCATGGAAACCGAGGTGGTGATGTACGAGCAGGCGGTCAAGGAGGGAATCACCCTGCTGTCTATCACCCACCGGCCCAGCGTTTGGTGAGTCAATCAATCAATTTCCTTATGAGTCCATAGATACATACATACATATGGTCACGTCTATATCCCATGCGGGGTAGACAGAGCCAACCGTCTTGAAGACTAAATGGCCACGTTCAGCTATTTGGCCTAATGATAGAATTGGGATTCAAATAGTGACAGGTTGCTAGCCCATCGCCTAAAAGAAGAATCCCAAGTTTATAAGCCTATCCCTTAGTCACCTTTTACGGCATCCATGGGAAAGAGATGGAGTGGTCCTATTCTTTTTTGTAATGGTGCCGGGAACCACACGGCACTGGAGTCCATAGATATACATATATATTTTTATTAAACAAATATAATACATAATATCCTGGTTTTGCCCCACATAACGCGTATTATATGTAATTCTCACGAAAAAAGATTTTTGGTTTGTTAGTGTATTTTATTGGTCAAAAATAATTTACTCGGTAAGGTCACATATTTAAGTTATATGATTAGTATATTGATTAATTTCACATTATTGTAGATTCAACTAGAAATTTACGCGGAAGAAGTCGCGGGCAACAGCTAGTTCACAATATATAATAATGTAGTTAAGTATTGTATATGGTATAAAGAATAGAACCACTTCACCTCGTTCCCGTGGATGTCGTAAAAGGCGACTAAGGGATAGACTCGTAAACTTGAGATTCCTCTTTGAGGCGACGGGCTAGCAACCTGTCACTATTTGAATCTCAATTCTATCGTAAAGCCTAACAGCTGAACGGTCCGTATCAGTCTTTTCAAGACAGTTGGCTCCGCCTACCCTGCAAGGGATAAAGACGTGATTGTATGTTTGTAAGTACAGAATTGAAAATTCAATTACAAATACACAAGACCATAGTTTGATCTTCCTTCTGGTCCCGCCGCATGGACACGCGCGACGCTGTTTTTATCGCGCTAAAAACTATCGCTGTTTCGCTTTTTACTATGACGTGAAACGAGACCGTACCCTACGTTAAAATGGTTTGGTCATGTGGAGAAGATGAATGAAAGCAGGTTGACTAAACAAATATACAAGGAGAGTGTGGAGGGAAAGGGGAGTGGGAAGACCTAGACGAACGTATCTTGATCAAATTAAGGACGTCCTGGTAAAGGGTCAGGTCAAGAGTACCCGAAACTGCCGAGCTTGCATGAAGAGAGTTATGAATGTGGATGAAGCGAAGGAAGTATGCAGAGATCGTGGCAAGTGGAAAGAGGTAGTCTCTGCCTACCGGAATAAAGGCGTGATTTTATGTATGTATTCTTCTTTTTTCACAGGAAATATCACACGCACGTCCTAGAATTCGACGGGGCAGGCGGCTGGTCCTTCAGACCTCTGGACAAGGACGCGCCAGCCATCACCCCCGCTCCAATAGCAGCCAACAACAAAACAACAGCCGACAACAACAAAACAACATCGGACAACAACAATGTTACAACAGAAACTAGCGAACATTGAGACTTGCCAAAATTAGGAAATTTAGTGCTAATATTCAATACACGAAAAGTTTAATGTTTGTTTATTGTAATAAGTAAAAAAATTGAATAATTACCTTATACAATAATTACATTAAAAAAAAACATGACTCTTTCCCAGAGGGGTAGGCAGAGACTACATCTTTCCACTTGCCACGATCTCTGAATACTTTTTTCGCTTTGTCCACATTCATAAATCTCAAATTTAGTTTAATAAAGATAGATTTTTTTGTAATAAAATTAAATTTTTTAATCATTATTCTGGGATATTTCGATTACTAACATCACTTAATAATTGTCACATTTTTTTCGTTTCAAAACATGCTAAGTTTACTGCCGCTTCCAAAGCGTCAGTGCAGAAGAAGCGGTAACAAACTGCACTGCAGCATTTTCATCAACAACGTCAACTTCGCAATAATCCAAACTTAGAATTAGGAAAAAATATCTATTCTAAACTATTGCATTATAAATTTAAAAAAAATACAAGAATTTATAAATAATAAAAATAAAAGTGCGTTACGTGCGCGTTTAATACCTGTATCATTTATAAATAGTAAAATTATCTATATCGATCTATATGTATCTGGCTATTAGTTCTTTAGTTATATTAATTGCACAGAGGTAGCATAGAAAAATTACTATAGAGCGTGCACATAAAAAAGATATTTGACACAGGTTGATTTTAAGTGCGCATAAAATTATATTGATACAGGATTATTTTAATGGACTTTTTTTCTGATTCTCATTACACGGAGATAAAAATGTATTTTGTTTATCGAAAATTACATTGAAAGAAATTTGTAAGATGATTTAATTGTAAATTTTAATAAATAAAAAAGGAAATATAATGTTACCTATAAAACGCTTTTAAATTTTTTAAAATAAGCATGGCAGAATATGCGCATCATTTAATTAAATATCGCAACAGCTGATTGTTTAATTTGTATGGGAAAATCGTAGGTATGTTTATACATCATAATATATGTTATAGACATAAGGTTAGACAATGCGTATGAAAAAGGCTATTTTTTTGTTGCAAAAACTAGCTCATGTAAAGTTACGAGTAAAATTTAATAAACATCTCGATTGAATTTAAAGCAGGGTAAATTTTTTTGGACAATTTATTTGTAATTTTTTATGTTTGATGCTAAATGGAAGGCGAAATGAGAGAAAAGGTATAACCTCTCTTTTTCAAATCTTACAGTTAGAGACAGACAGAAGATATATTGTCAAAGGTTAATAACCCCAAAGGTACCTAGTTGAAACATTTAAACACGTTTCATTTATGATAACGGTAACTGAAGTACACAAGTTGGAGAAATTATGTAGTTTACATTAAATAATGAATTAATCTAATTCTTTGTCTATTAGGTATAGTCGGGCAAAATGAAAATGAGAACAAAAAAGAATTACTAGTTATTTTTTTTATTCAAGAATATTTTTTTTTTTTAGTAAGCAATGAAAATATTTTTTCCAGCTACGTAACTCTTCATGTATCACAAATATTTTATTTTTTTATTTATAGCGTGTATTTTTGTACAATTTCGATATATCCTAGATTTATGTGAGATTAATCAAAATGGCTGTCGATATTTTATTTCTCTTTACAATTTGTTTTTATGACTATTGGAGTTCTAATTGAAATATTTTAATTTATTTTTTTATTGTGTCGGTTTGTTTTTTATGCATTCGGGTATATTTTTGTTTGTCGCATTGACATTATGTTTGCCCCGAGTGTAATTGTGTGTATAATTGTAAATAATTAATTATAATTAGTGTAAATTACAATTACGAGGTACTGATGGAAATTGATGAGATGAAATATACTGGGTTTATATTAAATAACTGTTTTATTTTTACCCTTCTAAATGAAGTTATAAATTGCGAGTACTATATATAAAGGTACATATGTAAGATAATGAAACAAAAATGGTCAAGTGCGATTCTGACTCGTGATCGAAGGGTTCCATATATACAAATATAAAAGTTATGTTTGTTTGTAGCCTTGGATTTTTCTTATTATTGATAGAGCGGTGACAGAAATAAATTTAAAAGGATAGGCATATAAATTTGGCCTTCTTTCTTAAGCGATGAGCTAGTAACCTGTCACTATTTGAATCTCAAATGTATCATCAAGCGAAACAGCTGAGCGTGGCCTAACAGTCTTTTCCAGACAGTCGGCTCTGTCTACCCCGCAAGGGATATAGATGTGATTATATGTAAGTATGTATGTTCTATAACACTTAATTCCGTTTGAAGCTGGCTGATGTGATAGTTTTTCCATATTCATATACTCATGATAGAAACATTATAAAGACAATGTTGAAGTTAAAGTAAGGTCAAAATAAATTGAGGAACATTAGCTGGAAAACTTCTTATTTAAGACTTTTCTACGTTACTATACCGTCTATGGTTCTGTCTAGTTTCCCTTCTAGTGGGTTTAGGGTTAGAATATGTGGTCTGTTTATAGTATTTAGACTATAAATGGTGATATAATTTTATTAATAAATAAAACATGTTACCTTTATCAAATCATGTATAATGATCCTTAGTCATCGAGGGACTGATGATCAATGAAATCTTGCAAATCGATTGACACCTATAATGTATATAACGTACTTATAGCTCAATTAACGTGCCGCGTAACTTATTTAATTATGCGCAGTTACCAAATGATTTTGGGGTTATTCAGCGTACCTAATTGCGCAACATACGATCGTATTTGACATTTTTGACTAATTAAACTATTAATTATAATTAATTGGTACAAATATTCAAGAATATACTATCAAATTCACCTTGGAACCTATATTTATCGAAATAATTAGATATTATAAATAAATTAATGTCATAGTGCATTTTTTTGTGTACGGCCCAGGCCATCTAAATGTGTTAGTTTATCTGGTTACTATATTAGGAAAGGTGACTGACATTCTATCGACGTACAACCACTGACCGTATTTCGATGAAATTTGGCATACAGATAGGTTAAATATGGGTTGTAACATCTAACTAAGCCACGAAAATGGCCTGCTTCAGATGTAAGGCTTAATTAGATATATAATTCAAATAGAGACAGGTTCGCCCCATAGCCTAAAAGAAGAATCCCATGTTTATTATCTTTTCCCTTAGTCGCCTTTTACGACATCCATGGGAAAGAGATTGAGTGGTCCTTTTTTAATATTGGTGCCGGGAACCACACGGTACTTTTATTTCGCCTATTCCTTAAAGACCTACTTGAGAGTAAAAAAGTGGTTTAAGAAGATTTAATTATTCAGACACGTCTCAGAAATCCGTTACATCACTAGGTCAGATACGTGGTCTGACTCACACGTTTTAACCTGTGACGGTAAGTAGATATTTTTTCATTAAATATAAGGGTCTGTATACACTATGGATTCTTCTCTCAGGCGATGGACCAGCAAACTGTCGCTATATATAGAAAGTGTAGATAGAGCCAACAGTCTTGAAATTGAAAATTGAGATTCTTAGGGGCTTATAACTTGGGGTTCTTCTTTAAGGCTATGGGCTAACCCTACCCTGATTCTGTCTACCCCGCAAGGGATATAGACGTCATTATATATTATGTTCTATGAATGAATAAATGAACATGATTGTATCTTTAAAATCCGTATAAGTACCTATATTTTGTGATTTACTCAACCTTCGTTCTTTTTATAATTATGCGATGGTATTTCGCGTTTTGTGGTAGGTATTGTGTATATTAACCCTTTTTTGGTATCTAGTAGTTATGCCCAATTACAACGAAAGCTAATGAACCAATTTGACCCGTGATCCCGGCAAACTGATATCAAAATAACCTCCCCATTCTTATTAATTAAGAATATCACTGTGGATTTGAGTGACTGAAAGGAAAATGAAAAATATTTAGGTAATTACAATAATATTTTTGAAGAACAAGTCAGTAATTGCCTTATTAATTTTACTTGTTCACTATATATGTATGTACATTTCCTAAGGATAATAATGCAATTGTAATCTTTCTGTATATGTACCTTTATGCATACATACATTAAATCACGCCTCTTTCCCGGAGGGGTAGGCAGAGACCTATGTATGTGTACCTTAATAAATAAATAATTTATGTATCGCAATTTGATTAGGTGCCATTTACGACTCTTAAGAATAGGACTTCTCCACCTCTGATCTATGAATGACGTATATGACGTCTGAAGGCGGCTAAAAACATGAGATTTTTCTTGTTAGGCTTTCATACTGTCACTATTTGAATCTCAATTCCATTATTAGGCCATGTAGCTGAACATTTCCGTTCTGTCTTTCAAAGACTAATGGCTCTATCTACCCCGCAAGGGATAAAGACTTGACTATATGTATATATGTGTCACACATACAGTTGCCTGCGGACATGCAGTTCCTCACGACGTTTTCCCTCACCGTAAGAGCATTATACTTAAAAAGTTAATGGGATATTTTGTCACATACATACATACATACATAAAATCACGCATCTTTCCCGGAGGGGTGGGCAGAGACTACCTCTTTCCACTTGCCACGATCTCTGCATACTTCCTTCGCTTCGTCCACATTCATAACTCTCTTCAAGCAAGCTCGGCGGTTTCGGGTACTTTTGATTTGACCTGACCCTTAACCAGGACGTGACGTTTATATTTTGTAACTAACAAATTATAATCTAATATCACCAGTTCATAAGCCACTTCATCACGTGGCAACATTCCCGATGATAACGGGTTATAATTTTTTTTAACAGACCCACATTAATATCGGTTCAGTGACGTATGTTTTGCGTTGTTTAGTAGGTTTTCTGTTGTTAATATACGAGGTATAAAATGATATGTTTTCTTGATACCTATTTAAATTAAGGAAATCAAAGTTACGTTAATTTTGTAAAAATTTATTTGATATGCGGCCGATTTAAAAAGGACCACTTTATGTCCTCTTTTCTGGATAGAAACAATATCTATAAAACACAATATATCAAATGAACATAACATAAAATCACGCCCTTTTCCCGGAGGGGTAGGCAGATACTACATCTTTTCATGAACAAATGAGAAAAGCATAGAATAAATTTATTTATGTACTCGTATTATTGTTTTTTTATTATAGTTTTTGTATTTTGTATTTATGTAGGTAAAAATATGTTTTAATAAATAAATAAATTAACTAGGCAAGTATATTTTTCATAACGAAGAAACTTATCAGAAATATTACTGACTTAGATATATTATTTAAGAGATCTATATTTGTAAATTGATATCCGATGAAAGTGCTGCAGTGTGTTTGTTCCGCCGCTTCTTCTACACATGCACTTTGGAAGCGGTAGTAGTTATAATTAGATTTAAATGACGTCAATACCTAAGTGATACCTTGTATCCAATTAAAAAAAAAATATACTAAATATTAAATCTATTCTATTCAACAAACCTTATTATCGGAAATAGCAAATACTCGTATTTGGATAGATACCTTTGCACCGCAGAGGCCTAAGAAAACCTGTCTCACTTGAAATTGTGATCTTTAAACGTATAGGTAACATATAAAGTGTTTAATTAATTAAAAACATGATAAGATTGTTGTATTAATTATGTTGAAATATGCGAACTTAATAGTTGTCGTATACGGATTGTCTTGACCCTAGCAGTTTGTGTTCCATAATGATAAAAATTACAAAAAATGTGTCATAGCCGTGCCTGCCACGTGCTAGATGATTTGACCTAGTTGAAAAACTAGTTTAAACCTGAGTTTAAACTTTACAGCGCACACGAGATATCTCTCAAAGGGCTGTTTTTTGAGTTTTTGAAATGCCGTGTGGTTCCCGGCACCAATACAAAAAAAGAATAGGACCACTCCATCTCTTTCCCATGGATGTCGTAAAAGGCGACTAAGGAATATGTATGAAAAGTTATATTAATATTTCTTACGATCAAATTAAAAAAAAAATCTGTAAAAACTTTACTTATTATGTTATTCCAATGTCTCACTGCAAAGTTTTATAAAAATCTGTCAAGTAGTTTTTGCGTGAAAGAGTACCAAAAACACACACACATCCTAACAGTATGTTAAAGTATCCTTGCATTCACAATACTTATTAGCAAGAAGGATTACCTAACATTTAAGTGGGCATAGAGTTACCTTTTAAAAACAACAAAAATCCGGTGGCTCAGTGCACGGTAACCGCTTACCATGAGCATCCCTGCCGACACGACCTCTCAATTTATCATAATGTCATCCAGCACGCTACAATAATTGATTGATAAGAGTTGATAACACTCTTGATAAGGTAGGGGGCGCCACGAGTGACCAAACCCACGTCTTGCGGGCGTGTCCACACTTATGATGCAATTTTCACAAAATTGTTGATAAGATTGGTTTTACGTGATGTTCACGTTATCGAGAGGTACTGGTTACCCCTCTCTTTCTCTCCTCTCGACATGTTCCCAGTTGCACCCTCCGTTTCTGGTCCTGGGGCCCGCAAAGGTTCTGGCTTCACCGTTGGGCGGAAAAGATGTGACAGGCGACTAACTAGGGAGCCCCAGAACAGTTTGGTGACAGAATTTTAAAGTATTAGCACGATTATTACCTTACCTGTGTAGGGTCACCTTACATACATACATACGTCATGGTAACGTCTATGTCTTGAAAATACTAAGAGAGAGCCAACAATAGACCACGGTGAGCTTAGATTCAGAGATAGTGACAGGTTGCTATCCTATCGCCTAAAACAAAGAATCTCAAGTTTTATACCTAAGTCTCTAATTTTCACAATTAACGTGGAATGGAAAGGCAACTGACACTGACATATGTTTTTTTTTCGTTACTAGACTAGATATGGAATGTCTATGGTTATTGGATATTTTTAGAGAGATAAATAATTGCCCGTTTGACTAACGAAATATACATTTTTTTTCAAAATATGTTAATCTCCAAGTCTCAGAACTAATCGAATTAAAATTCTTATTATTACGATACGTTTAATATTAACCTACAAATGCAAACTATAACACTAAAAGTTATTTATTTATATTCTTATTAGATAATAGAGCTATAAGTATAACATTTAATAACCCGTTTTTTGTATATTTTGAGAGACAATTATAAATGTCCGTTAAGTATTTATGACGCAAGTTTCGCCACTCTTGCGCAGGAGGACTTTGCTCCAAACTGTTACACACGACGGAAGGTGGGTCACAAGTTTAAATTTTAATGTTCCGAGTCTTAGGTATATAATAACATTTCTATTTTTTCCTTCTTTCTTTATTTTTCCTTCAACATACATACATACATATAATCATGCCTATATCCCTTGGGGGGTAGACAGAGCCAACAGTCTTAAAAAGACTGATAAGCCACGTTGAGCTTTTCGGCTTAATGATAGAATTGAGATTCAAATAGTGACAGGTTGCTAGCCTGTCGCCTAAAAGAAGAATCCCAAGTTTATAAGCATATCCCTTAGTCACACGGCAACTATACCTAATCCATTTTCGAAAAAATAGCTGGAATTTTGCTAAGCGCTTTGTGGTCTCGTGTGGTATCACTTTTAGGACACACCTCTTTCTCATGGATTGGATACCCAACATTTACAAAATATTTGAAAAAGAGCAATTTATTTACTCACTTTTATGAAAATCTCCTGTCTCCTGAATGTAATGAGTATATCAAATTAATAACTACTGACTCCGTGCTTGGAAGAGTGACCTTATATACCCACGTCTGAATCGTTACTTAAGGTGGACCCTGGGTCTACCCAAAGAGTCTGCAAATGCTTACAATAGCCATGATAAGGAAAAAATTATAATGAAAAACAAAGCAAACCTGAGGAGGTCATACTAATTCGCCCAAAAATGCCCAAAATCCGTCACTGGAAGTGAAATCGAAAACTATATATAAAAACTTTATTAGAGGGTGTTGCCAAAAGACGTCTACAAAATAAATAAGTAATTCGTAACACAAATTAATAATGAATGAATGAATATTTAATGAATGACGTCAATGCTATTCAACGCTTAAATTTAGTCGCTTTGTTTCATTTAAATATATTTCTAGTATTTCTATTTTTAGCACATAGATTTAAATATCTAATTACATTACGTCGCGGTATTAGATGTAAGTACTTGGCACGGAGAACATATTCACTGGAGAGGCGCAAGCGACAGTTAATTATGTGCATGTAGCTAATAACACCCGGGTGAAGAAACTAGATTTAATGGTGTCATCATTTTACTCTGCAGAAAATCATGTAAAATAATTAACCTGGTAAAATAATCGACAAATATGGGAATCAGTTTAACGCTCAACAATTATATGTGGTTAGTCAATGGCAAATAGAAAATAACAGAAGTGAGGTTACTTAGGTACTTTTTATTCTCCGACTCTGAACTGACCTGAATATAAAATTTCTAAATTTAAGACAATTTTTTTTATAAAAAAAGCTTGGCAATTGCACTCTGTCGAAATAACAAACCTTTTAATTTACAATTTCTATTTTAATTTGCCTTTGATGTTTTCATCATGACCTAAATGTATGGTGAAGGAAAATTTAATTAGACTTATTTAACAAATAATTTTACCCACTCCTAATTTTGTACTACTAATTTTTATAGCTTTCAGATATGTAGTAGGGTTTGTGGAAAGTTGAAAAAAAACCTCTGCTTACCTCTTTTGGAATATGTAGTGTATTTTTACATTATCAGGATTTCTGGGATGCCCAAAAGTCGAAAGTTACCTAGTTAGTTTATTCACGTCGTACAGACAGTTCGAGAATCATCCTTTCAGCACCACTTGGATAGCAGAATAGGAATTGGATTCTTCAATGCTGGCGATGCGTAATTCGGGTAAAACATTTTGTTTGGTAACAAACCTGCCACTATTTGAATCTCAATAGGCTATTTGACAAAGTTCTAAAAACTATCTTAGGCTATTTATTTGTTTATAAGAAGCCCTACAAAAATACTTTTCCTGCCTTTATTACAGCTATTTTATTAAAAAATCGAAAAAGAAAATGCAATATTCAAATATGCCGCCAAAACGCGACTTTTAGCATGGCATGCAGTGACGTAAATTTCGTGTAAATATCATACAAAGCTTGTTGGTGTTTCGAAAAGTTTTGATTTTCTCTTGTTTTATTTAACTTGTGCCACGTCATATGTGTGAAAATTATTAAAATGAGTTCCTATAAATGTTGTGCAGTGCCTAAATGCACTAATACAACAATAAAATCTCCTACGAAATCGTTTTTTTCTATGCCGATGGATTTGAATATTCGCAAGAAGTGGTTTCAGATAATGATCTAAGATCAGTGGTTACCAAGATATACTTACATTGATGTTTTCACATTCCTCAGTTCGGCAGCATAGAAATCTGGATTGTCTTTGAAGAAGACGCCAACCATTATTGGGTCCACTTTTGTCAAAAGTGGACCTGCCAAAAGTCTTTTGGTCGGTTTCGACTGTCAGCTTTCGCGAAATAGGTTTTCATTATTAAATACCTATGTTATCTGAGTAATCCTGAGCGATCAAACACTTATAAAATCTTGAAAAATAATAGCGAACACTAAGGAACTGTACGATCCACAGTCTGTTTATGGATAATTGACGTCATAATAGAAATAGCCAATCACGTTCGTTTTTAGTCACGTGACAGCTGCATAAAAAAACCTAATTTTCTGAGACGGATTTTGTTAAAATAATGCAATATTTTTATCTCGCGTTATTACAAATCGCTCCAAAAAAATAATATTAAGACTGATGACATAAAAGAAATGTATATTTTTATTACAGTCAAATAGCCTATTCTATTACTAAGCCAAACAACTGAGCGTGGCCTATCAGGCTTTTCAAGACTGGAGCCTCTGTCTACCTCGCTAGGGATATAGACGTGATCATATGTATGTTGGTAACAAAATGGTTTCAGCCTTACTGTATTCTCCTCACATTTGATGCTCTGTGTCTTGGTGACCTGTTGTTATGGCCATGGATTGTATTGTCAATGTACACGCTTCTATTTGCTGACTATCATGCGTTAGGTACCTGTAAATTACGTTCGCAATCCATACATATCAATACTATAGAATTCCAGCGGCGCCGCTGCCGTGAAAATAAAAAAATCCCATTAATAACTGTTCCCGCGGGACTTTCATTGCAAAAAAAATCAAGAACTTATATGGCAAATTTAAGTATTCTAGACCTAGTCGTTTAGGCTGTGTGTTGATATGTCAGTCAATCAGTGTGATCTTTAACATACATACCTATTTAGAATTTAGATACCTAGTTAGGTATATTTTATAGATGTGACTAGAGTACTCTCACTTAGTAACAAAAAGTGCCGTGTGGTTCCCATTACTAATAGAAAAAAGAACAGGACCACTCCATGGATTTGGTAAAAGGCGACTAAGGGATAGGATTATATATATGGGATTCTTCTTTAAGGCGATGGGCTAGCTACCTTTCATTATTTAAATCTCAATTCTATCATTAAGCCATACAGCTGAACGTGGCTTTTCAGACTTTTGAACACTGTTGGCTCTATCTATCCCGCAATGGATATAGACGTTTATAAGCAACATCTTCATTTTACGGGGAATTTCGCAAAAGGAATATGAGTGTGAAACGACGATATAATAACGGTCACACCTACTATCTCATTTTTTTTTAAGAAAAATAGTGATCTGGTACCAACAAGTTATAATATTCAATGCATCATTTATATTCAAATTTATTTAGCACCCACTGATTTTTAATATAACCACATATTCATTGACGTCATAATAAAGATTAATATGAATAGGCTGCATATGGAGGCTATGACTATGTGTATAGATATATAAGTAATATACACACACACATATTCAAATTAGAAATTTTTGTGTGTTTCATATTTACATCACTTAATAATTGTTACTTATATATTTTGGTTTCACAACATTGATTGACGTCAAATAAATTACTTAAGATTACTGTCGCTTCCAAGGCGTCAGTGCAGAAGAAGCGGTAACAAACTGTACTGGAGCATTTTCTACAATGACGTCAATTTCACAATTGTCCAAACTTAGAATAGAAATGTGGACGACGGAATACATTGTTATGAATAATTTGGTTTATACCAAATTTAAGTAATAAGAAATATAATGAAAAAAAAATAGGACCACTCCATTCCCTTCCCCGAGGATGTCGTAACAGGCAACTAAGGGATTTTTCTTTTAGGGACTTTTCTTTTAGGCGACAGGCTACCAACCTGTCACTATTTGAATCTCAATTCTATCATTAAGCCAAACAGTTGAACGTGGCCTATCAGTCTTTTAAGACTATTGGCTCTGTCAACCCCGCATGGGATATAGACGTGATATTATGTATGTACGAAATTTTGATATAGTAGTGGTGACAATTTGAACATTATGGACAGTGGTTTTCACTGGTTTTCCTCTTTAGTCGCTTCTGACATCATTCATAGAAAATATACTTAAATGACCATTTTACTGAAATCCACACGAGTAAGTCGAACTCGAACGCATTTATTTTCATTAAGATAAACCTGTAATAAACAAAAAAAGGCTTGATGATAAGCCAGTGTTTATCCGGATTGCGAATAAAAAAAAATGTTTTAACAATGACCGATAACCGGTCGATGACTCCTCGTGTGAACACCCACAAACTAGGTCACAAGACTAAAACTTAGGTCAAAAGTTGTTTAACGTTATGCTTTGAAGGCATCTCTGTGATCTGACATAGTATAATATACCTTATAGTCACGTCTATATCCCTTACGGGGTAGACAGAGCCAATAGCCTTCAAAAGACTGATGGGCCACGTTCAGCTGCTCGGAATGATGGAATTGAGAACCAAATAGTGATAGGTCGCTAGCTCATCGCCTTAAAATAGAATTGCAAGTTTGTAAGCCTATCCCTTAGTACGTTTACGACATCCATGGGTAGGAGATGAAATGGTCCTTCTTTTTTATATTGGTGCCGGGAACCACACGGCACGTTGATTTAAAAAACAATAGACAGTCGGAACCGCTGAAATTCGGCGTCAGGCAGTGTCTTTGCATTATCAACAGGAGCTGGCTATTCCGTTAGGGGAACAGACGTGCTGTCCAGTCAGGCGAAATGCAAAAAAGACCTTGGAATGGCTTGGTCCAACCCTGATTTTTGGATTTTAGGTAGTTCCATAGATAGATATATAAAACTCTTTATTGCACCATAAGAGTAAAACATACTAAACAGCACAAAACAGACAGAGATGGTACAAAGGCGATTTATCGCTAATGCAATCTCTTCCAGTCAACCTTTGGGCGGAAGGAAACCAAACAGGAGATTGGCGTTGGCGCAGAGCAAGATAAATAAATATTCCTTTTACCATACGCTTCATTCATGTTTTTATTTGGATTAACAAATAATTTTAGGATATTTTATCACGTCTTTATCTCTCATAGGGTTCTCTCCAACCCGTAGTCAATTGCGACTCGGTGATAGGGCTTAAAAGAATAATCCCAAGTTAATAAGCCTTTTCCCTTGTACCTTTCCTTTGACTTTTTCAATGCGCGGTGAACCTTTTTTTTATGCTAGCCTATGTTATGATGTAGTATGGAACCGTTTTTTTTTGTTTCAATATTGAGTTAATCCATTCGTTAGTGATAACATAATTTCTGATATGTCATAATACCTTCGCATATTTAACAAGGTCAAGAGAAACCGCACGGAAGTTGATAATTATTTATCTTTAGTTAGATGCCCATTGGCTGAAGAACTGTGTGTTGCTCAAATTATCCGATTTTTCTAATTAATTCACATTTTCTAATTATTTTAATCCACAAAATACAAAAGAGTTAAAAAAAAGTTACTTCCTAATTATAAATAAATTCGAGGTATAACTGACATCAAATTAAAAAAATACAATATTAAAACTTAAATTTAAACCTAAACTTAAATAACTTAATTTACAAAAAATCCATTATAGCAGTTCTGTTTAAATTTATTGTTTTTGTAGGTACTTTCTTTAACTTATACCTATATTTCTTTAAGTATCAAAGACTAAAATAACCTATGCATTTTAAGTAACTGTATCACTTGTACAAACAAACAGACAAGACAGTTTATGGGATGCCTTTTTTCGGTGAAAGTTCCAATGACGAGGTGGCCGAGAGGTTAAGGCGTTGGACTGCTAATCCAATGTGCTCTGCACGCGTGGGTTCGAATCCCATCCTCGTCGGAATTTTTACCAAATTTAAAAGGATATCATACACTTTTTTTTCTCCTTTTCTGGAATCAAAGTTCTTCATGAGCTTACTTTTGGTTGAATACTAACCGAAGTTTTTACCGTGTGGGAAATCATTTTGAGGAAATCTGCACATTCAGGCAAATGGATGTGTAACCATGATCGTTTCAACGGGTTGGGTTCCCCTGCAAAGGTTGCGAAGGTCAAACGGGAGTCGCTTCGTGTACAAATCTGACTCACGTGATCCAGGATCCATGGTCACAGGCATACCCTGGGCTCCTCTCCAATGGTGAGGATACAACCGGGACTAAAGCCAGGAGGAAAAGTGAACGAGTCACGGCTGTGGCACGGCACTGGTAAGGAGGGTGAGAGATCACAGAAACTCACAAAATAACATGATTGCCTAACTCTTTACAAATAGTCAAGTAAAATTTCGCTTTTAAAAAATATTTATTAACATAGTGTAAGTACTACTAACTTTTCTATGGATTTTGTTGTATGAAAATAAAAGATTTTTATTTTTATTATGTGGATGGTTTACTTCGTCCTTTCTCGGGGTTTTGGGACAACATCAAAAGTCACTAAATCCCTTAATGTAAGTAACGTTTTTTGTACAAACACTTAAAAATTATCTTATGAATCAATGACTATTAATAAAACACACATTTCGGAAAAAATACAATTAGAACACAAAATATATTTTTGGGCTCCCGCCAAAAAGTCCTCCTTACAAATCTTTTTTTTTTAATTTCTTGGTTGTGGCATACAAATCTTGATAATAAATCAAATGTCAGTATTTTTTTTTTCAATTTCGTTTGAAGATAGTTAACGCTCAACTTGCTCAATGTTGCCATAGATAAGTCAAAATTCTAAATAATTCGTTGAAAGCTTCTTAGAGACGTTGAAACCCGGCATTCTTTGCTCGTGGCGTGTTTTTCTCATCACCTTTCAGACATTTGACTTCCATCCTGTCTGGAGAAGAACCCCTAGCGTTGGCGAACCACCCCGAATCCAGGAGTGAGTAAGTCAATAACAAGAAGCCTTGTCCTGCTGACCTCTTCAGTATCGAAACAATGACCTTACCTAGCTCGAATGAAGGTTGTTGAAGTGTTTTTTTATTTCAACCTGTCAAATCAGCATCTCAACTCCATCAAGCCGTACAGCTGAACGTAGCCTTTCAGCCTTTTCGAGATTTTGACTCTGTCTACCCCATAAGGGATAAAGTCAACGTCGTGGCACTTGAGGCTTGAGACTGTCCTAATACCAACATAATTACGATCCGAATTACTGAGTGGCTGTGTTGTGTGTTGCGTTAAGAAGTTCCCATGAGTCCCTTTTCCCATTGTCTCTTGACTTATATTGGCTTTGCCTACCCCGTAATTGACACACGGTGCTCGTGCCGTATGGAAGGGCCGCAGTTTATCTCATTCCCAATGTTCGTCGAGATAATTCCCGCTTCCCACAGACTTCGAACCGGAGGCTAGACTGACGATAAGATATCATCGTTAGATAATAATCCGACGGATGACCGCATATAATCTATTTTCAGGATGTATTGTAAAAAATATAGGTATATCGGTGTGTCGGAAACGTTGAAATTGATTTAATTATTGCTATTTTTTGTTTGAATAATGAAGACAGTTATGAATGTGGACAAAACGAAAGATGTATACAGGGATCGTGGCAAAAGAAAGTTATTACTAATAAATAAAGCATATTATACAATTGACGAGATTTTTTACGATAAAAATTTGGAATTGACATTAAATACAAATGATGATATTGACACAAAAAAAAATTAAAAATATACTCGTATTATTCTAATTTGAATCCATTTAAATGAACAAATCGAATTGAATAAAATCATATCACACTGAATTAAATTGACAAAATCGTTTGCCGTTCCAATCATAATGTTGTGTAGCGGGAGCGATGATTCGGCTCGACCGCCACCAAAGGGAAGATCTTCCGCCAGGCTAGGTGTTATGCCTGGGGAACCGCGGCTCCGACGATGTTGTGTCGGAGGTTGTATATATAGCTCCAATCCGTGAAATCTCTGAAATCGCGATTTGGGTTCTTCGCTGCTATTGGCTGAGCGCGTCGATTTCTTCGAGATGATTGACAGTTGTTGTGTGATTTGATGTTGTTGACGAGTGGCGTAGAGATGGCGCCACAGTACTCCCCCCCAAGACCGGAGGTCTGAAGTCTTGATCTTGCTGTGCAATCTGTGCTTCAGTAACTTGCAAGTGCCAGTTGTCTTCCAGTGAGTCGGAAGTTGCTCGAAGTCCTAGTGAGTCAGGAGTGAGCCGTTGCGTTGCTCGTAGTCTGCGGTGAGTCGAGACAGTAGAGAGCGAAGTCGACTTGTTGGCGCCGGAAGAAATCGTGCAGAGCTGCCACGCTGGAGAGAAGAGCGGCCGTCGAAGAGATCCAGGCGTGGGCTGCGGTAGATGCGTCGGTCGCTGAAGTCGATGAGAGTGAGTGCGGGTGGAGACAGGACCAGGAAGCTCGTTGCGTTGGCTGCGATGGACCTGCTGCGATACCCAGTTGCTGGCTTGCTGTGAGACTGCTTGCAGAGTGAGGAGTGATGCTGAGGATTGGAGTTGATGATGATGGAGAAGGTTGCTTCCAATCACGTCGGGGTCACCAATGTAGCGGGAGCGATGATTCGGCTCGACCGCCACCAAAGGGAAGATCTTCCGCCAGGCTAGGTGTTATGCCTGGGGAACCGCGGCTCCGACGATGTTGTGTCGGAGGTTGTATATATAGCTCCAATCCGTGAAATCTCTGAAATCGCGATTTGGGTTCTTCGCTGCTATTGGCTGAGCGCGTCGATTTCTTCGAGATGATTGACAGTTGTTGTGTGATTTGATGTTGTTGACGAGTGGCGTAGAGATGGCGCCACAGTTGCTATACCCTACGGGGTTCATGTTTTACCTATCCATTATTAAAACAATGACAATTGTCTATTACAAGAACTGAAATGTACAAAATTATATGCAACTAGCTGACCCGGCAAACGGTGTTTTGCCAATTATTTTTATATATTATTACGGAACCCTATTTTTTTCCAAAATAAAATATAGTCTATGTTACTCGTGGATAATGTAGCTTTCGAATGGTGAAAGAATTTTTAAAATCGGTCCAGTAGTTTTTGAGCATATTCATTACAACCAAACAAACAATGTTTTCCTCTTTATAATATTATATATATATATTATATAAGTGTAGATAAATGAATTGAAACGGAAAGATGTAGTCTGCTTACTCCTCCGGGAAAGAGGCGTGATTTTATGTCTATTTATCATCTTTACCAGCTGCGAGACAGCCGTCACATTCCAGGTTTTCGCAGGTTTCCACAGCTAATGAGTCAATATTGTTTACTATAGAGTGCCGGCATTGGCTGCCCACCTCACGGCTATCGGCCAGGTCGAGGGTCACACGGACCATGGACCCAGATACACTACACTCCATTCTGTCAGCTCGTGCTTGTTTTTCATAAGTATCAGCTTATCTCTGGAATGTTGTGTTATTATTTTTGTATCTTATTAAAATTATGAATGTTCTAAATCTTCTAAATTGTTCTTAATTGGCTTTTTGTTACGAAGGATTTTGTCCGATTTAGAACGGCTGTAATAATTTCATTTGGTTGTGATGTTTGGTTCATCAGAAATAAATATATTAGGTAGGTACTTCTTTTATTCATTTTTATAAGGAGAACTGGAAAAAAATAGTAGAAGTGTTTGACTTTAGGGATTAGCTTAGAAGAGTTTTTTTGTTAAGTGCACGTATCGGAATGTCGTCATTATGGAAATGAAGAAAACTTAATTACTTAAATACTTACATTAGTTTATCAATTAACAGCTTCTCTTATTTAAAAGGAATACAAAAAAGATAACTCTTTCGGGCTTTTAACCCAAAAATTTATTTAAAATCATTCTTTGGTGATTCAGCGATCAAATATTTTTAACCAAAGGTAGAACAGTCAGGCAGGTAGAACCTAGAAACTTTGTCAAATATTTTCACGGCACGAAATTTTCTCTTTTAAGTTTGTCCTGAGCTTTGAATCCAAAAGCTGTCACTAATCAGATTTAAACCAAACAAACCCAAACAGTGACAAAGCTACCAAAAAATCCAATGGTTTTACTGATCAAAGTCGCGGACAATAACTAGTTATTAATCAAATTATCTTATCGACAATAGTAAGTGAAAAAAAATCACTTATTATATAAAAGGATTGCAACAATATAAACATTAAGTAGTTACTTATAAATAGATGACGCACAAGGCAGCCTTATCGCTTGCTATCGGAAATCTTGTATCTAACTTTGTATATATTCATTCATTCATATAATCACGTCTATAACCCTTGCGGTGTAGACAGAGCCAGTAGTCTTGAAAGACTGACGGGCCACGTTCAGCTGTTAGGCTTAATGATGGTATTGAGATTCAAATGGTGACAGGTTGCTAGCCCATCGCCTAAAACAAGAATCCCAAGTTTGTCCATCCTTTAGTCGCCCCTTACGACATCCATGGGAAATGAGATGGAGTGATCCTATTCTTTTTTATGTTGGTGCCGGGAACCACACGGCACCCTGCATCCTGTATCTAACATACATACATACATATGGTCACGTCTATATCCCTTGCGGGGTAGACCGAGCCAACAGTCTTGAACTCTTGAGAGACTGAATGGCCACGTTCAGCTATTTGGCTTAATGATAGAATTGAGATTCAACTAGTGACAGGTTGCTAGCCCATCGCCTAAAATAAGAATCCCAAGTTTGCCCAACCTTTAGTCGCCTCTTACAACATCCATGGGAAATGAGATGGAGTGGTCCTTTTATTTTTTATGTTGGTGCCGGGAACCACACGGCACCCTGCATCCTGTATCTAACTTTTTATATAACTAGTTATTTTTATAATAGCTTACCTTTTGAAAAAGATACAGGTGTTTGAATCCGACAGTTAAAGCGCTGATTACAAATAGCACGATGCGCCGGACCAGGTTCAAATCCTTTGCGTCCACTCCACTAATGACTCTTTTCGAGTTAAAATCTAACTCCTCTTCAGAAAGGTGAGGACGCAACCGGTTCTAACTGATGATCGTAGTCGGGATCGTATCCCGTAAGAGGTGATAAAAGGAATGAACAGTTTCATCTCATATATAAACTAACCTAAGAAGTTCATGTAAGTTTTATCTATGACAAAATTATGATCCACGCTGGTAAAGATTACTCTTTTAACAGAGTCACGGAGGACAGACGCTGGAGTCTGTTTGACCTGACTTACCCCCCCTTTTTGTATCGTGGTAGAAGCGGACCCTGGGTTCCTTACCAAGATAAAATCTACAGAAGTTAACGTAAGGAGGAAAAGATTGAATTGAAATAATAAAGTTCATGTATTCTCTTATCAGTGTCGTGTGGTTCCCAGCACCAATACAAAAAAGAATAGGACCACTCCATCTCTTTCCCATGGATGTCGTAAAAGGCGACTAAGGGATAGGCTTACAAACTTGGGATTCTTCTTTAGGCGATGGGCTAGAAACCTGTCACTATTTGAATCTCAATTCTATCATTATGCCAAATAGCTGAACGTGGCCATTCAGTCTTTTTAAGACTATTTGCTCTATCTACCCCGCAAGGGATATAGACGTGACCATATGTATGTATGTATTCTCTTATCATGTCGCGTCGGAGTGCTTTGCAAATGTTTCTAACAAAATAACGAGACTCGTGTCGTAAAAATGTAATCTCAACATTAGGCATCCAAGAATTGTTCTCGTGATATTACTAAGGTTATCTTATAACACACCACCAATTAGACGGGTGTCAACGGTAACAGGAATTGCGTCAGGTTTTTTTTTTTTAAATTTTAATTAGAAAATTATATGATTGTGAAAAAAATAGATTGATACTTATGTATTCGTAAATTTACTGATGAAAAAAAAATTATAGGTGTAAAAGTTATTGAAATAAATTAAAATTACAAAAAATAGGTATATTAATTTCATGCCTACCCGATAGGAATGAAATTAATATTTTTTGTTTATTGATAAACAGTAGAAATTCTATTTAAGCACCTAATTGGCACATGGTTTATTTATATATTTTTTTTTATTGTTACGAATTAAGTAGGTATAACAATTTAAATAAAAATAACTATCCTTACCCACCATAGATCATGGTTGTGGTACCTATATAAGTGAAACTGATTACTTTAATCTTACTTAATGCAAGCAAGGCTCTATTCTAAGATGCTGCGAACTTCCTCTGAGTTGATCCCTTATTCTTAATTCCGCCCGGTCCGTGTAGGAAGGAAATGCAAAGAGAGTTCTCAGAGTGAAAGTTGGAAAAATAATTATATTTCTGACAGAGTACCTACATAGATTTGATTGTTCAATTTCTTCTTATTGATAAAGAAGAAAAATTACAATTAGAATGCGGTTGGCATTACAAATTCACAGCTTAAGCTGGTTTTAAGCAAAAAAAAAACCGTAAAATTTGTATAAAATCATTTCACAGAAAATAACACCTAGATGCTAATTACTTAGATACAAGGTAACAAGCGGAAAAAGAATCAAAAACTATTTTCAGTTTTACTTTACTTTTCGAAAGAAAATCTGCTCATAGAACTACCTAGGTACCTACCTAAACATCCAATTAATCCCTTAGATGCTAAACTCCCAGAGCGACCCATCCAAAAAGGCTTATCCAACCTTCAAGCATCATGACTCACGCGCACTACTTATAACTGAAAAATTATCAGCTATCACTCAGTCGTGCGCCGGTACCCCACAACGCCGCACGCATGTATCTTGATCTTCTGTCCTATTTTAACTGCCTTCGCCGTAGAAACCTACCTCAGGATGGCCTCGCGAGTGCTAACAATTTTTCTAGTCATTACGTTCCTAAGTTCGTGTGAAATGTTTTGCTCAAACTGCGCCAATGGTGAGCTGACCTTGACAGAGTTGACCGAAGCCAGGATAGCGTTCGTGAAACAGCAGATCTTGAAGAAGTTGAGGCTTAGTAAGAAGCCCGTGGTCGGGTTGCCTGTGAACAGCCTGCCGATGCCGGTTGCCCAAGGGCAGACCCTCTACGATAATACGGATAAACCGCCAGAGTTTGACGACTACTACGGCCGGACGGAACAGAAGATCATATTTCCTGTTGAAGGTGAGTTTGTTTATTTATAGGTTATTTATAGTGTGTTTGTTTACAAGTCGATAAAACATATGGAGTAACGTAATAACTAAGTTATATGTGATTGTGAACGTATTAGGTATAGGTATGAAGGTGTTTGTAACTACATAAATTGGGTCCCAACTAATCTTAGTTGGGACCCAATTTATATAGGGTAGATACCCTAAATGATACCTACTTGTGTGGATTATGATTTAATTAAAGATATTTCGGTGACGGATATTTATTATTTTTGTATTTTATTATTTTAATACATATTTGTGTCAGAATATACCTATGTACATATTTATATATTGATTTAGTATTTGTGGCAATTTGACAATTAAAAAAAAGAAAATATATTGATTAGTAGAATAACATTACCTTGAAATTTTCTACAATTTATAGCTAATATTTTTTTATAATTTACCCAATAGCATTAACTTTAAAGCCATTATACTTAACATGATTATTAATTAAGTTTATGATGCAAAGGTATGATATTAGTTCTTCTTCATATTATTTATGAAAATTAAAAAATAACCTTCCAAAATTACTAATAGAAATAAATAATAAAAAAACGATAATTTACTAAGCAAACTTACATTTTCACTCATTAAAAGTCCCAAGGAAATCCGTACGCTGTCCTATGTTTGTTCCTGCGACACGAAGTGATAGCAATAATTAATATAATAAATGTTATCATGCAATTATTACTGAGGAATGCGTTTAATGAAATAAGAAATTGCGACGTTGACGTAAAGTTCAGAAGTTATCTTGAAATGAGGAAAAAAATTGTACTAATCCATGATTTTTGTAGAAAAAAAAACGCAAAAACATGAAGCTAATGAGATAGGTGATAATATATTGAACTAGCTTCAGTCCGTGGCTTCACTCGCATTTGTATATTTATATGTATTTATTATAAAATATAGTGTTATTGGGTAAGTATCTCGTAACACAAGTTTCGAACTTACTTCGAGGTTAACATAATCTGTGTAATTTGTCCCGTATATTACATACAATTGTTTATAATTAAACAGAAAAGTACTAATAATAAATATACCTAATTAAATAATTTAAACTAATATTAATTATTTTATAATAATAATAAAAAAAACTATTCTAAATTACAAGCTAAATACATTATTGTTTAAATTTGGACCCCTAGGAAGGGTTCCCATCACGCAGGCAGCATTCCCGCGCTGTATTGCAATAGCAATACGCTGCGCAAGAAAGCTGCCCGCGCGAGGGTCTCCTGTTGCCTCCCTCAGGCGTTTGCTGAGCGCCTTGTGGAGCTCCCGCGCGCCCTTGCCCCAAGGACCAAGTGTCTCGACACCAAACGGTACGAACTCGTACTGGGTGCCAAGACAACTGTATTTATTGGTCTTGAAGCGCTCCCGGGCGTCCGCCGCCGCACCAGCCTGTTTACTGCTCGCAGGGAGGTAGGACGCCGCCAGCGTATCTGCGCAAGTGGCGTCCCAGACCAGCGCGCGACCCATGCGCCAGGGTATCAATGACATCCCGTCGGGGCGCTTGCCATCGTCTCGCACGATCTGGGGCTCAAGGGCCACGGGGACGTCGGCGCTGACAAGCGCCCGTCTCAGGATGTCATTGAGAGCAGCATGGCGGGATTGGCGGCCGGCACCCGAGGAGCAGGCAAGGCCATGGTGACCTAGGCGATCAACAGAAACCCCACAAGAGGCACAGCTGTGGTCCACACAGACTTCAGCCCCGACTCTGAGACCGACAGCCACGCGAAGAGTTAGGGGATTTAGAAAAGTTCCTAAAGCAGGAGATGGATAGGCATGAAGCCAATGTCCGGACTCTGGTCTGGACACGGCTAATAGTCTAGCCCTATCTCTGCTAAAGGAATTTTCCAAAAGAGAACTGAAAATAAAATTAGATGAAATGGAATCCCAGGCCCTTTGGCTTTGTAGCTTGGAGGGAAGATTTGGACTCGGTCCGGTTAGCCAGGCATTTGTGGCCTCATCCAAGCACGCAATCTCGTAGTTTGTAGTCGCAGGGACCTTAAGAATATTACCTACGAGATTAGATGTGCTGTGGATAGAGGACAAGAAGGCCGGCAGGGCTACACAAGAAATAAACGTATCGTCCCGTATATTTGTTTATTATTGAACAAATAACGGAAATAGTACATAATTTTTCCTACCTGAAATATCAAGAGAAATTGAAGCGTGTAACTCGTTTGACTTTTGTGATAACTATTGCAGATAGAAATCTTAATACATTAGATACCACTATTAATTTAGGAAAGAGAATTATACGATATGAGCTGCTTCTCTTTTCTTGCACATTGTAAAAGTCAATCAAGGAAAGCTTAATAAACTTGGGATAACTTATTTTAGGCGATAAATGGGCTAACAATCTGTTGTAAATAAACGAGATTTGAATTATTTATGACTGTTTATTTTATCAAAATGATACAAACAGATTTTTGGAACGGACAAGCTTGACACCAATATAGATTATACAATTATTTTTAATTACACTGTTTTATTGAAAAGCGACCAACAACCAAATAGTGCAGCTATTTCCCAATTCAAAATCCAACACAATCCATAACTATTTGAATCTAGAATTCCATCATACAGCATACAGCTGAACGTGGCCTTTTACTCATTTCAAGACTGTTGCCACTGTCTACCCCGTAAAGGATGAAGACGTGAGTCAACTATCTCGTAAAAATAATTGGAACCAATCCGACGAACTGTTCGACGTATCTACAAAAAAAACGAGAACCCACATCTCTGTGCTAAAATCCTTTGATAACGGGCTCTTTTTCTTGGAATATCTGAAAACGGTTCGACGTACATATATCATATACATATATACATACATATAATCACGTCTATATCCCTTGCGGGATAGACTTAGCCAACAGTCTTGAAAATACTGATAGGCCACGTTCAGCTATTTGGCTTTATGATGGAATTGAGATTCAAATAGTGACAGGTTGCTAGCCCATCGCCTAAGAGAAGAATCCCAAGTTAATAAGCCTATCCCTTAGTCGCCTTTTACGACATCCATGGGAACGAGATGGAGTGGTCCTATTCTTTTTTTTTATTGGTGCCGGGAACCACACGGCGCCACATATCTAATATTTAACAGAATTACTAACAACTTGGTGGTACGAAGTGATCTGAAAAATTTAAATTATTATAATAACGAGTAAGCAGAAAAAAAGGAGGAAAAAAGTAAGAATTAGGTTAAAAAAAAAACTTATTTGAAACATAAACATTATTGTCAAAGTTCAGTGGATCTGTTGTATGTTGTATGTTTCATAGCATGAATTGCTGTTAAATTGAACCAAAGATATGAATGTTTCTAGATTAGACCACGCAAGTGACTCGTGCGCTGAAAATATAGTTTTAAGGCTACAAAGTCCGAAATTAAGTGTAATGTAACAACTTAAATATACTTTTTTATGATAAGTATAGCGTTTTGGTCTATTTTTAATTAATTATTATTGATAAGTAGTAAGGTTATTAATATTTACCTTTATACTTAATTTAAATAATATACAGATACATTAAAATATATATACTCGTATATATAAATTTAAATGTCGTCGTTAGTTGCTAGGTAAGCATTCAAATAAATTTAATTTTTTTAAAACGGGATTATTTATTATTATTTGTTACTTTTTTCAGATAAATTTATAAGTTTTATCTAATAACGCTTTGAATCAGATGTATAATAAAACGTTAAAAATATAATTAGAAGTATATATAACGTTGCCATGCTGTCGTAAAATGCGACTAAAGGTAAGGCTAGGATACTTGACTATTATTAATTGAATATTAATTGGATTCTTGTTTTAGGCGATGGGCTAACAACCTGTCACTATTTGATTCTCAATTCTATCATTAACCAAACAGCTGAACGTGGCCTATCAGTCTATTCAAGTCTGTTGGCTCTCTCTCCCCGCAAGGGATAAAGACGTGATTATATGTACGTAAATATAAACTCGCTACTAAAAAATCATCACCAAACTGTAATCTCTTTCCTGCCTCTACTCGTGCGCCTTTATCGCTATAAAATAACATTTTTTTATGTTTGTAAATCTGATAACTTCCAGTATTAATTAGTGAAGAAGTTATCGCACTTTTTATGAAAACAATCGTGTTCCGGGATATCTGCGCGTACGCATCAATTTTGCATGATTCTTTCTTTTCATAGTTTACCTCACTTTATTTTTGTAGCTGAACCTCTTTTAGTCGTTTCAAGACCGTTGGCTGTGTCTACCCCGCAAGGGTTATGGACGTGATTATATGCCTGTATGTACATATGTATTTATGTTGGTATGGTTTATAGGACGCTTGTAATTAAATTACTATAAATAGAAAATTTATTTATACTTAAGTTTCTTTCTTTCATGTACTTATATTCATAACAAGCGTACGCTCGCGGTTCTGCCCACATAAAGTTGAAAACCCCATTGATTCCCATTCCCCTGGGGATTTTGGCAAATTCTAAATACTTAGATTTTAAATCTTAAGACTTAGCGATTTGGGCCGTGTATATATACCATTTTTATATATTTAGATAGACGTTAAGTTGACGATATACCTACTTATAAATTTATTTAATGTATCTCAATTGGATCATTAAAACTATACAGCTGACCGACGTACTATGTTAGTAAAAATAAGTAAGCTTATAAAAGATTATAAAAAGTAAAAGAATCACCATTTTTTTTCTTTTATGAATATAGTGTCTTCTTAGTTCGCTATACAATTTTAAACAATACTGTTAACTTTGTTTTCTCTGCAAGAGATATAGCCGTGATTTTATGTATGTATGTATGTTATTTTATGTACATATTAATAATGTTACATCATACGACCTTTGCAAGCACGTGTATCATCTAGTTTGGATTTGAACTTTGTCCAACATTCTTAATGGTATTTCTTAAAACTAGAATTTTAATAATGCCAGCAAAAATGTGTACTTTGGTCTTAATACTAAAATGCAAGTAAGCAGTGCGCTATGTAAATATTTTCACGTATCTATATTTTGCAGTCTTATTATGAATATAAAAGAACAGGAACACGACAGGCGACAAAGGGATATGCTTATAAACTTGGTATTCTTCTTTTAGGCGATGGGCTAGCAACCTGTCGCTATTTGAATCTCAATTCTATCATCAAGCTAATTATTATTGAATTATTTTTGAGAATATTGGCATTGACTGCCCCGCAAGGGCTGAAAACGTGATACAGATATGTGTGTCTAAATTATTTTTTACTTCTTTCTCCTTCCCACACCACGGTTCCCATTCACACTTATATATATTCTTAGTCAACCTGATTTCATTCATCCTCTCCACATGACCATCAAAGCATTCCCTTTTCTATTCCTGTCACTACTCTTCATCACTATATAAAAATCGTTAGTAACGTTCATAAGAAAATATAAATAAATACATACATACATACATATAGTCACGTCTATATCCCTTGCGGGGTAGACAGAGCCAACAGCATTCAAAACACTGATAGGCCACGATCAGCTTTTTGGCTCAATGATAGAATTGAGATTCAAATAGTGACAGGTTGCTAGCCTGTCGTCTAAAGGAAGAATCATAAGTTTATAACCGTATCCCTTAGTCCCCTTCTTCGACATCCATGGGAAAGAGATGTAGTCGTCCTATTCTTTTTCCTATTTGTGCCGGGAACCACACGGCACTAAAGTTGAATTCTATATAGGTATTACACAACATTTTCAAATATCTAAGTAAAAAAAAAAATCTTCCTGTTAACTTAAACAAAAATGGTCATATCTCATTTTGATGATAATAGTGAGTTCTGCAACGCAAATATTTAATTTACGTTTGTATGATATAATGTCTGATAGCATTTTGTATTTTTTTTAATTTACCGCGATCACTGACCCCGTAGACGCCGTTTCCTTAAATAGTTTCCAAAAATTAATATCTAGGTATCAACCATAAACCTAAAAAAGCCCGGTTCACTGTCACAAATATTTATTAACATACATATGTGCATATCTACCTATAGTCACGTCATTTCTTGACGTTTACAAGAAATAGGCTTATATGTATGTAGGCTACACTTAGGATTCTTCTTTAGACGATGGGCTAGCAACCTGTCACTATTTGAATCTCAATTCTATCATTAAGCCAAAGCTGAACGTGGCCTTTCAGTCTTTTAAGGACTGTTGGCTCTGTGTAACCCACAAGGGATATAGACGTGATCATATGTATGTATTATATGTGTGTTTACAAGGCAGTCTCAATGATAACATTTATCTCAATCAAACTTTTCTTAATTAACACAAATCGCTGGTTCTATTCATAATTGCACAGACAGTTATCAATTGATAACGTCTTTGAGACTGCGCCGGCGCACGAACGTTTCGCAAATAGATCTAATGAATGCATTAATTACGTAATTAGGTACTGTTCGCTATCTTATATGTAGAGTTTGATACATGCGCCTTGGATACAAATTAAATGATTTCAGTTTTGAAATTATACTTAAAACTTTAATACAAATATATAATTGAGTTTGCCGGACGTCTACCTACGCCATTATAGTAATACATATGTACATATAATATATCAATATTGAATGAAATTTGGCAACACCCTGTTCCGCAGTTAAAAAGGTAACATTTATCTACTTATTAGTGTACTGGCTGTGCCCGCGACTCCGTCCGCGTGGAATAGTTATTTTGGGCATCATTGAAGCCCACAAGGATGAATAATTTTTTTTTTCACATTCGCCTTTATTTCTTCGCCCCTTATAATTGCAGTGTGATGATGAAAAGCCTAAAGCCTTCCTCGATAAATGGTGTATTAAACACAAAAATAATTTTAAACCAGTAAGTAGTTCCTGAGATTAGCGCGTTCAAACAAACAAACAACCTCTTCAGCTTTATAATATTAGTATAGATTAACTGAGTTGTAAATCTCTAGAATCTGATGTCTAAACTAAGAGTAATATATACATATATGTAGGTGTTAATTATGAAATTTGAAATAATTATTATTCCGAAATCTGCGGTGTTGGTGCGTATGGACTTTTTCTAAAGTTTTAGTTCAACTACGAGCCTATCCCACTATGAATGCGCACGCGCCGCTCAGCTGACATCAACAATACAATTCAAAGTCCACACAGGCAGACGGAACTTAACGGATTTATCGAAATAGGACGTGGTAATAAAAAAAAACGAATTCAAAAGCCGACCCTCTGACTTTACTAATTAGCCCGATATGCGAGCAGTTAAATTTTAACCGATAATTTTAACTTTTATGTGGGCAAGGTTCTAATTTAAAATAGTCACGTTACGCTTAAGACGCAGTACCCAGAAATGTCTTTGTGGTTCTCGGCGTATATTTCGTGGATATCTTGACCAGACCAGACCAATATGGAATCTAAGGCACTAGATAAATATGTGCCTAGAAATGTGTCTAGTCCATCTAGGTAGATGGGCTAGACCTAATATAAAAAACTGTTATTATGCATTTAATTACAGTTTTTTATAAGCTGTTTATTCTAGAGAGTTATGAATGTGGATGAAGCGAAGGAAGTATGCAGAGATCGTGGCAAGTGGAAAGATGTAGTCTCTGCCTACCCTTTCGGGAAAGAGGCGTGATTTTATGTATGTATGTATGTTTATTCTACATCAAAAATCTTCAATTTTAAAGTTTTGAAACGAATATTTAAGAGCATGACACGATTGAGGATTGACGTTCTGACGACAATAAAAGCTTTAGACGATTAGGTTATAACCCGCCCTGACTTCGCACGGGTAGCATTTAAAAACCTTCCTTAGAGATTCCTCATTCTGACATTTCACATAGGAACAAAATTTGTCCACAGCTTTCCGATATTAGGGCATACATACATACAGACAGGGAAAATAGGGGGACTTATAATATATAGTGATGGTGTGAAGAGAGGAAGATTAGATCCGGACACACCCTCTTAACTAACAGGAAGGAGGAGTTTATCTTAAATCTAAAATAAGATATTTATTTTTAAACTTGTTTATGTGTATTTTTTTGTCTAATAAAAATATTATTACAAACATTTATTTGCACATTATCACATATACGATACGCCTATAATATATACCTAGAGTATGTAATTACTATAAATATTCTGGCCTCTCTTACAAATAGAAATTAATTTGTATGTCTTCGAAAATAATATACCTTTTATCTTTTATTTTATCCATCCTGATGCAAGTTTCCATGCCAGCAAAAAAACAGTGTGTACCAGTTGAATCTTTTCTCATGCAGATTGTGAAAGTCTAGCTATCAAGGGAGAGGCTTATAAACTTGGGATTACTCTTTAAGGAATCTTCTTTTGTTGTAAGTTGTTAATTCGATGGGTTAGCAACCTGTCACTAATTGACTATCACCCATAAAGCTGAAATTGGTCTTTCAGTCTCGTTAAGGCATGTTGGCTGCATCTACCCCGTAAAGACGTGATTCTATGTATGTATGTTTCTATCTATCTATTCATTTATTTAATTATCAAAAACCTTAAAAAAATAATTTATTTAGATGTAGGTATAATCATACATACATACATATGATCACGTCTTTATCCCTTACGGGGTAGACAGAGCCAACAGTCTTGAAAAGACTGATAGGCCACGTTCAGCTGTTTGGCTTAATGATAGAATTGAGATTCAAATCGTGACGGGTTGTTAGCCAATCGCCCAAAAGAAGAATCCAAAGTTTATAAGCCTACCCCTTAGTCGCCTTTTACGACATCCATGGGAACGAGATGGAGTGGTCCTATTCTTTTTTTTTATTAGTGGCGGGAACCACACGGCAATAGGTATAATCGGGCGTGAATTTTACCTACCCTGAGAAAAATATTGTAATATGCAGGTCACTGGTCAATACTAATGGATATAAACACAAGGTGCATTGTTTTCTTGTTTTATCAACTACAATTAATAATTAATGAGCTCCGCCCTTGGGCTATCTCTCCGTTTATTCGTAATCGTGTATTTTTATATTCACGCCCTGTAAACATGACCGGTGGACTTGTTTACGATGTTTTAATAAAAAAAATATTTACTAAACGTGACACCTAACAAATGCACATTGCAAAATAAAACGTAATACTTGCCACGATCTCTGCATACTTCCTTCGCTTCATCCACATTCATTACTCTCTTCATGCAAGCTCGGCGGTTTCGGGTACTTTTTACGTGCATTAGTTGGCAAGAAATGATGTTCTCACGATGAGGGAAAACATCGTGAGAGAACCTGCATGTCCAGGTAATTGTTTGTATTTATAGATAACCATAATTTAATACGGGTTAGGTTCCCCTGCAAAGGTGACGGAGGTAAGACGGGTGTCGCTTGGTACAGTAAGCTGACATACCCATTCCCAACATCGTGCGTTCTCGATCTGAGCTGAGATACTTATAAAAAGCCCAACAAAAGCCGCAGACAGGTCGGACTCCGTCAATTTTGGCGAACAGGCAGGCAGGAACAGGCAACCAAAAAGTCTGACTGTGTCAGCGGGCGGCTTACCAACTCTAGTATACATACATACATATGGTCACGTCTAAGTCCCTTGCGGGATAGATAGAGCCATCAGTCTTGAAAAGACTGAATGGCCACGTTCAGCTATTTGCTTAATGATAGAATTGAGATTCAAATAGTGACAGGTTGCTAGCCCATTGCCTAAAAAGGAATCCCAAGTTTGTAACCCTTTCCCTTAGTCGCCTTTAACGACATCCATGGAAAAGAGATGGAGTGGTCCTATTCTTTTTTGTATTGGTGCCGGGAACCACACGGCAACTCTAGGTTTGCATAAAGATTTGGCCAATAAGCTCAAATGATGCCTATTCTATTTTCTTCTATACTCTTGAAAATTTCTGCATTGAACGAGAAAAATAAACTGCAATAAAAACGATCACATTTTATCTGTCATAGTTAATAAAGACTCACGAATTCTTTTGCGTGTTTAGGATCAGCGAATTACAATCGATAGTTTTAACGCACCTCGATTTCAACACGTACTGATAAGGTACCTACACATGTACGATAACGCGACCCCTGGGTCATTCCTTGGTCCAATTAGCAAGGGGTCAGGATAGTACGTGTATTTTGACCATTAAAAAATAATCACATGATAATATACTACGCTTGTTTAGAAGCGATTAATGTTCTTTAAGTTTGTTTACAATTATGTACTCACAGTCTGTTTTAAAGTTATTTATTTAGGGATAAGGTCAACAGAATAAATAAATAGAATATAGGTCCTTCAATTATGAATAGAAATACTCCATTAGAAATTGAGCCGTATTATCTCTATGGGCATCAACCATAGATTTTTACATACGGTCACGTCTATATCCCTTGCGGGGTAGACAGAGCCAACAGTTTTGAAAAGACTAAATGGCTACGTTCAGCTTTTTGGCTTAATGATAGAATTGAGATTCAAATAGTGACAGGTTGCTAGCCCATCGCTTTAAGAAGTCTCTTGTAAAAATTAGTAAATATAGTAGTAAATATAGTCCAAACCTATATAACTTACTCTTGGATCGTGGTCATAAGCGAATAACTGGTATTTTCCCGTGGGAAAATGTAACATGGACAAACGCCAGGAATATAATGTATCTATACTTAATAATTATAACATTTATTTTCCCCTCAAATTGACACCTGATTATATATCAGTTTGCTATTTTCTAAATGCTTTTAGCAATTAAGTAACCTTTACGACTCAATAAAGTTTTAAATAAATAAATAAACTATTGGTGTTTTTAAATATTTTCAATTCTATAATAACTTTTACATAAATATACTATCACGCTTGTTTCGATTTTCGACTTGCTGCGATCTTCACAGATTACTGGAATGTTTTCGACCTTAATTGAATTTTTAAATAACAATTTTTCATCATCATCACAAAACTAACTGAATATTTTGTTTTGTTCCAGGCGAATGCCTAACTTCAGGGCGGTATCCCTTCAAATTCGAGCTGCCCCCAGATGTGGAGCCGGAGGAAGTGGCGGTTGTGGAGCTGTGGTTCTACAAGGTATTTATTACAAATTTCATATACTTTCTTATTAAATATTTTTTTTAGGATAGGAACAGAGACATAATTTAAAAGAAAGCACCGTAAATACGCTTGTAATAATAGTTGTTGTAGGCTAGGCTAGCACTGGAAGAGTATATATTGCCTTAAGACCTTAAGTCCAGATTAACGAATAGCAGAGAAACGATTACTTAAATAACGTTAACCTAACCAATAACGTTAACCTAACCAATACCGTTAACCTAACCAATAACGTAAACGTAACCAATACCGTTAACCTAACCAATAACGTTAACCTAACCAATAACGTTAACCTAACCAATAACGTTAATCTAACCAACCAAATTTACTTCAAGGAGCCCGATCCACTAGACGAGTTCAACCAAACGTTCGTAATCTCCGAAGCTGCACATTGGGACAACCAGCAGCAGTTCAAGAAGACCAGGCCCATAGCCATCAAGGAGACCGATGTGGGGGAAGGCTGGGTACGAGTGGAGCTGGCCTGGGCTGTCAGGGTCTGGTTGGAGGGGATGGAGAGGATACATACGCTACATGTGGCGTGCAGGACCTGTCAGGTTGGTAGCTCCACTAAGTTTATCCTCGCCTGAACATGTGACAAGGTATTCTAAAAGGACATAAATATGGTGATACGTCGCTCGGCCTCTATGGCGCAGCGGTAGTACGCTTGTCTGTGACACCGGAGGTACCGGGTTCGAATCCCGGTCAGGGCAAGATGAGAAAAGAACTTTTTCTGATTGGCCTGGGTCTTGGATGTCTATCTATATAAGTATTTATTATAAAATACAGTATCGTTGAGTTAGTATCTCGTAACACAAGTCTCGAACTTACTTCGAGGCTAACTCAATCAGTGTAATTTGTCCCGTATATATTTATTTTGTACGCCAGTACTCACTCGACTTGCCGTGGATACGTATCGTTACATAGTTTATTTGGTATCCTCATAAATAACTAATAAAAAAGCTCTGTCTTTTGAAATCAAGAGTAGTACGCCCAAGCCTCAAACGGTATGATTTATACCGGATCATTTCTCAACAAAAACACTAACAAACCCTTCCCCATACAGCTGCGCCGCGCCCCCCTCTCCTTCCACAAGAAACATCGTCCATTCCTCGTCCTGTACACGAGGTACGCCGGCAAACACCGTCGCGGCCGAGCCGTAGATTGCTCCCCTAACACCAGCGAATGCTGCAGGGAGCCTCTTTATGTCAGCTTCAAGGAGCTCGGCTGGGATGACTGGATCATCAGGCCGGCGGGCTACCACGCCTATTTCTGTAAAGGGACGTGTGCGCCGATATCGGAAGTCACGAAGGCGGAAAGTTATCACCATAACATAATTAGGGTACGTTTATAAGCTTTTTCTTGTCTCTTAACGTTTTCTCTGTAAAATATGTACATATAATTATGTTTATTCTTTACGGCATAGACAGATGTACATATAATCATGTTTATCCCGTACGGGATAGACAGTGTGAACTGTCTCGCAAAGACTAAAAGGCCACGTTTAGCTGTATGGCTTAAAAATACAATGTAAAATTTTCTCATTTATGACATTTCCCTGTTAATAATTTCTAAAATAATCTGGAAAAAATCTACTTACTTATTACAAAACTTAGATAAACACGCATGAGAAATGTTATGAGGTGTTCCAATACTTACAAGACTCTTATCTTTTTTACAGAAATATTTCTACACAATCTCCAACAAGAAGAAGATCCAGTTCAACCCTTGCTGCGCCCCCACCACCTTCAGTTCACTACAGCTGCTTTACGTGGATTCAAACAACACAGTCACCCAAAAAACTTTACCAAACATGGTCGTGGAGTCATGTGGTTGTATGTGATAAATGTGGTTTTACGGATCGAAGGACCGAAAGTTTTCGACTCAAAGGAGAAGATGATAGGGACCAAAGTGAAGAAACTAATGTAGGGTTAAGAACGTGATTTTGTTAAATTACAATGCAATTAGAAGGTTTTGGAAGGTTAAGAAATGATGGAGATTTTAAAATAGCTGTAATTGTGGCCTCAGAGTGACATAGTTAAAAAAAGGAGTTACGATCTTTTAATTAGGACCTTTATAAACAGTTTCGGATGTAAAATATCAAATAAAATGTAGAGAAACGCGTAGTATTAAAGAGATTTTGTAATCATTTGGAACACTACTTAAAAAATGGATAACTTTGTGATTAATTAATAAATTGTAGATGTTTAATTTTCACAAAAATCTCTTTATATTTACATGTTTTTAAAAATGTGAAATTTTCGAATAATTAAGTGTGAAAATGAAACTTGCTGTGAACAAAATGTGTTATAGGAATGTAAGTCGCCGTCTTAATTGAGAAATGGTTTGTAGAAAAATTATGGATTCCTATAATTGGCGAGATGATTGATTTATTAGATATTTTTGTTAACTTTTTTATTTATAAGAATCGGGCTCAGTGACATTTAAAAATAAACTTGTTATGAAAAATAAATACTCGAATCAAGGAGATCTTGAGACCCATATTCAATTATTAAGACGGCCATTACTTTTAATTTTAATTTAAAGTTGCATTTATTTATACTACTTAATGAAAATTTTGATATGTGGATGTAAAGAGAAAATACATATGACTTTGGAAATTACAGTACAGATACAATTTTTGATATATATTTACACTTATATTTACAAATTTATACGTAAGATAGTGTTTTTTATATTTTTATACTACAAATATTTGGTGAAATTAATGTATTTTCTTATTACGAAGCATATTGAAATTGTTGTTATAATAATTACGTTAATTTAAATGTAATTCTATGTATGATAAATTATCAGTTAGTTTTACGACGTTTTGTTAGGCTTAGGAAAATTAGAATGATTGTAAATTTTCTTTCAAATTTGTTCCTATAAATAGAATTTTGTTTGTGTTCACGTTTATATACCAGTTGGCAATTCAACTCACGTGTCTATCTTTAAATATAAACATCCTTTTTAACCACAATATTGTAATTTTTTTATTGTTAAATCTTAAAAACATCTTCGTTTCTTAAAATCTTAATTTATTTTTCTTAATAATTTTAAATATTTTGTTGTTTCCTTTTTGTTTAAAAATATTATTAGATTTTTTTTAAATATTCATGTCACAGTTTTGAATCATTTTCATATCCATTACATTACATTACATGTCACTATAAAAAAAATTGTTTAATAATCACATGACTAACCAAAAAAACTGCCAGAAATGTAACAAGTTATTTCAATTTACAATTTAAGACATATAAAATTAATTTTAATTCTATTCGGGCAATATCAAAACGCCTTTAGTGTATTGTGACGACTGTCGTTCCATATCGGCTGGACCGATTTTGATGGGACTTCCACTGGCAAATGCTGAAGTCACAAATATTAGGTATAGTTTAAGATTCATTTTAGAACAAAATTGTGAACTTAATTCACCGAAAAAAAGCCGCAGGTAACGGCTTATAAACAAATATAAGGACACTGCTTTTTTTAAAACTTTTTGCTGTAGTTTCGCATTGTACTTAATAAGTGTTAAACCTTGTAGGCGTAAAGTTTCATACATTAGTGTCACTTGTCCCATGGGACTTGTGGGACAAAGCCGCCCCACTTGTCCTGCCATGGGACTACTCATTGGATCTTGTGGAAGACGGCCCACTTTTGCTTTTCCAAATTATGCCAAAATTATGTCACATAGATAGATAGTAATATCTTTTCATTGCACCATAAGAGTAAAACATATAAAACAGCACAAAATAGATAGAGATGGTACAAAGGCGGACTTATCGCTAGTGCAATCTCTACCAGTCAACCTTTGGGTATAATATACAGTAATACATAATTTTCAGTAATTTCTTTTCTACTTTTGTTATCAGATAATTTTTTTTTTATATTGCGAAACCTTTGTATGAAACCTTGCGCTTAGAGGGGAGTCTGAAAAAAAATACAATATTCCCAAGCCGTGTCCAAGTATTATGTACGATTAAGATTATAGCTAAAAGATAATAATATATTAAAAGAAATATCACTATGTCTATCTTTTATTTTCGATTTAAGTACCTACCTAGTTCTTCATAGATTAACTACAAGTAATAAATCTGGTTCACGACTTATTAGTGCTGTTATCCTTTAGTCGCCTTCTACGTCAAACAGTACTAATAAATTCTTAAAAATACAGGTTCACCACTTGTTAGTGCAATTATCTTCCAGTCGCCATTTGCGAACACACGAAGAGATGAGGTGATTTTGACATGGTCGAAATCACTCGGCTGAAATTAATATTTTACGTTCTTTTCTCGTGGTTCATATCCGGTTGCATCCTCACCACTCTGGAGGGGAGCCCAAAGTATGCCTTTGACCATGCACCCTGATGTGGGTGACTCAGGTTTTTACACGAAGCGACCTTCGCAACCTTTGCAGGTAAACCTAACATCATCAATCATGGTAACACATCTAGTTGCCTGAATGTACAGATTTTCACACGATGTTTTCCCTATATAAATATGAATAATAATATATTATTCATATAATGTTATTCATAACTGTTAGATTCCCAAAATAAATAAATAAAACACAGATTTCTCGAAACATTTTTATTAGCGTATACAGTATGTTTTAAGCGTACAACATTTTTTGACATTTTCAACGAAGACACATCGATTAAAACCTCAATGCTGACCAGAAAATAACACTTCTGCTCACTAAGGCATCCCCATACGCTCAAGTTTTCCCACAACGCAATTCACTATCATTTAAATAATATATAGAATAGAATAATTTTGTCAAAGAACACACCATAGTTATCAAAACAGTATCAGAACAAATTACGCAGATTGAGTTAACTTCGATGTAACTTAGAAACATGTATTACGAGATATTATATTTTATAATAAATGCTTATCTAGATAAACATACTAGGCCAAACAGAAAAAGTTCGTTTCCTATCATATCCAGGCCCGGTTTCAAACCTGGGACCTACTAAGCACAGTACCGCTGTGCCACAAAGGCCACCAAATATATATGACAAACAAATTATTTTTATTTTTATGAATCACATATTCATTTAGTGTTATATTTCCTTGACAATGAGTGAAAACGATAGAATTGTGTACGAAAACTTGAGTATACAGCGGAGTCTAAATAAACAATAAAATAAATAACATAAACATCACAGAAGTCTAGGAAGCTAAATCTTAAACAGCAGAACAGTGAACGAGTTGACTCGCATTCAATATTATTTTTATATTTTCGTCTTTGACAAAGTCAACATTTCTTAATTAAATAATAACTTTTATTGTTTATCACGACGTATTTATTGATTTAAAGCTGTTTTTGATATGTTTTTTGTCCAAATTATAATTAAAAGTAAGAGCAGACTGGACGGACAAATTTCTATTTGTTTTAACAAAAATTTTAACAAAAATCTGTTATTGTCATCTGAATGACACTGTCCAGTCATCTTCAAACTACATCAGCAGCAAATGGACAAAATTTCTTTGTGACCTTATTTATCTAATATATAATAACTGCGACTCCATTTATATCTATGTTCCCAATCGTCACTGCGATAAGGGACATTTTTAAATGCCTCACAAAATAAAGCCACTTCACACACAGTTTTTATTGCACGAAAAACTATCGCTGTCCCATTTCTTGACACAATAAAAGCAAAACAGCCATAGTTTTTCGCGCGATAAAAATGGCGTCGCGCGTGTCAAGCTGCGGTAGCTAGACCGTCATTTGTATGGTTTAAAGTTTAATTATATCAAATGCATGTCTGCCTTTTTCAGTGTAAGGCATTGTATTTTTATTTTATTTTTTAAATTAAAATTGGGCTTCGTATATAAGTTAAAATAACTTACGACTAAGTTTGGAATGATTTTAAAATCACAAGCCTTGAAAGTTAGCCATATAAAGAGTGTCACTATTTTTATTCGTTCCATGAAAATAACCGAAAACAGACGACACTTATAAGGCGAAATATATACAATGCGAAAGGAATTATCCAATATAAAACAATTAAATAATATAACATAAAAAAACATATTTTATATTCGCATCAAAAAGTGAACACCCCATATAAAATATCAAAAATATAAGGCACTAAGTAAAGCGAAAATACTTACAGTATTTTTCTTATTTGTATATCTTTGTAACATGACTACCTATAAAAATGCATATTAAATGTATTCTAGAAATAAAAAAAATGTATAAACAGAAGAATCACATAGTTTCATTCAATCACCTTTTCAATCATCATCAATATAACATGTGAAAAAATTATTAATAATTATTATATGTATTTGACAAAAGTCTGCAAAATCAATATAATATTATTATATATGACTTCAAGTCCATAATTTACATTTTATGTAATAAATAAAGTACATTATTATATCAAAAATATACATTTATTGACGTAATAAAAATTTTGCAACCTGTCACTATTTGCATCTCAATTCTATTATTAAGCCAAATAGCTGAACGTGGCCATTCAGTCTTTCCAAGACTGTTGGCTCTGTGTACCCCGCAAGGATATATAGACGTGACCATATGTATGTATGTATTTAAAAATTTAAACGATTTCATGTTAAAAAGATATACACCGTGTCCGCGACTATACATTCAAAAGCACCATTACACAACATAGTTCCTTAGTTACTAAAAAAATCGTCTTAATCCTCCCGGCGCGGCGTTAGTCCCAGTTGCGTCCTCACCTCTCTAGACAGGAGCCCGGGGTGCGGATTTTGACCATGATCATTCAGGTATTTACACGAAGCAACTCCCGTCTGACCTCCGCAACCTTTACAAGGGGAACCTAACCCATATTGAATCATGGATACACATTCAGTTGCCTGAATGTCAAAAATTATCTCGCGATGGTTACCCTCATCGTCAGAGCATCGGTTAGCAATCCAACTAATGTACGTTACTCAGTAAAGAGTCATTGGTACACGGCCGCGGTGGGATTCGAATCTGTTTATCACTTTTAAATCAGATACCTTAACCATTCGACCACGGACAAATTTAATTCCTAAATAAATTACAAACAATGATTAAAACTAAACTCGTACATATTCTCTAAGGCACGTCATTATGCTTAAACATTACATCATCTATAGTTACGTCAAAATCGCATCCATTTTTGACGAGTTCGATTCAGTACTAGTCTATATGACTTTGACTGGTCCTAAAGTACTAAATTAAAGGGGGTGAGTAATGCAGAACTAAAGGGAAAGTTTAGATAACTTGTAGGGAGTCAAGAAAGGGTGAGAAAAAGCGAGAGCAGCTCATTCCGAACATGACTTTGCATGGATAATTGGATGGTTGGTAGAGCCATGTATGGGAAAACTACAGTAGGTTTTAAAGTATCATAATTTATCGATAAGGCAGTTTATTGCAAATTATAACGTATTTAATGTTAATAAATAATATAAAGATATGTTTTTTTTTTGGCTGTGTAGTCACTATTCGTATTAATAAATAGCAAGGCCACTTGGTAAATGCGGCACACTACAAGGCACTGTAATAGGGCCTCTGCTTATTTTGTCAAAACATAAGTTTAAATTTTTTTAATCTTACTTTTTCTAATTTTGTTTAGCAATAAAACTTAACAGCCAGCAAAGAAAAGAATTAATTAATCGATCAATTTAATTTATTTATTATACATTAATGACGATTTGATTTTGTCATATTTCATTTGATCGTCACTAGGATATATTATTCAATTACGTATGATCAAAATTTACTTAAATCATGAACTTCTTTCTCTTTCAATGGGTAGACAGAGGCTCATGATATTGTGGTTTACAGAAATAATGATATTACTATCGTCTCTGTCAATTTTGGGACTCCTCAAGGGAGTTTATTAGGTCCATCACTAAACATAACTATAGATAAATATGTAATTTAATTAGTCGAGAGAAAAATCATAGCCCTTTTAAAAATAACATTTATGAATTTTTGTAAAAAAAATATTCTTATTGTGGACACCTCAGAAATATTGTTAAAAATCAAGATATTGATATAATGAATACCTTAGAAATACCACATGCGAACTGTGACTGCGAACCTTCGTCCAATAATACTTAAACATTTGTTATGAATCACTAATACGTCTTATTCAACCGAAATTTCCTATATCTCATCTTATTTTATATTTGGACTTTAACTGTACATATTTTATCTATGTTCTTTACTTTTTTTTAAATATTTTTCTTTCTTGTGTCCCGGTGTGGTAATATGCCCAGAGTGGCGATCAAGATACCTCCGGAGTGGTGAATCTACATACCCTTGGAGTGGTTAATCTACATACCGCCAGATTGGTGAATCTACATACCCCCGTAGTGGTGAATCTACATACCCCCGGAGTGGTAAATCTCCCGACCCCCTTGGTGGTGACCTACTTGTCCCCCGATGTAGCGATCTACCTACCCCTGGAGTGGCGACTACCGACCCCCCATGGTGGTGACCTACTTGTCCCCCGATGTAGCGATCTACCTACCCCTGGAGCGGCAACTACCGACCCCCGTGGTGGTGACCTACTTGTCCCCCGATGTAGCGATCTACCTACCCCTGGAGTGGCCCCCCTTGGCGGTCTACTTGTCTCCCTTGGTGGTGAGCTTGGCGGTGTCGCAGTCGCTGGGCGGCGCGGGCTGCGAGCTGACCACCCTGATGAGCGTGGGCGCGGGCGAGGCCGGCGGCGACGGCCGCGTGGCCAGCGTCAGCACTCCAGAGTTCACGTCCTCTATTGCTTTGCGGAGCTGTTGGAGGGGGGTGAGGAAGAATTATCAGAAATTGTTGAAGCTGTTTTCTTGCTGCAATTACTAAACTCTTATGGACTGTTAAGGATACATACATACATACATACATAAAATCACGCCTCTTTCCCGGAGGGGTAGGCAGAGACTACCTCTTTCCACTTGCCACGATCTCTGCATATTTCCTTCGCTTCATCCACATTCATAACTCCCTTCATGCAAGCTCGGCGGTTTCGGGTACTTTTGACCTGACCCTTTACCAGGACGTCCTTAATTTGATCAAGTTACGTTCGTCTAGGTCTTCCCACCCCGACCTTTCCCTCCACACCCTCCATGTATATCTGCTTAGTCAACCTGTTTTCATTCATCACTGTTAAGGATATCAGCCCTTAAAAGTCCAGTGCTGGACTGGGGCCTTTTCAGATTTGGGGGATTTTATCCATAGTCACCAGTCGCTGGCAGACGGTAGTGTATACATTGGAAAGCTATATTTTTGACATTGCATTATGAATATCAAATAGACGGGGAAGAAAAGAGAAACGTGATTTCTCACTTAACGAAACACCTTAGAATCGGAGCCACTCTATCATAAGACATGAGGAGGGAAAGAGAGAGAAGATACGCGTCGATAAAAGAGATACATACATATGATCACGTCTATATTTCTTGCGGGGTAGACAGAGCCAACAGTCTTAAAGAGACTGAATGGCCACGTTCAGCTATTTAGCTTAATGATAGAATTGAGATTCAAATAGTGACATGTTGCTAACCCATCGTCTAAATAAACAATCCCAAGTTTGTAAGCCTATCCCTTAGTCGCCTTTTACGACATCCATGGGAAAGAGACGGAGTGGTCTTATTTTTTATGTATTGGTGCCGGGAACCACACGGCACTAAAAGTGATAGAGAGTGATGATATAAAGAAGATAAAACTGACCTCTTTAAGTGATACGACTCCTATCAGCCGGCCGATGGCTGTGACGTACGCTCTACTCACACCCAACGTTGAGAACAGCGAGTGGACCTGAAATACAATAATTTATATTTATATTTATGAGCCTTTAAGAGCAGTCAGAAACTATCCAAAAAGGTTCGACTGGCTGTGCATAGGGGCGTGTTGGTCCCGACATTAATGTATGGGAGTAAAAGTTGGGTATGGCAAAAGAAGCACGAAAGCAGAATAAATGCAGTGGAAATGAGAGCGTTAAGGAGTATGATGGGTGTGAAATTGAGTGACCGGATAAGGAATAGCGTGATAAGGGAATGTTGTGATGTGAAAGAAGATGTAGTTACAGGAATAGAAAAGGGTATGTTGAGATGGTTCGGTCATGTGGAGAGGATGAATGAAAGCAGGTTGACTAAGCAGATATACAAGGAGAGTGTGGAGGGAAAGGTCGGAGTGGGAAGACCTAGACGAACGTATCTTGATCATATTAAGGACGTCCTGGTAAAGGGTCAGGTCAAAAGTACCCGAAACCGCCGAGCTTGCATGAAGAGAGTTATGAATGTGGATGAAGCGAAGGAAGTGTGCAGAGATCGTGGCAAGTGGAAAGATGTATTCTCTGTCTACCCCTCCGGGAAAGAGGCGTGATTTTGTACTTAAATTTCCGCGCCCTTAAAAATGTCTAAAAGATTACACAAAATCTTTTCGGAATAAACATGTGCCGTGTGTTTACTGGCACTGAAGAATGGGACCACTCCATCTCTTTCTCATGGATGTCGCAAAAGGCGACTAAGCGATAGGCCAATAAACTTGGGATTCTTCTTGTGAGCTATGGGCTACCAACCCGTCACTTTTTGAATCTCAACTCCATTACAAAGCCTGGCTTTGTAAGCGGCATCGCTGTGGACATTCGTTCTCTTCAAGACTGTTGGCTCTGCCCGCCCCGCAGGGGATATAGACGTGATAATATGTATGTATAATAAAATAAACATATATACTTCACGTATTTATCCCTTACGGGGTAGACAGAAATGGCTGAAAAGCCACACTCAGACTTAATCAAGAATAGAAGATTAGTTGCCTGAATGTGCAGGTTTTCTCTCAATGTTTTTGAAAATATCGAAACGTAATGTTCATCTTCACAATTATTTAATTAAGTCTCCAACCTTCGCTACGTTAAACAATTTTTGAAGCAGACAAGTTTTTTTTAACTTTTGATATATCTTATATGTGTGTCTTATATATGTTAACTTCATGGAATAAAATGAATAAGTATTTTTCTCTAAACATTTCAACTTTCTGTTACGAAGCAAAATATTACATTTTGATAATACATACATACATACATAAAATCACGCCTTTTTCCCGGAGGGGTATGCAGAGATTACATCTTTCCACTCGTCACGAACTCTGCATACTTCCTGCATTTTGATACTATCTATCTATTTATTTATATATTTATGAATAAACCGAGAAAAAAAAAAAACTAGAACTGAGACAAAGAAGAAATTTAGTACAAGGTCACTACATATTTCTAGAGAAATTTCTTCCAGAAGAGAGTTACGAATGTAAATGTAAAGCGAAGGAAGTATACAGTGATCGTGGCAAGTGGAAAGAGGCAGTCTCTGCCTACCCCTCCGGGAAAGAGGCGTGTCTTTATGTATGTATGTATGTGAATTTCTTCCAATACGCCCACGGGATACCGGAAGGTGAAGTTTGTTGGTAGTATTCACTTCTTCCCTATTATTAGATTCTTCATTGCCAGTAAACACACGGCACATGTTTATCCCGAAAAGGTTTTATGAAATCTTTTAGACATTTTTCACGTAATTAAACATGCAGAGCATGTTTTTACATCTTTTTATTCAAGGATTGATCGATGACAAAACATTCAGTGACATTATATATAGATATAAACTCCTTTCTAGTACATATTAGCACACAATAGAAGGTTACCTTCAGTAATGACGTCCTCTCGACGAGCTGGAACGGCGCCGGGTCGATGTGGCAGATGTAAAGGTTCTCGTCTTCGTACTCCACGTCGTCAGGGTGCTGGAGTCAAAATAAATAGTTAAAATCAAATTTAAAAAAAAATTTTGGAAACCTGCACTTTTGCAGATATGTAACCAAGATCCAATAAAAAAAAGAAAAGGACCACTCCATCTCGTTCCTATGTATGTGGTAAAAGGCGACAAGGATAGGATTATTCAAAATTCAAAATTTTTATTCATTATTATAGGATACTTCGTATCGCTTAATAATTGTCAAAATGTATGGTTTAACAACATTGGTTGACGTCAAATAAATTACTTAAAACTAAGTTTACTGCCGCTTCCAAGACGTCAGTGCAGAAAAAGCGGTAACAAACTGCACTGCAGCATTTTCTTCAACAACGTCAACTTTTATTTGTGTTAATGTTATTAACTTGGGATTCTTCTTTTTGGCGATGGGCTAGCAACCTGTCACTATTTGAATCTCAATTCTATCATTAAGTCAAACAGCTATCGTGAACGTGGCCTATCAGTCTTTTCAAGATTGTTGGCTCTATCTACTCAGCAAGGGATATAGACGTGATTATATGTATAATAACATGATCCAATTCGTGTTAGGTTTACCTGCAAAGGTTGCGAAGGTCGGATGGGAGTCGCTTCGTGTAAAAACCTGACTCACCCAATCCAGGATCCATGTCGTCGAAAACACACCCAGGTTCCTCTCCAGAGTGGTGTGGATGCGACCGGGACTAAAGCCAGTAGGTAGAAGCAGAATGATGACCAGCTCACCGTGTCCCTCTTCCTGGCTATCTGCAGCATCCGGTCGAAGTCGATCTCCTTGGCCATCTCTAGCTGCTCCCACACCTTCTGGTCTTCGGGGGACATGTCGCACACGCGTTCACGGGGCTGAAAGATAAATAAATTGATTCTATGATTATTATCTATACTAATATTACAAAGCTGAAGAGTTCGTCTGTTTTTTTGTTTGAACGCGGTAATCTCAGGAACTACTGGTTCGAATTGAAAAATTATTTTTGTGTTGAATAAATAGATCATTTATCGAGGAAGGCTTTACGCTATACTGGGTGACTTTTTATTCAACTGCATAAATTTAACTGTTTAGTGTACTCATCTAAAGGATATTTAAAAACGTTAAATGAAAAATATCGGTTCATATTTCAGAAAGTACGAAAAAAAATTAAAGTATCAAATTCCACGATCCTAAATACGTCATATCAACCCGGCCGGCGGAAACGCGACGCGTAAGATTCAGAGGTCAACGACACAATTCATTCATCTGAGCGATCTCGACAACTCTGTACTTTACTTGATCTTGATACTAGAAAAATAATTTATTTTTCAGACATTTATTTACATGTTTATACAATGAATGACTGATTTGAATGAATGAATGATTTGAACGAATGAATGATTTGAATGAGTTATAGATTTGAATGAACGAATGATTTGAATGAATGAATGATTATTATTTATTAAGCTGCAGATATATATTATATATATGTATATAAGATGTAAGTGTTGTAACTCACCAGCTGCACCTTCTTGTTGATGGAGGGGCTCCGCGGCAGGCCGGGCGCCTCCGCGTCGGGCGCGGGCACGTCCTGCAGCAGCGACGACCGCTTGAAGATCGCCTCGAACGCCGCGCGGATCCTGATCACGAATACATACATACATACATACATACATAAAATCACGCCTCTTTCCCGGAGCGGTAGGCAGATACTACCTCTTTCCACTTGCCACGATCTCTGCATATTTCCTTCGCTTCATCCACATTCATAACTCTCTTCATGCAAGCTCGGCGGTTTCGGGTACTTTTGACCTGACCCTTTACCAGGACCTCAATTAATCACGAATACTACTTATAAAATACATGAAATGTGATATGTAATGTGGAACGATACATTAAATGGAATATGCAATGAACTAAATTTATTTATAGAGTCGGTAGGTAGTCAAAAATATGTGATCGGTTGGTTAATGCCGTGTAGTTTCAGGCACTTTAGAATAGAACCACTCCATATCTTTCTCATTGATGCAGTTAAACGCGACTAATGGATAAACTTGGGGTTCCCCTTGTAGGTGATGGGCTAGCAACCTGATACTGATACGTGGCCTTTCAGTCTTTTTAAGACCGTTGGACTATGTCTACCCCTCAAGAGAAATAGACGTAACTATGTAAGGTCCTAATATTTTATCAATTAGTGCCGGGAACCACACGACACTGTGGTATTTCACTCTGTATATAATATCACCTTGTCTCAGCCCCCGTAACGGTGGTGTAGACGGACGGTTGCGGTGAGAGTGGGGCGTGGGTTGTGGGGGAAGCCAACCCCCGGGATAACGTGAACGAGTTGGTCTTCTTCAGGATCGATTTCGGACGGAACAGCTGCCCAGGCGCTGTGGAGTGCAAAAACTATATGAGTATAAGTCACGAATGAAGATCGATTATTTCCAGCGCCATCTAGTAACAAGTTTTTGTAATAACACAGTCGAAAGGTAAAACAGTGTAAAAAAAATTGTTGTTAAGTTTTTCTTACTTGCACTAGATCAATTATCTTTACTTAGGTCAATTTTAACAAAATTCATTGTGGCAAAATGAAAATGCAAGTTAATTTCAAAATTTTAACGTGAACTTACAATATAGAGGTACTTTAGTAAGCTGTCATCTTGTATCACTTACTAACTAATAAATTAATACAATGGCGCCATCGCAATCGATTTATTGACTTCTAAATTAAAATAGCAATATTAAAAAAAACAACCTATTTAAGTGATTAAACTAAGCTAAGATTATAAAAATGGTAAGTATAGTAAATAAACAATATAAAATAGTGTGAAAGTAGCACTTACATGGTATAAGTCCTCCTTGGTCATTCGTTGTGAGGGACGAGCCTCTCATCATGCCCGATCCCGGAACTTGGAGCATGTCTGGTGCTGGAGTCACCTGAACACCAGAAAATATTCACAATTACATACATACATACATATCATCACGTCTATATCCCTTACGGGGTAGACAGAGCCAACAGTCTTGAAAAGACTGAAAGGCCACGTTCAGCTATTTGGCTTAATGATAGAATTGAGATTCAAATAGTGACAGGTTGCTAGCCCATCGCCTAAAAAAAAAGAATCCCAAGTTTGTAAGCCTATCCCTTAGTCGCCTTTTACGACATCCATGGGAAAGAGATGGAGTGGTCCTATTCTTTTTTGTATTGGTGCCGGGAACCACACGGCCATTCACAATTACTTTTCAATTTACTGTGTTATTTTATGGTTTTCATCGGTGGTCGAATCGGGTACGATGCCCGGTTAAAATGCATGATGCGCTTTAAAAGCACAGGTTCAAATACCACCTCGGCCGTGTACCAATGACTATTTTAGAAGTTATGTACATTAGTTTGAATACTAACCGATGCTCTTACGGCGAGGGTGAAAACATTGTGAGGAAACCTGCACATTCAGGTAACTGGATATGTTACCATGATCGATCCAATACGGGTTAGGTTTGCCTGCAAAGGTTGTCAGTTTATGGGAGTCGCTTCGCGTAAAAGTCTGACTCACCCAATCCAGGATCCATGGTCAAAGGCATACTCCGGTTATTTTGTGCCATATTGCGTTGAGACCAGGATGATGGGGGTGATGGTATGGGTACAATTATGATACTCACCTCAAATCTGGACTTGCCTTAATGTCATCAAAGATCTATCCACCTGAACGTGGCCGTTAACTGACACAGTAAGGGATAAAGATACCTATACATAAATAAATATATACGGGACAAATTACACAGATCGAGTTAGCCTCGAAGTAAGTTCGAGACTTGTGTTACGAGATACTAACCCAACGATACTATATTTTATAATAAACTAGCGACCCGCCCCGGCTTCGCACGGGTGCAAAATCATAAATGTTATTATACATTTAAACCTTCCTCTTGAATCACTCTACCTGTTAACTCAACGATACTATATTTTATAATAAATACATATATAGATAAGCATCCAAGACCCAGGCCAATCAGAAAAAGTTCTTTTCTCATCATGCCTGGCCGGGATTCGAACCCGGGACCTCCGGTGTCACAGACAAGCGTACTGCCGCTGCGCCACAGAGGCCGTCATGTGTGGGTTGGTTACCTCAAATCTGGACGGTCTTCTCTTCCTGGCCTCCTCATTTCTCCTCCTGGCTTCCGCCTCTCTATGCCACCTAGCGGCTATCTGCAGTCTCCTGTCTCTCCCCACTTGCTTCTCTATGACACGGACTAGTTCCCAGCGGTGTATGGAGCCCAGGAGGACCATGGACGCTGGACTGTCTACCAGAGGGAAGCTCTTGATTGCCTTGAAATAAAGAGTAGAAGATTAAAAACTGTTTTCTTTAATGTGTGTTCAGACGACATTATTTTCGACAAAACATATTACGCTACGTTATTTTTATTGCAGAAATCCTGTGAGAATTTTGTAAATTTTTTTTCTTGAATACCCTTTGCATACTTCATAGGAAATTCATGAGAAATTTAAGGGTCAAAGAATAGTAATTTCGGCTGTATGTGTCACGGTGTCACAGACCGCTGCGCCACAGTGGCCGTTAATTTGATATTTTTAAGTGACCTTTTAAGTTAGGTACCTTATTCTCTTTAAGCAAGTCCTTGAGCTGCTGGAAGGTCATCCGGTTCCAGATGTACTTCACGTCACGCACCATGAAGTCCTCCACGCATATGTCGTACATGCCTGGTGAAGAATTCAATACAAATTGTTATGAAGGTTAGTTAGTTAGTTACAGTATTAGAGATCAGAGAGGGTTAAGTGACAGTTTTACTCGATCAAACGCGTCGATAAAGTAAACGGTGAATTTGTATGGAAATGCATTAGTGCCATCGCGTTACCACTAGATGGCGCTGGTTAAATTACATACAAAATCGCGTTTACTTGCTCGACTCCTTGATCGATTAAAACTCGCACTAACCCCTCAGGTCAAGAATACAGACGAGCTGGCAATAATTACACGAAGTAATATTATTTTATCGATTTTTTTAAACATTTTTTTTTGTCAATAGTGATCATACAAAAAGAAAAGATATTGGTTCGATGGGGACTAACCACAATTTCATCAGTGTTCTGGGAATATTGGCAAGAATGAATACATTGGCCGGACTGTACTGACTGGACGAAGTAAATTATTAAGTTATAGTATATTTACACTTTTAACATCTGTTTAATTTGTCGTTAAGAAAACAATTGAATACGTTTAATTACCTAGTCAACATTATAAGTTTGTATTAATATAATAGCAATACATTGAAGGCTAATTTCAACAACAGCACACAAGACGAGGTGGCCGAGAGGTTAAGGCGTTGGACTGCTAATCCAATGTGCTCTGCACGCGTGGGTTCGAATCCCATCCTCGTCGGTATTTTTTATTGTTATATATATATATACTTAGGGTAGTAATTAAACCTGGTACTGCTCAATACAGTTTCAATCAAAAAAGTACATTCCATGAGAACAAGCATCCCTAGCGGCACGTTGGCTCTTATTACCGGAATGTCGGCTGTCAGTCGGTTTCTTTAGTCCATTTTCATTAAATTCCTAATAATTTTATTCCAGGAAATAATTGACAGTTATAAAACATCATGCATACGTCATGCTTCTTTCTATAGCGGTTGACAGTGATGTTGGCTATCTTTTGCTTCATCCTCATTCATCAATCTTTTCATGCTATTGTTTCGCAAACCCTAAAGGTAAATTTTTTCGGGCATGAAAATTACACAGTGCCCTTTTTAGTACCAATATATTTGCGTTATTTCAAAAATGGTTGAGGAGATAAAACGCGTAGAGGTGACAAAACTATTGCATTTATAAAATTTGTTGGGAAGTTGGGATGAGATTATTAAGAATTATAATCAGGTATTATAAGTTTGATATGTATCGTAATAGTATGAACATATATTCAATTAAAAAAAAATGATCCGACGAGGATGGGATTCGAACCCACGCGTGCAGAGCACATTGGATTAGCAGTCCAACGCCTTAACCTCTCGGCCACCTCGTCTTGTATATTCACTAGTGAAATAATAGAATACTACGTAGTCTTTGAATTGTATGTTTGTTCAGTTGGCTAATTTATCAATACAGATTTTGGTACTGAGACTCAGTAAATTTTAATTAGATACTCGTACCGTTTGAAGAATCTAAAACGGTGTCTTTTTGTTACTGTAACATTTAAATAGAAGACATAAGAATGTTAAAAGCTTCCTTTGATTTATCAAAGACGTTTGACTTTATTATAAACTAAAAAAATAAGCAGTCATGCAAAATTTAAAAACTACAAAACTCACTTATTATCTGATTATTAAAATATTGACGATTGAACTTCCGTGGTAAGAATCACATTGTTTAAAATTTTGTTATAAAAATATATTTATTTATGGTGTACCACAAGGGTCCGTGTTAGGTCCTCTTTAATTTTTTATTACGTCATTGGTTTATGATAGAAAGTCAAAAAGATCTCGACGAGGATGGGATTCGAACCCACGCGTGCAGAGCACATTGGATTAGCAGTCCAACGCCTTAACCTCTCGGCCACCTCGTCTTGTGAATATGTGCAGTAAATTAATATATCACCAAAGAAAAATGAGCCACATATGTTTGTTCAGATGGCTAATAAAACCTAATTTGGGAAATACATAGCACTTAGTCTAGATGTCCCAAATCCAATTCAAAAAGGTGAGTTATATATGTTTTATAAGAATCTTCCTTAAGGGATAGACTTATAAACTTGATATTCCTCTTTTAGGCGATGGGCTAGCAACCTGTCACTAAATTAATCTCAATTCTATCATTAAGCCAAACAGCTGAACGTGGCATATCAGTATTTGCAAGACTGCGGGCTCTGTCTACCAGCAAAGGGATATAGGCGTGATTATATGAATATGTATGTATGTAGTTTTAAAGTGAGGTGTATAAATATATACGGGACAAATTACACAGATTGAGTTAGCCTTGAAGTAAGTTCGAGACATGTGTTACGAGATACTAACCCAACGATACTATATTTTATAATAAATACTTATATAGATGTATGTATACTTATATGTATGTATAGACTGAGGCTACTTACGACTGGCGGAAGACAGCAAGTCAGGTAGATAGGGTAACTTCTTGATCAATATAATACTGTCGAAGCAGGAGGGCTGTAGCAGCGAAGCGGTAGCGTTGGCCGCTAACACCGCCGCCATCACTGGCAGTATGTGGGTCACCTGGGTGGAACATTGTTTTATACATACATAGATAAAATCACGCCTCTTTCTCGGAGGTGTAGGCAGAGACTACCTCTTTCCACTTGCCACGATCTCTGCACACTTCCTTCGCTTCATCCACATTCATAACTCTCTTCATGCAAGCTCGGCGGTTTCGGGTACTTTTGACCTGACCCTTTACCAGGACATCCTTAATTTGATTAAGATACGTCCGTCTGTATGGATGTATAAATACATACATACATTTGCCGTGTGGTTCCCGGCACCAATAAAAAAAAAGAATAGAACCACTCCATCTCGTTCCCATAGATTTCGTAAAAGGCGACTAAGGGATAGGCTTATAAACTTAGGATTCTTCTTTTAGGCGATGGGCTAGCAACCCGTCACTATTTGAATCTCAATTCTATCATTAAGCCAAACAGCTGAACGTGGCCTATCCTATCAGTCTTTTCAACACTGTTGGCTCTGTCTACCCCGTAAGGGATAAAGACGTGATCATATTTTATGTATGTATGTATCAATACCTGTCCAGTCATCTCGCTGACGATGACTATTGTGGACACTGTGTGCGTCACAGCGCCCGTGAAAGCGGCGGCGCCGACAGTCGCGTAACCGCCTGCAACATAATGAAAATTTGTTAAATGTGAAGAATTAATAACTAGTTCATTTCCTGAGGTTGGTATCATCGTGGTAAACAACGGTGATATTTCATCATATTATTATGTCACACACATACATAGAATCACGTCCATATCCCTTGTAGGGTAGACAGAGCCAGCAGTATTTAACAGACTGATAGGCCACGTTCTGCTGTTTGGCTTAATGATAGAATTGAGATGCCGTGTGGTTACCGGCACCAGTACATAAAAAGAATGGGACCACACCATCTCTTTCCCATGGATGTCATGAAAGGCGACTAAGAGATAAGCTTACAAACTTGGGATTGTTTTTTTGGGGGTTGGTTTAGCAATTCACTGCAGTCACTATTTGAATCTCAATTCTACCCCACAAGGGATATAGACGTGACCATATGTATGTATATGTATGTTCATTTCCTGAGGTGATACCAAATCATCCCGATAAACAACGGTGATATTTCATCATTATGTCACATACATAGAATCACGTCTATATTCCTTGCGTGGTAGACAGAGCCAATAGTCTTGAAAAGACTGATAGGCCACGTTCTGCTGCTTGGTTTAATGATAGAATTGAGATTCAAATACTGATTATACTTCTCTTCTTCATTATACTTATCTTCTCAGAAATTGCCCGTGAACCCGAGATAGGCGACCATTTTGAAGGCGATCGCCGCGATGAAGATATAAGCAGAATAGATTTCTTTTTTTTTTCTTTTTTTTTCTTTTTTCAATATTAAATCTCATAAATATATAAATCTCCCGTGAACAATGTATTCTCCCGTCCACATTCTATTCTAAGTATTCTAAGTATAATTTAATATTGTGAAGTTGACGTTGTTGATGAAAATGCTGCAGTGCAGTTTGTTACCGCTTCTTCTGCACTGACGCCTTGGAAGCGGCAGTAAACTTAGTTTTTAAGTAATTTATTTGACGTCAACCAAGTTGTTAAACCATACGACAATTATTAAGCGATATAATAATATCCTATAATAATGAATAAAAATTTTGAATTTTGAATTTTTTTTTGAAAAAAAAATGACAATACCTGGAAATATCTTCAAGATAGTGCTCCCGTAGGCGACTATCAAAGGATATAAGTAGTGCATGACCATGTCTTTAAACAAGGAAAATAAACTGATCCTTTACTCAATTATCAAGACCAAAACGATACAACAAATAGATCTCGATGATACCTGGCAAAATCTTCTGAATATGGCCACCGTAGGCGACTACCAAAGGATATAAGTAGTGCATGGCCTTATCCGTAAACAAGGAAAATAAACTAATCCTTTACTCAATTATCAAGACCAAAACGATACAACAAATAGATCTCGATGATACCTGGCAAAATCTTCTGGATATGGCCACCGTAGGCGACGCCCAAAGGACAGAAGTAGTGCATGACTTCGCCCGTGAACCTGCCCAGACAAGCGCCCATTTTGAAGGCGGGAACGAAGATCCCGGCCGGCACGGGGAGAGTGCAGGACACCATGCTTAGGAAGTACTGAAAGAAACAGGCACAGATTTATTATTCAACTAGCTACGGCTTATAAAATTATAACCTTATACACATGCGAAAGCAACTTATCAGACAATTATTGATTCGAGAAAGCTTAAGCCAAAAATAATATTTTTGGCTTAAGCTTTCTCGAATTTCTCGAATAATTATGTCGCATGCATACATATAATCACGTCTATATCCCTTGCGGGGTAGACAGAGAAAACGGTCTGATAGGCCACGTTCAGCTGTTAAGCTTTAATTGAGATTCAAATTATGATAGGTTGCTAGGCAACCGCCTTAAAGAAGAATCCCAAGTTCATAAGCCTATCCCTTAGTCGCCTATGACGACGTCCATGGGAAGAAATGGAATGATGCTATTCTTTTTTATATTGGTACCGGGAAACACGGCAAACAAACTCACTTTCCCATGTTTAAAATTATTCTATCTTTATCCGTGATAGCACATGAAAACATTATCTCAACACAAATTGTAAAATAAATTAATAACCAATCAGTAATCGTTAGCCAATTGTCCAAACAAACGTGTCTCATGAATACTTTGTAATAATACAAGTAAGTATAAGTTAATTTGAAAATTCATACACAAGACGAGGTGGCCGAGAGGTTAAGGCGTTGGACTGCTAATCCAATGTGCTCTGCACGCGTGGGTTCGAATCCCATCCTCGTCGGATCATTTTTGTGCCTCTTATTAAGTAAAAAAGGGGTAATTGTATAATTCGAAATACTAGTTGAGAGAAAATAACTGAACTATTATTGATCCCTAAAGTATCCCCTATGAAAACTCGTTTTTATTAAAAACGACTACATTATATTTTTAAGTAATTTTAAAGCTAAAATTACTTAAAACTTTAACTTTATTTAATTACTTAAACTTACTTAAAAATGAATAAACGAGTAACGTGACGTTTTGGTAAAACATCGCAGGTAAGAGAGATGAGAGATACTATAAAAATCAATAGAATAAGCCGTGTGGTTCCCGGCACCAATACAAAAAAGAATAGGACCACTCCATCTCTTTTCCATGGATGTCGTAAAAGGCAACTAAGGGATAGGCTTATAAACTTAGGATTCTTTTTAAGGCGATGGGCTAGCAACCTGTCACTATTTGAATCTCAATTCTATCATTAAGCCAAATAGCTGAACGTGGCCATTCAGTCTATTCGAGACTGTTAGCTCTGTCTAGCCCGCAAGGGATATAGACGTGACCATATGCATGTATGTATGTATAGAATAACTACTAACTACTTTATTCGAACTAGTATTACAATATTTTTTAAATTATTATAAGAGCTAAACACACGCCGTGTTTAGCTTTAGACATGAGATCCAGCAATTAACCGTTTGAGGATAGCGAGCTACTAAACTTGGTGTACGCTGTAGTAGGGGGGTCCAAAGGGGAGAGGTTTTTATAGGGCTCCCGGACTGTGAAGCTTAGTGTACGCTGTAGTAGTCCAAAGGCGAAGGTTTTTATAGGGCTCCCGCACTGTGAAGAGGATGCAGGGTAGACCGCAGCGGCACGATGTCACAGTGACAATAAAATAACACACCGTGTAATGTACAGATCATAGGAAAATGTCAAGCATAGTGTCCCATTGTCCATTGGACCTTTTGACGGCCTCTGTGGCACAGCGGTAGTACGGTTGTCTGTGACACCGGAGGTAACGGGTTCGAATCCCGGCCAGGGCATGTTGAGAAAAGAACTTTATCTGATTGGCCTGGGTCTTGGATGTTTATCTATATAAGCATATATAATTATAACAAAATATATTATTCAGTTAGTATCTCGTAACACAAGTCTCGAACTTACTTCGAGGCTAACTCAATCTGTGTAATTTGTCCCGTTATATATTAATTTATTGGGCAACCTATCAAGGTTATATAAGGATCACCTTTACACGTGAACATATCATTGGCTAGCTACCACCTCTTACGACTTATAAATTAGCCAACTGAATAAATACATGACCAAAAAACCTAACTGACTGTATTGTTTAAATTATTTCGTTACTTTATTAACAAGACGAGGTGCCCGAGAGGTTAAGGCGTTGGACTGCTAATCCAATGTGCTCTGCACGCGTGGGTTCGAATCCCATCCTCGTCGGGATCTTTTTGACAATATAATGTAATAAAACAACAACGTAATTAAATCTATATAAAGGAATGAGTGCGATGAAAAGCTAAAACAAAGATGACCAAAAATTGGACCTTGTGGAACGCCATATGTAAAAGTCTTTTTATTTCAAACTTTTTTACAATTTCTAACTTATTAAAGTTAGGTTTTATCAAGTTCTCATTATGAGATTCTAAATGTGCTTATTTGTCTTCCGATTTTGCTTAGCGGCTTATCTACTTAGTGTGCTAAATAGTCAAACGCCTTTGATAAATCAATAAAAAAATATTCAACAGTTTAATGTGTATTATTTGAAATGTTTAAGATTGTAAAAACAATATCTACCTTAAATCAAAAGTAATTTAGTCTCAGTATCAAGGTGTGTCTGGCATTAATTAGCCAACTGAATAAACATATAAATCAGAGACTAAGTAGTATTCTATTATTTCACTAGTTAATGTACAAGACGAGGTGGCCGAGAGGTTAAGGCGTTGGACTGCTAATCCAATGTGCTCTGCACGCGTGGGTTCGAATCCCATCCTCGTCGGGACCTTTTTGGACTTTACGTACAGAAAATCTTTCTATTAATTGAATTCTTCGATTACCTTTAAAACTAAAGGTAGTCGAAAAATTTTGATGAAATCTAGTATTATAATTGGTTTTCATTATCCAAAAAAGACTTATCAGTTATGATGAACAAAATAATAATAAAATAAATAAATACGAAAAAAAATACACAGATTAAGTTAGCCTCGAAGTAAGTTCGAAACTTGCGTTACGAGATACCATCCCATATTTTATAAAAAAAAAATATTTAAATAGACAAACACCCAAGAACCAAATCAATCAGAGACAGTTCGTTTCTCATCAAACCCTGATCGGGATTCGAACCCTCCGGTGACACAGACAACTACGCTACCGTTGCGGCACAAACACCTACAAATAAACACAGATATCACCAACAAAATGAACATGAAAACGAATACTCACAATAGAGAAAAAGTAGATGACGAGACATCCGAAATAATTGACTTCGGGCGTTTCGAAGTGAGACACTACGGCCGCCTGCTGCGCCGTCAACTCGTCTCCCCACGTGAAGTTGGCGAACAGGGCGTACACCTGGACGAGACATTCATTACAAACCATCAGGTTACTATCCGCCACCAAAATAAAAAAGAATAGGACCACTCCATACATACATAAAATCACGCCTCTTTCCCGGAGGGGTAGGCAGAGACTACATCCTTCCACTTGCCACGATCTCTGCATACTTCCTTCGCTCCATCCACATTCATAACTCTCTTCATGCAAGCTCGGCGGTTTTGAGACCACTCTATCTCTTTCGTAATAGGCGATTAAGGGAAAGGCTCATGAACTTGGGATTCTTCTTTTAGGCTGATGGGCTAGCAACCTAGTCACTATTTGAATCTGATTTCCATCATTAAGCCAAACAGCTGAACGTGGTCTATCAGTGATTTCAAAACTGTTTGCTCTGTCTACCCGCGCAAGAGATATAGACGTGATTATATGTACGGGTGTGATTTACTATCCCTGACCCCACACCCCGGCTAAAATCACAAAAGTAAAGAGACACTATAAATATAGTTTAGATAGTATTACCTTTTACGACATCCACGAGTAAATGATGGAGTGGTCCTATTCTATTAAAGTGCCGTGAACCACATGAGATTTAAATACACTCATATAATCACGTCTACATCCCTTGCGGGGCAGACATAGCCATTGTTCGATTGGTCACTTTCAGATTATTAAAATGTCACCACAAATGGCATTTAAATACACACATATAATCACGTCTACATCCCTTGCGGGGTAGACATAGCCATTATTCGATTAGTCACTTTCAGATTATTAAAATGTCACCACAAATGGCATTTAAATACATACATATAATCACGTCTAAATCCCTTGCGGGGTAGACATAGCCAACGGCATTCAAAAGACCGATTGGTCACATTCAGATGGTTAAAATGTCACCACAAATGGCATTTAAATACACTCATATAATCACGTCTATATTCCTTGCGGGGCAGACATAGCCATTGTTCGATTGGCCACTTTCAGACGGTTTAAATGTTACAAGTACCCGAAACCGCCGAGCTTGCATGAAGAGAGTTATGAATGTGGATGAAGCGAAGGAAGTATGCAGAGATCGTGGCAAGTGGAAAGAGGTAGTCTCTGCCTACCCCTCCGGGAAAGAGGCGTGATTTTATGTATGTATGTATGTAAATATGCAGAGATCGTGGCAAGTGGAAAGAGGTAGTCTCTGCCTACCCCTCCGGGAAAGAGGCGTGATTTTATGTATGTATGTATGTAAATGTCACAACCACATACCTGCCCCTGGTTCCCGAGGTCGGCGGCCATGTACTTCCCTATCCCGGGCGGGAACAGTATCGACATCACAGCTAGTGTCATGAAGCCCGGGTAGATGAAACGACTGGGAACAATATTTATATATCGATTGGTGTTTTGTAATAATTTCCATTCGTTTTGTGTAAATTCAAATTCAGATTCAGAGCTGGATTCAGATTCAGATATCTATTCAGACATCTATTCGGATATATATCTATTCGGATATCTGTTCAGATATCTATTCAGATATGTATTCAGGTATTTATTCAGATGTCTATTCAGATGTCTATTCAGATATCTATTCGGATATCGGTTCAGATATCTATTCGGATATCTTTTCAGATATCTATTCGGATATCTATTCAGATGTCTATTCAGATATGTATTCAGGTATTTATTCAGATATCTATTCGGATATCTATTCGGATATCTGTTCAGATATCTATTCAGATATCTATACAGGTATCTATTCAGGTTCAAATTTATTTAATTGGTACACCAACATTGTTTACATACTACATACAATCTTAATACCTTAGCCTTAATAACCTTTTCCGACATCCATGGAAAAGAGATGGGTTGGTTCTACTCTTTTTTTTCTTCTATTGGTGTGTTCAGCCGTGTGGTTTCCGGCACGAATAGAAAAAAAACAAAAAAGAATAGGACCAAACCGTTTAGTTTTATGCATACACTCACTTCTTCTGCAGAAAGTTGCTCAGCGTCTTCGTGTTCCTCATGAACAGCACGTATTGACGGTGAAGGAACACCCATAACGCTGCCAACAATCCGGCCACTATCCTGCAAAATAGAAATACAATATTTTTAACATACATACATACATACATGTGGTCACGTCTTTATCCCTTGCGGGGTAGACACAGCCGCGGATGGCGGACAGTAAGTTGATGGTTTGTCAGTCTTGTCAACAGTCTTAAAGACTGAATGGCCACGTTCAGCTGTTTGGCTTAATGATAGAATTGAGATTCAAATAGTGACAGGTTGTAAGCCGATCGCCTAAAAAAGAATCCCATGTTTGTAAGCCTATCCCTTAGTCGCCTTTTACGACATCCATGGGGGAAAGAGATGGAGTGGTCCTATTCTTTTTTGTATTGGTGCCGTAGCCAGTTGGAAGATTCTATTATATGAATATTTACCCCAGCAAGACGAAGACTGCGAACTCCTGTGGGTCGAAGGGGAAGTCCTGGGGGAGGGTGGTGGGGAACAGCGGCTTCACCGTGGGCGTGGCGCCCGACCACACCGACAGCAGGCGGAACATCTGATAAAGAAAGAAAGAAAGAAAGAAAAATATTTTATTTGATAATAAACGAATAGAATACATATACCTAGTAACATTCACACATTCATCACAAAAATTACATACATATATAGTCACGTCTATATCCCTTGCGGGGAAGACAGAGCCAGCAGCCTTGAAATGACCGATAGGCCACGTTCAGCTGTTCGGCTTAATGATGGAATCGGGATTCAGACAGTGATAGGTTGCATTGCTTAAAAGCAGTGTGCCCAAATTACGAAGTATGGTTTTAAAAACGTGGTATGATCATGTATGTAAAATTTCATAACTGTTATGACTTTTAAAGAGACGTCATAAAAGTTTCAATGCCATCATTAAACCCTACAGCTGAATGTGCCTTTCGGTATTTGCGGGCTTTTTGGCTCTGTCTGTTTTGAAAGTGATATTAGTTTGTTTATGTTGTAACAAAAACAAAACAGTTATTGGATTTAGAAGAATATGTACAATGGCGGATTTATCCTAATCGGGATTTCTTCCAGTCAACCAAAATGTATGTATGTATGTAAGTGTTAAACAGCTGATGCATGCATTTATTTATTCACATTACTGGAACTTGTGAAAAGAAAATAATGTTCCGTGAAGTAAAACTGCAATAATTCTAAATAATCACTACCCTTATATATTTGTACTCATTGACGTTTATCTATACAAGTATTTATTATAAAACATCTATCTATCTATCATCTATATAAAGTATCTCGTCACAACAAGTCTCGAACTAACTTCGAGGCTAACTCGATCTGTGCAACTTGTCCCTTATATATATATATTTATTTATTTATTTAACGAGATTGCGAGACTCTGTACAGTTCAAAAAACAGAAAATAGTGAAGGTATACACTCACAATGGCACTGCAGCAAGCGGCGAAAAAGCCACGCCAGTAATTCCTCACCGCGAAGTAAGTTGTCGTTACTTCTATTGAGAATAGGACACCTGCGAGTAGATATAATAGTTACGTTAAAAGTACCTACATAATATAAAACTGTATGTTTCTATCAAATTTTATGATAGTTAAGGCCGTATGGTTCCCAGCACCAATAGAAAAAAGAAAAGGACTATTCCATCTCTTTCCCATGTATGTCGTAAAAGGCGACTATGGGATTGGTTTATAAAATTGAGATTCTTCTTTTAGGCGATAGGCTAGCAACCTTTGAATTTCAATTCTATCATTAAGCCAAACAGCTGAACGTGGCCTTTCAGTCTTTTCAGGACTGTTGGCTCTGTCTACACCGCAATGGATATAGACGTGACCATATGTATGTATGTATAATGATAGTTAACACAGTATTTATCCAATGTTAAGATGCCTTATACATTTGCGGCGACATCACTAATGTCAGTATATTACCGCTTCTTCTGCAGTGACGCCTTGGAAGCGGCAGTAAACTTGGTTTTAAGTGATTTATTTCACGTCAACCAATGTTTTGAAACCGAAAGATTTGTCAAGCGATATAAAGTGTCATATAATAATGAATAAAAATTTTGAATTTGAATGTCACACAACTGGATGTGTAACCATGATCGATCCAATACGGGTTAGTTTTACCGGTTAGAGGTCAAATCACGCTTCGTGTAAAAACCTGATTCACCCAATTCAGGATCTATGGTCGAAGGCATACCCCGGGCTCCTCTTCAGAGTGGTGAGGATGCAATTGGGACTAAATCCAGGAGAAACGCACTCTCTGGTGGTGAGCCTTAAGCGCCTTCTTCTCATGATCCTGGAGTGACGTTAGTAATGAGACTTAACCGTCCTCAGATTTAAATACATACATACATACATATGGCCACGTCTATATCCCTTGCGGGGTAGACAGAGTCAACAGTCTTGAAAAGACTGAATGGCCACGTTCAGCTATTTGGCATAATGATAGAATTGAGATTCCAATAGTGACAGGTTGCTAGCCCATCGCCTAAAAAAGAATCCCAAGTTTGTAAGCCTATCCCTTAGTCGCGTTTTACGACATCCATAGGAAAGAGATGGAGTGGTCCTATTCTTTGTTGTATTGATGCCGGGAACGACACGGCACATCGTCCTTTGATGTATGACCTACTTGCTACCTTCTAGTGCTGCAGAAATGACAAAGTCAGACCGGGCAACCATGATCAAAGAGAGGCCGAATGGTCAGTTCACCCTCAACTGACAAGCTAGTATGACAAGATTGACCATTATGGGATAAGCGAAAGTATATAGTCTCTGTCTGACCCTCCAGGAGTATATTTACCTCCCACGGGAGCCGCAAAACAGGACGCCACGCCAACAGCACAAGCGGCTGCCAACATCTCAGTGGTCCTGGACTCGTTGGCGTAAATGCCCTGGAAACTCGTCACCAGCTTGGACAATAGGGAGGCCACCATGGATGCTATGTGGACTGATGGACCCTGGAATATAAAGGAAAATAATTACATAAATATTTGGTGTGGAAAGTAACTTTTCTGTAAACAAATCTTAGTTCTATCACTAAGCCGAACAGCTAAACGTGGCCTATTGGTCTTTGAGAGACTGTTGGCCCTGTCTACCCCGCAAGGGATATAGATGTGATTATATGAATAAATGAGATTAAAGTACCGTGTGATCCCGGCACCAATACAAAAAGGAATAGGACCACTCCATCTCTTTCCCATGGATGTCGTAAAAGGCAATTGGGGGATGGGCTTGCAAACTTGGGATTCTTTTCTAGGCGATGGGCTAGCAACCTGTCACTATTTGAATCTGAATTATATCATTGGGCCAAATAGCTAAACGTGGTTATTCAGTTTTTTCAAGACTGTTAGCTCTGTCCACCCCGCAAGAGATATAGACGTGACAATATGTATGTATGTAATTAGATTTAAAATCCTTAAATTGTTGAAGTTTATTTAGGTAATAATTACCTCTTTTCCCAAAGGCAGTCCTGAACCTAACGTAGCAGTGAGACCAACTAGTTTGGATATCAACGCTCGAAACGTTAGGTATTCCTTCAGGTGCACTCCTCTCAGGATCGTCTTCATCTCGGGTATACCGGACCCTGGAAAAAAAGTATACATCAAGAAAATAAATAAAAAATCATAATTAATTTCGCAAATAAGGAATAGGGCCGAAGTCCTCAACATGGCTCTTTAAGTACTGAATCAGGTTTAATAATAGCAGTTAGGTGGAAAAAATTGCTTGCACAATACTACAGATTAAAAAAAATCTTGCCTGCTTCTTGTATTTGTTTTCAAAACCAAAATTGTCTTTAAGGAGTTCCACAGGGTTTCATTCTAGGTCTCCTACTTTTTACTTTTCAAAAATTGTTTTACGTTTTAAACCCTAAAACAGAGATGTCAAATTAAAGTTTCGCTTAGCTTACGTTGTAAAAAAGGCCTTAAAAAAATACCGATATTCATAATTGGGAGTGCCACAAGGTAGTATTCTAGGTCCGCTATATCTTTTTTGTTGTTTGCAACATTTTATATAAGGGACAAATTTTACAGTTCATTACGATTTCATTTAAACACATTCTGAGACTTGATTATACGTATGTATGTATGTACATACCGATACTTTGTGCGGCGACGATGTGCACAAATCCAGCCGCAAACAGTATGAGGCAGACTGGTAGCGACACCCACGCTACGTACTGACTGAAGGTGGTCGTCGCCAGGTCTTTGTACATCCACATGCGAGCTGAAAGAAGAATATTAAATGGTTCGTGATGATTCCGATCTCATCCATTTAGAGTTAGCAGATTTGCGTCCTTTAGGGACACTGGCTAAGAAGTTAGAACGTCCACTATCATGACACCACGTCATTTTAAAAAAAGTAAGTTTTGTTCTATTTTCAAAGAGTGTGGCGCTCTATGGTTCATGTACATTTGTTTGTAATGTAATTAAAGAGAAGACACATTCAAATTTCGAACGCGTATTCTTGGTCTTCGCGCAGAGAAGCAAGCGCGCTCAAATATTTTTCTGCTTTTTTATGTCTTAACTTTGCCAAATAAAGTTAATTTTGAACGGCACGTTGATGTTTCATCTGGCCTGCCCATTCGTCGTTAACACAACAGTTGAAATTGTAATGAAGGCAACGATAACCAAAGAGAAAGTAAAAAAAATATCAAGGATTGCAGCAAGTTGAAAACGGTAGAGTGTACCCTCGAAATCGCGTAGTTCATTAATTAATTCTTACTCCTCACTATTCTCCCGGCGTTTGTGCTAAAATCGTTCAAATCTAGATTATTTATTACAAGTCACAGGTTCAAAAATGTTCGACAAATAACTCGTATGAGATAAACTAGAGTCTGACTATGAAATCGATCCAGTTAGACAGCCCGGAGTGACTGTCATGTCTGTTTGACTTCAAGCGAAACCGTCGAAACTTAGTTTAATTCAAGTTTACGACACAGATTTTCAGTCAAACTCAATACCTAGATCATCACATTCTATTCTAAGTTTAATTAATATTGTGAAGTTGACGTTGTTGAAGAAAATGCTGACGCCTTGGAAGCGGCAGTAAACTTAGTTTTTAAGTAATTTATTTGACGTCAACCAATGTTGTTAAGCCATACGTTTTGACAATTATTAAGCGATATATAGTATATATCTATTATAATGAATAAAAATTTTGAATTTGAATTTTGAATCACAGACAAATTGGAATGTCGTGAGACTACATATAACAGTTACAGTACACACAACGTAAGTAAATGATAAAAAAAACAGCAACACAGTACCTCTTACCGACCTCGGTCTGCTTGTAACAAAAAACGCAAGACAGTTAATTACATGAACTAAATTTGAACCGCCTTAGTAATGTGTGCCGTGTAGTTCCCGGCACTATTACAAAAAAGAATAGGACCACTCCATCTCTTTCCCATGGATGTCGTAAAAGGCGACTAAGGGATAGGCTTATAAACTTAGGATTCCTCTTTTAGGCGATGGGCTAGCAACCTGTCACTATTTGAATCTCGGTTCTATCATTAAGCCAAATAGCTGAACGTGGCCATTCAGTCTTTTCAAGACTGTTGGCTCTGTCTACCCCGCAAGGGATATAGACGTGATCATATGTATGTATGTATGTATTAGTAATGTGATCTTCACGCCAGTTCTCATTCTAAGTTAAAATATTTCAATTTATTTGCCAACATGTACCTACTAATTTTTAAATTTGATTTGTATGACGTCTTCAGCGAATCATGGATTTTTAAGTCAACTGAATGCAATAAAAAATATAGTACATTTTCTACCGCTTCAAACCGTTCTCTCTCATCTTTGAATGTTCACATTTGCACGCTCAACTTTTGCGTTTCAGAGTCTGGGGTCCGCTTTCCGATATTTAGTTTTCTACCTCCATTGACAATCAGCCATCTTTGGCAATTTTTTTTTTATTTATTTAGCACCCCAAACAGATTACACACAATAAAAAAAAATGTACACAGAAGTGATCAGTCGTAAAACAGGCGTTCCTAAGTGCAAGAATATTTTTCAAAACTTTTGCTAATTTTTGCAAATTACAAAATTTGAGCATACGGATCGAATCGGAGACGTTCTTATTATTATTGTGAATGTTTGAGTATTGACTGTTGAAAGATCAAGTCGAGAGTACCCAAAACGGACTTGATATGACCCCTAAACAGTCTAACTCAATAAAAAGATACGTTCACACATATTCATCAATTGTTTGTTTAATTTACTATGATTTACTTCATAGCAAATAAAAATATGAAAAGATAGAAGAGAAGTGTGTTCGTGTACGTTCCTTAATTTACATATACCTTTTTTTTTCAATTTCACTAAATTGCAACTTACCATTATTACAAACAGCTATCCCCCTGTCCATGGCGAAGTTGAGGCACGCCATGATGATGCCCAGCAGGGCCAGGAAGATCCAGTCCTCGCCCAGCCTCGCGAACGTGTGCCTCCACACATACCCTGGAGGCAACTTTATATCATTCATTCATTCATATAGTCACGTCTATATCCTTTGCGGGGTAGACGGAGTCAACAGTCTTGAAGAGATTGAAAGGTCACGTTCAGCTGTTTGGCTTTATGATGGAAACTTTATATCGTTGTTTATTTAGGTCTCAAACTCTTTTAGCTGTAAAAATATATAAGGACAACCAGCAGACTTGAAAATACTGAAAGGCCACATACAGCTGCATTGAATTGAGATTCAAACAGTGATAGGTTCAAGCCCATCGCCTACAAGAGGAATCGCATGTTTATTAGCTTTCCCTTAGTCGCTTTTAACGACATTCTTACACGTTTACAAACACAGAAACATTTAAAAACCAACAGTCAAGAACGCAATCAAAAATGCTATATAATGAAACAGATATATATATATATCAATTGAACTCTTCTAAAGCTGTAACGATCCCTCATCTTATCGAGTTAGCGGCGGCACTCCTGCGCAGAATAAATTGACGTCCGTCACGTCCTTCGGCCATCTTGAATTAAAATTCGACTTTATTGGGGTCGCTTCAACTACCGGGGATTGTCTTGACTCATTTATGATATGATGAATGTGAGACATGTAGATAAACTGATACTTCCGTATATTTATGATAAGCTGTTGCATGCGACTTCGTTCGCCGAAAAGTAGAACTTTATGACAGAAATCTGAATACAAAAAGCTGACCTGACCTGTATACCAGATTTTATGTCAGACCAAGCCTCTAAGAAAACCGTAACTTTTACGGTGAGGGAAAACATCGTGAGGAAACCTGCACATTCAGGCAATTGGATATCTAACCACGGATCCAATACGGGTTAGGTTTACCTGCAAAATTGCGGAGGTCAGATGGGAGTCGCTTCTTGTACAAACCTGACTCACCCAATCCAGGATCCATGGTCAATGGCATACTCCGGGCTCCTCTCCAGAGAGAATGCGACCGGGGCTAACAAGCCAGGAGGTAGAGGAGTATTGTATGGATTCAAGAAACTCAATATCTAATATATTTAAACGAGCAATTCTTGTATATAATCAGGATCTCAGAAACGGCTCCAACGATTTTCATGAAAGTTACAGATTAGGGGCTTTTCGGCTCAAGGAATCGATTTATCAAGGTCCTAGGTTCGAGAAAAGCTTTTCTTTTCGGTTCCCAAGATATATAAACATTTCAAAAACCGTGTTTTAAGAAACTATAATAGCGCCATCTCTGGTTGACCGAAAACCGTTGAATTTAAATTACCTAAAACTTTGAAGAACTTCCCCCTAGGTCTATGTTTGCCTGTAGCCTCTAGCTCCTTCTGTCGGAGTTTGTCGTCTTTCCGCCGCCGCTTGCGCAGCCTGCGCAGCCTCCGGGCCTCCTCTCTGGCTGCTTCGCTGAGGTCGCGTTGGTAGCGACCATACATCTGTGGTAGACCAGAAGACAAAATGAGTTTATAAAATAAATAAATAAATATATACGGGACAAATTACACAGATTGAGTTAGCCTCGAAGTAAGTTCGAGACTTGTGTTACGAGATTCTAACTCAACGATACTATATTTCGTAATAAATACTTATATAGATAAACATCCAAGACCCAGGACGATCAGACAAAGTTCGTTTCTCATCATGCCCTGGCCGGGATTCGAACCCTGGACCTCCGGTGTCACAGACAAGCGCACTACCGCTGCGCCACAGAGGCCGTAATAGAAAGTTTCTTAGATTCTGTCGACTTGTTCATTGCTTAATTTAGGGTTTAGCAAGTTAAATTCAGCCATTGAATTGTAAAAATGTTCTCGACACAGATTTCGCCGACTTGGTACGATTTTATGTGCCGATGTGACACAACATTTGAAAGAAAATATTTATACATACATATATATAATCACATCTATATTCCTTGCGGAGTAGACCCAGCCAACAGTCTTGAAAAGACTAAGAGGCCACGTTCAGCTGTTTGGCTTAATGATAGAATTGGGATTCAAATAATGACAGGTTGGTAGCTCATCGAATCGGACCACTCCATCTCGTTCCCATTGATGTCGTAAAAGGCGACTAAGGGATAAGCTTATAAACTTGGAATTCTTCTTGTGGGCACTGGGCGATAGCAACCTGTCGCTATTTGAATCTCAAATCCATCTTTAAGTTCTACTTTTTATCATCAAGTCATCCAGCTGAACGTGGTTCTTCACTCTTTTCAAGGTTCTACCCAGCAAGGCAAATAGATCATTATACGTAGGCACGTATAAAAGGCTTAAAAGACAATTAAAAATTTAACACATTGACCAAGGCACTTTTTGGCTTAGATTATTGAATAGTTTAGAAACATTATGATAAAAGGAGTTGAGAAAGCCAAAAGACTGAAAGACCATGTTTAGCTGGACGATTTGATGATAAAAAGTAAATCTGGTAGAGTTTGGTAAAAACAAAAATAACGGCCGGAAATGACATAACGAACTGATCCTACGGTTACTCAGTTTGCAAAATTACCAGCAATTTTGTGTGTAATGTAACATAATCCAACTAATTGTATCAAACGCGAGTCATATGATCACTGACCAGGTTTAAAGTGTTACAGCTGTATCTCAAATTGGATTCTCGACAATTTGCGTCCAAGTTAGCGATCATTATGTCTATATAGTCTTTTTGTTTACAAACTTAAATAACCACACGGCATAACGGTTAAAATATAGGTATTCCTGATTTACCAAGATTATATCCTACACTATCTTAGGAAATATTTAAATTTACTTTACTATCATTAGGTCATCTACGGATTAAGTGAGCTTACATAAATATCATAAGGAAAATTAAATATTTTACGATCACATGACTGAGAATAGGGTTATACAAGGGCCTTAACCCGTTAAAAGTCACATGATCATGTTCCGTGTGGTTCCCGGCACCAATACAAAAAAAGAATAGAACCTCTTCATTTCTTTCCCATGGATGTCGTAAAAGGCGACTAAGGGATAGGCTCACAAACTTGGGATTCTTTCTTAGGCGATAGGCTAGCAACCTGTCACTATTCGAATCTCAATTCTTTCATTAAGCCAAATAGCTGAACGTGGCCATTCAGTCTTTTCCAGACTGTTGGCTCTGTCTACCCCGCAAGGGATGTAGACGTGACCGTATGTATGTATGTATGTATCACACCCACTGTGGAGAACGTAGGTAGATTCACAAATGTGCATTGAGTAATTCCGATCTGATCACCCAAAAGGATCCACTCTTCACTCAGCGGAAGCGATGTTTCGGCTCGACCGCCACCAAAGGGAAGATCTTCCGCCAGGCTAGGTGTTATGCCTGGGGAACCGCGCGACACACGATGGTGTGTCGGTGGTTGTATATAGTATTCTCCAATCCGTGAAATCTTACTTGCGCGATTTAGGTTTTTCGCTGTTTTTGACTGATTGAATTATTTTATTTTTTATTTTTGTGACTTGTGGCGTAAAGATATCATCATCCACCACCACATTATTATTATTATTAATTTTGTCCGATCTGATCCACTCTGAAATATTCTTCATTCCGTTCTGAACCCCCGTTCTGTAGGGAACAGACTGGAATAAGTCTTTGAATTCACACTCCCGTCTGACCTTATAACGGCCAACCTGACCCATATTGGATCATGGTTGCATATCCAATTGTCGGAATGTGCAGGTTCCTTCGCGATGTGTTTTCTTTTACCGTAATAATAAACCAAAAATCTAACACAATTTCTAGAGAATTTACGGTCGTATTGAGATAAGGACTTAAAAGAATACTGTGACATTGACTCTTTTATTTGGAATCGGGATTATGAGGTGTGCGCACGCGCAAACATGCCGTATTTGAAAAGCCTTTCAGTATTTGCAGTGTTCAAATATAGATCATGGTTAATGTAGATTGTTTTGTCATGTAGAACATTATGAAACAATATTATTGTTTCATTAACCTGGCTATTATGATTATTCTGTCTGCAGTATTTATGCTTTTTTATTAGCGAACGTACTCTAATAAAGTAAACCTATTTGAATCTCAATTCCATCATTAATCCATACAGATGTACCTACGTGGCCTTGCACTCATTTCGAGACTTATGGCTCTGTTTACCCCGTTGAGATAAAGAAGTGATTACTGGTATGTACGAGTTGCAATGTGCGATTAGTGTTGGTGAGCTTTCTTCTTCATCACCATAGGAAGGCTACACAGTTTAATTATCAACATGTCTATATCAGCCTCCTGGTGATTCAAAGTGGGATTTCAAACATTTAAAAGGTTCCACTTCTGCCACCAACTTTCTTTCAGTCACTAGACTCACTAGTATTCTAACTACCTTATCCAACTTTATATGTGAGCACAGTATGTTACATTTATACAATTAGTCCCGTCATTCGCCATCTAAAGACTGCTAGCCTGCACAGTTTCCACTTATGATTAGTGTTGCCATAAATCCTTACATTAGTTAGGATTTCTTATTGCGTACGTCGATCATAACTTGTCCAATCCAGCAACATGGTCAGAAGGAGCTCCCTTCTCGTGGATAGGTGAGGTTATCACCGCCATGAGGAAGATGGGGTACATATAAGGTGAGAGGTAGGCAGAGATTACGTGTTCTATCTACAAACTACTTTCGTTCACTGTTATTTACCTTGTCCCACACAAACCCTCGGATTGCGAACGAAAAAAAACCGCTCCATTTTGTCAGAATAATCCGCAACAATCTAGGAGTATTTTACCCAAAACTTCGATGAAACTGGCTAATCTATTTGGCTAATTAATTCTGCGACCAGGCAACACTACTCATCAATGAGCACCAGTGCGAACTGGCATAACATTACAGAAACTAATTGAGCCAGTAATTAGTGCAGGCAGATGCGCGGGCGGCGCTATATTTGGACATGCAATGCATTCGGATGTACTGATTCTATTGACTAGATTCTGTTCAGAAATATTGTTCCCGTTATAACGGGAAAATTTTCAGAAAAAAGTATTATATATAAAAGATAGGACCACTCCATCTCTTTCCCATGGACGTTGGAAAAGGTGACTAAGGAATAGGCTTAAACTTGGGATTCTTCTTAAATAGGCGACGGGCTATCAACATTTCACTATTTGAATCATTCATGATATCATTAACCTAAACCCTAAGAGCTGAACATGGCCTGTCAGTAATTTAAGACTGCTGGCTCTTTCTACCCCGCAAGGGATATAGATGGATGGATGTAATGTAGTCTCTAACTACCTCTGCGAGAAAGATGCGTAATTTTATGTACGTACCTAACGAGATACATGTCCGGGTATTGAATTACTCATGTTTTACATAAAGGTTTTTGTACTTGACCTGTTTTATTCGAGCCTGTATATTATCGCAGAGCATAAAAAAAGAAAGTTAATAAGATAAATCAGTAATGTCCACATAGTCATTTACGATGTGGACATATCTTATAATAAGCACCATTACCATGAATCTTTCTTTAATTTTGTTTCTATTTATATATTATACGTATATACATATATGTCTTTATCTCTTGCGGAGTAGACAGAGCCAACGGTCTTAAAAAAACTGGGAGGCTTAATCCAGCTGTTTGGTTTAATGATATAATTGAGATTCAAATAGTAGCATCTAGCCCATAGACTTAAGAAGAATCACGTTCGGTGTCTATTAGCCTTATCCCTTAGTCGCCTTTTACGACATACATATTTCACAATAATTATATTCTTTTTTTAAAATAGATAGAAGTTATAAAAAAAATTACAACAGTCGCTACAGTTTTGAGAATATAAATAATGTTAAAGCACACGTGGTTATGAAGTGTACTTATTTAGTCACGCGACAAAATGTCAACAATAATAACAATGAAATTTCACAGTCGTTTTGTAGTATACTGTATAGTATACTATATAGTATACTGGTGTAATTAACAAGTTATCTGATGTGTTTTTAACAAACACTGAAATCATGCCATGTGATACCCAAGTTGTTCGGGTCTAATCTCTCAAAAAACATCCGGTTTTTTAATAATTATTATTGCTTTTGTCCTATCTGATCCACTCTGAAATATCCTATCTGATCCACTCTGAAATATCCCATTTGATCCACTCTGAAATATCCTATTTGATCCACTCTGAAATATCCTATCGGATCCACTCTGAAATATCCTATTTGATCCACTCTGAAATTTCTTATCTGATCCACTCTGAAATATCCTATTTGATCCACTCTGAAATATCCTATTTGATCCACTCTGAAATAACCTATCGGATCCACTCTGAAATATCCTATCTGATCCACTCTGAAATATTTTCTATTCCGTTGTGTTCCTATTCTCACTGAACGAGGGATTAGAATGGAATAGAAAATAATTAAAATAAAACGGATCCACTTATATCAGATATTGGGGATCAGAATAATACCGGAATAACTGTGATTCCTGGAACTTTAGAAAAGAATAGGAAAACTTCTTTTCCATAAATGTGACAACATAAATAGCATTCAACTAACTATGGAAGTCTTTTCAGCCATCCAGTCTTTTCGAGACTGTTAATCTGGCTACCTCGCAACTGATGAAGACGTGATATATGTTGTGTGTAGTTATCAAATAATAGTGCGCTGTGGTTCCCGGCACCTAAAAATTTGACCACTTTTATCTTTACGGTACCATCGCGACGATAACGAAAAAGGTGATTAAGGGAATTCCCATTTCCCCTTCCTCTGTGCGGAGGATCCCGGGGTCTGCCTTTGGTAACGATCCTGGAGTGGGTTAGTCAAACTTGGAATTCTTCTTATAGGCTAGCAACCTGTCACTATTTGAATCTCAATTCTATCATTAAGCCTAATCGCTACAGGTGGCCTGTCAGTCTTTCAAGACTGCTAGCTTTGTCTACCCCGCAAGGGATATAGACGTGACCATATGTATTATAGATAGATAAACATCAGACCAATCAGAGAAAGTTCGTCATGCCCTGACCGGGATTCGAACCCGGGACCTCCGGTGTCACAGACAAGCGTATTACCGCTGCGCCACAAGAGGCCGTCAATAAAATGGTTCTACTCTAAAGTGAAGAGAACCACACGATACATTCTTACCGAGACGAGGAACACTTAATCGCCCAGACTGCCTGCGTAGATAGCATCGTCAGACATGAGTCTGAAGATCATATCTCAATGATTTGAGGCCAGGCGGGCACGCAAACCTTGCCCTTGGCAGTCCTGCGCGAGACGAAAAGGATGTGCGCATGCGACGGTACCATAATCTTTCCGAAAACGTAACTTCAATGGTTTATGTTGTATGACACATTTTAATTGTTTCATCATTAAGTAAATTTGCCGTGTGGTTCCCGGCACCAATAAGAAAACAATAGGAACACTTCATCTCGTTCCCATGGATGTTGTAAAAGGCGAATGGATAGGCTTACAAACTTGGGATTCTTTTTTAGGCGATGGGCTAGCAACCTGTCTTCGAATTCGAATCACAATCTATCAGTAAGCCAAAAAGCTGAACGTGGCCATTCAGTCTTTTCAAGTCTGTTGGCTCTGTCTACCCCTCAAGGGATATAGACGTGACCATAGATATGTATGTATGTATTAAGTAAATGGTTAAGCATTTTGTATACGTTTGTCTGTCTGTTTCGCTTGCCCAGCTAAACTTTAAAAAACCGATTCGAATGGGCGTGACTTTATGTATGTATGTATATGTCCAATAAGAGCCGTGTCAGCAGCAGTCAGAAGCAGTCCGCCCGTGGCCAGAATCCAGACTTTGTTAACAAAAAACCCAACCCAGCTTGAATACAGATTCAGATACCTGAATGTCTAATATTTATACCTTGTACCTAATATGTATATGTATATGTAAATTACATATACATATACATATAATCACGTCTATATCCCTTGCGGGTTAGACAGAGCCAACAGTCTTGAAAAGACTGATAGGCCACGTTCAGTTATTTGGCTAAATGATAGAATTGAGATTCAAATAGTGACAGGTTGCTAGCCCATCGCCTAAAATAAATAATCTCAAGTTTGCAAGCCTATCCCATAGTCGCCTTTTACGACATCCATGGGAAAGAGATGGAGTGGTCCTATTCTTTTTTGTATTGGTGCCGGGAACCACACGGCAAATTATGTTGCATTAAGTAGACACAGTGCAGGGCCTCCCTAGTGTGTTTGTTCTATCTTTTTGTTTTAGACTTTTAAGTACATAATTTTAATTTTTTTAAAAAGGTGTCCATGGAAGACCAGCATTGTGGTTACCACCGCAACATTATGCTGAGAGGAAGCCTTTTTGATATTCACAAAAACGCACAAATTGTAAAATCCTGTTACTTATGTAGTATAGTTAAGTTTGTGATATCAAATAAAAATATTTTTCTTTCTTTCTTTCTAATAAATGTCGTGAGTAAACCTGCACATTTACAGTTACCTAAACAAGTGATGTTAATAATTGAATTAACTAATCTTTGGAAAACCCTTATACCCCAGTCAGGTGACCGCTTAACCTCCCGATACGAGGATTAGCATTAGCTCATCAATCACAAACGTCAAATATTTCCGTCCCGATACATGTGTATAGAGCGATCAATGTCATCAAAATTAGTTTAGCGTGATCTCAGATCTTTTTATAGACAATGCGAGTGTTTGCGATTATTTCACCAACGATACCTACATACATACATATAATCACGGCCATATCCCTTGCGGGGTAGACAGAGCCAACAGTCTTGAAAACACTGATAGGCCACGCTCAGCTATCTGGCTTAATGATAGAATTGAGATTCTAATAATGATAGATTGCTAGCCCATCGCCTAAAAGAAGAATCCCAAGTTTGTAAGCCTATCCCTTAGTCGCCTTTTACGACATCCATAGGAAAGAGACGGAGTGCTCCTATTCTTTTTTCTTTTGCTGCTGGGAACCACACGGCACAACCAACATTTGCCAACGATTGGGGCATAATTATAAAACAGGTGTAGAGTTTGTAATCTTTGACCAATGAGAAACCTTATTTTTTATTTACCAGCAACCAGCCAGCCCCATTTATATAAACCTCCCTCAGGCAACCCAAATTTCAAAATTTCAAACAGGAACAAAATCCGTCCACAAGTTACCGAGATTAGCGCATACGTAGGTACAAAGAAAAATTCCCTATTTTCTCTGTACGTATATATGTACGTATCACTACATATTCTCTTCGTTATAAGTAGTGATGGTGATAATTCATATGTTTTTTGTCATACAATCATACATACAACATATAGATTCATCGTGCTTACAATCTCTGCGTACTTCTTTCGTTTCATTCACATTCAACAATACTTGCAATTCGTCGGTTACGGATACTCTTGACCTGACCTGGTCTGACTATGTCTAGGCTTTTCCTTTTTCATATAAAGTTTACATTTATCATTGACATATTCTTACATTAAATCCCGCCCAAAGAGGGGTAGACAGAGACTAAATCTTTAATCATGGTTAGCACATTAGAATTAGGAATTAGAATAACTTCAGAGTAAGAGATCTGATATGTCTAAATTACCCTTGCATGAAGAGAGTTATGAATGTGGATGAAGCGAAGGAAGTATGCAGAGATCGTGGCAAGTGGAAAGAGGTAGTCTCTGCCTACCCCTCCGGGAAAGAGGCGTGATTTTATGTATGTATGTATGTAAGAGATCTGATATGTCTAAATTACCCACATTACTCCTGGATGTATTCAATATCAGGTCCGTATCATGACACCTTGGCACATTACACAATTGGCTCATGGACCATTATCCCGTGGGAAGCAGGATTTGTCTGATTAGGTAAACTCCTCAATTTGCCGTCAATTTGCTTTGTCCAAGAATGAGCGAGATTGTGCCGTGTGGTTCCCGGCACCAGTACAAAAAAGAATAGGACCACTCCATCTCTTTCCCATGGATGTCGTAAAAGGCGACTAAGGGATAGGTTTACAATCTTGGGATTCTTTTTTTAGGCGATGGGCTAGCAACCTGTCACAATTTGAATCTCAATTCTATCATTAAGCCAAATAGCTGAGCGTGGCCTATCAGTCTTTTCAAGACTGTTGGCTCTCTCTATCCCACAAGGGATATAGACGTCACCATATGTATGTATGTATGTAAGAATGAGCGAGCCTTTAATGAATGTTAGATTCAAAGAAGAATAGAAAGCCTTCTTTAGAACCTTAAAAAATAATGTAGCATCTGAGGTTCATGTTAAGATTTTTAAAAGTCTACTTACTTTATTCTCTATGTAAGTCTATACTAAATTCAATACAAATAAGTCAAACAAAGTTGTGGAAGAACAAGAATGAGGGGTGAGTTATACAGAATTAGCGACCCGCCCCGGCTTCGCACGGGTGCAAAATTATAAATGTTATTATACATAAAAACCTTCCTCTTGAATCACTCTACCTGTTACAAAAAAAACGCATCAAAATCCGTTGCGTAATTTTAAAGATTTAAGCATACAGACAAACAGACTAAAATAGCGACTTTGTTTTATACTATGTAGTGATTAAAAGGACAAGATTAGGTGAGCTGTTTCGAACATTATCCGGCGTCTATGACCGCAGGGTTGGTAGACTCATGGGTAGTTGTAGACAGTAAACCTATCAAAAATTATTTTTGCACACCAGACAGATAACAAACAATAAAAATAAAAAATGTACACACAAATAGAATTGATTCAGTTTATAATCCTAAAACAGGCGTGCTTAAGTGCAACAATATTTACAAATTACAATTCGCTGAGATGTACTGCTAGTAGTAGGAAAAATAGCATGAAGAAAATGCTGCAGTGCAGTTTGTTACCGCTTCTTCTGCACTGACGCCTCGGAAGCGGCAGTAAACTTAGTTTTAAGTAATTTATTTGACGTGAACCAGTGTTGTGAAACAAAAAGATTTGACAATTATTAAGCGATATGAAGTATCCTATAATAATGAATAAAAATTTTGATGTTACAATAATTTAGTGGAAAACTTAAAATTTCATACATACACATATAGTCACGTCTATACACCTTGCGGGGTAAGCAGAGCCAACAGCTTTAAAGATTGAAAGGCCACGTTCAGCTGTATGGTTTAATGATGGAATTGAAAATTTCATATGCTCTGGAAAAAGCGACAGTAATAACTAAAATCAGCCAATCAAACAAATGACCAGTGATTTGTTTAATCTTGTCATTTACTGAATGAGCTCTCATTTTGTAAGTCGGTTAAAAACAACAATTATGTTGTCAGGTGACATAACGCACATATTATCAGATGAGTTACAAGGTTAATGGACCCTGCACACCGTGGTATTTGCCTTATTAATCCTCGTATGATTTGTTTCTCACCCTTACGGGGTAGACAGACCCAACAAACTTAAAGCGACCGAAAGTTCACATTCAGCTATATGTCTTGATGAATGGAATTTCGACATCAAGAGTGGAACTTGGCATAAAAATCCACAGCTTCATCATAGTCTTGTCCCGATCGTGTTCTTCGTTGGAAGGAGCCCAAGACCCGCCTGGACCAGGACCCAGGAATGTGTGTAAGGTCACAGAAACTTATTACTTCATTTCTATCTAGATAAATTGAAATGCAAATCAACTTCGTGACATTCGACAGTAAGGAAAGTGTGAAGATGATAGGAAACAAAATGCTACATTGGTAGCGCTTGTATAAAATTATTAATAAGAAATAATAAGCAAATCCCTTAGTCGCCTTTTACGACATATATATATGGGAATGACATGGAGTGGTCGTATTATGATTGTTGAAACATTCATGACTGATACTGGCCACTTAGAAAAAAAGAAAAACCAAAATAGAATGTCAAGTCAGATGTTGTTCAAAAAAGCATATTTGTTATGAAATATCAGTCCATTGTAGTTCATATTAGTTAAGTTCATCAAAAGATCTTAATTGTATTGTCAAACTACCTTAATCAGTTATTACAGTTCAGTGTTATATTTAAGCAAGTGCAGTTTTACTTTTATTATCATAAAGTCCCACCGTCAATTTCCCAAAATCAAACCAAGATCAACTTTAACAATGATATTGATAAGAGTTTAACCTATATAGATTAACGATTTTTCCAACATTATTTTAATCAGAACATACGTATACAGATCAATTATTTTGAATTTTTAGTCAGTACAACTATTCCATCATTATTATACTACACAAAACAACAAAACTCAAACAGTCAAACGTACAAGATTTTACTAACACGAAGATGCAATTATTCAGGCTCTTAATCACTCGCCTATTATCTTAAGCCACTAGCTATTAAACTCGCCTATAACTCGAACAATGTGAGCTAGCCTTAGAATTTCATTTGTATGTGCACCGTATCTGAAGTATTGTCTTTGATTGTCATAGATTTCTAGGCTCGTACTTGGTCTAGATTCTAGGTGTGCATTGATTAGCACTAGGCATTTAACATGTCACGGTCATACATACATACATACATATACTCACGTCATAATCCCTTGCGGGGTAGAGAGCTAACAGTCTCGAAAAGACTAAAAGGCCACATACAGCTGTTTGGCTTAATGATAGAATTGAGATTAAAATAGTGACAGGTTGCTAGCCCATCGTCGATAAGAAAGAAAAAGAAGTTTATTAGCCTTTCACTTGACTCACTTTTACAATCTTACGGGAAGAGAAGCACTTTATGTTTTGACTACATTCTTAAATTGACCAGATTTCTAGTGATACGTTATAATGTGCAGTTATAAAATCTATTTGGCGCCGGATAGAAATTATATTTATTTATATGTGGATTATAAAACTGAAGAGTTTGTTTGTTTGAACGCGCTAATCTCGGGAACTACTCGTCTGAAGTAATATTCTTTTTGCGTTTAATAGACCATTTATCGAGGAAGGCTTTAGGTTATATAACATCACGCTGCAACTATAAGGAGCAAAGAAATAATGCAAAATGTGAAAAACAACGGGGAAAATTATTCATCCTTGAGGGCTTCAATGATGACCAAAATAACTATTCCGCGCGGACGAAGTTGCGGGCACATCTAATTTATTTATATGTGGATGAAGCGAAAGAACTATGCAAATGGAAAGATTTAAATTCCTGCCTGCCCCTGAAAGAGGCTCGATTATTTTTAATGTATGTTTCTATTAAATTTATATGCGGTCGTATCCGCGGGCATACATTAGTTAATTAAAAATGCAAATAATCCCATTATCATAGTAACAATAACGTATGAGAATGTAAACAGTAGTCATATGACCACCGCTGGTGATAACGTTACCAAAGTGCGCCCGTTTATCTGATAAGAGCATAATCTGTGCGTAATATAATACAAACATTGCCTTCTGTATGTTTACCAGCTTACTCCTAAACCATGCAACGGATTTTGTTATCAATATCACGATATATTGCGTCTTTATTCCCGCGTGGGCTAGTCAGAGTCTTTCGTGACAAGACTATGGAACGCGACTAAAGATAGGCTTATAAACTTGGGATTCTTCTTTTAGGCGATGGGCAAGCAACCAGTAACTATTTGAATCTCAATTCAATCATTAAGCTAAATAGCTGAACGTTACCTATCAGTATTTTCAAGACTGTTAGCTCTGTCTGCCCCGCAAAGGATAAAGACGTGATTATATCTATGTACGTATGGAAGAACACCTTAAGCTGGATAGTTTGTCTATTATCTTTTACATCGAAACAGCTGAACTGATGTAAAATTTTACAAACATTAATGTGGACAACAGAGTAGGACATATGGTACTGTTCACGAGGGCGGAGCCGGCGGCGTTAGCTAGTTGCCCATTAAAGGAGAATCTCACATCTCACAAGAGGTTTATAACCTATCCCTTTATTGACTTTTACAGTCTGACAAGAGCAGCTGGTACCTACACTACTTTTTTTTCTCTACCTGACCACGGAGCACGGAGGAAATTATAGATATAATTAATGTACAATCTTAGAAAAAAAAATTATTTATTCTAAAATATAGTATCGTTGGGTTAGTATCTCGTAACACAAGTCTCGAACTTACTTTGAGGCTAACTCAATCTGTGTAATTTGTCCCGTATATATTTATTTATTTATGTAGTTTCAAATGTTAACGGCAACAATGGAACACCACTTATTACATTTACAATTACATACATATAATCACGTCTATATCCCTTGCGGAGTAGACAGAGCCAACAATCATGAAAATAATCATAATCGTCAAATGATAGAACCGACTTTCATATAGTGACCAGTAGACTAGCCCGTCGCCTAAAAGAAGAATGCCAAGTTTGCCTATCCCTAAATCGGCTTTTACGACATCCACGGGAAAGAGATGGGGCGGTCCTATTCTTTTTTCTATTGATGCCGGGAACCACACGGCACGTTTTCTTTTATCATCAATCTTCTTTCCTTACCTTGGTAAAGTCCTTGAACCGGTGGAGGTGAGAAGTAAGCATTAATTTGTATATAAACAAACTGTTTGTAAGTACGCTTATTACCGGCCTATAACGTGGCAATGGTTCTCGGTATATTGGATTCCATCTCTTTCCATTTGTTTACCGTGAGAGGCGATTAAGGGAATAGGCACACTATCATCTAGTGCATTCTTCCATGCTGGTCTGGTGGCTAAGAAAGAACAGCGATGGGCTAGCAACATAGATACATATAATTACGTCTATATCTGCCGTGTGGTTCCCGGTACCAATAAAAAAAGAATAGGACCATACCATCTCGTTCCCATGGATGTCGTAAAAGGCAACCGGGACATATAAACATTATTTTTAAACGTTTTCGATTTAAATTATTTACATAGTGTAAATTAATTCTAAATAAAATGGGAATTGTAATTGAGGGTAGGCATAGACTTGATCTTTCCACTTACTTTCGCTTCATCCACATTCCCTGCCTTCATCTACCTCCGGGAAATACTAAGCGTGATTTATGCATATGTATGTAAATTACATTTAGCAAAAAAATGCATTTAATCATCGGATAAAAATCTTACAATTTTTATTAAAGCGACTCATATATTCTAAACTGGTAGATTAATGTATGTATGTAGGTATTATAATTTAGCAAAAAAAATATATTTAAGATCATCGGATAAAAATCTTATAATATTTTTATTTATATGTATGTTCTAATTAAAGGCCGCCCGCGACTTCGTCCGCGTGGAAACCCTATTAATCCCGTGGGATGGGAACTCTGGGTTAAAAGTAGCCTATGTGTTATTCTGGGTCTTCAGCTACCTACATACCAAATTTTATCGTAATCGGTTCAGTTGTTTTTGCGTGAAAGTGTAACAAAAAACATCCATACCGACATCCTGACATACTCACAAACTTTCGCATTTATAATATTAGTTGGATGTTTTTTAGTGAAAAGAGATAGTCTCTGCTTACCCCTCCGGGAAAGAGGCGTGATTTTATATATGTATGTCTATATGTTTTTTCCCGGCCCTAACCCAACTTGTACCTATTCCCCACAAAATCGGAGCACGTGAGAAATGCATTCATTAACACTTCATAATTTTCTGATAGACGTTCAAATTGGTGCAAAAATTCGATGATCAGACTTCCGATGGTAATGAGATATTAGCATTGTTAGCGAGTCATCATCATCATCATCACCGACCAATTAGCGATGTATCACGTTATCTTTTTCACGCTCATTCTAGCTCGGCGGTATTAACATTTTTTGTAAAAAATGTTTTTTTTATTTTAGAATTTTGTTATTAAGTATTATCTCTAAAAAGAAAGTGATAATACTTTCGATTATTTCAACAAAATTTAGAGGATTTCATACATATAATGTATATATCTCTTACGGGGTAGACAGAGTCTTGAAAAGACTGACGGCCACGTTCAGCTGTTTGCCTTAATGATAGAATCGAGATTCGAACAGTTACAGGTTCGGCCTTCTTTAGTTTCTTCGCCTAAAAAAGAATCCCAAGTTTATAAGCTTATTCCTTAATCGCCTTTTACGACATCCATGGGAATTAAATGGAGAGGTCTTAATTAGAGTTTTATCTATATAGATTAACCATTTATCTTTTTCAAAAATAAACATGCGAACATAACGTGAACAAATCGCTGGACATATTACTAAGCAATTAACACAATACCTATTATTAATGATAAGTTTAATTAGGAATGATATCTGGAAACTGGGATTAGAGAGACGCAGTGGCGACTCTGCCTACCACTTTAAAAAAAGGGTGGTTCTGAGTTTGACCTGTATATATGTATGTTTGTGTCCGCGGTCCGCGATTTTCTCGCGTTTCGCTAAACCGATTTTGGTGCGGCTCTCAGAAAAGTTTTTTTAAGGAGAAGGTTTTTTAAATTTTACCGACTTCAAAAAAAAGAGGATATCGATTCTTTTTAAATCGCGATTAATAAATAATTCATTTCATTTTATTTTTGATTACATGAGGTAATTTAAAATTGACATATCGTTAGAGTAAAACCCACGTATCATCGTCGTAATGATAAAAATATTTCTAGATAATTAATACTGAAAAAATACAGTAAATCCTTACAGTAAAGATTGTGCTAACAGATTATCTAAAACAGGCCATATTGCCAGGGGAATTCCCGAATATTATTCGGGGGATTAACTGTGCGTTATGACGTTAAGCTCGAAATACAAATTCAAATTAAAAATCAACTCACATACACATACATATAATCACGTCTATTTCCGTTGCGGGGTAGCCAATGGTCTCGAAAACACTGATAGGCCACATTCAGCTATTTGGCTTAACGATAGAATCGAGATTAAAATAATGACAGGTTGAGCCTATCCCCTAAAAGAAGAATCCCAAGTTTTAATAATAATTGTTAATAATTAACAAATGATTTATTATTAATAAACACTATTACAACTAATTATAACAAACGTACATATTACCACGTCTATATCCCTTACGAGGTAGGCAGAGTCAACAGTATTTTCATGACCGAAAGGCCACGTTCAGCTGTATGTCTGTATAATAGAATTGAGATTCAAATAGTGACTGGTGGCAAGCCCATCGCCTACAAAAAGAAACCCAAGTTTATTGGTTTATCCTTTAGTCGCCTTTTACGACATCCATGGGAAAGAGACGGAGTGGTCCTATTCTTTAGTGCCGGGAACCACGACATGGTTATAAAAATACGTGTACAAGAATTTGGCAAAGCACGTCGCAGATCCACACTACCTAATAATAAAGAGGAAAGATGTGTTTTTTTTTTGTATGTTTGTAACGAACAAACTCAAAAACAACTGGACTGATTTTTACGAAATTTGGCTAAGAAATAGAATAAAGATTTTTTTTTTGGAATTTCCCACGGGAATACGCATTAAGAAGCATGTTGGGGATGCCCAGTGCTTTGTTCTCATTGGTAATAAAAAATAAAAAAAAATATTTTTATGAATTTACTTGGAATTTTTTTTCGCTACACTTTTCAAATAAAACAAGTTAGTCAATCAGGAGATTCGCTGTTTTATTTGACTCACCAAAGTGCCCAGGTAACTGTGGCCGATCTCCTCCTCCGAGGTGTCCCCTGACACCAGGGTTTGTCTCTTGAACCGCATTTTTCACACTTTTTTTTTAACTAAAAAGTTCGATACGGTCTAACCGCCTAGGCGTTATTAATCTACTTTGCAATAATTTTCGAATAACTCACATTTTATGACTAGAAATAAAAAAACGACTCTTAATTTTGATAAAAACATATTTTTATCATTAATTTTATGAAACACGTTGTGTATAAAAATTTATTATTAAATCATTGTTTTGCAATTCAATGCAGTTTCGTGACAGTTTTACTTTTATATGGCTAATTCATTATTATCAAATTAATTAATAATTGCTAACCTATGATCGCTTATTAATTACACGGGATTAATTATTATCACATCACTGCTTCCAAATTCAAATTTGTAAAGAGTTCTGAGGCAAAAAGAAAAAGAAATGAATTTCTCGAATTCGATTTTCGAAATAAACCGTTTTGAATCCTTCGCGGCAGGACGGTGCGATCTGACCTAGTAATGACAAACTAAGCGTTTTGCCGGCCAGCTACTGCCTGAGACACGGGAGTCTGAAACACTGAAACTAAAGGCGTGTCCACACAAACCTTATCATCTCAGGTTATGCCTAACAGGTGTAATTTTCATTTGAAAATTGCTCAATTGGCGTTTGCGATTATGTTAATAGAGATACTGGTTCTAGAATTGCAGTTTGTGTAAAGCTTAGGTAGGTACGTATATTTTAAGGAAACATGACGCCAAATGCATTATTGTATTTTATCATTCTCGGATAGGCTCAATGCCAAAATGATACGAAAATTTCAATTAGAATTTTTATTAATTAAATTTGGAATTTAACTTAAAAATTACAAGTAACAATACCAAGTAAACAAACCTTAAGTCCTTAGAATATTGCCTAATGAGGAAATTATATTCATTTATAGTATGTATACTATTAAATCTGAGACAATTGAAAATCAGTAAAAAGCCTTTTTTATCTGGGTTATCATCCTTTTATATACATTTAACATAAAACGGAATAAAAATCGTTCACTATACACAAGTCTTTGATTGGAGCGTCATTGGTCGAATCGGTAAGATACGTTACCATGTGTTGTTGCCGTGTGGTTCCCGGCACCAATACAAAAAATAATAGGACCACTCCATCTCTTTCAAATGGATGTCGTAAAAGGCGACTAAGAGATAGGCTTACAAAATTGGATTCTTTTTAGGCGATGGGCTGGCGATTTTTATTTAATCGATAAATTAAAAATCGACCATCAGTAACAGTTGACTTAGCTAGATATATCCTATTAATATTATAAATGCGAAAGTTTGTGGGTATGTCAGTATGGATGTTTGTTACTCTTTCACGCAAAAACTATTGAACCGATTACGATGAAATTTGGTATGTAGATAGCTGAAGACCCAGAATAACATTTATTTTTCATCCCGGAGTTCCCGCGGGATTGATTCCACGCGGACGAAGTCGCGGGCGGTCTCTATAAATATATATTATATGGGATATATTCCCAAATACCGGCAACGTCACATCACTATAAATTTTTTGTATAATTAATTTAATGAATGATAATAACTAGTCATACGAAAGAGGAAAATATACTGAACTCATCAAACTCATAAATGTTGCACAAAAGGTGAAAAATGTCGTTTAAATAAAACAACGTGCCGTGTGTTTCCCGGTACTAACAGAAAAATAAATAGCATCTCTCTTTGCCATGGATGTCGTAAAAGGCGACTAAGGGATAGGCTTTTTTGCATAGTCCTCGTACATTTGATATGGCGTTTGATATGGCGACGATATAACTAAATATTATTTACCGACATTTTCATAATGCACTTATGATTTTTGAGCAGTTTGTTGCTTGTTCTAAAATAGAGAATAATAGTTGACTGTTTTTTTAAGTTGGACCTAAATAGCTCATATTTTGTTGTGTCCCAAAAAATATATAATTATATTCTTTAAATACCTAGGTATTTAAAGAATATAATTATATATTTTATACTACTACCTATATATAGTTCCAAAAATCAATTTTAAATAATATTTTTCGATAACGAGCGAAAACGCTGTCCGCCATTTTAGTTATTTTTTTATCTGTGCTCTGACGTCATAGTACTATAAACAAACATTTGACTTGACACGATGTGTAGGGACTTGTTTACATACAATTTCCTTAGACTTACTTTAAAAGTGACTTCACATCATGGAGGTCGGCGTTTTTGACGATACAAATTAAAAATTAAAAGCATATTTTTAAAATGATATTCCCAGAACAATCTCGCGCTTTTTATTCTTAAAATTGATACATTTTGATTTCCTCAGCTTAATACAATAGGAAATATTCATTTTAAAATCATTTAATATATGAAATTAATTCTGAATCAAGTAACCTATTTGCAAGATGTGTGTCATTATAATCCATCCATTCTCACCTCTCTGGAGAAGAGCTCCTATGAACATGATCCTGTCAACGCTATCAAGGCGCGAAAAACGCTATGTGAAAAAAAAACGGGGAAAATTATTCATCCTTGAGGGCTTCAATGATGCCCGAAATAAATATTCCACGAAGACGAAGTCGCGAGCACAGCTAGGTCTAATATAAAAAAGGGCAAATTTGTAAAGGCAGCCCTTCGATCAAGCATAAAGAGTACAAGTTTTTGACGTGACAACGTCTTATAATTCGATTGAGCCGTCCGCACGCACGAAAAAACATGACTCACGCGGCGTTACCTCGCTCTGAGGCGTTCCATGTAAGGCTTGATGTGCAAGCGAGAGCGCGGAACGAGCGACAAAATGGCACAATCGGCCTTCGTATACCTCTTTCTCTAGATACATACAAATCTTTCAATCAAATTTTCTTTTGAAAGATGCTACCATTCCATCAGTATTTTCTTACGACGTTGTCACGTTCAACTATCGTCAGTAAACCGACTTTACAGACAACCGATTTTTTTTATACTTTATCGAAGAGGCAGCCTTACAATCCTTGTTAGAACATTGCCTCACAACATTTGTTGAGGTAGTTAGACCGTCCCGTCGGTTATAAATCGCACTAATGACTCGATAATATACCCAAATTCACGTGACTAGTTTCGGCCAGTGACGTCATTCAGAAACTTAACCTTATACTCGTAAATCCCATGCCAATCTTAACTGTTATAAATTCTAAAGTTAATTTGTTTGTAAGCTTTTCAAAGTTGACCGAATTCCATGAAATTTTGCATACATATGTACAGTCGGAAGTATGGAAAAGGACACAAAGTACTTATTACGCGGGTGAACAATGCCGTGTGGTTCTCAGCACAAATACAAAAAAAGAATAGGATCACTCCATCTCTTTCCCATAGACGTCGTAGAAAAGTCGTAAAAGGCGACTAAGGGATAGGCTTATAAATTTGGGATTCTTCATTTAGGCGTTTGGCTAGCAACCTGTCACTATTAGAATCTGAATTCCATCATAAAACAACACACAGCTGAACGTGGCCATTCAGTCTTTTCAAGACCGTTGGCTCTGTCTACCCTGCAAGGGATATAGACATGACTATATGTATGTACGTATGTACCAGGGATGTTACGGAGCTTCGACTCCGGTTCCGTTAAGTCGGAACTTTCGATTATTATTGCACCTTCGGTTCCGACTTCGGCTCCGACACTTTTAAATCGAAGGTTTTAATCGGAGGTCAAAGCATAACACAGCGGCTGCGGCGGCCTGTGTCGACTGTTATGAACAGTTTCGTACGTGTCGCGCGGGGAATCCCCCCGGCCCCGGACACCCACTACGTGCACTTTATCGAAAAAATACGTTTAAATAAAATTTTTCTCTCATGCCACCACTTTCTGATCTTTCCTCCGACTCCGTCTCCGATTCCGACTCCGATAAAGCAAATTTTAAAACTCCGACTCCGACTTCTGTTCCGATAAAACTACCTCCGTTACATCCCTAGTATGTACATATCTCACACAGGAACTGTACAATCTTTACAAAATCACGGAAACTATTCAGACAATGAGGACGCTTACAGCATTCTGCTACGGTAAAGGTAACCGTCTCACGTGATGAGAGACAATGGCGTTATGACAGAATTGCAAGTTATAACTAAATCAATTACTTGTAGGAAATAATCGGAAAATTAACATTTCAACCTTTGTTCAAATCATTCTATCATTAGGCCAAACAGCTGAACGTGGCCTGTCAGTCTTTTCGAGACTGCTGGCTCTGTTTACCCCGCAAGGGATATAAATGTGAATTATATGTGTGTATGTTTGTTTAAATCATTTGAAACATTAGCCGTGGTATCCGGCACCACTATATTTCTTTACCATGGATGTCGTAGAGGATAGGCTAATAAACTTCGAATTTTTCTTTTAAACCATAACCTAGCAATCTGTCACTATTTCAATTTCAATTCCAACATAAACCCATACAGCTGAACGTGGGTTTGGTAAGACCGTCTCTCTTCATTTTCATACATATATACATACATAAAAATCACGCCTCTTTCCCGGAGGGGTAGGCAGAGACTACCTCTTTCCACTTGCCACGATCTCTGTATACTTCCTTCGCTTCATCCACATTCATAACTCTCTTCATATCATATCTCTTCTATCATTTTCAAGAGAGAGAATCTTTACTCTATACAGAGAAAGACATTATACCTTGTTAATAGTTCCCTGTAGAACTATTAACAAGGCATTAAGTCTTTCTCTGTCTCTGACTAAGATTCCCCACTAATTATTTGCGTCAGATTCTTAATAGCAACATATAAAGTACACTAATCAACATTATCATAATTAATTGTGTCATTGTGTATTGTTTATGTTCCTCGCGTATATATACACATATATATCTGTATGTGTGGCATGAATCAACACTTTTTATTGTTGGCTAAAAAGTCATGAAAATTTATCTTATGACCGTAATTACAGACATACTTTAGGAATTTTAATTTTTAGTGACAGAATGATAGCCCATCGCCTAAAAGAAACAACAACCAACCGCTCCAACAGCCTATCCCTTAGTCGCCTTTAACGACATCCATAGGATAGAGATAGAGTAGTCCTATTATTTTTTCTATTGGTGCCGGGAACCACACGGTAAGTACAGAATTTAATACAATTAACGTTTTTCGTGTACTTTAGCCGCGGATTTCATTCTGGTGGGAATTCCCAGCAAAAAACAATCAATATACTGAAAATCCAGTCTGTATTTTATTTATCATAGTACAAAATTATGTAAGTTACGTAGTAATGAAAATTCATAGGAAATTGTTAAGCCATCTTACTAAAGGTAGCTTTCGGGTCTTGCGACTTACTCTGTCTAACCCCTAAGGGGTAAACATACATACATACATAAAATCACGCCTCTTTCCCGGAGGGGTAGGCAGAGACTACCTCTTTCCACTTGCCACGATCTCTGCATACTTCCTTCGCTTCATCCACATTCATAACTCTCTTCATGCAAGCTCGGCGGTTAAGGGATAAACTGTTTGTTTATTCCACTACTGCCTCTGTCTACCCCGCAAAGGCAAAAGATGTATATATGTAAACATAAAAAAACACGACCCTGAAGAAACAATTTCACGCCCATCTTGATGCAATGCAGGAACTGATTTGAGTAATTTTATCATACGCTTCTGATAAGAACTCGAGTGTGTATGATTGTATCATATATGCCACATTACTCTTAAACACTGCGGAAGTATTCAAGCACTAATAGATATCTAAAGAATTACCTATACATAAATACACATAACACATCTTTATCCTTTACGAGGTAGACAGAGCCGACATTCTCGAAAATAATGAAAGACCATTTTCAGCCGTATGGCTTACTTAATAAATAGCTAGTGAAGGTTAATTTTTAAATTTTATTTTTTCCTTTTAGATAAGGCTCGTATTATACCGCCTCCATAGTCTCTTCAGTGGTAAAAAAAGGTTTCATTGATTAAAAAAAATATTTGTTTTATCGTCCACGTGAAGTCAGCTACTTTACGACTTAACTGCATTTCCCTACGACACATCTACTGATTACTCGTTATTGACTAAATAAGAAAGTAACCATCAATGTCTTATAATACATACATACTTAAACTCACGCCTCTTTCCCGGAGGGGTAGGCAGAGACTACCTCTTTCCACTTGCCACGATCTCTGCATATTTCCTTCGCTTCATCCACATTCATAACTAAATAATAAATAATCATAAACTAAGGCACCATCTTAAACAAAATTTTCCAAGTTGAATACATACATACATATGCTCACTTCTATATCCCTTGCGGGGTAGACAGAGTCTGGATAAGAATTTTGGCCGCGTTCAACTTGACGATAGAATTGAAATAGTGACAGGTTGCTCTAGACCATCGCCTAAAAGAAAAATCCCAAGTTTACAAGCCTATCCCTTAGTCACCTTTTACGACATCCATGGGAACGAGAAGGAGTGTTCCTTCCCTTTTTTTATTGGTGCGTAGAACAACACGGTATTTTTTTAAATTGATAAGAAGATAATGGTGACAAAACTAAAAAAAAACTCATGATCTGAGATAAGAATATATCGTCAACGAAAACTTAAATTTATTTTTATTGAATAAAAATGTTCATAAATCACTGAAAAACATGAAAGGGTGTGTTCAAATTAACTCCACAAGTAACGTAATAGGTGGAAAGATGCGTACTCTGCCTACCCCTCCGGGAAAGAGGCGTGATCGTGATGAATATAATAGAATAGAATAGATTTATTTTCAAAATTGGATACAAGGTATCACTTATTGACGTCACATCACTTAAATCTAATTATAACTACTACCGCTTCCAAAGCGCATGTGTAGAAGAAGAGGCGGAACAAACTACACTGCAGCATTTTCATAGGACGTCAATTTGACGTTGTACAGTCACACATGCAAAAGATAGCTACATCATACGGTTCAGAAGTCTCACGAGCGTATCTCATTGCATTATCTGGTACATTAAACTTGCAGACTGAGGAAGTCTTAAGTGAAGACTATTTCCACTATACCACACGGCACGATTCTATGACTACCTACTATAATTTCAAAATTCGCTTGACTGTGTTAAATTTTAATAATAAACGTAGTTTTTTATTTATAAAGCTGTATTTGAACTTGGTGTTATGTTTTTTTTTTGCGAATTAAAGATTAGATTTTTTTTATGAAGCCTTGATTGTCTCTAAAAAAACTTTTTTTGGAGCGTGACGTCATATACTTGGCGTCATTGCGTTATGAGTCTTGTCACGGTTAACTACTCCTCAACTTACAATCATCTACTTATTAAATCAATATATTTAAAAAAAGTAGTAATTATATAAAAGAAAGTTGTAAGATAAAGTCAGAAATATGAGGACAAAAAATGCAAGATTTATATCATGGAAGAAAACTCGTCTAGTTGACTGAAAAATAAAGGAGAAAATAAAATTACTTACTTTTATTTAGATTATTAAGGGACAGGACATCATAAACTTGGGATTCTTCTTTTAGGCGATGGGCTAGCAACTTGTGACTATTTGAAACTCCCTTCTATTACTAACCCAAACAGCTGCACGTGGCCTATCGGTCTTTTCAAGACTGCCGGCTCTGTCCACCCCGCAAAGAATATTGACGTGATTAAACTTCTTAGATTAGAAAATCATGGTCACTTCTGTATACAAACATTAAGTAACTCAAACCAAGTCTCCAACGAGGTTTTCGTGTCCATTTACGTCCCTTGAGGTCCATTCATAAGATGCCAATTACTTCCGTGAACTTCCTTTAACGTACAGGGTTAAACGAAAGAGCACAGATTGATTGCTAAGCAATGGTATTATGTCGCGAGAAACATTGAGAGGAAACCAACAGGCAGGCAATTGTGATGTGTTACCATGCTCCAAAATAAGAGTTAGAAGAGAGTGACCAAATGTGAAATAGTATCCTTAATATGTCATATGAAAGTCACACATGCAACAAACAGTGTTTGTCTCTTTCTTTCACTCCCCATTCGCGCGTACAAGTTGTAACCTGTCAGTCGAGCGAGCCGTTTCGTCACTGTCGCAGTGTTTTGTTTTGACGTTTCCGCATAACTTATTAAGGTATGTAAAAACTACGTATTTTTCGTAGAAAAAGTGCATACAAACATGATTGTTGTTATAACTGTCTGAATAGGTCGCGGAGGAAAGACGGGAGTCGCTTTGTGTAAAAAACTGACTTACCCTAGGTCGTCGTCTATGACCACTATTAAAGTTAATCAAGGAGAAGGAATATGAACTTTTTATTCGTTTAACTTGCTGTCCCGGCAAACGTTGTTTAGCCATATAAAGAATATTTAAGTAATTTCTAGTTTAAAAAAAAATGTTAATTGTGGACGGACAACCTTTATCACTAAGAGGTATGAAAAAAAGATGTTGGCCGATTCTCAGACCTACTTAATATGCTTACAAAATTTCATGGGAATCGGGCAAGCCGTTCCGGATGAGTACAGCAAGGAACATTGTGATACGAAAATTTTATATAAGAAAAGGTGATAGGCTAGCTGTCACAATATCTCAATCTCAATTAGTGGCGTTAGAGTCTCGTGACCATTATGTCTACCCCGTAAGACGTGATATGTGTGTTATGTTGATTGTAGATGAAAAGATTGTTGAGCGTAAAATGGAAAATCGTATCGTACTTTACAATGGACACAGACACTCTTTTTATCAGAGACAACACAATTGACCGTTATTCGCGTGCGCTTCGGACTCAGACTTCATTTTGTAAAATTATTACAAAAATATAATAATAAATCATCATCATATCAGCCGTAGGTCGTTCACTTTTGAACATTAACATACATATAGTAACGTCGATGCGGGTGTATATATCCTTGCGGGTTTGACAGAGCCAACAGTCATCAAAAGACTGAAAGGCCACGCTCAGCTCCTTGGCTCAATGATAGAATTGAGATTCAAATAGTGAAAGGTTGCTAGCCCATCGCCTAAAAGAGGAATCCCAAGTATACATATAAGCCTATCCCTTAGTCGCCTTTTACGACATCCATGGGAAAGTGATGGAGCGGTCCTATTCTTTTTTCTATTGAATCACACGGCACCATAAACCTACCCCAATAATGTCAACCTCGCTCTAAGGAATACCTACATCCAATATTTCTTCGCGGGCTTCAGCAGGTAGTCGATTCATATCGCGGGTGGCCGTTCAACTCGAGAACTTTAAATTATTTAAAAATAATTAATAGCGTATTTTCAAAGTGTCATTTTTCGATATTTGGCAACTACAAGATGCATATTCGACCTCACCCTAGTATCTAATGCTTCCTCCCCAGAGAATACTAGAGATCATCCCATGAAACACAATCGGGAAGGTCATAATAAAAAAAAAAACTAAAATGACTACACACCAAAACTAATACACGACCTTTGCCTTAGAACTCGTTAAAAAAATGAAATGAAAGCAAAAAAAAAAAACGTTGCACTCAGAAGTGTCAACTTGAATTTTAAATTAAACTGACATATTTTTTTTCTAGTTATGAATGTGGATGAAGCGAAGGAAGTATGCAGAGATCGTGGCAAGTGGAAAGAGGTAGTCTTTGCTTACCCCTCCGGGAAAGAGGCGTGATTTTATGTATGTATGTATGTATGTATATTTTTTCTTTTCAAAAATCAGATGACGGTCTTACGAATTTCCTCCGATCAGATCACGTGTCCTGACGCGAGTAATTCAACATTATTTTCGCCATTACAAAAAAAAAATAAACAATGTTTAAATTTAAAAAAAAATGCCGTTTCCACTATTATGATCAAAATTATTTCACTTACACTCGACTTTAGTATATCGATTGACAAACTAGGCACAAATAAAACTATTCTAGTCTATGGGTACACTTTTTTTTCTACGGACTAGACGTCCTAGGACGTACAAAGCAGGACAAAGGACACTAATTACTCGCTCTTAACAATGTGGTGGCGTTATTTAACTGCAGATGATATAGTTGACATATTATTTGCTATAAGTATAATAATGTTTATGTACATTGTACGTACAGAAGCTTATTATAGCTTGAGTTGCAGTCGCTGTGTAAATTGAGACAGTTTTTGTTACGACTGATTTTGGTACCCGCACCAATAGAATAGGACCACTCCGTCTCTTTCCCATTGATGTCGTAAAAGGCGACTAAGGGACAGACTTATAAACTTGTTATTTAGGCGATGGCTCAAAAGGATGATCAAAAGACTGATAAGGCCACGTTCAGCTATTTGGCTTAATGATATAATTGAGATTCAAATAGTGACAGGTTGCTAGCCACATCGCCTAAAAAATAATCCCAAGTTTGTAAACCTATCCCTTAGTCGCCGTTTACGACATCCATGGGAAAGAGATGGAGTGGACCTATTCTTTTTTGTATTGATGCCGGGAACCACACGGCAAAATTGGTATTTTTATAAAAAAACTTTTTTTTTACAAAAATATCAATGTCAATGTTTAACCGCAACATTTATAGTCATAAATCTGTACGACTTCATACTGTCTCCGCCATTATTCACTTTAATCTCCTACAACGTCACCGTATACCGCATCACACACGCATTCCGCATACACCAGAGCACATGCGAGATGGTAGACTACGGTGTGACGTAGACTAAGGTAAAAGACGTGGAAACCTTGTTTTCGAAGGGGCATTTCCCTTTTTTACGTGAAACAGGAATCTCCTTCATACGCGAGAATGACTCCAGGCACCATCTTAAACAATATTTTCTAAGTTGACTACATACGTACCTATGATAGCGTCTATATCCCGTGCGGGGTAGACAGAGCCAACAATCTTTATAAAACTGTTGGCAACGTTCAGCTTGATAATAGAAATGAGATTCAAATTGTGACACGTTGCTGGCCCATATATATGAGGAATCGCAATTATATATGCCTTTCCCTTATTCGCCTTTTACGACATCCGTGAGCAAGACATGGAGTGGTCCTAATCTATTGTGCCGGGAACCACACGGCATATAATAAAAGATTTATAACTACGCTGTGCCCGCGACTTCATCCGCGTGGAATAGTTATTTTGAGCATCATTGAAGCCCTCAAGGATGAATAATTTTCCCCGTTTTTTTCACATTTTCCATTATTTCTTTGCTCCTTATATATGCAGAGTGATTATATATAGCCTAAAGCCTTCTATTAAAGTCTATTCAACGCAAAAAGAATTTTTCAATTCGAACCAATAGTTCCTGAGATTAGCGCGTTCAAACAAACAAACTCTTCAGCTTCATAATATTAGTATAGATAGGTACTCGTGCAATAAATGATTAGACATTACCAATACACAATTTGCGTAACATATATATATATATATTTTCTAGGTATTTCCATCACAGTGTAAACAACTAATGTAGTAGGTCACAAGATCAGCATTATTTTTTTTCCAATAAATTTATGTCACGTAGATATTACGCTCATCATACATTCCCAATTTCCCAAGAGAATGCTCTCTCAGCTTGAAAAAAGCTATAATGTATATTATGCTTAACGTAGACTTTCAGTTTTTCAAGATTATTCGCTCTGTCTACCCTGCAAGGACGTGGCTATATGTATGTATGTATTAAACTAATAACTCACGTCCCTTTCCCGGAAGGGTAGACAGAGACTACATCCTTCCACTTGCGACGATCTGTGCATACTTCTTTCGCTTCATCCACATTCATAATGTATGTATGTAAAATTTTAGATAACTTGCAAGCTTGTTGGCATCGGGTACTCTCGACCTGACCTTTGACCGGAACGTCGCCTATTTGCTCAAGAAACATTCGTCAAGGGCTTCCCACTCCGAAGTTCCCATTTACCTCCCCTTGTATATGAGATGGGAGTCACTTCGTGTAAAGACCTGACTCGTATAGTATGGAGCAAGTTAAAGTTTCATACCAAAATTCTATGATAACCTCTTTTTTCCAACGTTAGTAAAACAACAAACAATCTACAATTCCCGACTAATCTGGTTATCTTTGGAATCTTATGAAAGTAAAATTTACGGCTGATAAGACTAATCCGCGCACATGACTGTTATCAATAGACGTTTAGGAGATACGGTGTGATAGCCAAACGGATTAGATAAGAGACAGCCGAGTCAATGTCAAGTAAACATGGTGACGTCTCCTTCCTAGTTCCTGAGGACTTGAGTATCATCGTGATGATCGGATTCATTTGATTTTTCTGATGTTTATATCTATACTAATATTATAAAGCTGAAGAGTTTGTTTGTTTGAACGCGCTAATCTCCGGAACTACTGGTCCGAATTGAAAAATTCTTTTCGCGTCGCATAGACCATTTATCGAGGAAGGCTTTAGGCTATATAACATCACGGTGCAACTATAAGGAGCAAAGAAATAATGGAAAATGTGAAAAAAGGGGAGAATTATTCATTCTTGGGCTTCAATGATGCCCATAATAACTATTCCACGCAGACGAAATCACGGGCACAGCACGTCATTCATACATATATACATACGCCTGTCACCCTTTCCATCTTGTCTCCTATCTCGGGTCTGCTGGAAGAGATTTCTTTTGAAATAAGCAGAACCTTTGTAATTTTGTTTCTTGTGATTATCAGTCTCGATGTTTTCTGTGTACATAAATTAGTATATAAATTAATATAATCACGTCTAGTCTCATGTAGTTGAATCTCAATTCTTGGTTCTTTTGGGTAGACACAGTCTTCCTCTTTTTTTCTCGTAGGCGATGGACTAGCAACCTGTCACTATTTGAATCTTAATTCCGTCATAAAGCCATACAGATGGACGTGGCCTTTCAGTCTTTTCAAGGATCTGTCTACCCCGCAAGGGACATAGACGTGACTATATGAAGGAATGTATGTTTGTATATCCAACCAATATTATAAATACGAAAGTTTGTGAGTATGTAGCTACATACTCACAAACTTTCGTATTTATAATATTATTATATTAGTGCTGCGCAAATACTGCTGAACCGATAACGATGAAATTTGGTACGTAGGTAGGCTGAAGACCCTATTCTGGGACACGAAGGCTACTTTTCACCCCGGAGTTCCGTGGTATTGAATCCACGCGGAGGCATCTAGTAATATAATAATGATTTTATAGGGTAAAACTTAATAATTATCACAACGTAGTATTAGATAACATTGTCTAAAGTTTGTGTTTGTTTGTTTATTCAGTCAGTTATGTTTGTTAATTACTACAGTACCTATGTCAGGCATACTTAAGTGTGCTTTCATACTGTAGTGTACTGGCTGTAAAATCAAGGTAATTTTAGATATAGGTACCTGATAGGCCACAATCAGGTGTTTGGCTTTATGATAGTATTGAGATTCAAATGGCGGCAGGTTGCTAGCCCATCGCATTAAAAGAAGATACATACATAAAATCACGCCTCTTTACCGGAGGGGTAGGCAGAGACTACCTCTTTCCACTTGCCACGATCTTTGCATATTTCCTTCGCTTCATTCTTCATCATTCATAACTCTCTTCATGCAAGCTCGGCGGTTTCGGGTACTTTAAAAGAAGATACCCAAGGTTATAAGATTATACCTTAGTCGCCTTTTACGACATCTATGGGAGTGGTACTATTCTTTTTTTCTATACCTGCAGGCATATTAGTAAATATATAAATATATATGGGACAATTACACATATTGTGTTAGCGTCGATGTTATTTCGAGACTTGTGTTACGAGATACTAACTCAACGATACTATATGTATTTTGTATAAACAAAAATTAACCTCTGTTTATACAAATTAAAACCAAGTTCTTCCGCGGGTGACTGTACCTACTTACCAATTGAAACATGAACATAATCACTAACTGATAATATGCGTTTAATACAACCATTTTAATTCAGAATTTATCGAGTCCAGTCTGAGCTTTTGGGCCAGGCCAGTAAAAAACTATATAATTGACAGCAAAAACTATTATTTTCATTCCAATCAAGATTGAGGAAAATCAATGATTTAGTTTGGTCCCCCGCAGTCATTCACGAGGAAAACTGTGTTTATTATAGTTCTGTTATCGAAATCGCGACATCAGCAAGGCATTTAATTTTCAAACCATCAGTTTGTAAGCCAATCCCTATGTCGCCTTCTACGACATCCATGGGAAAGAGATGGATTAGTCCTATTCTTTTTCTATTGGTGCCGGGATCCACACGGCACATATATTTATTATTGTTATATACTTATTAACATGTATACTTAATTACTTACACTACATATTCTTGTTGTAAGACACGATATAAATTGTCGAGATAAGATACACACAGAATAGCAGGAATTACATAATTACGAGCTACCAGACGGAATCTCTGTTTCTCAATAGACGACCCATTTAAATTATTTTTACAATCGTGTTACAAACTCAATATTTCAAGGTTTTATATTCTATCTACTACTAGAGAGTTGTGAATGTGGATGAAGCGATGGAATTATGCAGAGATCGCGGCAAGTGGAAAGATGTAGCCTCTGCCTACTCCGCCGGGAAAGAGGAGTGATTTTATGTATGAATGTATGTATGCTTATTAAATAAATAAATATATACGGGACAAATTACACAGATTGAGTTAGCCTCGAAGGAAGTTAAGGCCTTGTGTTACGAGATACTAACTCAGCGATACTATATTTTATAATAAATACGGTACTTATATAGATAAACATCCGAGACCCAGGCCAATCAGAAAAAGTTCGTTTCTCATCATGCCCTGGCCGGGATTCGAACCCGGGACCTCCGGTGTCACAGACAAGCGTACTACCGCTGCGCCACAGAGGCCGTTAAAATATTCTACTACCACTAACTTCTACTCAATACATTACGACCACGGCCACTCTGTCAAGAGCTTATCTATGATGATGAAGAAGAAGAATATTCTACTAGCTTTTACGCGCGGCATCGGTCGCGTTCACTATGAAAATACAAAACAGTCATTGGATTTAGAAGAATATGTACAATGGCGGACTTATCCCAATTGGGATTTCTTCCAGTCAACCAAAATATAGAGCAAAATCTATATTATACGTATATCCATGTTATACGTGTATCGTCAATTTTTATAATCATAACCAATCATCAGTCAATCAGTGTTAAATTCTTGCCTCTTACTGACCGAGAGATAACATTAAAATAATGATTGATGCCGGTCACACACAGTTTGAGAATACTGGCAAATACATTGACTACCTTACATCATGTGCCGTGTGGTTCCCGGGATTGGGATTCTTTTTTTAGGCGATGGGTTAGCAACCTGTCACTATATGAATCTCAATTCTATCATTAAACCAAACAGCTGAGCGTGGCCTTTCAGTCTTCTTTTCAAAACTGTTGGCTCTGTCTACCCCGCAAGGGATATAGACGTGATCATGTGTATGTGTGTGTGTGTATGTAAGAGTTTACAAACAAACAAACGTCATAAGCTTCCAAACTTTTACGATCTTGTTCAACCGGTGCCGTCCACACGGTCTCGGACAAATACATATATTCGCAAAAGGAATCTTTCCATTTAAGTTGTTTATTCACGGCAAACCGGACTGAATTATACTAACACACCACCCCGGCTTTGCACGGGAGCTGTGACGTCATTTTAAGGAGACAAACATTGAAAATATCCTTTGATGTGGTCTAACATGATAAGTACCTACACAAAATCACGCCTCTTTCCCGGAATGGAGGCAGAGACATCTATCCACTTACCACTATGCCTGTATACTTTTTTTCTTCATCAGCATTTATAACCGTGATAAAGAGGGTCAAATCTTACCACCGCCATGTACCCACAGTGCCTACCTATAAATTTTAGTCGTGCAAAGCCGAAGCGGGTCGCTAGTAATTCATAAAAATGTGCACAGTCGGTTGACCGTAATATATATAATATATTACCTATACACTATATAATATATTACCTTCACGCAAAATCAAAAACATCATATAAATCAGACATGGAAAACAGATATGAGACAAAATATCTCTTATCAAGTTACACAATGTGACAGGATGATAAGGAATGTATAGAATGAACTTGTTATCATTTTTAAAACTATTTAATACATAATTTTGTATAATTACTAACTTCATTAGACACACCTGATTTTATAAACTCTCCCTCATTTCTGAAATTTTTGCAAGCTAAATGTGTATTTCATTCAACATACACCCATATATATTTTATTTTTATTTTAAATCCATTGATTGTTTTGTATTTGTATTTATTTTAGATATGTGCAATAGTTGAAAATATATAATCACGCCTTTATCTCTTACGGAGCAGACAGAGCCAAAAGTATATCAAAGACTGAATGCCACATTCAGCTGTTCGGCTTAAGATGTAATTGAGATTCAAATGGTGACAGGTTGCTAGCCCATCACCTGAAAATGGAATCCCAAGTTTATTATCCACTTTCCATCAGTGTGGAATATAGCACTTTCATATCACCAACACCCCAGGATAGATAGATAGGATAAGAAGTAGGTAGGCCTTCAGATTTTGGACTACTATAAGTTTGGAATATCTTTCTACATCATGTACATTCAGGATTGGTCCCAGCTGGTTACGTATTGTAAAACCTTAATTTTTTTACAGTCTTTTATTTACTATCAAATCACAGACTTTGGATGCAAAACATCATGAGAGAGATATCACAGCCATGGACATTTTTATAGGTGGAAATTTGTAATTGTCCTTATATTTGTACACTGACGCTTTGGAAGCGGCAGTTAACTTAGTTTTAAGTTATTTATTTGATGTCAACCAATGTTTTGAAACCAAATGATATGACAATTATTAAGTGATATGAAGTGTTCCATAATAATGAGTTAATATTTTGAATTTTTGATGTTTTTTTAAATTCTTTTGGTTGATATGCTGTAAATTTTCCAAAAATGTTAAATATATAAATATCCAGGGGGCTATACTAATTCACAAGGCATTATTTTTCCAACTCCAGGAAAGTAATGGTTGATGAAGAATGATATCAGAAATTACTACAAATTTCATTTAAATTATTAAGTGTAAGTAAAACATGCTTTATATTAGGTAGGTACCTGCTTTTATATCACAAATAAAATGTACAGAAATTTTAACTATAGGCCTTCAGAGTGACTGATGCAAATATCAAATACAAAGCCAAAAAAAATCCATTCAATTAGAAAATCTAATCAGACTATTGTATGCCTTGTAAGTAGGTACTTTACCATTTAGGTAGTTTATAGGGTACAAAAAAAATTTTTTTTGCCTATTATTGCATATCATCATGTTATAGAAAGATACATAGCTGCATATTGTTTATAAATATTAAACCAATGTTTAATTGCACACTTTTATGTATTTTAAATGGAAATTTATGTACTCAATACATTACATAAGAACTTGATAAATGTATTAAAATAAGTTTTCAATTAGTTTTGTGAAGAGGAAATAAATCATGTTTATATCAAGAATAAAAAATATATTTAAGCAAAAGATGACCATGATGTCATAGGGGAAAAATCGGAAAAAAAATAATTTATGCCTTTTTCAGTTATCTGTTCAACAATGAGGTAATGCCTTAGAATGGGGAGGAATATTAAACTAAACCCATCTAGCTTTGAGAACCACAGCGGAATCCATGTCATACACTCACCGACGCGTCAGCCAGGGTTCTAGAAACTTAAGAAATTGGCACTTCTCGCGAATAGAAAGTGTTTTGCTAAACTTAAATCAACTTACCAAGGTATTCTGATAACCAAGTCCTGCTTCATCGTCAGACGTTTCTTCTTTATTCTGCCCCTTCATCTCAATAAACTTCTTTCAACCACGCACAAAACAAAACAATTAAATCAAAACAATTTCAAATTCGCAAACACTATGTACCGGGCGGTGTAACTTTTTCCAACTATATTCCTAGCTCGATTAATGTGTCCGGCCGTGGTCATACATGGCCCGATGCTCATACCAGGGCCTAACGACTATAATAAGATAATATGCAATTGAATAAACGCGATTTCATGCAAATTGCCGGCGGACCGAAACCCGACACACGTTCAAATACGACGTCACACGGTGACCAACTGACATTAAGAGAAACGAATTGTCATTATCATGTCAACTCTGTGGTGGCAAACAGGCGGGACATTCGAAAGACTCGCTTGCGACCTTGAACTTCAATCTTCGACATGAATAGGTAAGAGAATTGAAACTATTTTCATTTAAATTTATTGTTCACTTATTCGTCTTTCATAAAATTTTATTAATAATAATTTTTGTCGCATGTGAAAAGTAAACAAAGTCAATGTCCACATTTAATTTGATTAGCAACTCTTGTATTGAATACGCACGATTTCAGAACGCTACTGACGGTCTTGCCAACGTTCCGTTCCGTACGGCTATTATTTGATAAGTTTTATATAATACCTCCTATTCGTTGAAGATAAAAGTTATTGTTTGCAAAAACATGTGACAAATTACCTTCGAATAAGTGAGTCTAATAAAAATTAGATTTTCATTGCTCTTTTTACAGTATTGTGCAGTCTTCCTACCAATTCAATATTTACATATATACATATGTAGCCACGTCTATATCTCTTGCGAGGTAGACAGAGGCAACAAAAGACTGATAGTCCATATTTAAAGCCTTCTTTTTATAGGCGATGGGCTAGCAACCTCTTACTATTTGAATCTGAATTCTATCATTAAGCCTAACAGTTGAACATGGCCTATCAGTCTTTGAAGACTGCTGGATCTGTCTACCCCGCAAGGGTTATAGACTTGATTACATGAATGGATGGAAATTTAAGGTCCTTTTAGTAACATGACCTTCCTATCTTTCCATGTCCATACCAACCTATACCTACCTTTTACCATTCAGTTTGCGCTACTTTCTAGACTCCATCAGTCTTTAGTTTTTTTTTAATACATACATATGGTCACGTCTATATCTCTTGTGGGGTAGACAGAGCCAACACGCCAACAGTCTTGAAAAGACTGATAGGCCACGTTCAGCTATTTGGCTTAATGATAGAATTGAGATTCAAATACTGACAGGTCGCCAAGTTTGTAAGCCTATTCCTTAATCGCATCTAACGACATCCATGGGAAAGAGATGGAGTGGTCCTATTCTTTTTTGTTAATATTTGTTATTTTTTACATACAGACTTCACACCATAAAATTGTGTGTCAAACAGCAATTAAGGCGAATGGAGACAAATAAAACGTTATTTGGACGCACGTTAAACCGTTTACAATACCGTGACTAATGTGACCAAACATCGGCTTGTTAAGCCTGAAATAGTACAATTGGCAGTTGTTTTAAAGCCATACGTCTTGACAAATAACAATTACCTACAATTACCTACCTATATACCTGTTTTGGAAGGTTATATAATAGGATATTTAGAGTTTAAGATCGTCGCTGGTTGAACAAGGGTCAAACGATTAAAAAAGCGGAAAGACACAGGTTGAATACCGCAGTCAAGTGCCGTGTAGTTCCCGGCACCAATAGAAAAAAAGTATAGGACCACTCCATCTCTTTCCCATGGATGTCGTAAAAGGCGACTAAAGGATAGGCTTATAAAGTTGTGATTCTTTTAGGCGATGGGCTAGCAACCAACACTACATTGTCAATAGAGCAAAAACCTTGGACTTGACCAATTCGAAGGTTAGAATCCTTCACGCCTCACCAACATTTTATACTTTCTGTTTCGTCTATTTAAAGCCTACCCACATTTACAAAGTAATTGTAGGTACTTACATTAGTACCATAGAAACGGGATTATAAAGATTATATAATTAATTTTATATTTTTTATTTCCGCTCTGAACGAGCGGATGTGACATGTTCATGTAAAGAATATACTCGTACATATAATCACATCTATATCCCTTGCGGGGTAGACAGAGCCAACAGTCCTGAGCGGACTGATAGGCCACGTTCAGCTATTTGGCTTTAAGATAGAATTGAGATTCGAATAGTGACAAGTTGCTAGCCTATCGCCTAAAAAAAGAATCTCAAGTTTGTAAGCCTATGCCTTAGTCGCCTTTTACGACATCCATGGGAAAGAGATGGAGTGGTCCTATTCTTTTTTGTATTGGTGCCGGGAACCACACGGCACAGAATATACTCGTAATTTAAAAAAATAATAATATGAGGCTCTGTGGTTTGTACCTAAACCATTTTAAATTGATAGCTTAATTAGGGCTGTTATTTCAAATAACGAATTAAGAAATAAGTACGTTATTAAGGGTACTTATGTAACTAATTGTAATGATAACTCGAACTAAAGTATTTCTAAGAACTTAATTATAAGTTTGGATTACTGTGAAGTTGAAGTTGTTGAAGAAAATGCTGCAGTGCAATGCAGTTTGTTACCGCTTCTTGTGCATTAATTATAATTCAGTACCTGGGCGTCCGAGCGGTGCCGTCATCGGTGGTCGTTAGAAGAACCATAAACAGTACTAAAATTAAGAAACCACAAAATTTATTTTGAGGAGAGGCAGAAATGGCTTTAATAACTAGGTACTCTGTCATGGGCACTGCGATGACGGCTTAGGTAATAAAACAAAAAAAATACCAGTTTGAAACGAATTTATATATTTCCTTAACATAAATCAACTTTCATAAATAAATCTACTTATTTATTAATAAACCTATTTTTTACAAAAAGAAACCTGTTGTTCTGACTGAAAGTTATAGCGACAAATTGTACCATAATATATTAATATATTAAGTTGATAGTATACATTCACGTTAGTTACGACGAAGAGGAAAAAGTAACGCGCGGAGAAAACAAAATAAACAAACAAACAAATTTATTAATTGCATGCAAAATAATAAAAAATTATGTTCAACAGAATAATTAATTATAATACTCATTAGGTTAATTAACCTATTATTTTACATATAAATTCTAAATAAGAATTATATTGAATTATTTCATATGTAATTTACTATTTGTGCCATAATTCTATGTAATTACTTTAATATTTCAAATGTGAACAATTTGTATAATATCATTTTCTAAAACCAATAAATCCGAAATTTATGAATACAAAGACAGTTTTTTGTAATTTTCTAAGTAAGTAGGTACTCTAAGTTTTTTTTTTATATACTAAAGTGTTAAGTTGGCAAGATTAGGTTTTCTAGATTTTAGTGTAGAAAAAGTCGCGGCGATGGGTACCTGCTATTTGATACAGGTACAAGTACTCTAAGTTGGGAGAACTGAGAAGAAAATAAATTAAGTATTTATAACTTATGGGGTTGATCTCTATCTGCCCTTTAAGTTATAAGGTAAGCTAAGCTTAAGCTATCACATTCACAAGTCACGACGGCCATGAAGGAATTGAGATTCAAAAAGTATCGAGTTGCTAGCCCAACGCCAAGGTCCTAAAAATGATGTTCCTCTCCCCTCTTCCCTCTACTTTAATTGACTTTTATCACTCCTGTTGCCACCATTTCTAATAACAATTTTCTGAGTCATGTCCATTAAACTAATAGCAGCTTACCAGTGCTAGGGGTTGGAAAAATCATCTTAAAGAAACCTACACATTCAGGTAACTGGATGTGTAACCATGATCGATCCAATACGGATTAGGTTTACCTGCAAAGGTTGCGGAGATCAGACGTGAGACGCTTCTAGAATCCTACATGCATAGATAAAGCCACGTCTATATCGCTTGCGGGATAGACAGAACCAACAGTGTTGAAGACTGATAGGCCACATTCAGCTGTTTGGCTTAATGATAGAATGTATGTATAATGTGTACATTAATTAATAGACAGGTAATGATGGCAACATAAACGTTTGCATTCAGATGTATTGAGCGAATTGTAACCAGTAGGTCGCGTTCAGAACGGAGAAGAGAAGAGGGAAGAAGACGCGGGAGAAACGGTCGATATTGATGGCTCGCATCCTGGCCTTGGCCGCTTCGGCCGCTTCCTGCAATTATAAATACGTAATTAATGAGTTTAATAATTGCAATCTATACTAATACTAGCTGTACGTATAATGTCAGTTATTAATGAGTTTAATAATTGCAATCTATACTAATACTAGCTGTAGGTATAACATCAGTTATTAATGAGTTTAATAATTGCAATCTATACTAATACTAGCTGTAGGTATAATATCAGTTATTAATGAGTTTAATAATTTCAATCTATACTAATACTAGCTGTAGGTATAATATCAGTTATTAATGAGTTTAATAATTTCAATCTATACTAATACGAGTTGTAGGTATAATATCAGTTATTAATGAGTTTAATAATTGCAATCTATACTAATACTAGCTGTAGGTATAATATCAGTTATTAATGAGTTTAATAATTGCAATCTATACTAATACTAGCTGTAGGTATAATATCAGTTATTAATGAGTTTAATAATTGCAATCTATACTAATACTAGCTGTAGGTATAATATCAGTTATTAATGAGTTTAATAATTGCAATCTATACTAATACTAGCTGTGCCCGCGACTTCGTCCGCGTGGAATAGTTATTTTGGGCATCATTGAAGCCCTCAAAGATGAATAATTTTCACATATTCCGCTATAATATTCCGCGATAAACTGAAGTTTGTTTGTTTGTTTGAACACGTTAATCTCAGGAACTACCTACTGGTTGGAATTGAAAAATTCTTTTTGTTTTGCATAGACCATTTAGGCGTTGGTCGGACTTTTTATATATTTTTTTTACATACCTACATACATACAATCACGTCTATATCCCTTGCGGAGTAAACAGAGCCAACAGTCTTGAAAAGACTGATAGGCCACGTTCAGTGTGGCTTAATGATAGAATTGAGATTCAAATAGTGACAGGTTGTCAGCCCGTCGCCTAAAAGAAGAATCCCAAGCTTATAAGCATATCCCTTCTTCGCCTTTTACAACATCAATGGGAAAGAGATGGAGTGGATCTATTCTACATCTCTTGCAATGACAGACTTATCCCATGAACTAACGTACTAAAGTTTCACTTACTTTAGGTTTACCGGCACCGTCTCCAAGAACTATGTTCACGAGGCAATATTCCATGAGCGCCATAAACACGAATCTGAAAATATGTAAAAAAAATGGTAATAAATTCTAAAGGAGCGGTTCAAAACTTTCATTATTAAATTGTTGAAGTCTTTTCAAGACTGTTGACTCTGTCTACCCCGCAAGGGATATAGACGTGACTATATGTATGTATGTATTAAGCTAAAAAGAGAATGTACACATAAAATCACGTCTCTTTTACTGGAAGGGTAGAGAAAGACTACATCTTTCCACGTGCCACGATCTGTGCATACTTCTTTCGCTTCATCCACATTCATAATGTATGTATGTATGTAAAATTTTAGATTACAATTTCAAGAAAATGTTCTAGTCCTATGGGAATTTCTAAAAATCATAATTTCGCGGTCCGATATTGTCATAAATTTTAAGACTTTCACTTAGTCGGAAAATAAATGAATATGAATTAGTTACTACTTATAGCGCTAAGACTAACAATTAGGCGCTAAAGTAAGATTGTACAAGGAGATGAACAGAGAGTAGAAAATAACAATATTGAAAATGAGGCAAGTTCCAGCGCAGACCAGCAGCATTTCGGAAGTGCTGAACACGATCAACTAGAACAGCACTGTCTTCAACTAAATACATATTTAGATACGATGACTTCATGGGAAGCACAAAAATATCGAGCTTGTTCTTCATTTTATAGCAACGAATATGAATAATATTAAATGGTGACAATGACTGAATTTCTTTAATTTCTACAATATCATTATCTTTCGTGAGACAATATTTATCTTTTGATTTAGTCGATGCGCGATGCGATCTTGCGCTTCACTGCTTTCCATAGGAATCTTCATTATCACTTGTAGTAATAGCACAATCATCATTTTGAAAAGCATGTACGGAACCTTCAAGCTCACAGGAAACTCGCGCTTCACTGTTTTCCATAGGAATAGAGGACGTATTTTCAATAGGAATAGAGGAGTTCAAAATGCGATAATATTCTCTGATCAATTTCTGCGTATTTCCACCAGTCCTACATTGATTTTTCCAAGTATTTACAACAATTTTTGTTTTTTTCTTTGGTTGCGACGCCATTGTCAAAAACAAGTAGTCAATATAAGAAATACAGTAGTGACCTTAAGCGCTATTACTTTACCTTTAGTCACAAAAAAGTAACAATAGTCGCTAGAGGATCTGTTATAGCGAAAAATTATACTCCTATTTGACTTAAAGTAATGCAAGAGAGTTTTGTATCACTTCAAGCATTTGGTTCTATATAAGATTAAATAAACACCATTGTAAGGCTGGTAGCGCTCATTAACGCTATTGTGCAACTTTAGGTTCTTGTAAAGAGTTTAATATCACCTGCATAGCACTTTTGGAGGTAGTAACTAATTCTTATTCTTATTTAGATCTTAGAGTTCTAAGATTCACTTAAAGCTATAACACAAAATGCTGTGCATGTACAACAGTGTTAAGATTTGCCATAATACATCCATAACCTTTAAGCTCGCCTAATTGTCGCGCTTGTAACTCTGTATTATAAGTAGAAGTGATATACGTTACTTGGTACGCCACTTTATCGCCAAAAGTCATAAGTGCTGCTACTGTAATGCCTTTCTAGCCCACTAAGTAACAAAATAAGCTCTAATCGTCGCCTAAATGTTTGTTGGGTTGGGTAATATATGTTGGTAGACTCAAAACCCATAAATGCTGCCTTGTGGTTACCGGCACATTTGTCATCTCAAGGCACAGCCCAAACCGCTGGGTTTAAAGACTTGAAATTTAGCATGTAGGTTCTTTATATGGTCCAGGGGTACACTAACAGAGGATTACCCGAAATTCCCGCGGGAATAGGAATTATGACTATTAATTGTTTCAAAAATCTCGTTAGGTCTCATTATCTTTCTACTCTATCCTAAGTATATGTTATTATTATGTATTTATCTGTATTTATGCGTATTTTTGTATGTAAGTATTTATATGTATTATATATAATACATATAAATCTATATATATATATAGATATATATTCTGTATGTATTTTATTATGTTCAAACATTTATTTATCTCGCTCTGCGCCAACGCCGATCTCCTGTTTGGTTTCCTTCCACCCAAAGGTTTACTGGAAGAGATTGCTTTCGCGATAAGTCCGCCTTTGTACCATCTATATCTGCTTTGTATTGTTTTGTATGTTTTACTCTTATGGTGCAATAAAGAGTTTTATCTATCTATCTATGATGATTTTTACGCTAGCGTAGCCGGCGACCTATAGTCACCAAAAACAAACAAATTGAAAACTTCACTCACACTGTACACACAGACATGAAAGCGTCCACAGCCTTCAGGTACGAGACTGGAGGCAGTTGAGCCTGCGACTTGGCGTGTTGAGTGGAGAGTGTGAGGAGTGAGGTCACTCCCAAGGTCACTCGTGCCGGAGCCGCGTCCGGTTTGATCCAGAAAGACACCCACTGAAATGAAGCATTTGTATGGTTGTGATTATTTTTTTGGTGCCGTGTGGTTCCCGGCACCTATATAAAAAGTACAGGACCTCTGTTTCCCTGTCCTATGGATGTCGTAAAAGGCGATTAAGGGATAGGCTTACAAACTTGCGATTATTTTTTTAATCTTTAAATACTTGACGTACCAAAAAAAAATAGAACCACTCCTTCTCTTACCTACCCATGGATGTCGTAAAAGGCGACTAAGGGATAGGCTTACACTTGGGATGCTTCTTGTAAGCGATGGGTTAGCAACCTGTCACTTTTTGAATCGCATATTTGATGATAGAATTGAGATTCAAATAGAGGTTGCTAGCCAAGAAAAAATATGGAGGCGGCTTCTTGCTTTCGGGATTCGAATTATTTTGAATCCCGGAAATTTTATCAAACAAGAAATTGAAACTTATCGTATATTAGTTATGATAAACACCTTTATAAACATAAGTGATGGATGATCATATCCCGGAATTTTTATGCTACAAAAATGCGTTTCATACTAAGCCAACACCTCAACTTTAGGTAAATTTGCATTCGAATACATAATAGGGAACCGGACAACTTTTCAGATTATGTTTAAAAATAATCTTTATGTATTTATATATCCATAAAAAATAATATTTTAAATAAATAAATCTTTTGGAGTATTTAAAAACGTCAAAAACGTAATTAATTTAAAATTGCCGCCAAAACAGCACTTTACGTCAATTCAGATCGCGTGACGTCATATGTTTGGAAAACGAACTACAAGCCCTATTACAAGTGATCAGTGCTTGTATAATTTAAGTATTTTCTCGCAGATCTAAAAACATGCAAAACCCATAAATATCTAACCTTTAAAATCATAGAAAAAACATATGTGAAAATAACTTTGTAAACAGAAACTAGTTTTAGGTTATATTTTCTTTTGTTTTTTCTTCTATCATTTCTGTTGTAAGATAAACAAAAAGAGGTTGAAATCCTTACACAAATGTTTTCACATTTCTAAATTCAGCAATACAAAGTCTGAATTAGTGGCAAAGAAACTGCCGACCATGAAAATATCAATCTTATGGGAGATTTCTATTGTCGGCTTGTAACTTTGTTCCATGATAAAAGCTTGATAGGCGGATTCAAGCACTTGCGACAACTTCTGTTATGAATAAAGTCCTTCAATTCGTAACTAATTACATACATACATACATACATACATAAAATCACGCCTCTTTCCCGGAGGGGTAGGCAGAGACTACCTCTTTCCACTTGCCACGATCTCTGCATACTTCTTTCGCTTCGTCCACATTCATAACTCTCTTCATACAAGCTCGGCGGTTTCGGGTACTTTTGACCTGACCCTTTACCAGGACGTCCTTAATTTGATCAAGATACGTTCGTCTAGGTCTTCCCACTCCGACCTTTCCCTCCACACTCTCCTTGTATATCTGCTTAGTCAACCTGCTTTCATTCATCCTCTCCACATGACCGAACCATCTTAACATACCCTTTTCTATTCCTGTAACTACATCTTCTTTCACATCACAACATTCCCTTATCACGCTGTTCCTTATCCTGTCACTCAATTTCACACCCATCATACTCCTTAACGCTCTCATTTCCACTGCATTTATTCTGCTTTCATGCTTCTTTTGCCATACCCAACTTTCACTCCCATACATTAATGTCGGGACCAACACGCCCCTGTGCACAGCCAGTCGAGCCTTTTTGGATAGTTTCTGACTGCTCATAAAGGCATGCAAAGCTCCATTCACCATGTTCCCCGCGTTCACTCTCCTTTCAATATCACTATCATACTTGCCATCTGATGTAAACTTTGATCCTAGATATACAAACTCTTTCACTTGCTCCACTTTTTCTCCTCCAATCAAAATATTACATGCTGTCATTTCTTTCTCCATTTCAAAAACCAGTGTTTTAGTTTTACTTACGTTCACTTTCATTCCTTTCTCTTTTAAAGCTTCATGCATACAGTTTACCATCTCCTGTAACTCCTCCGCTGATGACGCCAGTATAACCTGATCGTCGGCATAGAGCAGACATTTGACGAGTAACTCATTCATCCTTAATCCACTTTTAGACTCTTTCAAATCTGTCAAACAGCTATCCATAAATAGGTTGAACAGCCACGGTGACGCAACACATCCTTGCCTAACACCTTTCTCAATCTTAAACCACTCAGTGTGCGCTCCGTTTATCCTGACACAAGCACTCGAATCCTCATATAAGGATTTCAGTGCTCGTATTAAGAGACTGCTCACCCCATGCATAGAAAGTGCTGACCACAATTCATTCCTCTCAACTCTGTCATAGGCCTTTTCCAGATCTACGAATGTGCAATAGACTTTTTGACTCTTGGCCAAAAACTTTTCGGCTATGCACCGCAAGGAAAAGACCTGATCAGTACATCCCATTCCCTTTCGAAATCCCGCTTGAGCATCCCATATTTTGTCATCAGTTTCATTCCTGACTCTATTAATCAATACCTTAGCATACAATTTGCCGACGACGCTAAGCAGGCTTATACCACGATAATTTTTGCAGTCCAGCTGTGACCCTTTTCCTTTGTAAAGTGGCACGATAACAGCCTTACACCAATCTTTTGGTACTCGGCCGCTTCTCCAACACAAATTGAAAAGGCAGTACAACTGACTAGCTACTACGCCTTTTCCTGCTTTAAGCATCTCGACCGACACTCTATCACACCCAGCAGCCTTTCCCGCTTTCATACTCTTAAGTGCTTCCACAATTTCGAACATTTCAATTTCGCCTTCCATCTCATTCTCTTTTTCTTCGCTATAGCAGAAATCTTTCTTATTTCCTTCCTTTTTTTCAAATAAACTTTCAAAATAGTCCTTCCATATCTTTAGTACACATTCTTCTCCTTTCACAACGCTACCATCCTGGCATCTGATCCTAGTCAGCTCTCTGGTTATAGTATTTCCTCGGGCTGACCTTACGGATTTCCAGAATACTTTCAGATTTGACTGAAAGTCTTCTGATAGCCTTTTATCAAAATCCTCTTTATACTCTTCTTTCTTTCTAATCACAGCTTTCTTAACCAAATCTTTCATTTTCTTATATTCCTTACGTGCTTCATTCACATCTTCATCTATAACCTCTTGCATTCTTAAGTTAGCTTTTGCTGCTAACAAATCCAGCCATGCTTTCTTCTTTAATCGCACAAGTTCTTGCACATCTTTACTCATCCACGCATTTTTGTGATTTTTTCCTTTCCTTCTTCTACTTACACCACACACTTCAACAGCTACTTTCACAATTCTTTCTTTAAATTCCTTCCATCCATCTTCAATATCGCTCATTTCCTCTAAATCTTCAAATTCATCCTTCAGTCTATTAATATACTTCTTACCTACATCCATATCTTGCAAATTTTCTACTTTTACTCTTTCCAAAGCGCTGGTTTGCTCCCTTACCCTGTGCCGCCAGCGATTGAAGATACCCCTTATCCGGGATATCACCAGTAAATGGTCCGAGTCAATGCCAGCACCGCGATATGCACGGGTATCCAGCACTTTGTTCTTCAATCTTTCATCTACAATCACAAAGTCTATCATACTTTTTAAAATACCTTCCACTCTTGTGTAGGTGTGGATCTCTTTATGTTGAAACATTGAGTTCGACACAAAAAGATCCCACTCTAGACAAATTTCTAATACACTTCTTCCATTATCATTCACCTTTTCGTCACCAAACGCACCAAGCACCTTTTCATATCCATCACGATTTACACCCACCCATCCATTAAAATCACCTAACATAATAATCTTCTCATTTGGCTTGGTAACTTTCAATACTTCTCTTACACTATTCCAGAACTCCTCGTTTTCGCTTTTTGCTGATGTTGTACCCCTCGAACCCACATCCCAAGGTGCATAAACACCTAGAACGAAGATCCGAGTGATTCCAACTTTCAGCCTAATCCATAGAAGACGAGGGCTGACACACTCATACTCATTCACGCACTCAGCCATTCGTGCAGAAAGAATTAGACCGACCCCTTGACAGCCTCGGCTGGTACTGGAAATTCCAGACCAATACGCCGTGTAAGGGCCGTGCTGCGTCGCGTCGCATCCTTTCCGCTTCGTTTCATTCACGCACAACACATCCAAACGTCTTTCATCCATCATCTGGCATACTTCCTCAATCTTATCCTTCATTCCTCCTCTTACATTCATCGTCGCAAAGCGGCTTTCAGCAGACCGCATACCGCTCCCGCCGGGAACGAGACGTGATGGGGTGCGGACACCATCGCCGCCATTTATATGCTTTTTAAGGTTCATAATGCGATTCCCACGAGACGCTAGGGAAAAATTTTGTCCGCCCCAGCAGAGCCCCGCATGCCAGGGTAAGGCTAGCCATTACCTGGGGGTCGCCCAACCCCATGGCGGAAGTGGCACGCTCGAGACTAGGCTCGCCCCTAGCCATGCATCCATCGGCGCGGCAGACCTTAGATTGGCAGGGATTTACATTAAAGAGGAATCCCAACTCTATCCCTTAGTCGGCTCTTACGACATCCGTGGGAAAGAGATGGAGTGGTCCTATTCTTTTGTAATGGTGCCGGGAACCACACGGCGTAACTAATTACAATTAAATATTTTTTGAAAAATGCAAATAAATCGTAGAATAACTCGAAATAACATACAAAGCAGTGTTGTTTACTTATCACTCATTACGTATGACGTCACCCACTGTGATTGGTGTTTGGGTTCTTACGCTGCACAGATAAAAAATATTGGATTTATGCAATTTTATTTATTGATTTAAAATTATAAATCATTGTTATTTCTTAAAAATCTTTATTAAGTGATGTTCTTGTATAACAAACTTTATTTTAAAACACAACTTAGATTTTTTTTCGATTACTGTCCGGTACCCTATTAGAACATTAAGTGTATCAATGCCGAATCCCGGAATTTTTGAGGTACAGAAGTACCTACGTTCCATACTAACCCAACACCCCAACTTTAGGTAAATACATACATACATACATATGGTCACGTCCCTTGCGGAGTAGACAGAGCCAACAGTCTTTAAAAGACTGAATGGCCACGTTCAGCTATTTGGCATAGTGACAGGTTGCTAGCCCATCGCCTAAAAAAGAATCCCTAGTTTGTAAGCCTATCCCTTAGTCGCCTTTTACGACATCCATGGGAAAGAGATGGAGTGGTCCTATTCTTTTTTTGTATTGGTGCCGGGAGCCACACGGCAAATATGGATTTAGGTAAATATGCATCCGAATATCCGATCTCTGGTACTCACAGACATAATGACGATCAGACACGTCGGTATGTACGTATTGAACAGATGGTACCCGAGGCGTCTCTTCAGCTTGAAGATCACCTCCAGACAGGTGAAGTTACCTGGAAGTACGATAGAAGGAACCTCATCATCATCGCAGTAGGGATGGCGATTTTTTTCGGAAAAAAGAAACGATTTTCAAATCGATCCGATTCACAAAAAAGTAGTGATGTAAAAAATCGATTTCTAAAAAAATCTATTTTTTTTTCAAAGCATTAGGATTTATAATTCATTTCATGAAAAACAAGATAGATAACATAATAACAGATATCTTATGTACCAGTAAAATCAGCTTTTTTTTAGTTCAGGGAATTTGGTAATTACAATCGTTTTATCCCAATATTAAAGTCAGATCAAGTATAAAATATAAAAGAAGACATTCATTTTCAAAATGTATTTATTTTCAAAGGTGAACAACGATTCCCTGGATCGATTAAGTAATGCATATCGGTTTAAAAATCGATCTTTTGGGCCTGAAAAATATTTTTTTCGATTAATCGATTTCAGATCGCCGTCCATACATCGTAGTCGCAAGAATTCTGAAGCCACATTTAATGAGAGCAGTTTTTGATTCAATGAGGGTTACGGTTTCTCTGCAGGGTTACCAAGGGTCGTGTAAAAACCTGACTTACCCGATCCGAAATCAAGGTCATAGGGCTACCGCGATTCTCAGAGGTACCCAGGACTAATGCCAGGACAAAGACTTACTCACCGCTTTAAAGAAGAGCCCTACATCCACGACAACGATCTTGGAAATCCTCTTCCTCCTGGCTTTAGTCCCGGTTGCATCCTCACCTCTCTGAAGAGGAGCCCGGGCAGACCCTTTGACCATGGATCCTGGATTGGGTGGGTTTTTACACGAAGCGATTCCCGTCTGCCGCAAGCAACCTTTGCGGGGGCACCTAGCCCGAATTGTACCATGGTTATCCAGTTGCCTGAATGTGACGGTTTCCTTCAAAACTACCGGCGATATATTGACAGAACAAATGACGTCAACGCACTTTCTCGTAATCCTAAGTCCAACGTGGATACAGGATAAGAATTCGGGTCAATAATTTATCCGGATTATCTGGTGTTTGATCATATACTTAATGCTAATATTTGGCGGATAATCTTTTATTTGTCGATCGTAAACTGTATATCTTTATAGCGTTTTGTGTACACTAGCTATCGCGGTGTAAGTAAGTACTTAATCATCGAGGGTCTTGTAGTATTGTGGATGATGAAAAAAAGGCTTTAATTTAAAAAAAAAGGAGTTACCATAGCCAGGGAACAAATTTTTACAGTATGAAACATAAAGAAAGTGTTCAATCTTATGTTAATTTATTTTTGTGCTAAGAGATGGCGCTGTGCGATATTATTACGCGCTATGGTTTGTCCCTTGTCATGCTTATAGTGTTTTTTGATAAGTGATGGGTTTAACCCAGAATGATAGTTCTAACCCGGATTGGATTGGATCGATCATGGTTACACATCCAGTTGCCTGAATGTGCAGGTTTCCTCACGATGTTTTCCCCCACCGTTTCCCAGCATGACTGATGATAAATTAATTTATATTTATTTGTGAAAACAGGTTACAAGAGGGTTACATGTACCCTGAAGAGAATCAGTTCCTACCCGTAGAGTAAACCTGGGTGCAGTCAGCAGTCCTGTTCTGGATCAGCTCCAGTTGGGGCAGTTCTATGTTCTCGTCCACCACGAGGGGAACCTCAGGGTCCCACTGGAAGATCAGGTCGTCTGTCGTGTGGGACACTGGAATTAACAAAAGTTACTTAAAAGGTGTACATACATACATACATACATAATATCACGCCTCTTTCCCGGAGGGGTAGGCAGAGACTACCTCTTTCCACTTGCCACGATCTCTGCATACTTCCTTCGCTTCATCCACATTCATAACTCTCTTCATGCAAGCTCGGCGGTTTCGGGTACTCTTGACCTGACCCTTTACCAGGACGTCCTTAATTTGATCAAGATACGTTCGTCTAGGTACTAAAAAGGTGTCATAGAAAGTTCTTATAATTTTTGAATTTATGATGGTGGAACCTTCTATGCCGTGTGGTTTCCGACACATGAGAATAGAAATTCAACAAAGGCGGAAAGACTACGGGACTATATATATAAGGGAAGTGTAAATTGGAATCTTTCACCTGGCTTTAGTCCCGGTTGCATCCTCACCACTCTGGAGAGGAGCCCGGAGTATGCCTTTGACCATGGATCCTGGATTGGGTGAGTCAGAGTTTTACACGAAGCGACTCCCGTCTGCCCTCCAGAACCTTTGCAGAAGAACTTTACCCGTATTGGATCGATCATGGTTACACAATCATTTGCCTGAATGTGTAGGTTTCCTCACGATGTTTTCCCTAACCGTAAGAGCATCGGTTGGTATTCAAACTAATGTACATAACTTCGAAAATAATCATTGGTACATGGCCGGGATGCAAGTGTGAATTGGAAGGGAAAGGCATAGGTCTAGAAGCCTAGACCGTACCTTGATCAAACCGAGGAAGTTCTGGTGAAAGGTCCTGACTTTATTCTACTCATTGTGTAAAAGCGAAGGTACTGTAAGCTGACGCTGAAGTATTACTTTATAAGATTAAGTAAATGTTTAGTCATGATAAACAATGCCTATTTGGAATTAAGAATACATACCTATATTCACGTCTATATCCCATGCGGGGTAGACAGAGCCAACAGTCTTAAAAAGACTGATTGGCCAGGTTCAGCGGTTTGGCTTAATAGTAGAGTTGAGATTCAAATAGTGACAGGTTGCTAGCCCATCGCCTAAAAGAAGAATCTCAAGTTTATAAGCCTATCCCTTAGTCGCCTTTTACGACATCCATAGGAATGAGAGGGAGTGGTCCTATTCTTTTTTTTATTGGTGCCGGGAACCACGCGGAACAAAAGAATTAAAAATATTGATACAAAAATTAACATTATAGGGGATTATTTTTTTTTTTAATATAATCTAATGATGTCACTGTAATACCGACAATGACGCGTTCTTAATCCATAATCCTTCATTAATTAACATCAATCATTAACTGGCTAACGAGGTTATTGGCCATTTCCATTAAAATCGGCATAATGAATGTAGGTCACGCATGACTTTGATTAGCAAAATTAATTTTTGCAAGTTCTTAGAATTTGGAAAACCTGTCGATGTTTTTTTAGGGCTGTCATGTCATCAGTCTGAAATTATCGAGTTAATATCGATAAGTGTTTTTTTAATAAGAAATGTTATATATTTAGGAGGCTATTCGCTGAAGGGATTTTTTAAAAAGTTTCCCTTTTAATGTGCTAAGTAAATAAAATAAAATATGGTATTTTTGGTAAGATGTGTTAATCTGCTGTTGATGTGGATGGAAGTTATTTCATCCAATTCTTTCTTTTTAAATTTTAATTCGATAAAATTGATGTCATGGCAACCCTTACAATGATCAAAGTTTTTCTGCGAATTCGTTTTATTAATAACAGAGAATAGAAAAACACGGCTCATAACACCTCTCTTTTTAAGTTCGGTGCAAAAAAGAGAAAGAGTAGATAGAGATGCCGTGTTCCCGGCACAAATAGGAGCACTCCATTTCTTTGCCATGGATTTCGTAAAAGGCGACTATGGTTTAGGCTTATAAACTTGGGATTCTTCATTTACGCGATGGGATAGCAACCTGTCACTATTTGGATCTCAACTCTATCAATAAACCTAACAGCCTATCATTCTTTCAAGACGGTTCGCTTTGTCTTCCCCGCAAGAGATATAGACGTAATTGTATGTATGTAAGAGAGATAGTCATCGGAATCAAAGGCGCTGTATCATCTGTGTCAAGTGATTGATAGAAGGAGACAGCGTTTATAATTAGACGTCGAGTGACAGTAAAGAGGCGGTGTAAAATAATAAGAACACAGAATGATAAAGGCTCTGTCCAGTCGTAAAAATTTTGGAATAAGACGTCTCCTTCTTTTAATTTGCGTGTTCCCAGTTGCACCCTACATCAAAACGCTACACGGGACTTGGAATCAGGCTTCGAAGCTTTTCTGTATCTTAAAAACAATTATAAATAATAAATAAATATATACGGGGCAAATAACACTGATTGAGTTAGCCTCAAAGTAAGTGCGAGACTTGTGTTACGAGATACTAATTCAACGATACTATATCTTATAATAATAAATACTTATATAGATAAACATCCAAGACCCAGGCCAATCAGAAAAAGTTCTTTTCTCATCATGCCCTGACCAGGATTCGAACCCGGGACCTCCCGTGTCACAGACAAGCGGCCACAGAGGCCGTCAATGTTACGAAGAGGTGCGTCTTGATATCATCACATTTTTTTATTAAATATTTGACCTCAATCTGCCATATGACAGGAGGTTCGCTATTCTATGTTCGCTAGCTCAAATAATGCCTATTCGCGTTTGCCTAGAAAATTCCTAAAATGTTTGTTATTGGGGAACAAAGACGCAATCAGTATTGTAATGAAATATTTGCAGAAATGAGAGGTGCGTTGTGTGGGGCCAAAGCGCTACCGAAATAGTTGACCTCGAAAATCATCTTTAATAAGATATACTTACTGTTGACACTATTTATCGATACCTACTATCAATTAAAACTACTATAGCGCAGTTTGGTACAATAGTATCAATAACTACAATACTATCGATACTGTGGCGACATCACTAATGTCACACATCAACTGTCAACCATCGCGAAGAAATTGACGCGCAAACAAAGATTTCACAGATTGGAGCATAAAAACAATCTCCGACTCAACATCGTCTGTCGCGCGATTACCCAGGCATAAAACTTAACCTGGTGGAAGATCTTCCCTTTGGTCGCACTGAATCATCGTTCCCGCTACAATACTGTACCAATGCCTTTCTTTACATTTTCATGTCGTGGGCCTACTGGAAAAAAAATCTCTAGAAATAAATAGTGCCCTTGTACTGAATTTCTCTTAAGTTTAAGTTCAATTCTAACTTTTTTTTTGATGTTCATAAATATATAAATCAACTAGCTGTGCCCGCGACTTCGTCCGCGTGGAATAGTTATTTTGGGCATCATTGAAGCCCTCAAGGGAATCTGAATAATTTTCCCTGTTTTGTCACATTTCCCTTTATTTCTTCGCTCCTAAAAGTTTCAGCGTGATGTTACAAAGCCTAAAGCCTTCCTCGATAAATGGTCTATTCAACACAAAAATAATTTTCAATTCGAACCAGTAGTTCCTGAGATTAGCGCGTTCAAACAAACAAACTCTTCAGCTTTATAATATTAGTATAGATTATTTTGCTATTGATAGCGGATAATGGAGTATGACGCATTTCTGTGATCTCTTTATTTTACTCAAATGTCGAGAGGAGAGGGGTGTGGCGTTGGGGATGCCGCAGAAGAGCACTTGCCGCACTTGCCACAAAGCAGGAATAACGAGACAGAAGAATACTTATATTTTCGGTCACTGATTTTTGGCGACATTTGGTTGAGAGGAAATAAACCAGAATTACATATATTTTTTCCCACTGCGAGAAAATATTATTATATTCATTACGATATTCTATTGCGCCGTGTGGTTCATGGCATTTTAGAATATTCATATACAAATTCAAAATTTTTATTCGTTATTATAGGATACTTCATATCGTTTAATAATTTTCAAATAGGACCGTTACATCTCTTTGCAATGGGTGTCGTTGAAGGCGACTAAGGAAATAGGCGATCATTCATCTAATGCAAGCTTCCGTGCCAGATTTTACACGTCTCGTGCTGATTGTAAAAGTCTGTCAAGGGGAAGGCTTATTAACTTGTGATTTTTAGGCGATGCGCTAGCAACCTGCCACTATTGCAATTTCATCATTAAAACCAAACAAATGAACGTGTGGCCTTTCGGTATTTTTAAGACTTTTCGTTCTGACTAAGATTCTTCTCTATCTAATTCTTCGAGATTGTCGTACCCAGTAAGGGATAACGTACATACAAACATACATATAATCACGAATTATATACATATATACATGTATGCGTTTTTTGTATCAACGTATGTTTTAATAGGTCCTACCTGCCTACAACGTTACAACATACCAACAAATAAATAAAATAACAGAGAAAAAGAGATGAATGGAGGACGCTCCACTTAACTCCACCGACAAGAGTTAAAAGAAGACACACCTATAAAAGCCTCAGCCGCGGTCTATTTCACAACTTTCCTTTTCATACAGTCGAGTAAACATCATACCTAACAATTGAACGTTATGTTTTGTACCCATGCATGCAATAAAATACTTGTAAAACATCGTCAAGTGTGCTCGATACGAAAATTGAAATCTGAAGAACGTGGAGAAAATATCCAACGGAGAGGGCGCGGGCGACATGGCAGAAACGCACACTTAAGATATTTTTTTTTTGCAATACTGTTTAATTTTTTTTTTGTAATAAAAATGTGCTCACAAATTTTATAAAAAGCAGAGATATAATATGTAGTAAAAGACGACTAAGAGATAGGCTTATAAACTTGAGACTTTTCTTGAAGGCGATGGGTAAGCAACCGGTCACTATCTGAATCTAAATTCCATCACAAAGTCATAAAGCTGAACGTGGCTTTTCAGTATTTTCAAGACTGTTGATTCTGTCTACCCCGCAAGGGATATAGACGTAACTATATGTGTGTGCGGGTATAAGTATATACATCCCAATAGAAACAACATCTAGCCTCATCACCGTCTATTACAAAAACTTACGCTACCTACTTCAATACAATTCAAAATCTTTATTTCATATCATAAAGTACATCAAATTAATTACAGTTACTGCTTATAAAAAGGTACAATATGAACCCTGTTGGGCATCGCAATTTAAAAATAAAATAGAACGGCAGGCATGTTTATTTACTTGATAAATTGTCTTTTTCCATCTTTTATACTATACAAGAATAGTACATGCCTTCTCCAGCAGAATACATTCTCCATGCTGAAGAGGCTGGATATGGGCCAAGGGCCGCCGGGTGCTCCTCGATTGTCAAATCAGCGTCTTTTAAGAAATGCGGTATTAATAATATATTGATTTGCAATCCTTTCCCAGTTACGTAAGTTTTTTGAATAATTATAGATTTGAGTGCGCTTGACCTCAATCTGCCTGGTGGCAAGCAAGATGAGGCCTGAGGTGCTGCAAGCAAGCTTTAATAGTGCCTATTCACTCTTTATAGCAAATAAAGTATTTGTATTTGTGCTTAGAATGAAGAATGAAGAATGAAGAATGAAGAATGAAGAATGAAGAATGAAGAATGAAGAATGAAGAATGAAGAATGAAGAATGAAGAATGAAGAATGAAGAATGAAGAATGAAGAATGAAGAATGAAGAATGAAGAATGAAGAATGAAGAATGAAGAATGAAGAATGAAGAATGAAGAATGAAGAATGAAGAATGAAGAATGAAGAATGAAGAATGAAGAATGAAGAATGAAGCACTCACGGCTCTCCATCTGAAGCTTGCACTCCTGCGTGTCGTGAGGGTAGATGAGGAAGTTCATCGCGCAGGAGAGTTTCAGCGTCAGCTTCACCATGTAGAGTATGGTCTTGTCCTTGTACAGCCAGACGTAGTGGTTGGGGATGGTCATGGTCTGAAAGGTCACGGACTTGGCATTCTTGAAGAAGGAGTCTGGACGCCACATGTGCTTCAGCCAGTCCACCTCCAGGAGTCTGTTGATAAAATGGTAAAGTATAAACGTTAATTACTATGAAGCGGGAGCGATGATTCGGCTCGACCGCCACCAAAGGGAAGATCTTCCGCCAGGCTGGTGTGATGCTGATGGGAACGGCGCGACAGACGATGTTGAGCCGGAGGTTGTATTTATGCTCCAATATGTGAAATCTTTGTTTGCGCGATTTAGATTCTTCGCTGCTATTGGCTGAGCGCGTTCAAAATGGCGCTGCGCGTGCCAAACTAATCTACTTAACTCAAAAAAGCCTCATTGGTACATAGATATAGGAAATAAGTACATATATATGAGACAGATTACACAGATTGAGGAAATATACCAACTTACCTACTATTGACACATGGCCGCGGTAATATTTCAACATATGAATACATACATACATAAAATCACACCCTTTTCTCAGAGGGGAAGGCAGAAAATATATATCTTTCCACTTGCCACGATCTTTGCATACTCCTTTCGCTACATCCACATTCATAGCTTACTCCACAGGAGCTAGGTTTCGGTTATTCCACAGGACCTTTTGCCAGAACCTCCAAGATTTGATCAACCTGTGTATCATTCTCATCTCTCATTCTCATAATTCTATCAGTACCTTAACCACTTGATACGAAAACGATGGTTTAAATGACTACATACCTGTACTCCGAGGTCATATTCTCCGGCAGTCTTAGCCTGAAGTCCTTCCAGGTCTGAGCGAAGAAGATATCCGCAGCATACGTCTGTAAAAGGTATATACTTACTTATAAAAGTACTTTTATTAACCAACATTTTGCCATGCAGTGTAGTAATTGGACCACTTTCTCACTCAAAGGCGAATAATGGAATAGTCATAGATAGATAGATAAAAATCTTTATTGCACCATAAGAGTAAAACATACAAAACAGCACAAAGCAGATAGAGATGGTACAAAGGCGGAGTTATCACTAATGCAATCTCTTCCAGTCATCCTTTGGGTGGAAGGAAATCAAACAGGAGATTGGCGTTGGCGTAGAGCAAGGTAAATAAATAAAATGCACACAGAATACATATCTATATATAATATGTACATACAAATACGTATAAATACAGATAAATACATAATAATAACATATACTTAGGATAGAGTAGAAAGACAATGAGTCATATTCACTTAGTGCAAGCTTCCTTGCTGGTGATGAAAAAACTTGGGGTGTACCCACTGCTTTCCTTACCGTACAAATTGTAAAAGTCTATCAAGGGAAGGGAGGATGTGCTACCAATTGTCACTAACTGAATCTTAATTCCATCATTTGGCCACCCAGCTAAACGCGACTTTCAAGTCTATTCGAGATTGTTGACTCTGTCTACCCAGTAAGAGATGAGACGTTATTAGGTAACTCACATATACATATATAAAAGTGTAACAAACAAAGATTAAGAAATTAACTTACCATAGAGTTTTCATCTATAGAGTCTAGTCCCATAACCGTGACGTGGAAGTTGACTATGGTGGGCTGCTCGTTGACCTTCGGGGGCCTCATCTTGTCGTACATCCGAGGGTCGTCAGGCAGGAGGTCTTGGAAGGTCAGGAGAGTGGACCTGGAACAGGTATTTATCACTGTCACTATCCCTTGGAGTCCTGTTACGATGTTTTAAAAGAATCATCAACAACTCTTATTATTTTCATGGGTCCCTAATACTTTCCATATTTTTAAGCATAATCATCATTTTGTACGATGATAATACATACATACATAAAATCACGCCTCTTTCCCGGAGCGGTAGGCAGAGACTACCTCTTTCCACTTGCCACGATCTCTGCATACTACCTTCGCTTCATCCACATTCATAACTCTCTTCATGCAAGCTCGGCGGTTTCGGGTACTTTTGACCTGACCCTTTACCAGGATAATAATTTAAAAAAATATAATATTTACGATGATAATATTGTAAAAAAATATTTTACAGGCATATTTATATTAAAAAGTTAGGAAAAGATTACTTGATCCTGTCGTAACTGTAGTATAGTCGTCTTTCGCCATGTTTCTAATGCAAAGTAAATTTACTTTCTTGTTGTACTGCATCATCTTAAGTGTTTTAGATGGTACCTATTCTTAGCGGTCCTTACAGAATAGTGTCATTCCGGTCGCTATTCGGTAAGTCTTGTAGTTAGTAGTAGTTGATCTATAGATAGTTGATCTATAGGTAGCAGTATATCTATAGGTAGTTGATGTATAGGTCATTAAAGGACGTTTGAGCTTCGTAACCTAAAAGGGTTTATATGAATGATAAAAACATCTGGCTTGAGCTTGGCACAGGAACCTCGTAAAGAATTGTAGTTTGATTTGAACCTAAATCACTTTGTACATAAATCTATTTAAAATTGGCAATTCCCATATATAAAAAAAGTCCCATATATATTTATTTATGTAATTACCTAAGAGGAATTTAATAAGTAAAGAAAATGAAATCGACACTGCTGGGAGAAGAGGGTTATATTTAGAAATAACAAATGAATAAAACATAAATGTGGTCATTGGGCAATGTTTATAGAATATGAATGAATTATGAATTTGCTTTTTATTGCGCACGTTATTTGGGGTTCTCGGTCGCCAGATGTCACGATTTTGAAAACAATACTTCTAATTTGGGATCGTGTAAATAATGTACCTACAGTCATTGTAGCTAATATTAGCTTAATTTCAGCAAAATTAACTCAGTGTTTCCAACTGTTCTATCATCAAGCCGAGTGAACAGCCAAGCTGACGTGTCCTATCAGTCTTTTCAAGACTGTTGGCTCTGTCTACCCCGCAAGGGATATAGACGTGAGTATATGTATTAATGTATGCTTGCAGTTGTACTTTTCAATCTACAAAAGAATAAAATAGTTATAAAAAATTTAAAACAAGCTTTTATTTAAGTGCCCTAAAAAGATCAAAATAAAATTTCAGATCACATTAACCACATTCATTTATGATTTTACAGAATTGAAATTATAATAAGCTTGTCGCGATGAAATTGAGTGACCGGATAAGGAACAGCGTTATAAGGGAATGTTGTGATGTGAAAGAAGATGTAGTTACAGGAATAGAAAAGGGTATGTTGAGATGGTTCGGTCATGTGGAGAGGATGAATGAAAACCGGTTGACTAAGCAGATATACATGGAGGGTGTGGAGGGAAAGGCGTGATTTTATGTATGTACATTTGTTGTCGCGATGCCTTGTTACTTTTGTCCAATTCGATCTATTTTTTTAAAACGTAAAATATTTTTAATATTGGCATGATAATAAATTATGTAATAACTTAAGGCAAAAGGTCCTTTAAGTAGAGACTAAATAGATTAAACGACTTGGTATTACATGAACATACATACATATAATTGTGGTTATTACATGAATGTCACAACTTTTTGCAGTAGAAAGACTGAGCTGCGAGACTTGTTTTTTTTTACAGGATGTTTTTGATGGCATACTTTATACATGAAACTACTGAAGATAGAAGAGTGAGTAGTCGTTCTTATTTTAAATTGACTTGTCACAATACAATGGCCAGAACTTCTTCGTAATTTAAATAAAAACCATGAAGGTGTAACAACAAAAAAATTTCGTCGCGACAGGTTGTATAGCATCTTACACATCATTAAAAAGGGGAGAGTTCTACATTACATACACACATTACATACATTTTTTATTCCTTTAGTCGGCTTTTAAGATTTCCATGGAAAAAAATGCAATTCCAAAAGACTGTAAACCACACACAATCGGATAAGAAATATGTTAAAACGACATCCGTTCATATGCCGTGTGGTTCCCGGCACCAATACAAAAAAGAATAGGACCACTCCATCCCTTTCCCATGGATGTCGTAAAAGGCGACTAAGGGATAGGCTTACAAACTTGGGATTCTTTTTTAGGCGATGGGCTAGCAACCTTTCACTATTTGAATCTCAATTCTATCATTAAGCCAAATAGCTGAACGTGGCCATTCAATCTTTTAAAGACTGTTGGCTCTGTCTAGCCCACAAGAGATATAGACGTGACCATATGTATGTGTATGTATGTGAAACGACATCCTTATCTAAATTCGAGTGTGTTTTTTATGTTTCTTACACGAATACCTTACTTTGCCTTAGATAAACCGATTTTAATTTATTTTTAGTTCTTTATGATACCTACTACCGAGACGGTCAACAATTATGATGGAAATTTGGAGACATTTTCATCTGGTATCCATCAATGAAAGCTAGATTTGAAGTCGGTAATTTTTTCTTGTTATGTTTTATGCTTAGAACTTACTGAGCATAGCAAAGGTCGGTAGCCCCAAGCCATAGACGAAGAAGAGCGGTTGTGATCCAAAGAAGTCTTCCAGCCGCCATTTTGTTACAAAAAAAAGAGATACATTTGCATTTTCCGTGGTTTTTAATCACCCAACTATATTTAAAGGCTAGGTATAGATAGGAATTTAATTTGTAGGTGACTAATTAAAAACATTTAATATTGTATTAATATATATAAATACACCAAACGTGATAGATATGGTTAAATAAGTCGGTATACTCAAACAACCTATTTTAAATTGTAGGTATTAGATATAAAGTTACTTTAAAATAAGTAGGTACTTAATTAGTAATTTAGTAGCCTATTAATTATTTTAAAAAATAATTAATTTTGAATTTGGATTAGTTTTCCCGCCACCGCAGGCCGGGAAAACGCGCGAAATTTAACCGCATCCGCCGAACCGCGTCGAATGCAATGACGGACAACAGAAATACGGTTGACCACATTCTTTTCGTTTTAAATTTTATGACATGCGCATTAAAAGTCAGTGACGATTGGTGTAATGAATATTTTTGATTTCTGTGGAGAAGGTGTGAAGTCATCGGCTTTTTTGAAATGGGTGGGAAGTTTAGGCTTAGGTACAATTAATTTATAGCTCTGAAATATGGCAGGAGGAAGAAAGGCAAAAAGACAGGCACTTAAATATAAAATTTTATTTGAACTAACCACAAAGAATCAATCTTTAAAAAAAAAATTCCTTACCATTATTTCAATTACACTGTTTGTATGAATGACGCCTTATTTTTTACAAAGACATATGTACCTATACATAGTTTTTGCAAACACTTTTCAGTAGGCGTTTAACCACCAACATTTGACCAACAATAGTTGATTAGAATTTGTAATAGTCATAAAAAGATGTATATTTAGAACTTCATTAAACAATAACTTAAGTCATTAAAACGTTAAACATTAAAAATAAAAAACCAATATTTGCACTAGATGTAAGTGCACACATTCTTTTAGTCACATCTAATAGTAGCAGCGGTCCGATTCTCAAGTACAAAGAACCAGAGAGAGATAGATCTTTTTCTCCATCCAGGTGGTATTTTCTCATCAAAAGAAGCAAAAGATGAATGCAAGATGCAGGGATCCCTCACAGTGAAAAGTAAATGTAGTCTCCGCCGGGGTAGGCGGGGAGAATGTTTATATTTTTAAATACATTTATATATGATAATATGTATTTAAATACATTTACGAACATACTCTGAGTCTATTGAATGGTACCTTTGTTACTACCTTGATGAGTGTGACATACCTATTTTGGCGTATAGACAACCCGAAGCGCTTACTCCAAACTTTTTTTTTTCTCCGAATAGTAAATGAATTGTATAGACCGGAAAATAGTACCTACATGACATTTGCCTACAAACCCGCCGATAAAAATAGCGGGTCGTCCAATCCGCAAGTCAAGTTGATAATGTTTGAGCCTGAAGCGCCACTTGAGCACGGTCGCAGCGACTTCGATGGTGGAATTATCTAGAGATTTCTATTCACATACATACATATAATCACGTCTATATCCCTTGCGGGGTAGACACAGCCAACAGTCTTGAAAAAATTGATAGGCCACATTGAGCTATTCGGCTTAATGATAGAATTGAGATTCAAAAAGTGTCAGGTTGCTGGCCCGTCGCCTAAAAGAATCCCAAGTTTGTAAGCCTATCCCTTAGTCGCCTTTTACGACATCCATGGGGAAAATGTGCCGTGTGGTTCCCGGCACCAATAAAAAAAAAGGAATAGGACCACCCCATCTCGTTCCCATGGATGTCGTAAAAGGCGACTAAGGGATAGGCTTATAAACTTGGGATTCTTCTTTCAGGCGATGGGCTAGCAACCTGTCACTATTTGAATCTCAATTCTATCATTGAGCCAAGTAGCTGAACGTGGCCTGTCGGTCTTTTCAAGACTGTTGGCTCTGTCTACCCCGTAAGGGATAAAGACGTGATCATATGTATGTATGGGGAAAAGATGGAGTGGTCCTATTCTTTTTGTATTGGTGCCGAAAACCACACGGCCTATCTCATCTCCATCATAAGGTACGCTGCTAACCGTGGCGGTCTAGAAAATGCAAGTCGCATTTATTTATTACTTACATTACATGTAGGTTATAAAATTAGAAATTTTATATCTTTCCTATGGATGGCGTAAAAGACGACTAAGGCATAAGCTTATAAAACTTTTAATTCCCCTTGAAGCAACCTTTCACTATTTGAATCTCAATTCCATCGTGAAGCCATACAGCTGAGCGTGGCCTTTCGGTCTTTTCGAAACTGCTGTCTCTGTCTACCCCAACAAGGATACAGACGTGACTATGAGTATTTTGACAGCTCTGTATGATTCCCGAAGAAATGCACAGAAAGACGTGCTCAAGAGGCCGTGAGCGAGTCATCGAACACGCTAATAATAGGCTACGAGGCTTTGCTGACCGACAGATTGTGAGCCTTCTCTACCAGATTACAGTACGCCACGACATGTCACTGGTTCAGTGTGTCATGCTTGATTATTATCGATGATAAATTAAAAAAAAAAAAACAAATTGAAAAATTATATTCATTATTATCGGACACTTCATATCACTGAATAATTGCCATGTTTCGGTTTCACAACATTGGTTGACGTCAAATTAATAATTTAATGATTTTATGTATGTATGTATGTCCATACATACATAAAATCACGGAGGGGTAGGCAGAGACTACCTCTTACCACTTGCCACGATCTCTGCATACTTCCTTCGCTTCATCCACATTCATAACTCTCTTCATGCAATCTCGGCGGTTTCGGGTACTGTTGACCCTGCCCTTTGCCAGTACCTACGTCCTTAATTTAATCAAGATACGTTCGGTTAGGCCTTCCCACTCCGACCTCTCCCTCCACACTCTCCTTGTATATCTGCGTCGACCTGCTTTTATTCATAAAATAAAAAAAATATAAATATTTACTTCATTTTTCCCCTGCAAAGCATACGAAGGTCAGACGGGTGTAGCTTCGTGTAAAAACTTTATTTCTCTTCTATCGTTTGGGTTCACCTCGAAGAGAGATTTAAAATAAGACTTGTCTAGTCTATATTGTCCATCCACCATACCCAACGTCTAATAAGTCTTGATGTCTGTAAATAATCGTACAAAAAATGAATTTTCTTTTAACACCGTTCCGTTCTAAATAAATCACTACATAGTATAAAACAAAGTCGCTATTTTAGTCTGTTTGTCTGTATGCTTAAAACTTTAAAATTACGCAATGATGCGGTTTTTTGTAACGGGTAGAGTGATTCAAGAGGTAGGTTTTTATGTATAATTTTTTCCAAATTTTGCACCCGAGCGAAGCCGGGGCGGGACGCTAGTTAAAAATAAAACAAATGTTTTGTTAAAAATTTTAATTTAACAAACTTCTTAAGGCACTCAAAGCACAGTATTATATAAATCTTAATGTACCTACATTTGCTTTATGCCAAGATTCTCTGTGCAAGGCGGAAAATGCACAAAAATTAATAAATGTGCATCAATAAAGGTAAATATTAGTTTAAAACATTCAGAGATTTTAAAATTAAATAACCACAAAACTTTACTAATACAAAAATACAATTTGTATGACTTTTATCACAGTGAAATACCTAAACTACAACATGATTTTATATAACAAACATATGTATAATATATATTTATATAAAGTTATATATGTACTGACTAACCAACTTTTAAACTCTGATTTTAGGGTTATAAATTTGCGTGTATATTCTAAAAACCCTGTGGTATAAATAAACCATAAAAATAAGAAATTTTTGTGCGCACCTTTTCATTTTTACCTAGTATAAGTTCCTTTCTCTTTTACCAAATAATCCCATGTATTCAATATATCGTAAATCGTCAGATCTGGTGGTCCAAAGAGGAATGGTCCGAAATAGTTTGGGCCTAATTTTAGGAAACTTTCCGATATATCCCTGGTCAAAATACGGTTACCGAGTGGCTTCCGAGGCACTCCGATTTTCTGGGCGCAAATTCCAGTGATTTGGACATCGTCTATCCAAAAATAGGATATGGACTGTGCGACCTCTAGAAGTTTTGATATGACATCTTGGGAGTAGATGATCGCCCAGCCTGTTTTATAAATTAAATTTATTACAACCTCTTTATCTTCCTTCTGGATTTAGTCCCAGTTGCATCCTCACAACTCTGGAGAGGAGCCTGGGGTATGCATTTGACCATCGATCCTGGATTGGGTGAGTCAGGTTTTTACACGAACCGACTTCCATCTAAACTCCGCAACCTTAGCAGGGCTACCTAACCCGTATTAGATCGATCGTGGTTACGCATCCAGTTGCCTGAATATGCAGGTTTACCCACGATGTTTTTCCTACCGTAATAGCATCGGTTAGAACCGCCGCTCCGACGATGTGTCGGAGGTTGTATATATTGCTCCAATGTGTGAAATATTTGCTTTCGCGATTTAGGTTTTTCGCTGTTTTTGACTGATAGCGTGATTTTATGTTTTTTTTTTTTTTGTAAATGTGGCGTATAGATATCGCCACAGTTAATAACAAAAATTAATAGAACCTCTCGCGAAAGAATTACCAACCTATAATCACGTCTTTATCCCTTACGGAGTAGACAATAAAAAAACTCGAATAGACTGAAAGGCCACGTTTAGATATGAGATTCAAAAGGAGCCAGGTCGCTGCCCTTCGCCTAAAAGGACTGAAGTACATAGGTATATTTGTCTTTCCCTTAATAGTCTTTTACAACCTGCACGGGAAGTAAAGCATCTGGTACACACTATATTTCCCGTCGCCAGACCAGCATGGGAGCTAGCAATAATGTGCGCCTATTGCCTTAGTCGCCTTTGACAACATCCTGTAATAGAATGAAGAAAATAAAAAAAAAATTGTTTGAGTGACAGGCTTATAAACTTGGGATTCCTGCTGTAGGGGAGATGATCTAGCAACCTGTCACTATTTGAATCTCAATTCCATCATAAAGCCGTACAGCTGAACGTAGCTGAAGGTATTGGTAAGTTAAGTAGGGCGTGGGTAGCGACATCTACTATTGTTACGCCATGAAGTAAACTTCACCAAATTTCTCCACCACCCGCTAGATGGCGCTATTAAGAATTTCCTATACAAATAGCAAAGCATCTACATAGCGATTTCAATTTTTTTTTATTTTCAAGATTATAGATTCAACATTGTCATTCTGGAGATATAACATTATATCATGGTCATATAATGTTTCTTTTTTTAATATAAACCTACAAAAACAAAAAAGAACTGAGTAAGGAGTTATGGTTTTACAAAGACTGATCTTCCTTCAAGAGGGCTACTTTGGTCAAATATAGCTGTTATAGAATGTACAAGAAGAATCTTTTTAACATGTTTTTAGTCCTGGGTTTATCCATGAAATGGTATTGATAAATATGTATCATTTTCTATATTATGATAATTAATTTATAAGAATTTAGGAAAAAAATAACACAACATATAATCATGTCTACATCCCTCGCGGAGTAGACAGAGCCAACAGTTTCGAATAGACTGAAAGGCCATGCTCTGCCGTTCGGCCTTATGATAGAATTTAGATTCAAATAGTAACAGGTTGCAAGGCCATCGCCTCAAAAGAGGAATCCCAATTTTATTTGTCTATTTTGGTGCAGAATATATTTATATAACAAGTAAAAAAAAATTCAAACCTCCGCAATATGCCGGGTAATAATAGTCCTTATATTCATCCAGTGTTACTTGATATTTGGAATTTTCATTCCTCTGGGCTAAAGAATTCTCATATCTGTGACAATTTATCAAACTTTTCGCGCCGAATGGTGACAAAACTCTGCCCAAATAATTCCACACCTCTTTAATATTCACAACTATGTCATCATCAGTTTTCAATACATATTTAGCCTTTGGACAATGGTGCGTTACCCATTTCAACCCCATCACATGTTTATAAGTCAGGTTTTTATAAGCATCTATGAAATTCCCTTGTACAATATCCCCATACAATTTAATTTCCTCTATTAACAGTTGATTTGTAATGTTATCAGCTTCTCCTAATAAAAACACCAATTTTGTTGAGTCCACTGTCTTTCCCCATGTTTTTCTAATAGCCATTCTGTTAGCAAAATTAGTAGGCCTCGTAGAAACAATAATCACCAACAAAATCCCAGCTAGATTATCTCGACACGGTTGTGCGTTAGCCAGAAATGAGAATTTCAAATCTAACAATTGGTCGTAAATGTCTGATGTATTTACGATTGTGGTATCATAAGGTCCAAGTAAAGATACCGGATATTCACGACCTTTCTGAGAGTAGAAGTATTGATAAATAGGATAAACAAATAGAAATAAAGCCAATACTATCTGCAGGAATTTGTTTAAGTCAAAATTGTCACTTCTTTTAATTATGAACATGGCGTTTTCGAAAATGTTACACAAACATCACTTTATCCCTTTGGAAGTTTGGACTTACACTTAATTAATGAAACAAAACAAACTACACAAACAAAATCATTTGCTTTTTATCAAACTTGGTGCCCGCGAATAAAAAATTAAAATGCGTTGACCAATCAGAGGAAGCCTCATAATCTTTCGGTACTTTCTTTTTCGTTCCCCTATGCAGATGCGCAAAGACCTTTTAACCAGACTGCCTAATACTCAACTTTGTTGTGTTCATCTAAATCACGTATTGTACGTATTCCACATATTTCAATTCTTATGAATGCAGTGATTAATTATGACAATTAACTAACTTTCTAAACATAATTGTTTCAATTGTCTGAATTAGTCACTGATCGCCACCAAACATCTTTAGAAAAACTTAAGAGTATCGACTTAATTTTTATTAGAAAAACTAATGAGTTTTGTCTTTGCCAGTCAAGAAAAAAAAATATTTTTCTCTCCAAGATTTATGTGAATCTATATTGATCCACCCTCAGCCTACGACCCTTGCTTTTGATGCATAGGTACATTATAAAATATTTTTTAGCTTAAATAATGTGTAGTAAATAACTATTTGGTAAAGTAACGACATCTATGAGTCATCTACATAACTAATAAAATGTATGCAAAAAGGTTAAAATTTTTGGATAAATTTGAATAGTTATTGTTAAAAAGTTATAGATAGCGCTGCTCACTTTAATGTTTAGCCTTATGAGCCAATAGATGGCAGTGACAATAGGTATAATTTATTTTTCTAATGGCAACCCCACTATGACGTGGTAAAAAAAAAGATAAATTGTCTATTCGCCATTAAAATGGCGTCATCGAAGGAAACTTATTGTTTGTGTGGGCAACCATATAATGTTGGGCAATTTATGATAGAATGCGACTGCTGTCGTGAATGGTTTCATGGAAGGTACAGTGGAAAATATACAAACCGTAGTGTGAAAATTGTGTTGTGTGTTAAAAAACCAATTATTTGATGTGACAGTGCCTTGCCGTTCGGCCATAATTTTTCTATCGAATGTTTTGTTGTTTTATTCTTGTTGTTTTACGTTCATAATTGAAACGTATCAACAAAACGATCTTACGAACAGTTGTGCTAAAGTGTGAATAGTCAAAACGTTTTGGTTTATTGCAAAATGCATTGTTTACATACAGGCACATAATGTCCCACAAGTGTGAATTTACACTCTTTGTTATTATAGTAATCTTTGCCTTGATAATCATGATAAGAGCTTCTTACATACATGTCTTCTGCATATATTTAGTTTCAGTTGTATCTGTTTAGTAACAGAAAAGTTTTAGATTCTATAAAAAAAAATCATTGTGAAATACTGTGCAGGCAAGGACAAATCCCAAATTATTATTATCAAAATAATCATTAAAAAATGTATTTACCTTAAGAATTAATCCACTGTGTCCACATCTAATAGAAGTTATGTAGAACTTCTTTAATTACAACAATTTTTTCACTGATAATGAATGAATTAAAACTAGCAAAGCCGTGGACAAATACTAAATTTTAACACCAGCTTTTGTGTAAAGATCTCTCTTATCACATAATTTTCCCAATTGCACATACACATATGCTCATTATCACGTCTATATCTGTTACCTAGTACAGAGTCAACAGTCTGCAAAAAGCTAAAGCTACGTTCAGTTTTTTTTTGGAAGAGGAGTTTGGGACTCACCCACATAATGTGTTATGTTAGTTATATCTCAGGCAGATTTTGTTTATTGATGTATATTTCACCAATAAAACAAATAAAACATTTGTTGAGAATAAATTAATTTACACCAAAACAAAAATTTGTCATCATGCTTATTGCACATATCAATTTAGACAAAGCCATGATTTAACCCATAGCCCAAGCCCTAACTCAGAAACAGACATCAATAAAGTTAATGAAATTTATTGTAAAACATAGACTTGCTACGTCAATACACAATTGGTCCCATTCTAGGCAATATTCCTGTCCTGTGGTAACAAAAATTGTAGAACATAGAAATTATTAAATGTAACAATAAGGTTTCAATTATATCTATAAATCTATTTACTACTATTTGTGAGAAGGAAAATGTTTATTGGAATTCTTTTTGCTAACTTAAGATATCAGATCTTATATATGAAATTCTCGTGTCACAATTTTCATTCCCGCGCTCCTATGAAACGGCTTGACTAATTCCCATGAAATTTTGTGAGCATATTGAGTAGGTCTGAGAATTGGCAAACATCTTTTTTTCATACCCCAAAGTGATAAGGGTTGTCCACCCTTAACATTTTTTTTTAACTAGAAATCACTTTAAAATTATTTATATGGCAACTTTTAAGAGACAGCTAGTATCTTATTTTTTATTAATAAATGATAAGTGTTTTACCATTTTTATGGAGATGGTTTTGTTATTGTCTTAAATATTCCAAAACAATTTTGTTGCCTTTTCAGTTGCGTGGATGTCAAAATCTACCATTCTGATGACATTGACAAGTACCACTGCCCCAAATGTGCACAAACTTATGGACCTTCAGTGTGTAAGTTCATTTATACATTTAATTATATGAATATTATTCCTGAACATTTCTTTCAGTGCAAATAAATAAATAAATAATAAATAAATAAATAATAAATAAATATATACGGGACAAATTACACTGATTGAGTTAGCCTCGAAGTAAGTTCGAAACTTGTGTTACGAGATACTAACTCAACGATTATTTTATAATAAATACTTATATAGATAATACATACATATGTACAATAAAATCTATATCTCTTGCGGGGTAAATAGAGCCAACAGTCTCAAAAAGACTGAAACGCCATGCTCAACTGAATGGCTTAATGATGGATTTGAGATTCAAATAGTGACAAGTTATTAGCCCATCGCCTACAAAAAGAATCCCAAGTTTACAAGCCTTTTACAACATCCATGGGAAGTTATGGAAACAATCAACAAATAACACCAGATTTTAAAAATATGTATATGGTCCGTTGCTGGATTTCACATTCGCACAGTTTTGTTTCAGTTAAAAGTATTCCTTCTACACTTTCCATCAGTAAAAATGCTACAAATATATAGGCATAGGCAAAAATTGAATTCATATCATGAATTTGAATAAAACAGTTTGCAATTTCAAATATCTTTGTTCTTCCAGTGAAAATACCCACGAACAACCACAGGGCGGACAGATATGAGTTGGGTGCCGAGAACCACCCGTCCCAGGTGGGAGCCCCGGCGTGGGTGCGCGCGCTGGCCGCGAGGCCGCTGCGGCCCGCCACCGCCGCCTTGCAGAGGCTCAGGGCGCAGCAATTCACCGAGGAGTTTGTCAGGTATATATATACCAACTAATATAACATATGCGAAAATTTGTCTTTTATGCAATCTTCAAAAATAAAAAATGTATGTACCTAATGAACCTTACTTACCTTTTCAGTTGCGAACTGTGTATCAAATTTTATCACTGATTTGCATTTCCAATCTTTATTGTAATATAAACTACACCCTAATTACATATTAACTATAAATATTACATATTTTCAAATTCTATCTTAAAGCCAAATAGCTGAACGTAGCCTATCAGTCTTCAAGACTGTTGGCTCTGTCTACCCCGCAAGAGATATAGACGTGATTATATGTATATATTAAATGTATATGAATACAAGTTGTTCTGAAGCAGAAAAGCTTTACTACCAGATCCTTGAAGCTCGCCTGATGAAGCTTCTTTTTATGGAGTCATGATCTGTTTCAGGGATGACGGCTTTACGCGGCCGATTATCTTCCACACGCCTGAGGGGCTGGACCTGAAGGTGCCCAACCCAGCTACCTTCACGGTCCGCTCCGTATTGAGATTCTGCGGTGCACAGCTGGAAGTAAGTCTTGTTACTTACATAGTCTCTGCCTATCCCTCCGGGAAAGAGGAGTCATTTATGTATGTATGTTTGTACTGTATCATTGTAAAAGGAAGTATTAAATGTGTGGTTAAATAACGAGGTGCCCTGCGCCAATAGAAAAAAGAATAGGACCACTCCATCTCTTTTTTCATGGATGTCGTAAATGGCGACCAAGGGATAGGCTTATAAACTTGGGATTCCTCTTGTAGGCGATGGGCTAGCAACCTGTCACTATTTGAATCTCAATTCCACCATAAAGCCATACAACTGAATGTGGTCTTTCAGTCTTTCTAAGACTGTTGGCCTACGCGTAAGTCTACCTGGCAAAATTTGTTTGTTTGTCAATACTTTATTGTATGTACAAAAGAGGCCGCCCGTGACTTCGTCCGCATGGATTTCCTTTCAATCCCGCGGGAACTCCGGGATAAAAAGTAGCCTATATGTTATTCTGGGTCTTCAGCCACCTACATGCCAAATTTCATCGTAATCGGTTCAGTTGTTTTTGCGTGAGAGAGTACCTAACAAACATCCACACTGACATCCGGACTTACAAACTTTCGCATTTAAAATATTAGTGGGATAACAAATTTTTTGAAGTACATACATAAAAAGATATTAAAAAAATAACAATGCACAATGGCGGACTTATCCCTTTGAGGGATTTCTACCAGTTATATTCTGTGTCACATTTCTATTCTAAGTTTGGATAGTTTTTAAGTTGACGTTGTTGAAGAAAATGCTGCAGTGCAGTTTGTTACCGCTCCTTCTGCACTGCCGCTTTGGAAGCGGCAGTTAACCTAGTTTTAAGTCATTTATTTGACGTCAACCAATGTGACATCAAAATATATGACAATTAGTTAGGCACAGCTAGTTAAGTGATACGAAGTGTCCCGTAATAACGAATAAATGTTTCGAATTTGAATCGTCAACAGGTGGAAGTGATAGACGTGCGCAAACAGACAACTCTACGGATGCCGTTGGGAGATTTCGTGGACTACTTCGAAACGCCGCCGGAGCATCGTGACGAGAAAGTCTTGAATGTTCTCAGTCTAGAGTTCTCGGAGACCAAGTGAGTAAGCTGAACCGAGATGTTTCTAGAGGGAGGCGTTCAAATATAGTGTGGTTCCCGGCACCAATAATGAAAAGAATATGTCCACTCCATCTCTATCCCATGGATGTCGATAAAGGCGACTAAGGGATAGGCTTATATACTAGGGATTCCTCTTTTTGGAGATGGGCTAGCAACCTGTCACTATTTGAATCTCAATTCTATCATTTAGCCAAATAGCTGAACGTGGCCATTCAGTGTTTTCAAGACTGTTGGCTCTGTCTACCCTGCAAGGGATATAGACGTGAACATATGTATGTATGTATGCAAGGAAGTAGTGAACATGATTTATGTGTCTTCAATACTGTTGTCTCTGTGTACCCCGCAAGCGATAGTCAACATGATGCATGTGCTCTCTAGGTCTTTAGAATAGAATAGATTTATTTTCAAAATTGGATACAAGGTATCACTTATTGACGTCACATCACTTAAATCTAATTATAACCACTACCGCTTCCAAAGCGCATGTGTAGAAGAAGCGGCGGAACAAACTACACTGCAGCATTTTCATCGGACGTCAATGTACATACTAATATAGATCTCTTAAATCTAAAGAGTAGTCTTTCCAAGACTGTTGTCTCTGTGTACCCCGCAAGGGCTAAAGACGTGAGCATGTATGTGCCCCCGGCAGCCTGTCGCCGCTGGTGGAGCCCCCGGCGCTGGCGCGGCGCCTGGACTGGGCGGAGCGCGCGTGGGCGGCGCCCGACAAGCCGCGGCCCGCCGTGCGGAAGTACTGCCTCATGTCCGCCGCCGGCTCCTACACGGATTTCCACGTCGATTTCGGTGGTACTTCGGTGTGGTACCACGTTTTGCACGGACGGAAGGTGAGTACTGAGCTAGGTCTGATATACAGGGTGACTTTTAATTCAACTGAATAAATTTAACTGTTAATTGTACTCATCTAAAGGATATTTAAAAACGTTAAAAGAAATTATCAGAAAGTACGAAAAAAAAAAATAAAAGTATCAAAATCCACGATCCTAAATACGTCATTTCACCCCGGCCGGCGGAAATTTAGCTATATCTTTATTAATTATTATGCATTTAGGTATTTCCCGAAGGGGTAGGCAGAGACTACCTTTTTCCACTTGCCACGATCTCTGCATAATTTCTTCGCTTCATCCACATTCATAACTCTCTTCATGCAGGCTCGGCTCGGCTGCAGTGTAGGAATAAACTACACTGCAGCATTTTCACCGGCTTGGGATTCATCTTCAAGGCGTCACTATTTGAACCTCAATTCACAGGACGTCAATTTTTGACGAATGAACACTATCGAAATTGTTATAATACATACATACATATGGTCACGTCAATATCCCTTGCGGGGTAGACAGAGCCAACAGTCTTGAAAAGACTGAATTGGGACGTTCAGCTATTTGGCTTTATGATGAAATTGAGATTCAAATAGTGACAGGTTGCTAGCCCATCGCCTAAAAGAAGAATCCCAAGTTTGTAAGCCTATTCCTTAGTAGCCTTTTACGACATTCATGGGAAAGAGATGGAGTAGTCCTATTCTTTTTTGTATTGGTGCCGGAAACCACACGGCACTTTTTTATATGTACTCATTCATATTTTTTAATGTAGACAATGTGCATTCGTCCGTGTGGTTCCCGGTACAAATACGAAAAAGAATAGGACTACTCCATCTCTTTCCCATGGATGTCGTAAAAGGTGACTAAGGGATGGGCTTATAAAATTGCGATCTTTTTTTAGGCGATGGGCTAGCAACCTGTCACTATTTGGATCTCAATTCCATCATTAAGCCGAGCAGCTGAACGTGGCCATTCAGTCTATTCGGGACTATTGGCTCTGTCTACCCCGTAAGGTATATAGACGTGACTATACGGCAGTGCCATGTGGTTTAATTTATTTATTAATTAATTTATTTATTACAGATCTTCTATCTGGTACCGCCGACTGCTACCAATCTCGCACTGTACCAGCAATGGAGCGCTGCCAACAATCAGAACGAACGGTTCTTTGGTGATATGGTGAGTCACACTCTATGATAAACTAGCGGCCGCCCGCGATTTCCTCCGCGTGGCATCAAACCTGGGGGAACTCCGGGATAAAAAGTAGCCTATGTGTCATGCTACATACATACCAAATTTCATAGTAATCAGTTCAGTAGTTTTTGGGTGAAAGAGTAACATACATACTCACAAATTTTCATACATACACACATAAATATAGTCACGTCTATCCCATACGGGGTACACAGAGCCAACAGTCTCAGAAACAAACTTTCGCATTTAGAGTACGAAGTAAGATTATTTACAAGACATGCATTTCAACACAAATATAATATAATTGTACTTAACAATTTACTAGTGGAAATCCCATAGTCTCTGCTTACCCTATTGGCATGGTGGTAAGTATGTATACATATGTATATATAATCATGTCTATATCCCTTGCGGGGTAGACCGAGCCAACAGTCTTGAAAAGACTGAATGGCCACGTTCAGCTATTTGGCTTAATGATAGAATTGAGATTCAAATAGTGATAGGTAGCTCGCCCATCGCCTAAAAAAGAATCCCAAGTTTGTAAGCCTAATACCTTATTCGCCTTTTACAACATCCATGAAAAAGAGATGGAGTGGTCCTATTCTTTTTTGTATTGGTGCCGGGAACCACACGGCACATGTATGTATGTTTAACACATATATACCGTGCACCCCAGGTGGAATGGTACGGCACCGCGGAACTGCTGGCTGGACAGAGCCTCTTCATACCGTCCGGCTGGATACACGCGGTGTTGACGCCGTGCGATTCGCTAGTGTTCGGCGGGAACTTCCTCCATTCCTACGCTATTGAGATGCAGTTGCAGTGAGTATAATATTGACAACTTTATTTTATTTTTAACTAGAGTGGCCGCCCGCGACTTTGTCCGCACGGAAACCCTATCAATCCCACGGGAAATCCGGGATAATAAGTAGCCTATATGTTATTCTGGGTCTTCGGCTACCTACATACTTAATTTCATCGTAATCGGTTCAGTAGTTGTTGCGTGAAAGAGTAACAAACATCCATACTGACATCCTGACATGGTCACAAACTTTTACATTTATGATATTAGTAAGATTTAAAAAGATTATATTTCTCATGTTAACTAACTTTTATTATTATTGAATATTTGAGTGCGTTTGTCGTCAATCAACCTGTCAGGTGGTACACATTCATACAATCACGTCTATATCCCTTGTGGGGTAGACAGAGCCAGTAGTCTTGAAAGACATATGATGAAAGGCCATGTTTTGCTGTAAGGTTTAATGTTAGAATTGAGATTCAAAATAGTGACAGGTTACTAGCCCGTCGCCTAAAAGATGAATCTCAAGTTTAAAAGCCTATCCCTTGTTTGCCTTATACAACATCCAATGGAAAGAGATGGAGTGGTGCTAATCTTTTTTCAATTGGTGCCGGGAACCACACGGCACCAATAGAAGAACGTACAGTCACTATTGCTTTTATATTGTCTTGCAGGATTTACGAGATTGAACGCCGAGTGGAAACTCCCACGATGTTCCGCTACCCTCTCTTCGAAGCGATGCACTGGTACGCCGGAGCTCATCTGCTGACCATGTTAAGGAGATACAACGAGGAAACACAGGTAATTATATACCAGTTCAAAATAGATGGCGCTGACGTTCATCAACTGTCGGTAAAAATATTAGAATAGTCTACAATGACCCGCTGCGTTTTGAAGCTATCCACCCTGGAGGTCATCTGCTGATTATATTTAGAAAATACAATGAGGAAACTCAGGTATTATATATAAGTAGTAATAGACGACAGATAGCGACAAGCGCGATTGTTGTCGGTAAAACAGTTCGAATGTCATAAAACCTGCAATAGTGCCATCTTTTGGTGGTTTTGTGTAAATAATAAGTTTCTAATGTAAAACATACCCTGTGTCATGATGATAGAATTGAGATTCAAATAGAAGAGGTTGCTAGCCCATCGCCTTAAAAAAAGAATCCAAGTTTATATTTAAGCTTATCCCTAAATCGCCTTCTAAGACGTCCAAGTGAAAGAAAGAGAGTGGTCCTATTCTTTTTTTTTTTTAATGCCGGGAACCACACTTCTCGGTAAATACATGTATACTAGCTGTCCCGGCAAACATTGTTTTGCCATATAAATAATTTTTCAGTAAGTTCTAGCTAAAAAAAAATGTTTAGGGTGAACAACCCTTATCACTGAAGGAGTATGAAAAAAAATGTTGGCCGATCCTACTAAATATGCTCACAAAATTTCATGAGAAACGGTCAAGCCGTTTTGGAGGAGGACCTACGGGAACTAACATTGTGACAAGAGAGTTTTTTATATAAGATCTATACTAATATTATACAGTTGAAAAGTTTGTTTGTTTGTTTGAACCCGCTAATCTCAGGAACTACTGGTTCGAATTGAAAATTTTTTTTGTGTTGAATAGACCATTTATCGAGGAAGGCTTAAGGCTATATAATATCACGTCGCAACTTTAAGGACCGAAAGAAATAATGGAGTATGTGAAAAACACGGGGGAAATTATTCATCCCTGAAGGCTTTAATGATGCCCAAAATAACTATTCCACGCGGACGCAGTCGCGGGCACAGCTATTATGTAATAATGTTTCTGTCTACCCCACAGGACGAAGATTTCACTCTGTGCGAGTCAGCTGTAAGAGTGGCGCCCGCGCCTCTACCGGCTTTACTTCTGCGCGGGATCAAACTGTTGGCCAACGCGCTTAAGGAGTGGCACGCGTTGAAGAGTGTAAGTGCACATACACACACACACATACATCCATTTTTATATATACATACAAATATACGGATCAGATTACACAGACTGAGTTAGCCTCGAAGTTAGTTCGAAACTTATGTTACGAGATTCTAACTCAACGATACTATAAATAAAATAAAATAAATAATAAATAAATACATACGGGACAAATTACGCTTATTGAGTTAGCCTCGAAGTAAGTTCGAGACTATATTTTATAATAAATACTTATATAGATAAACATCCAAGACCCCTGTCAATCAGGGAAACTTCGTTCTCATCATGCCCTGGCCGGGATTTGAACTCGGGACCTCCGGTGTCACAGACGAGCGTACTACCGCTAGGCTACAGAGGCCGTCTTCACATAAAGAACCTGTGCCACTATCTTTAATTTCTTAACTCTACGGCTCCTTAACTTAAGACCATACACTCAACCAAGCTAGATAATGGTTAATCATATAGGTATTTTTTGTTAACAGACAGACGCGTCGAAACGCGACAACGTGCCCAAATGTCTCAATTCAGGTCAGCTGGTGCGTGAACTGTGCAAGGAGCTGAGGACCCTGGAGAAGAGGTCGGCCAGCGCCGCTAACAAGGATAAGGTATCCTACTACTATTATAAAGGCGAAAGTTTGTATGGATGTTTGTTACTCTTTCACGCAAAAACTACTGAACCGATTACCATGAAATTTGGTATGTAGGTAGCTGAAGACCCAGAATAACACATAGGCTACTTTTTATCCCAGAGTTCCCGCGGGATTGATAGGGTTTCCATGCGGACGAAGTCGCGGGCGGCCTCTAGTGTACACATATATATTATATATATATGTATATACATACATATTGAATCACTTATAGAATTGAGATTCAAATAGTGAACTCGCCTAAAAGAAGAATCCCAAGTTAATAAGCCTATATAATACATATATGTCGTTTATATATATGTCGTGTGGTTCCCGACACCAATAGAAAAATGATGTCGTAAAATGCGACTAACATATAGGCTTATATACTTGAGCATTCTTCTTTTAGGTGATGGGCTAGCAACCTGTCACTGTTTAAATCTCAATTCTGTCATCAAGTCGAAACGCTGAACGTGGCCTATCAGTGTTTTCAAGACTGTAGGCTCTGTCCACCCCGCAAAGTATATAGACGTGATTATAATATGTATGTACGTCTGTTACTCACAGGATTTCAAACAGAAAAGCAACACATCACCAAACAAGCATGGCAAAAAGCAGCAGCCAGCGAAGAAAGCATTGAAATTGACATTGCCACGACCCATAATGCACATGGGACAGAACGGGGAATTTGTGGAGGAGAAATCGTACGTGGACAAGTTCTATGTGGAGAAAGAGGTCTATAGTGATGCCAGGTTAGTTTGTTTGTTTGTATTTAAGAAGTACAGGTAAAGGGTCAGGTCAAAAGTACCCGAAACCGCCGAGCTTGCATAAGGAGGGTTATGAATGTGTATGAAGCGATGGAAGTATGCAGAGATCGTGGCAAGTGGAAAGAGGTAGTCTCTGTCTACCCCGTCCGGGAAAGAGGCGTGATTTTATGTATGTATGTATTTAAGAAGAAGTGTGCAGTGATCGTGGAAAGTGTGTATGTAGTCTCTGTCTACCCCTTTCGGGAAAGAGGCGTGATTGTATGAATGTATGTATGTAGGAAGAAGGAAATGCTGCAGTGCAGTTTGTTATCGCTTCCTCTGCACTGATGCATTGGTAGCGGCAGTGAACTTCGTTTTTAATTGATTTATTTGACGTTAGTCAATGTTGTGAAACCGAAAGATATGAATTTAACCGATGCTCTTCCGGTGAGGGAAAACATCGTAAAGAAATCTGCACATTCAAGCAACTGGATGTGTAACCATGATCAACCCGATACGGGTTAGGTTTATTTGCAAATGTTGCTGAGGTCAGATGGAACTCGCTTAGTGTAAAACATATATATACATTCATATAATCACGACTATATCTTTTGTCTTTCCACTTCATCCACATTCATAACTCGTCACTTTAAGGTAGTCTCTTGAATTTGACCTGTCCTTTTAATTAATTCATTTGTGGCGACATCACTAATGTCACCTTATTATGACATGAACACCGACTGTCAATCATAGCGAAGAAAATGACGCGCTTAGCCAATAGCAGCGAAGAGTCTAAATCGCGATTACAAAGATTTCACGGATAAGAGCTATATATACAACCTCCGATACAACATCGTCTGTCGCGCGGTTCCCCAGGCATCACACCTAGCCTGGCGGAAGATCTTCCCTTTGGTGGCGGTCGAGCCGAATCATCGCTCCCGCAACATATTAATTGCAATAAAATTTTAAGATTCGTGAATCAAGAAGTGAAATACAACGGTTTGCCAGAAGCCAAATTCGAGACGAAAGATGTGGTCGTCCCGGAGAAGTATACTTTTCAAAACTACGAGGAACAAGGTTACCAGGAACCGAACGGATATATCGAGAGGCATGATAAGAAGAATGTATTGAAAATCAAGTTGAAGTAAGTTTTTTTTTGTTAAATATATACTTATAATCTCGTTTTTATCCCTTGCGGGCTATACAGAGCCTACAGTCTCGAAAAGACGGTGCCGGCGGCGTTAGCTAGTTGCCCATTAAAGGAGAATCTCACATCTCACAAGAGGTTTATAATCTATCCATTTATTAACTTTTACAGTCTGACAAGAGCAGCTGGTACCTACACTACTTTTTTTTCTCTACCTGACCACGTAGCACGGAGGAAATTATAGATATAATTAATTAATGTACAATCTTAGAAAAAAAAATATTTATTATAATATATAGTATCATTGAGTTAGTATCTCGTAACACAAGTTTCGGACTTACTTGGAGGCTAACTCAATCTGTGTAATTTGTCCCGTATATATATGTATGTATTTAACAACGTTTTATTGTTTTCAGCAACTCCCCCTCCTCTTCACAAGACGCCCCCCCGCCCTACACACTTCCAGAACATTCCATATTGAAGTCGCACCTCATACGAGCTGACAGACCGACACTCAAACCTATACACCAGTGGACCATATCCAAGAAGGACATTGGGGATTATCATGAGGAACAGATATTGTTCACGAACGAGAACCTACAGAATCCGATGAGGGTTGACAGTCAGGAGATTAATTACGGACCGGGTGAGTGGTTTTCTATGTACAAAGATTAGTATAGTACCGTTTTGTTTGTTTGTTTGTTTGTTTCTTTTATAACTATGTACTTTCTATTTTCTTGTTACTGTGTAAATTTCTATGCAATAAAGATATTACAAACAAACAAACAAACCCTATATTCTATCTATATAAACCTACATACTAATTATAAACCTACATTTAAGATATCATTGTTATTCTGGGTCTGAAAGCCTAATGTACTAAAAATCAATCAAGTGATGTGAGGATCCTGGCACCAAAAAAAGGATAGGGCGACTCCATCTCTTTCCCATGGATGTCGTATAAAGTGACTAAGGGATAGGCTTATGAACTTGTGATTCGTCTTTCAGGTGATGGGCTAGTAACCTGTCACTATACCTATGTATCACAATTCCGTCATTAAGTCAAATAATATATGAATATAAGAGATAAAGACGAGAAGAAAAAAGAATAGGACTACCCCGTCCTTTTCCCATGGATGTCGGAAAAGGCGACTAAGGGCCTTAACTTCTTTTAGACGATGGGTTACCAACTTGTCACTATTTGTATCTAAATTCTACCAGCCTTTTCAAGACAATTGGCTCTGCCTTTCCCTTTGTATGTAGAAATGATTTTGCCAACAGGTATGAATGTTGTATATAAAACTAGCGACCCGGCCCGGCTTCGCACTGGTGCAAAATTCGAAAAAAAATTATACATAAAAACCTTCCTCTTGAATCACTCTACCTGTTACAAAAAACCGCATTAAAATCCGTTGCGTAATTTTAAAGATTTAAGCATACAGACAAACAGACTAAAATAGCAACTTTGTTTTACACTATGTAGTGAAAATATTCCTCCTCCTCTTCTACAGGCATGTACTCGGCGGAGGACGTCCAGCAAGACTACCAGTACGCGGCCACCGCCAAGGCGCCGTACCAGCCCGAGTACGGGTACGGGACGGACGTGCCGTACGAGTACCAGCGGTACGAGGAGCAGCTGCCTGCTGTTCAACAGGTATTATATATATGTATATAGTATTATATATGATCGTGGCAAGTGGAAATATGTAGCCTCTGCCAGCCACTCCCTTTAAAAAGTAGTGATTTTATGTATATATATAGAATGAATGAAAACAGGTTGACTAAGCAGATATACAAGGAGAGTGTGGAGGGAAAGGTCGGAGTAGGAAGGCCTAGACGAACGTATCTTGATCAAATTAAGGACGTCCTGGTAAAGGGTCAGGTCAAAAGTACCCGAAACCGCCGAGCTTGCATGAAGAGAGTTATGGATGTGAATGAAGCGAAGGAAGTATGCAGAGATCGTGGCAAGTGGAAAGTGGTAGTCTCTGCCTACCCCTCCGGGAAAGAGGCGTGATTTTATGTATATATGTATGTATGTATATGATCGTGGCAAGTGGAAATATGTAGTCTCTGACTACCACTCCGTTTAAAAAGTAGTGATTTTATGTATGTATGTATATATTGATGTTCAGTGTTACCAATGAATTTTTGAAGCTATATTCGCCTTTTTGGGTTGATTTTTCTACTAATTCATTTATTTAGCAACCTGTCACTATTTGAATCTCAATTCTATCACTAAGCTAAACATCTGAACGTGGCCTAGTATCAGTATTTTCAAGACCGTTGGCTCAGTCTACCTCGCAAGGAATATATACGTGTTCATATGTATGTATATATTAAGGGCCGCCCGCAACTTCGTCCGCATGGAAACCCTATCAATCCCGCGAGAACTCCGGGATAAAAAGTAGCCCATGTTATTCTCGGTCTTCAGCTACCTACATACCAAATTTCATCGTAATCGGTTCAGTAGTTTTTGCGTGAAAGAGTAACAAACATCCATACTCACAAACTATCGCATTTATAATACAGGATAATATAAGTAGGATTTATTTATTTAACGTAATGTTTTGTCCCAGGCCGCGACTTACAACCAAGTGGCAGTCCAGGAACAGCTGAACGGCAATTATCATTCCCCGCTGCCTTCGTACGACGCGGCCATAGCTCAGCAGTACGCGACCACTACTAATTATGTAAGTCTTTGTATTGGTTATTTATTGAGGAGGGCCGTGTGGTTCCCGGTGCCAATAAAAAAAGAATAGGACCACTCCATCTATTTCACATGGATTTTCGTAGCTAATAGGCGACCAAGGGATAGGGCTTGTAAACTTGGGATTCTTCTTTTTGTTAGGCGATGTGCTAGCAAACTGTCACTATTTGAATCTCAATTTTATCATCAAGCCAGATAGTCTTTTCAAGACTGTTGGCTCTGTCTACCCCGCAAGGGATATAGACGTGATTATATGTATGTATGAGTGTCTTTCTTCTGGCTTTAGTCATCCTCACCACTCTGGAAAGGAGCCCGGGGTATGCCTTTGACCATGGATCCTAAATTGGGTGAGTCAGGTTTTTACATGAAGCAAATTCCATTTGACCTCCGCAACCTTTACAAGAGCACCTAAGCTTTATTGGATCGATCACGTGGTACCGTTACACATTCAGTTTCCAGAAACCTAATCCGTATTGGATCATGGTTACACATCCAGTTGCCCGAATGTGTATGTTTCCTCACGATGTTTTCCCTAGAGCATCGGTTAGCATCGTTATGTATGTATGTAGTACAAAATAATTTCGTCGAAACAGGTAGTGGAAGAACAAAAGGCCGCCGGGGCGCAGCCCGTGCGGCGCTCCGAGCGGCCCGTGCGGCGCCGCGTGTCCAACACGTACGACTACGAGGACGCCGACCTCTACGTGGACGACGCGCCGCCGCCCCGGCGCAGGAGGCCGCCGCGGAGGCCCAACATGGTGCACAGGGACACAGGTGGGTCGTAGACCATTCTCAGGGACGATACTTTATGTTCCACAAAAGGAAGATCTTTCCTTAATCTGCTTTGACGCCTGGAGAATTGGCCTGGGCCCCACGTTGGGCGCCACTGTGGAGTTTTGAAAAACGTCGCAGATAAGAGAGATGAGATGGTGGGTCATACACCATGCTCAGCGACGATACTTCACGTTCCACAAATAAAAAGCTTTCCTTAGTCTGGTGTGACGCCTGGTGAATAGGCCTGGGCCCCACGTTGGGCGCCACTGTGGAGTTTTGTAAAACGTCGCAGGTAAGAGAGATGAGATGGTGGGTCATACACCATGCTCAGGATCGATACTTCACGTTCCACAAATGAAGAGCTTTCCTTAGTCTGGTGTGACGCCTGGAGAATTGGCCTGGGCCCCACGTTGGGCGCCACTGTGGAGTTTTGTAAAACGTCGCAGGTAAGAGAGATGAGATGGTGGGTCATACACCATACTCAGGGTCGATACTTTACGTTTAACAAAGGGAAGGAAGATCTTTCCTTAGTCTGGTGTGACGCTTGGAGAATTGGCCTGGGCCCCACGTTTGGCGCCACTGTGGAGTTTTAGTTAAACTTCGCATGTAAGAGAGATGAGATGTGGTGTCATACGCCATGCTCAGGGATGATACTTCACGTTCCACAAAGGGAAGAGCTTTCCTTAGTCTGGTGTGACGCCTGGAGAATTGGCCTGGGCCCCACGTTGGGCGCCTCTGTGGAGTTTTGTTAAACGTCGCAGGTAAGAGAGATGAGATGGTGGGTCATACACCATGCTCAGGGACAATACTTCACGTTCCACAAAGGAAGAGCTTTCCTTAGTCTGGTGTGACGTCTAGAGAATTGGCCTGGGCCCCACGTTGGGCGCCACTGTGGAGTTTTGTAAAACGTCGCAGGTAAGAGAGATGAGATGTGGTGGGTCATACACCATGCTCAGGGTTGATACTTCACGTTCCACAAAGGAAGAGCTTTCCTTAGTCTGGTGTGACGCCTGGAGAATTGGCCTGGGCCCCACGTTGGGCGCCACTGTGGAGTTTTAGTAAAACGTCGCAGGTAAGAGAGATGAGATGTGGAGGGTCATACACCATGCTCAGGGACAATACTACACGTTCCACAAAGGGAAGAGCTTTCCTTAGTCTGGTGTGACGCTTGGAGAATGGGCCTGGGCCCCACGTTGGGCGCCACTGTGGAGTTTAGTAAAATGTCGCAGGAGAGATGAGATGGTGAGTCATACACCATGCTCAGGGACGATACTTCACGTTCCACAAAGGGAAGAGCTATCCTTAGTCTGGTGTGACGCCTGGAGAATTGGCCTGACCCCACGTTGGGCGCCACTGCGGAGTTTTGTAAAACGTCGCAGGTAAGAGAGATGGTGGGTCATACACCATGCTCAGGGACGATACTTCACGTTCCACTGCCACACTGGATAGTGTACGCCATTACTGCAGATTTGAATCTCAGCTATATACGCCACATTATTATAAATTTATATTATAGCAAATTAATTCAGAATGGTCTGGGCCCTACGTTGGGCGCCACTGTAACGTTTAAGTTAAACGTCGCGGGTAAGAGATGAGATAATTAAAAAATCAATAGAATAACTACATTAGCCTTTATTAGGATTATTTTTACAAATTAAAGGGGTAGTGAGTTTAGCTATAAATACGAGATCCAGCAAGTAGCTGCCAGAGTATAGCGACCTACTTGGTGAAGGCTGTAGCGGTCCATGGGTGAAGACCCAGGGCGCTTGCGCGCGCGTTTATAGGGCTCCGGGACTGTTTTAAGAGAAGCACCAGGGAGTCAAAGTTTGTATTTACGCTGAGCAAACTTGTACATTGTTTTGGAGCTCGCGAACGCCGGCCAAGATCTTGAGAGTCACCAGTTTAACAGTCCTGAACAAGCGTATCCGTTGTTCTTGTAGGTTATAGTTAATTTATATTTTTGCGCAATTTAACATTGAAACACATGAAAGTAATATTATTGTTCTTTTGCAGCGTCAAACAGCAACGCTAGCTACAGAGCGTCGCGGGCGCCCGCCAACGGAATAGAGTCGTTGATACAAGCGTCAGTGTTAGCCGAGGAGGAACAGCCGAGCGCTACGTAAGTTTATAGTCATTTCCTATATAATAGAATAGAATAGGTTTAATTTCAAAATTGGATACATGGTATCACTTATTGACGTCATATCACTTAAATCGAATCATAACTACTACCTACTACTACTAAATTACACTGTAGCATTTTCGTCGGACTTCAATTTGCAAATATATATATATATATACATATATATATATTACTCGTATATATATGTGCCGTGTGGTTTCTGAAACTACATACATACATACATACATACAATCACGCCTCTTTCCCGGAGGGGTAGGCAGAGACTACCTCTTTCCACTTGCCACGATCTCTGCATACTTCTTTCGCTTCGTCTACATTCATAACTCTCTTCATACAAGCTCGGCGGTTTCGGGTACTCTTGACCTGACCCTTTACCAGGACGTCCTTAATTTGATCAAGATACGTTCGTCTAGGTCTTCCCACTCCGACCTTTCCCTCCACACTCTCCTTGTATATCTGCTTAGTCAACCTGCTTTCATTCATCCTCTCCACATGACCGAACCATCTTAACATACCCTAACTAACATTTCTGAAACTAACTAGAAAAGAAACACTAATGTCTTTCCCGTGGATGTTGTAAAAAGCGAGGGATAGGTTGGTGAAACTGCGGCTCAAAGCTAGTCTATAATAATTTTCCTTTCCGTTTTACAGTGAAGACGCGGCTGTGGCAGGAATGTTAAGCATCAGCTCTCGCTACGCACAGCCGCAAAGGACGTTCGGTCTCGCTCATCAAGAAGATGAGAATGCTGCTAGTGACACCAACAAACCTGAGAGGTGAGTAATCTATACTATTATTATAAAGCTGAAGAGTTTGTTTGTTTGAACGAATTTCAGGAACTACTGGTTCGAATTGATAAACTGTTTTTGCGTTGAATAGACCATTTATCGAGGAAGGCTTTAGCCTATATAACATCACGCTGCAACTTTAGGGAGCAAAGAAATAATGGAATATGTGAAAAAAACGGGGAAAATTATTCATCCTTGAGGACTTTAATGATGTCCAAACTATTACACGCGGACGAATTCGTGGGCACAGCTAGTTATTAATATATGCACATTCGCCTGCGGAGAAACATTGACATCCTGAACATATTTAGGATTATTTAAAGATTATAAAGTTATTAAACAAGCATGAAACGTGCCTTTATTTTATCTCGAATCATGTTACATTGAGGAGTAGACCGCTGGCTTTCGGTCGCTATAAAATATGGCTAAGAACACTCACAGGTAATTTCTTGAATCCAAAAAAAAAAAAGAAAATTGACGTCGCTTAATCCTTTTTTGAGCTATGATGCCACAGACTATCTGTCAGACAGCAAACACGTCAAACTTATAACGAACCTCTTTCTCCGTCGAGGGTTAAACATTATTACTTAATACATACTAACGTACTCTAAAACCGTATTTCTTTTATTATTTCTTCTTTTTGAAGGCAACTTAAATATTTGTTGAGGGATTTTTATTATTTATATATTTATGTAAATCAAGGAAACAGTAAAAATAAAATGTAAACTAAAGAGTAATTCAGTACAAGGGCACTACTTATTTCTAGAAAAAATCCTTCCAGTGGGTAGTAATAGTATTAGTTTTTTATTTTTATTACTGTTTGCTCTGTCTACCCCGCAAAGGAAATAGACGTGACTATACGTATGTAGAGGTACATATGTTTAATTCTATTTATATAATTATCGTCACGACGCAGCAACAACGCGACGCCGGCGGGCAACAAGCGGGCCCGCAAACCGGCGGCGGCTCACGGCGCGGACGAGGACTACGCCGACGAGCAGGACGTCATCAAGGAGGTGCACAGGGACGAGGAGTATGGTGAGTTTTGTCCCCCCCCACTGTAGTGAGTCGTATTCCCCAGGCGGGGAAAGCTTAGAAGATCAGGAGGTAATTAAAACAAAAACAGAATAAAAAGCGGTACGGACAAGTTGAAATTTTACCGCAGTTGTATGCCAATTTTCTAAATATGTACATTAGTTTTATTACCAACCGATACTTTTCGCCACAACAAGCAAATAATACAAGGACTACGCTGACGAGCAGGACGTCATCAAGGAGGTGAACAGGGACGAGGAGTATGGTGAGTTTTCTCCCCCCCACTGTAGTGAGTCGTATTCCCCAGGCGGGGAAAGTTAATAAGATCATGGGAAATTAAAAAAAACCAGGAGGAAAGTTAAGAAGATCACGAGGTAACTAAAAAAAACAAGAGGAAAGTTAAGAAGATCACGAGGTAACTAAAAAAAAACAAGAGGAAAGTTAAGAAGATCACGAGGTAACTAAAAAAAACAGGAGGAAAGTTAAGAAGATCACGAGGTAACTAAAAAAACAGGAGGAAACTTAAGAAGATCACGAGGTAACTAAAAAAACAGGAGGAAAGTTAAGAAGATCACGAGGTAACTAAAAAAAACAGGAGGAAAGTTAAGAAGATCACGAGGTAACTAAAAAAAACAGGAGGAAAGTTAAGAAGATCACGAGGTAACTAAAAAACAGGAGCAAAGTTAAGAAGATCACGAGGTAACTAAAAAAAACAGGAAGAAAGTTAAGAAGATCACGAGGTAACTAAAAAAAACAGGAGGAAAGTTAAGAAGATCACGAGGTAACTAAAAAAAACAGGAGGAAAGTTAAGAAGATCACGAGGTAACTAAAAAAACAGGAGGAAAGTTAAGAAGATCACGAGGTAACTAAAAAAAACAGGAGGAAAGTTAAGAAGATCACGAGGTAACTAAAAAAACAGGAGGAAAGTTAAGAAGATCACGAGGTAACTAAAAAAACAGGAGGAAAGTTAAGATGATCACGAGGTAACTAAAAAAAACAGGAGGAAAGTTAAGAAGATCACGAGGTAACTAAAAAAACAGGAGGAAAGTTAAGAAGATCACGAGGTAACTAAAAAAAACAGGAGGAAAGTTAAGAAGATCACGAGGTAACTAAAAAAAACAGGAGGAAAGTTAAGAAGATCACGAGGTAACTAAAAAGAAACAGGAGGAAAGTTAAGAAGATTACGAGGTAACTACAAAAAAAACAGGAGGAAAGTTAAGAAGATCACGAGGTACACACGCGCTTTGGAAGCGGTAGTAGTTATAATTAGATTTAAGAGATGTGACGTCAATAAGTGATACCTTGTATCCAATTTTGAAAATAAATCTATTTTTATTCTATTCTAGTCTATACTTTGTTACAGTGTACCCCTCGCTTGAGATGAGTTCGGACGAGGACGATGAGTGGACGACGTCGAGGCGGCGGAGGTCCAGGAATAGGGCGGATAGCAGAACCAAAAGTGATAAGTAAGTTTGTTATTTGAATCTCAATTCTATCTTAGGGCCGAATAGCTGAACGTAGCCTATCAGTCTTTACAAGACTGTTGGCTCTGTCTACCCCGCAAGGGATATAGACGTGATTATATGTATGTATGTATGCAAGTTTATTATTTTGAGGTTTGAAAATGTTTAAATGATATAGAACAACCTTAATTATTCACAAGGCATGTTTGTTATCACTGGGCTTTATATAATTTTGATGTTATTCGCAGGGTGAGGGATTGAAAGTAAAAGATTTTATATTAGAGAGAATTCTTATTTTGAAAGTTAAATGTTTAAGAATACTAGCAGGATTACAATTGACAACAAAGATAAAAGTTTAAAAATTTTTTTTACGTAATAACAGCTAACCGTGTATAAAGTTTTAATCTTTATTTTTATATTTGTTGTGCCCGCGACTTCGTCCGCGTGGAATAGTTATTTTGGGCATTATTAAAAAAATAAATAAAAATAAAAATCATTTATTCCAGGTTTGGGTCTAACCCATATCGTTGACACAAAAATTACATTTTAATACATACATTGAATAATATGTAATAATAAATTAAATAATAATAAATTCCATTACAAAAATAATAATAATTTAAATTTTAAAGAACATATGCGTTTACTTACATGGTTCTCAGAAGGAAATTGAATGAAGGAATTTGAATCAAATGAATTCATCATTGAAGCCCTCAAGGATGAATAATTTTCCCCGTTTTTCCCACATTTTCCATTATTTCTTCGCTCCTTACAGTTTCAGTGTGATGTTATATAGCCTAAAGCCTTTCTCGATAAATGGTCTTTTATTCAACACAAAAAGAATTTTTCAATTCGAACCAGTAGTTTCTGAGTTTAGCGCGTTTAAACAAACAAACAAACAATCAAACTCATCAGCTTTATAATATTAGTATAGATAGGTTTGTCTAGTACTTTTATGGTTTACATATCTATTTTTAACTTATATAAATAAATATATGTATATGGGACAAACACCTTATTCTTTCTTTCCTTTTATTGAAAGAGAAAGGGGAAGATCAAGAGTAAAATATTTTCATCGAATAAAGCATAAATTTACAATATACCAACAAATAAAAAAGGAGAGATGAATGTACCATCTCTGTCTGTTGTGCGCTGTTCTGTACGTTTTACTCTTATCGTGCAATAAAGAGTTTTATCTATCTAACAATGGAGGACGCTTCACTTTTCTCCACCGACAAGTGTCAGTTCTTTAATTTAAGAAGAAGAAGAATGGACTTGTAGGAAGTATAGTTATGAAAGTTATTTAATTCCTACAGAAGAAAGAAAGAGAAAAGAGGAGAGAAATAATCAGTTTTAAAATAATTATATTATGAACATAAAAATTGAGAAGCTTTTACAATAAAAATTATTTTGACATAAATCACTAACAACACCATGGCAACCGTTGCTATGGGCGTCTAGCAAGAAGGTTGCCTACAGACTTATGAATGACTGATCGAGTTAGCCTGGAAGTTAGTGCGAGAGTCGTGTCAAGGATTTTTTTTTTTTTTTTATGAAATTACTTGTTGTTGCCTGAAGGGCTTAACAACTTAACCGGACTATTAGTGGCGGGGCCTGAAGGGCCTCCTGCCGACGCAGTGGCTGCTCAAAGGGTTCCCAAAGTGGGACGAACCTCGGCTTTGGCGCCACCCGTGTAGGTTGAACCTAGTGTTCAACTGCCATAAGGGCTGACTAAGTGGCGGATCCACCGGGTGCCGCCGTGGGGCGGTACCTAGTGAACCGGCCACTAGTCCTACTTCTCCGCGTTCGCCGGCGAACGCGGTGTATGAACGCGAGTATGTCGGCACAGTGCCTCTGTTGGGAAGGTAGGGGGTCTGAGGGGGGGACAGCGGCCGTAATTGGGTCGTCCGGATCGGGTCGTGTCAAGGAGATAGCAACTCATTGATATATTGTGTTCCCCCCCAGGGACGAGCCGTGGTCGCCGCGCGCGCGCGTGGGCCGCGTGTCGCCGCGAGCGCGCGGGCCGGCGCGGGAGCGCGTGCGCCGCGAGTGCGTGCGCGCCGCGCTCTCCGCCGCCAAGCGGGCGCGCGCGCAGCCGCACCACCGGCAGCACGACGACAGCGCCATGGTGAGTCACACTGCTCTGATACAGCCGCGAGTGCGTGCGCGCCGCGCTCTCCGCCGCCAAGCGGGCGCGCGCGCAGCCGCACCACCGGCAGCACGACGACAGCGCCATGGTGAGTCACACTGCTCTGATACAGCCGCGAGTGCGTGCGCGCCGCGCTCTCCGCCGCCAAGCGGGCGCGCGCGCAGCCGCACCACCGGCAGCACGACGACAGCGCCATGGTGAGTCACACTGCTCTGATACAGCCGCGAGTGCGTGCGCGCCGCGCTCTCCGCCGCCAAGCGGGCGCGCGCGCAGCCGCACCACCGGCAGCACGACGACAGCGCCATGGTGAGTCACACTGCTCTGATACAGCCGCGAGTGCGTGCGCGCCGCGCTCTCCGCCGCCAAGCGGGCGCGCGCGCAGCCGCACCACCGGCAGCACGACGACAGCGCCATGGTGAGTCACACTGCTCTGATACAGCCGCGAGTGCGTGCGCGCCGCGCTCTCCGCCGCCAAGCGGGCGCGCGCGCAGCCGCACCACCGGCAGCACGACGACAGCGCCATGGTGAGTCACACTGCTCTGATACAGCCGCGAGTGCGTGCGCGCCGCGCTCTCCGCCGCCAAGCGGGCGCGCGCGCAGCCGCACCACCGGCAGCACGACGACAGCGCCATGGTGAGTCACACTGCTCTGATACAGCCGCGAGTGCGTGCGCGCCGCGCTCTCCGCCGCCAAGCGGGCGCGCGCGCAGCCGCACCACCGGCAGCACGACGACAGCGCCATGGTGAGTCACACTGCTCTGATACAGCCGCGAGTGCGTGCGCGCCGCGCTCTCCGCCGCCAAGCGGGCGCGCGCGCAGCCGCACCACCGGCAGCACGACGACAGCGCCATGGTGAGTCACACTGCTCTGATACAGCCGCGAGTGCGTGCGCGCCGCGCTCTCCGCCGCCAAGCGGGCGCGCGCGCAGCCGCACCACCGGCAGCACGACGACAGCGCCATGGTGAGTCACACTGCTCTGATACAGCCGCGAGTGCGTGCGCGCCGCGCTCTCCGCCGCCAAGCGGGCGCGCGCGCAGCCGCACCACCGGCAGCACGACGACAGCGCCATGGTGAGTCACACTGCTCTGATACAGCCGCGAGTGCGTGCGCGCCGCGCTCTCCGCCGCCAAGCGGGCGCGCGCGCAGCCGCACCACCGGCAGCACGACGACAGCGCCATGGTGAGTCACACTGCTCTGATACAGCCGCGAGTGCGTGCGCGCCGCGCTCTCCGCCGCCAAGCGGGCGCGCGCGCAGCCGCACCACCGGCAGCACGACGACAGCGCCATGGTGAGTCACACTGCTCTGATACAGCCGCGAGTGCGTGCGCGCCGCGCTCTCCGCCGCCAAGCGGGCGCGCGCGCAGCCGCACCACCGGCAGCACGACGACACCGTTATGGTGAGCTCCCACTTCTTTGTTGACACATACATATCGTCATGTCTATATCCCTTGCGGGGTAGACAAAGCCAACAGTCTTGAAAACACTGAATGGCCACGTTCAGCTATATGGTTTCATGATTGAATTAAAAGTGACAGGTTGCTAGCCCATGATCTAAAAGAAGAATTCCAAGTTTATGAGTTATCCTTTAATCGCCTTTTTCGACATCCATGTGAAAAAAATATGAAGTGGTCCCATTCTATATATTTTTTTCTCTTACTTCGAAATTGTATTCGATATTAAAAATTATATTTGTCATCTCGATATTAATTGTGTCAAAATATGTTACAGAATGCAAAACGAGCCGTGTTGGCGACGAAGAGTAAACGACCGCCGCCGCCCGTGCAGGCCACGACGAAAACACAGAGTGAGTGACACCACACCACACTGCAGTGTGGTTTGTTCCGCCGCTTCTTCTACACATGCGCTTTAGAAGCGGGTAGTAGCTATAATTAGATTTAAGTGATGTGACGTCAATAAGTGGTACCTTGTATCCGATTTTGAAAATAAATCTATTCTATTCTATTCACACGCCACTCTTAATTTAAAGCTGTTGAAGCACTCAATAAAACTTGAATCTTTGTGATCCTACTAAGCGAAAGCGAAAGTTTGTGAGTATGTCAGGATGTCAGTATGGTTCTGTGTTGCTCTTTCACGCAAAAACTACTGAACCGATTACGATGATGAATTTGGTATGTAGGTAGCCGAAGACCCAGAAAAACATATAGGCTACTTTTTATCTCAGAGTTCCCGCGGGATTGATAGGGTTTCCAAGCGGACGAAGTCGCGGGTGGCCTTCTAGTCTTTAATAATTAATCATACAAACCATCTCTTCAACTACATAATCTGACACATAAAAATACATTCAACATATTTTCAAATTCTATTGTCATATGTGTATTCTTTTTTTTATATATAATTTTATATGTATCAATGAGGTTGAACACAGCCGATTAGACGATTTTTACATATATACATACATTCATAAAATCACGCCTCTTTCCCGGAGCGGTAGGCAGAGACTACCTCTTTCCACTTGCCACGATCTCTGCATACTTCTCATAAAAAATATATTTAAAAAAAAAGCACGTAATTTTGATTTGGTTGCTACACGGCTGTTAGAATTATTATTAAAGATCTTACATACTTTTTTAAATAGCATCAAAATCAGATCAGCCTCTGTTGCTGTGTGATACGCGCGACTAATAATAGAGAACTGAGTCTATCATCAAAACATGAGTGTTGTGTTAATTTTGTTGTGATTTTCTTATTTCAGATTTAAGACTGAAAAAAGGTATGAAGACAGCGAAACAGCGCTTAGGGAAAATCCTCAAAATACACAAAATGATATATTAAATAAATGTAAGTAGAATTGTATATCTTGTAGCTAAGCGGATGGACGGAAGAAATATAGGTATATATATTTTATATATATATCTAGAGGAAGGACCAATAAGTGTTGTGGAATTCGGGTTTATATTTTGGTGTAATATATAAATATATATTATTTCGATCACAATTTCTATGTAATTAATGTCAATGTATTTAGGTTATGTTAAGTGCGGGATGTTTAAAAAAGTAATGATATTCATTTTTCTAACGAAATAATGAAAAGTATTTTAAAATAGAGAAGTTATCACAAAAAATGGTAAAGTGTAGAAGATAGTATAATTGGCCAAATTTATAAGTCAGCCAATTATGTAAAGCTTTTTATAATTTATTTGTATGTTATTCTTTTGCAACCATTTTAAAAGTTTGCTTGTTATAAATTACGCTTTAATTCGAAATAATAACGGTTTGTTGGAAAAATATTTTAAAATAATTACATATCACACTTTTTTAAATATCCTGTGTAAATTCTCTCTTTATTCGATGTGTTTTTTATTCTTATAATAAATATGATGTCACATTTTTATTATGAACCGAAATTCATTTAATTCACTGCTGAAATTGATTATAGCTTTTTAGCTTTGATCGTGTATTTTAGATAGAGTAATCATAACTTTCTCATACATTTTTGTAAATTTTTGCAATGCATTGCTGGTCAGTGAATTTTTGTGAAAAATTGTTCTTTTCACCTTTTTTTAATATATATGTTTGGGTAAAATGTCGAATTGAATTTTTTATTAAAAATTATTCCTTTTTTTATTAAAAATAAATAAGGATACACTGCTTAACATATGACTAAAAAGATCTGATATTTGTTTATTTGTTAAAATTAATAAGATATATTGTTTTAAGGTTTTAAGATGACAGACGCGTATAAGTAACTTAATAACGAATATATTTTGGGTGCAATAAAGATGATATAGTGATTTAATTAATAAAAAAACAGGACATCATAGACGTAGAAAAAAAAGGCAGAGGGAGTTTTACTATACGGTAAAACGAAGCACTAATATTATGCCGGTCTACTGTATACACGCCTCACGCACACACTTACCAGTAATATGACAGTTGGCCTTCATTATGTCATAGATGCGTCATTCTCACGGATTGGCAACTTTTCTGACACTCACACATGCGTACAACGTTGCCATTACGATGCTTCACTTTTTTTAAGTCACACTCCGCCTTTTTTTCTACGTCTATGCGGGCCGTATAAACTAGGATCATATAAATAATTAAAAAAAATGTAAAGTTGCGTCTGTCATTTTAAACAATTTATCACATATTTCTAAATTGTCTATACGATTGACGTTAAATATACATACTTATAAAAAAAGACATGAAAAATTTATAAAATTTATATTTTCTGCTAAAAAAACCCACCAATGTAAATATCAACATTATAAATACTTTTTTCCAATTAAAAAGATCTGTCAAATAATTGTTTTGAATGTGTTTTAGTCATTCAGTTTCATTGATTTCAAAAATTTTGATGGTATAATACTTAGGTAAATCTTGATCAGAAACAGCATAACTCGCCGTATTGCGGCTTTTAAATTGAGCTGGCAATAATTACCCATAAAAGTAAGAAGAACCCAGAATCAATTTGGACTTTTTGGCGGGAACCCAAACGTCAGGTTAGTGCCGTAATATTTTTCCAAAATGTGGGTTTGATATTAACACATTATAATTATTTATAATCTCTTGTCGGTCGAGTTAAGTGGACTTCTAAATATGTTAAAGGCGACTAAGGGATAGGTTTAAAAAATTGTAATTCTTCTTTTAGGCGATGGGCTAACAACTTGTCACTATTTGAATCTCAATTCTATCATCAAGCCAAACAGCTGATCGTGGCCTATTGGTGAGACTCCTGTGTCTGCCTCTGCAAGGGATATAGACGTGATTATATGTAAGTATTCATGGACAATCATGAGCGATGGAGGGTGTTACAATGTCGGATTTAATGACTTAAAATATCCCGAGAAGGGCGAAGTAAGCATTACCCAAAGCTATTACTCGACTAATAAACAAATTATAATTCATCATACATGTGACTAGAACAGTCTAAATTCAACACTGGCAAAAATAAGCATATATACCTAAAAATCTTTCATTAACTTGTATCAGCCATTTGACAGATCAGATTGGAGCGAAGTTTTAATATCACTGAATACGCTGAACGATATACTTACTAGCGAATGAGACAGGTTACAAAAACTCACTATGAAGATAAAACGATAGACTTCAAATGTTATCTAATAAAATGACTACTTTAATTATTAATGACTCGCGTTTCTATTAATATCCTATCAGAAAGCATTACAATTTTGAAAATGTATTAGAACAATACAAACACATGAAGGCTGGGTTCCCGCCAAAACGTATTATTTTGACAGCTGTCATAACGGTTTTATTTTCTCGATAACGTTCATTAGCTTGGGTCCTCACGCGCGTTTTGTATTAGTGATAATAGTTTTTAAGTATATTTTCTGTTATTTTGTTATAATAGAATTGTAGGGTGGGGAATTAAATAAATGTGTTGAATTTGAAACGCTTATTTTATATGTAAAGACGATTAAATCAAAAATATGTTGTAAGTTTAGATAATTAAAAAAAAATAGATTTTTATTGCTATCGTAAATATACCTAAGTAGGTACCTTATCCCTTACGGGGGAGACAGAACCAAAACTAACGTCCTCACCCTACAATTGTAATTTTTTTTCTAATCAATAAACAGGGTGTATTTTCTATGTGAAAATCACAAATTATCTTACATTATGAAAGTACAGTCTGACGCAGATGAAGCTTACCTTTAGCGTGGTTTATTAGAACAATGGGTCAGATTTATTTGCCTCTCACTGTACTTTTTTTATTTGTACGGCGTTATTGGCCGTGTGTAAGTGGATATGTATAGTACGTAAATATGTTATTATTTGATTACACGTTTTAATATCACAAGTAAGGGCTTTTTTCACTCTCATTTTATAGATAATAAAGTCTAAAATTGTCATAATATGTTTTTTGTCATTCTGTTATGTGTAATAAAGTATTTATTAATTGTCAAACAAAAATAATTCCTTTTTATACATTTATTTTTTGCAAAATTGAGTACTTGCGAGTATGGTCAAGAGTATGGTCTCTGTCATTACGAACAACATTTTCTATTGGGTCATGTCATGGGTCAAAATTTGGTCGTCTTCTTTAACATCTTCACCTCCCTGGAGAGGAGCTCGGGGTGCGTTCATGATCCTGGATTGGGTGAGTCAGGTTTTTACACGAAGCGACTCCCGCCTACCCCCGCAACCTTTGCAGGGGAACCTTACCCGTTGGATCATGGTGCAAGCTGCAATAGATAAATGTGTCTATTCCTTTGTGTTATCGTGCTGCTCTGCGCCCCTTTCCACCCCCCGGGAGCCCTATATAAGCCCCAGGCCTTCGCCTTTGGTCTACTGCAGCGGTCACCAAGTTACTCGTTATCCTCTGGTAGTTACTTGCTGTATCTCATGTCTTTAGCTTCTTTTGCCACGCCCTTTTGCAAATTGTAAAACTAGTCCAGTAAAGATTGTCTTTATGAATTTTCAAATTGTCTCTCGTCACACTTACTGTGTCGTTTTACCTGAACGGCACGCTTAGTCGTCTTCTACGATAAACATGGGGATAGAGATGGAGTGGTACTATAAGTTTCTGGAACCACAGCACACGGGTCAACATTAGCTGTTAACATTTATAATAAACCATTGTTTTTCTTATTCCCTGTAGTGAAAGTTTTTTGAATTTATAAGCACTGTATCTACATATAAGTATAGATTCATTTTTTTCTATATAACTGTTCTTGAGTTATACAGATTTTGTGAAAATGGCCCTTATCATTATCTAACTTATTGTAATTAGTTTTACAGCACTAAATAGTTTTAATGTTTAAGCGCCTTCGAATTAGGTGTAGTCATAATTGGCTTGTCACTGCCGATATTTCACATTGAAATCTTGATATTCTCGTCTATTTCCCGGATGGGGTAGGCAGAGACTACAACTTTGTACTTGCCACAATCTCTGCATACTTTTGCTTCATCAATCTTTTTCTGAAAGCTTGTCAGGTTGGTGTATTCTTGACCAGACCTTTGACAAGAACGTTTCCGATTTGATCAAATAAATCCACAACAGTAATAAAGAGAAAATATTTGTACTTTTGTATGTTTGTAAAGAATAAACTCAAATACTACTGGACTGATTTTGACGAAATTTGGCACAGATATAGAGTAGAACTTAGGGAGTAACATATGTTTTTTTCTGGAATTTCACCGTTTTTTAGCTCCTCGTATCTTGATATTATTTGTTGTAACCGTCTAAAACAAGTACGAAAAAAACAAAATTGTATACCCAGATGTGGCAGTCATCAATATTTAGAATCATTTTAAATTCAAATGCCTTTATTTGCTTAAATGCAATTTATTTTACAAATTTTGATGTTTTGTTTACATAATAATTTATGCTTTTAAAACGTTATACATAAAAAAAATAAAGAAATTTGACAAGGCATATTAGTCTCATCTTCTCTCTCACTCTTTCTTTTGGGTAAACCTTAGAGATAGAAAGAGAGAAAAGATTTTAAATAACCGTGGTTTACATAAACGTATTCATTTCTTTTTTTTTTTTGATCTCTGGTGACATATGTATTTTGTGCAATATCGGAAGAGATAAGTCGTATCGAAGTGGAATCTGTGTACCTAGTATAAAAAAAAAAAGATTTATTGTAAATTAATTATGACGATTGTATATTGTTGTGACAGAAGAAAGAGTTTTCTAGACGTATCCACGTATTTTGTGTTTTATTTTTTTACGAATCCTAATTTGTTCATCAGTACTTCACGCAACGGCTAAAATATCCATCATGGTTACACATCCAATTAGGTTCTTCACGATGTTTTCCCACACCATAAGAGCATCAAGAGCATCGGTTAGTATTCAAACTAATGTACGTAACTCTGAAAATAGTAATTGGTACATGGCCGAGCTGGGATTCGAACCTGTGCCTTTATGCGCATCACGCATTTTACCCTGACACTGATTCGACTACCGTCGCAAACTACTTGTATTGTACTACCTACTCCTAATATTACAGTTTATCGCCTGCAAGATAATTTCTGCAATGACTCTGATAACGCTTTTTATACCATAGTTATCATTACTACAGGCGCCGCTTAGTTTAAAAGTAATCTGTGCACCATAATGAAGCCACATTCAAACCTGGTTGTATATATTGCTCCAATTAGTGAAATCTTTGCTTGCGCGATTTAGGTTTATCGCTGTTTATGACTGATAGCGTTGCGCGGTCTATTTTTTATTTTTGTCACTTGTGGCGTATAGATGTCGGTTTTATTTTTACCTCTGGAACAGAGCCCAGGATCCGCCTGTGACCACGATTCAGTATATTCGGACTCGGATTGTCATAGGTTTTTACCCGAAGTGACTTCCCCCCACTGTAGGAGCATCGATTAACTATCAAAATAATTACTCTGAAAAGCTCATTGACACAGGCCGAGGTAGGATTCGAACCCGTTTATCACGCTTTTTTTTCAGTATCTCAACCGATCGACCACTGGCGCTCGACTAAGTGCCTACTAGTACTTACTTCCTTACTTCTCAGTAGTAAATAAAAAAACCCAAATTGTTTCAATGAAATAAACCTACTAATTGATTTTTAATTTTATTATTGCCGCTCCGTTGATTGCTCTAATAAATCTTATTTTATGACTGAGTAATGCCGTGTGGTTCCCGGCACCAATAGGAAAAGGACCATTACATCTCTTTCACACTGATGTCGTAATAGGTGATTAAGGGATAGGCTTAAAAACTAGGATTCTTTTAGGCGATGGGCTAGCAACCTGTCACTATTTGAATCTGAATTCTATCATTAAGCTAAGCAACAGTTGAAAGTGGCCTATCAGTCTTCACGACCGTTAGCTCTGTCTGCCCCGCCAGGGATATATGTATGTATGTAAGTAGATACCTACCTAGTTAGATTATAAACTTTTACCCGCAACTTTGTCACGGACAAAAAGATTTTTAATAATCCCGTGGGAATTTGGAAATTGTTCTTCTTCTAGCTAGATACTGTCTTATATCCCATACTAAGTATATTTTACAATTTTTCACTACCAAACATAGTCTGAATGATAAAGGCGGGACAGACATTTTACCTTTTTTTATTGATTATAAGGTATATTGATCCAGAAACTTGTTCATTAATCAGTAGAATAACTCTGTAGCAGGAGCGATGTTTCGGCTTAACCGCTTCCAAAGAGAAGATCTTCCGTCAGGCTAGGTGTCATGCCTGGGGAACCGCGGCCCCGACGATGTTGTGTCGAAGGTTGTAGGTATATATGCTCCAATTCGTGAAATCTTTTCTTGCGCGATTTAGACTTTTCGCTGTTTTTGACTGATTTTGTTTTTTTTTGTGACTTTGTGGCGTAGAGATGTCGCCACAACTATTTTTTTTTCTCGTAAATATCCCAGTTGTCCTTCTGGGCCTTACCTTATTTTATGTTCCTGCGCCTGCGATCGTAACTCAAAAGCCTTATGTCACGTGTATTGTGCAAAATCAGTAGTAATGACGAATTTGCAGTTGCATAATGCAGATGTTCGTGTGCCGATCACGTGACGGTCACTTGTTTAGTGAAGGGATATTGTGTGCGATACTTGACAAATATTGTCGATAAAAACTGATTTCAAAAAATTTACCATGCGGTTTGCAATCTTTGTTGAGGGATGGATTGTTTACGCCTTTTTTATTCATTTTATTGCTAGTTTCTAAATAGCACGATTGATCTTCAGAGATTTTATTTGATTTTCATTTATGTATTATAACCGCTGACCCAGCTACGATAATTTTGGTGTAAGGATGTGATGGTAAAATGATTAGGTATTTTTATTCATTGCTATTACATAAGCGACAGTCGTCTTATGCATGCAAAGCTTTGTTTGAATATCGCGTGTTAGTAATTAAGCAAACAATTATGTTTTTCAATGGCTACCAGCTATCATGTCTTTAGCACAATTCGTTGCGATCGTCCAGCGAAGATGTATCCACATACATCCAATACGCAGAAATAAAAGTTCCACGAATAATAATAGTAATATATGTATTTCTGATGTCTGACAGCACTATGCTGTTGTGAGTGTCGTAATACAACTCTCGATGGGCTAGTCGGCAAGTCAACGGTGAAATCTCGAGTCTCGAGTACCGCTTTCCCCGCACTACGTAGAAATGACCGTTATTTGTTTTTTTTATTTTTTGAATAAATTCCAATTACAAATTAGTTACTTGTGATTTCCGCGGTGCAATTCAAAAAGTGATTGTGTTTGAAATAATGTGAAAAGTGGAAGATTAAAAGGTAAGTACATAAGTTAAATGAAAGTTTTTTATTTTCTGATTTCGTATTTTTTACTTAGTAAATTCAGTCGCCTGTAGAAAAACTTGACCCCTACGGTTTTAGTATGAACAGGATGTCATGCCTTCGTACAAATGTACAATCGCCTGCAGAGGAACATGAATAAAATACATTTAACGACAAATACTTATTTAAAAATGTGTTTAACACAAAATCTTTATCCTTTTGTTTTGAAAAATACCTGCAAAGTATATTAACGGCTAAGTATGTTTTTTTGTTAATAAACTTACTCGTACTAGCTGTAATACGTTACTTCGTCCAAGAGAATGCGGTATATAGGTAGGGGAAGTACGTCCAAAATGACATATCGTTTTATTAATCATCAATAACTTTAATATTATTCATAATAGGAACATATTTTTTTCTTACAACTTTGCTTATATTAATTGGTTAACAGGAATCATATAGATTTTGTCAGAAAAATCATCACTTACAAAAATATTTAGTATTAAATGAAGATCAAGAAAAATCCGTTTTGTCCATACCGTATGGACAAAACGACACGAGTCGTATGGACTAAATGACATACACAGCCATCAACATAAAAAAAATTATAAAATAAGAGACAACAGTAAAAATTAATTGCACAATTCGCAAACAAAATTTTTATTACGCTTTGGCAAATCAGCACAGGCTGCGTGAACCCAACGGCTGCACCGCCTGCACCTCAACCACCCTCACCAGGCTTTGAACGTGAGTAGAGATCGTTGCAGTAAATACAGGCACAATCATCTTCTTCGTCTTCTTGATCAGAGCGCTCTTCATTTGAGTCATCATCAATGTAAAAAGACTTAGTAACTGCTTGTTTCCTTTTACGAGTTGGTCTTTCAGATGCATTCTCTCGTTTGTATTTTAATTCTGCCATATTTGGTGATGACGTAAGTAGGAATGTTGTCGTTCGTTTCTTTGGCTTTCGTTTACCCTGTCCACTTACAAATTTACCACTGGGAACTGGAGAAATGACATTAACTCTCTTACCACCATCTCTACGGACAAAATGATACATTATGTCGTTTTGTCCATAGTGGTTGTATGCCATTTTGTACATAGCCTCAAAAAATATTACGATTCGAAAAATAATCTTGTTGCAGTGACAATAACGTTTTAAATTCAACGCGATCACCTCAAACACAAATTGCTTCGAAATAAAAAATTATAGGACAGTACAATAACAAAAGAAAACTTACCAAAAAACAAATGACCACTATCAAATTTCTTTCCAACCTCAAAAAACAAATGTCAACATGGTGTCCGTTCTGTATTTTAAACGGCTCTCAAAACTCCAATGGTATATTTCCGGTGTAGGTGCTTCTTGATGGGCTAACTTTTGACAGTTTATACCGCGCAGGTTTTCAAATATCACTAATGTGTCGTTTTGTCCGTATATGTCATTTTGGACGTACTTCCCCTACCTAGTACAGTCATAAAAATCAGTCTAGTAGTTTATACAGACAGTCTATATCAATAACACAATCCTCGATTTTTTTACAACTATTATCCTGCCAATCTTTATCCGTTCGTTTATATATCTAATTATCCCTAATTATTTAAGTAGGTACTGGGTAAGTAAGGATATTTATTTATTCAACTTTATGCGAATTAGTCAATCAAAATGAGGCAACACCTTAATTGCGGGCATTGCAAAAAATTGCAAACTTGTGCTGATATGGTCTAAGTATCTATCAGACCATAATATTATGGCAATGACGACACCAATCACATCCTTGTACGTTAATATTGAGTAAATCGCAAAAAGTTAATTTTAAAAACAGAATATATAATGTTAAATACATGCATTAATCCGTGTGGTTCCCGGCACCAATACTAAAAAGAATAGGACCACTCCATCTCTTTCCCATGGATGTCGTAAAAGGCGACTAAGGGATGGGCTTATAAAATTGCGATCCTTTTTTTAGGCGATGGGCTAGCAACCTGTCACTATTTGGATCTCAATTCCATCTTAAAGCCAAACAGCTGAACGTGGCCTATTAGTCTTTACAAGACTGTTTGCTCTGTCTACCCCGCAAGGGATATAGACGTGATTATATGTATGTATGTAGTAGAATATGTAAAAAATTAATTTTGAAAACAGAATTTATAAAGTTAAATACATGCATTAATCATGTCTTTATTCCTTACGGGGTAAAAATTAGGGGTAGGTACACAGAGCCTACAGTCTCAAATAACTCTGAAACTCCACGTTCAGCAGCATGGCATAATGTCATTCAAACATTGACAGCCCATCGCTTTCAAGAAGAAACCTGAGTTTGTCAGCCTTTCCCTTAATTGACCTTACTACCTGGAAATACAAGCAGCAGGCACGAACTATGTTTTATTCTTCACATATAAAGAAAGGCAAAGGAGGCAATAGCCCGCAAAGCTGTTTATTTATATATTGCTCTTGTTTTTATTTATATTTTTATTTATATATTCTACATATATTGTTTTCATTGTAGGTATGTCCGTGATGCCTACCCGGGCACCCCCGAAAGATCAGCGCTGGCCGTGTAGCATATTGTTTACAGCCAGCATTATGCTGAGGGGGTACCCTTTCGGGAGTACCATACTACATGTTTATTTTTGTACATATTATTGTTTCCTTTTTTGTCTTTTTGTTATGGTGTATTATGAATGAATTCTTTTTACTTTACTAAAGCTGTGTAATTTTTATTACAAGTTAGTTACTTAAGAGGACTGAGACAAGGGCTTAAGGAAAGTATACGTACCTACTAATTAAGTATTTTTGCTAGCCGCAAAAAAGTACCGTACTTTGCATAATTTTGTTTTGTATCTTTTTTCCAAGCCAATGAAATTCAATATAGTGGTATGCAGTTCATTACCGCCGTTACACTATCTAGGATTAAGTCCTTAGCGGAAAAATAACGTTGTTTTAAAAGTTTAAATGTCAACCCACTTAAAACCTTTAACTATAAGTTATTCAATATTTATCTCAATTGCCAAACCGGCTTACAATGGCGTTCGAGTCCTTTCGAGATTATTGGCTCTGCCTAACCCGTAAGGGGTCAGGACGTGATATACTTACTTTATGTACTTATTAATGTGTTTCTGTTAATTCTACAATATATAAGGCACAATCGCCCTGAACTCGATTAATTAAAAAATACCTATTACAACTCTGATGCTATTTTTAACCAAAGTTTAAGTATATACTTAGGTATATTTTGTTTTGTGTAAGTACATATATGTACATTTTGTTGTGTGCTGTCTGTTTAATTACTATATTTTTTCGAGATTTTTTTCTCCGTAATCATTTCCAGAAATTATTTCTCCGAGACATATCAAGATGCCATATTTTACCAAATTTCTTTAAAGTTAGATATAAACGTTAAGGTATAAAACATAGGCTTTTGTATAATTTTTGATGATTACCTAGTCTGTAAATATAATTACATTAAACACTAATTATAACTTACCATCGTACCTTTATAAAAAACTGCTTCGCAACAACTATTCTTAACGGGCTAAACAGAGCCAACGGTCTAACGGAAAGACTGAACTTTTTAAATAAAATAAATAAATATGGGACAAATTACACAGATTGAGTTAGCCTCGAAGTAAGTTCGAAACTTGTGTTACGAGATACTAACCCAACGACACTTTATTTTATAATAAATACTTATAAACATTCAAGACCTAGACCAATCAGAGAAAGTGCGTTCCTCATCATGCCCTGACCGGGAATTCGAACCCGGGACCTCCGGTGTCACAGACAAGCGTATTTACCGCTGCGCCACAGAGACCGTGATCAACTTATAAGTAGGTATTTATAAAACGGGAAAAATATAAGTAATTTATGACACGGAAACAATCGTCCATCGTGAATAATCTTTATTATCTTGGTTTCGTGTCGAGTGCAGACATTGCATAATGCATTGTGTTCCTAGGGCATAGGTTTAGCATGCCTAGACTGTGGCGTAGTGTTGCGTCATCCTTGTCGGAGAACCGCAACATCCCAACTAAATAACTTCTTCTTCCTTGCTTTGTCTATAATAGTCATGTATAATTCGTTTGTTATGACGTGTGGTTCTTTAGAATAGGACCACTCTATATTTTCCCATGAATATCGTAAAAGTGAAAGTTAGCACTAAATAGTAAACAGCGTATGTGCCGTGTGGTTCCCGGTACCAACACAAAAAAGAATAGGACCACTCCATCTCTTTCCTATGGATGTTGTAAAAGGCGACTAAGGGATAGGCTTACAAACTTGGGATTCTTTTTTAGGCGATGGGCTAGCAACCTATTTAATTCTATCATTAAGCCAAAAAGCTGAACGTGGCCATTCAGTCTTTTCAAGACTGTTGGCTCTGTCTACCCCGCAAGGGATATAGACGTGACCATATGTATGTAGGTAGCTGAAGACCTAATATAACATATGGGCAATTTTTATTCCGGAGTTCCCGCGGGATTGATTACACGCGTACAAAGTTGCGGGCGGCCTGTTGTATATAATACAGGTATTAAACGCGCACGTAACTAAATAAATAAATGTAAAACGTGTGCGATTTAACAATATCTGTTTCAGATATTTAAAAATAAGTATAGACAGTATTTTCATGCAAGTTCGAAAAACTACCATGTTACCAAAGCGAAAATATTTTTTTTCCAATTTTGTACGACGATCAATCGAGACAATGATTATTTAGTCTTTTTGTTCAGTTAATGTCGTTTGTATCTTTGTCAACCTTGACTTTGCGAAAAAAAAACATAGTTTTCGATCAGGCTATGGAATGGAGCCATGATTATTATAGTGATTGCCCATTTAGGTACCGTAGTTTTTCACTACTTTTCAACCATAGACAAATTTTGTGGTTAAATTAAAAATAAAACTGTATAGAACGATCTCCGTTTCGTACTAAATGGGGTTATAGGAATACTTACTTCAGCCTAAGGTTTGATTCTCACCTGAGGAAAGTTGTATTGTGTTGTACGCGAATACCTATAGTTGGCATAAAATTCAGTGAAGAAATACGAACTTATTTTTTTATAAGGTTTTTTTTTTCAACTTAAAATAATATTTAATAGCTCTAAAACTTTTTATGAATTCCCAAAATCCGTTTCGATCAATTTAATTTGTATTGCCTTTAATTTCCATTTTATGAATTTATAACGCTTAATTAGATTTTTAATTCGAAAAACACAAATTCCATTTTATGGACCAAAAAAATATCCGAATCAAAATTGTATAATCTGCAATTAAAAATCATAAAAACAACAGAAAAAACGAAACAGGTAAGTACTAAGTTCAAAAAACGTAATCGATTTGAAGAAATCAAAAACTTTAACACGGAACTAAAAAAATAATTTGTTCCATTCTAACGTCATTTCCTTGTAAAAATGTAGGGACAATAATCTTTTATTCTTTTATAATGAATTTCCCTTCTTGAGTACGTGTAAGTATTTAACCGACCGGACCAAATAATTAGAACTCACTGTAGAACAAAATGTAAATTGAAACAGGTCTTATAACACTGGCGGTTAAAGTAATTCAATGTCAAGGTTTATTTGTGATGGTGAAGAAAAAAAATGACGAAGCTTAAAACTGTGGGAACGATTGTTATGTAGTTTAGTCTGTGCGCGGCTTTACCGGTGGTTTGCGCGGGAAAATAGAATTTGAAAACAATCGATGTTCAGTCAGTGAATGGAAAATAAGGCAAGTTTTTTTTTAAATGTCTCATCACGCACGGATCATTTAGCATACTTATTGAAAAAATATATGCAATACCTTATGTTGATGGTGAGTTTACCCCTAAAAGTTATAAATACCTAACTAATGCAACAAACTATTTGCTGCATCACGGCGATGTATATACTAAATGCACCAATTTTTTACACTTTTAAGTTTTCGCGCTCGATTGGCATAGTGTTTTTTTTTACTCTATTTTTACAGGTAGAATGCCATGCATAATAAATTTTACTTAATCACGAAGTTGGTAATCGTTTTCTTTAAAAAAATAAGCTTTGAAAACTCGTGAAAGTTACATTTATTTAAGTAAACTCTAGAAACTAATATTTTCAGAGCTTACAAAATAATACTTACCACAATTTTGTTTACCGTGGTTTCCGAGATCCGTTCAAAAGAACGGACATACACCGAACCCTAAAAATCAGCTTGAACTGTAACTACAAACTCATTGTAAACTTGTAAAACGTTTTAAATCAATGTTCATGTTCATTTTAAATCAGTAAAACTGTTGATGTTTATTTCGTCCATTGTCCCTAAAGATAATAGCTCAGTTAATTAGTTAGTTAGCGGGTAACCCTGACACAGACGTACAGACACGAGAATGGTAACCCCGATCTTGACGTAAATTATTAATTAAACATTTGCACGAGGCTTCTTCCTCCTGACTTTAGTCCCAGTCGCATCCTCACCTCTCTGGAGGGGAGCCCGGGGTATGCCTTTGATCATGGATCCTGGATTGGGTGAGTCAGGTTTTTACACAAAGTGACTCCAACCTGACCGCCGCTACCTTTGCATGTAAACCTAACCCGTATTGGATCCATGGTTACACATCCAGTTGCCTGAATGTGCAGGTTTCATCACGATGATTTCCCTCATCAGAGGAGTCCCGGACCCTCCTCTGTTCCAGATCCTGAAGATAATGTATAAATTGTTTTCTCCCACAATTATGGTGTTTATATATTTATTTTAATTTGTCGTTAACAAATTGAATCAAATGGATGAATCAAAACAGTCTTGAAAAGATTTAAAGGCCGAGTTCAGCTTTTTGGCTTGATGAAAGAATTGAGTTTCAAAAAGTAATAGGTTGCTAGCCCGTCGCCTAAAAGAAATATCCCAAGTTTATAAGCCTATCCCTCAGTCGCCTTCTATGACAGCCATTGGAAATAGAAGAAGTGGTCCTATTCTTTTTTATATTGGTGCCGGGAACCACACGGCACTGTGTAGATATGCTATTCTATTTAATATTACGATGTCATAATGTTATTTTTCTTACATTTTCTTATTTTATGAAATATTTCCTTTACCACTATGAATAGGCCATTTTCGAGCTACACCAATAATTGTATTGAACATTGTTTTGTGTTTCACACCTATTTTTTCCCATTTAAATCGTAATTTAGCTACAAAATTATGCACTCGAATAGTTAATTTAAACCACATAACAACTTATAAATGATTGTTTAACAATAATATGGAGAGGATAATGAATTTTCTTTGTTTGAAGTTGGTAATTGTTTTCTTTAAACAAATAAGCTTTGAAAACAGTTAAGATAACAGATACTATATATTTCCCTAGGATGATGAAAAAGGCGACTAAGGGAAAGGCTAATAAACTTGGGATTCTTCTTGTAAGCGATGGGCTAGCAAACTGTCACTATTTGCATCTCAATTCAGTCTTAAAACGAACAGCTGAACGTGCTCTTCTAAAGATTGTTAGCTCTGTCTACCCCGTTTGACTTCAATCTGCCTGATAAAAATAATCTAAAAAATTAAGAAATAAATTATTATGAAAATGTTTAGCCAACTTTTGTACTTCAAAGTTATGTGATAAATATTAGGTATTAAACAAATGATGTCGGTTAATTTGAAGCAGTTTCAATGTAAAACCTTCTTCCTGAAGATATTAAGTTTTGAGGGAGGCAAACGTAAAGTTATTTTTTTTTTCTTTATTTATTTGAATTTTTTTTTTCAGTTCACTCAACCTGCATGAAGACAAAAAGCTATGAAGCCATTTATAAAACAGGTAAGAAAACGCACAGTTAAGAACAATTTTTCGAAAAATAATTTTGTAGCCTTGACATTTACATAGAGTATTGACCTTGTCCGGGTCGAAGGACCAACTAGTTCTTTGTAATGGAACTTAAAAAAAATAAGTAAAAACTTCTCACAAAAGTCTAGTAGGTAGTAAAAAAGGTCTTGGATACCAAAATTGATTGGATTATGAATTGTGGTAAGGCATATAACATGGGTTTTTTAAAATGATTATATATTGTTTTCAATATTCCATAAGCGAAAAACGGCACTATTGCCAAAAATCATTAACCAAACCAACCAAAAGTTATGACAAATATTAAGTGACTAGCTGTGCCCGCAAGTTCGTCCGTGTGGAAGAGTTATTTTGGGCATCATTGAAGCCCTCAATTTTTTTCACATTCTCCATCATTTCTTCGCTCCTAATAGTTGCAGCGTGTTGTTATATAGCCTATAGCCTTCCTCGATAAATAGTCTATTAAACACAAAAATATTTTTTCTATTCGAACCGAATTCGAATATTTTTTATATTTTTTATATTCCTGAGATTAGCGCGTTCAAACAAACAAACAAACTTCAGCTTTATAAATATTATATTATATATTATATTATTATTATTATAGATGTTGAAATATCCCATGATAAAGAAATAAAAATTTGAATTTGATCGCATTAGGTATGTTTTTATTTCAATTTAAGTTCTTGTTATCCAAAATAAAAATCTCCATCAGTACCTATCTATATATCACTGGGTGATGAAATTTTGACAGGCGTTTGTGGTGAGCGGCGCAGCTCTCAACATAGCCGGCCACGGCTGCGCACACGGCTACCCCGCGGTCTTGTTCGCGCAGCTGAAGACTACGGGAGAGGTCGTGTTGACTGACCACGATACATCATGGATTGGTATGTAAATGTTATTATTTGCTACTTTAAAACAAGTTGCACATACGTGCCGTGGTGCCGTGTGGTTCCTACAATAAAGAATAGGACCACTCCATCTCTTAACCATGGATGTCGTAAAAAGCGACTAAGACATAGGCTTCCAAACTTGGGATTGTTTTTTTAGGCGATGGGCTAGCAACCTGTCACTGTTTGAATCTCAATTCTATTATTAAGCCACACAGCTGAACACGGCCTATTAGTCTTTTAAGCCTGTTGGCTCTGTCTACCCCGCAAGGGATATAGACGTGACTATATGTATGTATGTATTATAAAAGTTGGCATGGGATACTATGCCAATGACTAGGGTTTAAATTTTTATGTGGTTCTTGTGACCTATTTCATTCACGTTTTTTCATCTTTTCCCGTTTTATCAACAGTCATTATTCTCTTCATGCAAGCTCGTCAGTTCAGGCACTCTTGACCTGACCATAGCGATAAAAACTATATGGATCCAACTAGCAAAAACAATTTAGCTTATAAATTTCAAATGACACTGATTTAAAAATGTTCCCGTATTTATTTAAAACTTTATTGAGCCTTAAAGGTATGGACTTAATGCTAAATAGCGTTATGCACGTTATCTGTTATGATGTACATAAATTTAAATAACTTGCGGGCGTATGTAAAGCTGAGTAATAAAAAAAAATTAAAATTTATAATTAAATTAAATAAATTAATTTAATTTAATTTTTAAGGTTGACTGGAAGAGATTTATTTAGCGATATGTCCGCCTTTGTACCTCATTACCTGTGTTTTTTTTGTGTTATTGTTTTTTCTTGTAGTGCAATATAGAGTCTATCTATCTATCTATCTCAGTTAACCCGATGCAAGGAAGAAAATATGTATTTTCAACAGAAGAGTACTTAACTACTGATATTTTATTTTCTACTTGGATCTGCGCCCTTTAAAAGCTATACATTTAAAATGTATATATATTAACCACATAAACCGGCATTACATTTATCTTTCGTCGAGTAAACAAGATAATTTTTCTTAATACTTAAGTCTATTTGTATACCAGTGTATACAAATATAGTTAAGTATAACGTGATTTATCATTAATTTACAAGCTATGTATACACTATAAATCACGTTACACCCAAATTGCTATTATATGTATCGTCGTAATTAGATACAATTTTTGTAGTTTATGACCTAAGATATGAGTACATATTTTTTATTTCAATTCCTACTTTTTAAGATTCGCAAATATAAGTT